>NC_137107.1:51602108-52202108 GCF_949357685.1 Gobio gobio | reverse complement strand
GAATTTACAGGTGAATATGTACAGGGAGTAAATATACAGATGGCTATTACTATAAACAGAATTTACAGGTGGATATGTACCATGAATATAATATAATATACAGATGACTATTACTATAAACAGAATTTTGCAGATAGAGGTATACAATGATATGTTAGGCTAAAATGAGGAATATGGCAGTGGATTAAGGTAGTGCAATAAATTATGGACAGAAGCTATCCGAAAAAAGTGTAAAAGTGCAGTGGAAAGTGATTACATATTACAGCTAGAAGTACGGTGCAACATGCAAATGTAAACAGTTGGTACTGTAAATAACAGTCGGCAGTGCAAATGAGCATAATCCAGTTAAGGTATGGTAGTGCAAAATGCATAAGTAAACAGTTGTTACTGTAATAAACATTCGGTAGTGCAAATAACAAAGTGAAGGCGGATGTGAGGTAGGAGAGTTATCAGTATATGAGGGAAGTGGATCAACGGGGGTTTGAGTTCAGTAAAGAGACAGCTCTGGGGAAAAAACTGTTCTTTAGTCTGCTGGTCCTGGTCTGGTGGATCCTGAAACGCCTGCCGGAGGGCAGGAGAGAAAACAGTCAGTGGGCTGGGTGAGAGGAGTCCTTGAGGATGCTGGAGCTCGATGCAGGCAGCGTTTCCTCTGGATGTGCTCGATGGCAGGTAGTGGAGTCCCTGTGATGTGCTGGGCAGTTTTCACCACCCGCTGCAGTGCCTTGCGCTCCGCAACAGAGCAGCTCCCATACCATCCTGCCACACAGTTGGTCAGGATGCTTTCTTTTATATTGCAGCGATAGAAGTTCACCAGGATAGCTGCGGAGAGCTGATTTTTCCTCAGTGTCCTCAGGAAGAATAGGCGCTGGTGAGCCTTCTTGACCAGGCTGGAGGTGTTGGTCGTCCACGACATGTCCGCCGAGATGTGGATCCCCAGGAACTTGAAACTGGAGACACGTTCAACAGCCATTCCATTGATGTGGATGGTGTCGTGTGTGCCTCTTGACTCCTTCCTGAAGTCCACGATTAGCTCCTTCGTTTTGGTGGTGTTGAGGAGCAGGTTATTTTCGGTGCACCATGTGACCAGGTGCTGGATCTCCTCCCTATAGGCAGTCTCATCGTTGTTGCTGATGAGACCAATCACCGTAGTGTCGTCCGCAAACTTGACGATGGAATTAGATCCATACACAGGCTTGCAGTCGGCGGTGAAGAGGGAGTAGAGAAACAGGCTTCGCACACAGCCCTGTTGATTACTGGTGATTGTAAGGAACAGGTGTGGTGCATTACTGGTTATTGTCAGGAACAGGTGTGGTGCATTACTGGTGATTGTAAGGAACAGGTGTGGTGCATTACTGGTGATTGTAAGGAACAGGTGTGGTGCATTACTGGTGATTATAAGGAACAGGTGTGGTGCATTACTGGTGATTGTCAGGAACAGGTGTGGTGCATTACTGGTGATTGTAAGGAACAGGTGTGGTGCATTACTGGTGATTGTAAGGAACAGGTGTGGTGCATTACCGGTTATTGTCAGGAACAGGTGTGTTGCATTACTGGTGATTGTCAGGAACAGGTGTGGTGCATTACTGGTGATTGTCAGGAACAGGTGTGGTGCATTACTGGTGATTGTAAGGAACAGGTGTGGTGCATTACCGGTGATTGTAAGGAACAGGTGTGGTGCATTACTGTTGATTGTACGGAACAGGTGTGGTGCATTACTGGTGATTGTAAGGCACAGGTGTGGTGCATTACTGGTGATTGTAAGGAACAGGTGTGGTGCATTACTGGTGATTGCAAGGAACAGGTGTGGTGCATTACTGGTGATTGTAAGGAACAGGTGTGGTGCATTACTGGTGATTGTAAGGAACAGGTGTGGTGCATTACTGGTGATTGTAAGGAACAGGTGTGGTGCATTACTGGTGATTGTCAGGGACAGGTGTGTTGCATTACCGGTTATTGTCAGGAACAGGTGTGTTGCATTACTGGTGATTGTCAGGAACAGGTGTGGTGCATTACTGGTGATTGTCAGGAACAGGTGTGGTGCATTACTGGTGATTGTAAGGAACAGGTGTGGTGCATTACCGGTTATTGTCAGGAACAGGTGTGTTGCATTACTGGTGATTGTCAGGAACAGGTGTGGTGCATTACTGGCTATTGTCAGGAACAGGTGTGGTGCATTACTGTTGATTGTAAGGAACAGGTGTGGTGCATTACCGGTGATTGTAAGGAACAGGTGTGGTGCATTACTGTTGATTGTAAGGAACAGGTGTGGTGCATTACCGGTGATTGTCAGGAACGGGTGTGGTGCGTTACCGGTGATTGTCAGGAACAGGTGCGGTGCATTACTGGTGATTGTCAGGAACAGGTGTGGTGCATTACTGGTGATTGTAAGGAACAGGTGTGGTGCATCCTTTCCCGCTAGTGGGCGTGGTTTCAGCGCAGACAGAGTTTGAGATCAGAGAATGCTGCTTATTTTTTCAAGATTTTGCTTGGCTTTTTTTTATATAATTTAAATTTGCCACACATTAAATAACAAATTTTTCTGTGGTGTGACAAACTCAGAACAAATATTTAATTTTGACTTTAAATATAAATTAATGTTAAAACAATACCTTTTATTTTCATCTTTATTTGAATAAAGTTTTTTTTTACATTTAAGTACATTACAGTTTTAATTTAACTTTTAGATACAACACATTTTAATTTAATCATTCGTTTATTATTTTATTTACCTGTATGTAAAGCACAGTGCAGTGTTAATGTACAAACTGTATTTACAATGTTAAACAACAAAAAAATATTCTTATTAGGAATAAACTGCCTCGTTTTTTAACTGTGCAGACTGTAGCTGAATAGTTAGGCCTACTACGCTACTCTATTTTAATGTTGGTAATTATGGTGGTACTTGGAGTGCCAAATATTTTCTGAGGTGGTACTTGGTATAAATGGTTCTCAAACTTTTGTCTTATGTTGCTTCACCTTGAGCCAGGTGGACGTAACAGTTGGCATATAATGCAACAAATCAGTATTTATATTTGTCTTTCTTCAGAAAAAAATATTAAAATGTTTTTTTAGCCAGGTCTGGTCAACTCTGGTAAATCAGTATAAATTCAGTAACTTCTCTTTGATTTTTCCAGATCTGGTCCTGTGGGCGTCAGTATCTCACAGTGATCACAGTTCACACCTGAAGTGAAGCCCCTCCCACCAGTGAAGCCCCTCCCTCAACAATTCACCAATAAATACTGGGAATATTCACATCATCCTACAAGAGAAGGACAAACTCCAGGTGTAGCAGCTGAAATCTGTGTAACTGTTAAAGATGGAGTTTATTAAAGAGGAGATTGAAGGCATGATTTATCCAGAACCATCCAGAATAAAACATGAAGATACTGAGGAACAAATAGGTTGGTGTCATTCTTGATTCTTCATTATTGACTGCTTTAGTAGCTGTGAAATAATAACCAGTATATGGATGATAAATGATAGAGAAATGCATCTAAATAATCATATTTTATCAGTTTTTTTTATCGTAGTGAATGACAGAACTGACCTTTGCACATGAAAGATACTTTAACACTTTACAATAAGGTCTCATTTGTTAACATTAGTTAATGTATTAACTAAAAATCAACAATACATTTGTTACAATATTTATTAATCTTAGTTAATGTTAGTTAATGAAAGTCCAGCTGTTCATTGTTGATTCATGTTACTTAACAAATGTTAACAAATACAACTTTTACAAATGATGAAATTAACAATAAGTAAGATTTAGAGATGCACCAATGTATGATTTTTGATCGATTTACAACCATTGGCTTATCGGCTATAGGATAAAAATGAAAAGGGCCGATATAACAAACTGATGGTTTATTAATGAACTGCGTGAAGGCACTGAGCTGTATAATGTCTGCTGCATAATGTCCAAGATCATAATGTAATATTCCTATTGCGCTGCTGTCTGCGTTTTAATGTTAATCAAACAACAAAAGACCAACCAAAAAAATCGCTCACTACTCTTGACTAAATAACATTCATAAGGTCACGTGATAGCGCGACCCGTTTAGCTCCACGAGTCGGTGGGCGGGGCTTGAGGCGGCGCTTCTGAATTCTATGACGTCAGTGGTCGACATATTCTGAGATCTCTCGTTTTCTGGGCCTGGTGTCAATAAAAGCTTTTCTTTGACTTACAAGGAAGTTTTCAGCTCCGAAACTTACAGGATATTCTTATATCACGATGAACTTTTATATATCAAAGGCTCAAGGGAAAGTTGAATTCTCAATTCATCACCCCTTTAATAATAAGTGTTTATCGGGTAGGAGTAATTAAACAGACGTGCTGAATTAGTGATTATAAAAGTGAGTGGGTCCAATATCATTGGTAGTAAAAAGTGGGTGGGTCTTGTCCACATAAAATGGTTTCGACTCCCATACTCACACAGACTGTCTTGTTTTCTGTTAAGTGTTTTTAATTTTCACATTTAACCTCATTGAACTGATTCTGACCACTTTATATGTTTATTTTAGACCAGATGGAAGAGAAGGAGAGAAGACACAAACTAAATGATGTAAAGAAACTCTGACTTCAAAACTCAAGAAACAAAAGCCAAAAAGCTGCACACCTGCACTCAGTGTGGAAAGAGTTTCAGGAGAAAAGGAAACCTTAACACACACGAGAGTTCACACTGGAGAGAAACTGTATACATGCACTCAGTGTGGAAAGAGTTTTACTCAAACATCAGATGTCAATGTTCATCTGCTCATTCGCTCTGGAGAAAAACCATTCAGCTGTGATCAGTGTGGTAAAGATTTTATTTCATCATCAGAGCTAAAAGAACACCTGATAGTTCCTTCAGGTGAGAAGCCTTATGTGTGTTCTCTCTGTGGAAAGAGTTTTTCACGACTGAACAGTTTTAAACTGCACCAGAAAACACATGATGGAGTGAGAGATCATGTGTGTTGTGACTGTGGGATGACCTTTACTACATCTAGTCATCTGAAACAGCACCAAAGAATTCACACTGGAGAAAAACCTTACAAGTGCTCATACTGTGACAAGAGATTCACTCGTTCTGGAAACCTGAAAACACATGAGCGAGTTCTTACTGGAGAGAAGCCGTACCACTGTACTCAGTGTGAGAAGAGTTTCAGACAGTTATCAAGCCTTCATGCTCATATGAGAAAATGTTGCAAGAGAGCAGCATGTGTTTCATGTCAAATACCTCACAAGTAGACTGAGATAAAATAAAACAGTTTTTCCTGAAAGCACAAAATCATCAGCATTAAAGACTTTTAAAATCATTTTAGCTCGAAACTCACTTTCAGACAGCAGCGAGTGTTTGAATAACTTCTGTTTGTGATCTGATTCTGATCACTGTATAAGGCAGAAAACACACACATGTGTGTGAGAGATCATGTGTGTTTGTGACTGTGGGATGAGCTTTACTGCATCCTGTGAACTGAAACAGCTCCAAAGAATTCATACTGGAGAAAAACCTCACAAGTGCTTATATTTTCTATATAGTGTAATCATTATGTTGACAACTTGTAAAAAATACTTCAAAGAGCTCACGGTTTCTGGCTTAAATTAATTCATTGTTAGCTAACTGCGTGATTTGTATATGTATATTTCTGAAATACATAACTTGGACACAGTCTCCTCTGATAACAGATCACTCTAAATTGTAATGTAGACAAATGCAGTTTCTGTGAAGCTGCACTGAAACGATATGGATTGTGAAAAGCGCTGTACAAATAAATATTAATTGAATATTAAGTTTTTCCACTCAACAGTCAACAACTCTCACAGTGTAAATAAAGTCGGATTGGATTGTGTGTAAATAGTTCTTTCTAGAATTAGATATATTCATGTCATTTAATTGTGTACTAAATTGTCTTTTGATACATGCAGTTATGAGAAATAAAACAGAAAGAACATCTTGGGAACATCTTGGGCCCTATTTTAACGATCTGAAACGCAAGTGTCAAAGCGCGAAGCGCAAGTAACTTTGTGGGCGGGTCTCGGCGCTGTTGCTATTTTCCCGGCGGGAAGTTCCATTATGGATTGCTATCATTATGGCGTATTTACCAGGCGCACGCCAGGAGCGGTTCACAGCCGAGGAGACTGATGTGCTTGTAAGAGCAGTGAAAGACAGAGAAGTTGTGTTGTATGGGGATGGGAGAAACCCACCCAAAATAGCGTCGGTTAAACAGGCGTGGGAGGAAATAGCCACAATTGTTTCATCAGCTGGCATCCCCAGGACGTCGCACCAGTGCCGCAAGCGCTACAATGACATCAGAAGACAGGGAAAGTCCAAGCTTGCCAGCATCAATCGGGCACGCCGTGTAACGGGAGGTGGATCTGCCTCTACTCAGGACCTGACGCCAGCAGAGGACATCGCTGCGTCCACCCTCACCGATTTTTTTTCCTGGTTCTTGACGGACAAACCAATTTGTTAGATGTCCTTATATACATATATGTCTTGCCAGAAGTTGCCACTATTGGGCAAACAGGTCTCCTTAATTATTAGACTACAATTAGCCTGAATAATTTGTAAGCTAGATTTATGCCTATTTTTTCACATCTTCGTGGCACACCACAATGATTTCCGTCATCTCATGTGTTAATATTTTTTAGTGTAACAATTTATGATTTGCAAAAATAACTGTTGCATCTGTGTAGATTACATGAGCAAAGTGTATGCGCGTTGTGCACGCTATACATTATGGTCAAGCATGCGCCCTTAAAATAGCATAATGAACAACGCGCAACGCGCCACTGACTTTAGACTAGGTTTTTTCTGGTCAGTGGCGCAATTGTTTAATGGAACAGCAAAATAGCACCAGGGATTGTTTGCGCCGGAACACGCCTCCTTTTTTGCGCTGAACCGCCCAGGTAGCGCAAGTTCATTCACTAGTTTAGCGACCTGCTTCTGTGGAGGGAAAAGCGCGCTTTGCGCGGGTGCAAAATAGGAATGACACATGCGTCGGTGTACAAAGTCAATTGCGCTGGGTGCAAGATAGGGCCCCTTGTCTTGATTGATGTATTTAATGAACACTAATCATCACAGCTTTTTGTCATCTAGGTTATCATCATGTGTGTATTAGTTCCTCATGTCACTCATCATTCTTTCTTAATACTGTACTAAATATGTTTGGGATGTACAGTATTATTGTCAGCCAAATTATCAGATTTCTGTATCACACAAGGAGTTGGAGTTCATTTGTATCCTTCATTATTGCTGCATCCAAACCAGAATTCTGGCCACGTCTGTTTTATGATATTTGGGCATATTTGCCCTAACAGCTCAACTGTACCATATATTTGCCAAAAGTGACGCAAATTATTATTAATTATGTAGGTCATATTTGCCATATCAAATGTGGGTCACTTTAGACACCCACCTACATTTTGGTGTAATGTACTCTGGCCATATTTGCTATGCCATGTGTTGTTCACATTAGGTTCACATTCAGAGTCTCCAGTGATTACTGTCCCACATCTTTGCCAAAACTGACCCAGAGTCACCAGTGATTACTGTCCCACATCTTTGCCAAAACTGACCCAGATATGTTTTAAGCCCAGATAAGCCATGTTTGCTGCAACACATCATTTGCACATTTACTGTAAATGTTAAAAGTAAATAATGAGAGTAGTTTCATTGTGATTAGGACCTAGCCCTTCGCGCTACTAAGTCCACCGCGCAGTCCATAGGAAAGAGCATGGCCAACCTGACAGTTTTGGAGAGACACCTGTGGTTCAACCTAACCGAGATGAAGGACTCGGACAAGGCCTCCTTCCTGGATGCCCCCATCTCCACCACTGGTCTTTTCGGTCCGGCAGTAGTGGGATTTGCTGAGCGTTTCACAGAAGCGCAGAAGGCGTCGCAAGCTATGAGGCACTTTTTGCCTAAATGCTCCAGCTCTTCCTCTGGTCGTCAAGCCAAATTTCCGCCCCCTCAGCCTGCTAAGGTGGCAAAGACGACTTTACGGACCCACTCTACTTCCAGGACACGGCAGCACGCGCGCTGTCTTGTGCTATAAATGTAGCGCGCACTGTGTTATACAGTGCCAAGCATAAACACTATCCCCTCAGTGTTACAAGCACAAAGCATCCGGGCCGCCGGGTCCCCGCCATTAGGCGACCCTCCCTTGTATCATATCCAACCCCTAGCTTCTCGGGCCCAGGCCTGGCAGGCCATCCCCATTGTCATATGTCTGTCTTGTCCTGTGTAGCACATGGTGTTTTGGTTTATTTCTGTGTCCTGTGGGTGCCTGTCATCTGTCTTGACCCCACCCCTCGTTATCCAATTATTGGTTCATTTGTCACACCAGCTTTTTTCCCATTACCTGCCTGATTTGTCACCCTTTATATTCTTGGTGTTTCCACAGTCCAGTGCTGGATCGTTGTCTTTAGTCGTTGGTATGTTTTCCTGTTCTCTGGCTCCCTGTTCCCGACCCTGGTAATCTGTCTTTGTTATGTTTGGTTTTCCCCATTGTGGGCTTTGTTTTGTGCTTATTTTTATTTTGTATTTATTAAACACTAATTTTCTCCTGCACTTGAGTCCTCGTCCCTTTTGCTCATGCCGATCATGACACCCAGTATATCAAATTGGGTTTTGAACATAATAAAACAAGGATACTCGCTACAGTTCGCTTGCAGACCCCCGCGCTTTTGCACCGTGGTCGAGACCTCGGTGAAAAGCAGCGTCATTCACGCGCTTCGCACCGAGGTGTCGAAACTGTTAGAGAAGGGAGCGGTGGAATCCGTTCACCCGTCACTAAGCGAGTCAGGCTTTTACAGTCGCTACTTCCTCATCCCAAAAAAGGATGGAGGCCTCAGGCCCATCCTAGATCTCAGACATCTGAACAAAGCACTCATGTTTCATTCATTCAAGATGCTGACGGTGAAACAAATCCTTGCGCACATTCGCCCGGCGGATTGGTTTTTCACGATCGACCTGAAAGATGCCTACTTTCACAAGATGCCTACTTTCACGTGTCCCACCAAGAATGTCTCCTTTCTGGGTATAGTTATAGACTCAATACACATACACTTACGTCGCATCGCTCTCTGTCTGGAGCATGACAGCGTCATTCAAGGCCAGGGCTTGCGCTCCCCTAAAGCGTTTTCAGAGGATGCTGGGCCTTATGGCCTCGGCATCGGCAGTACTCAAACTGGGTCTGTTACACGTGCGTTGTGTAACAGCATGTAACAACATCAACGTTGGCTGTATTCCCGCGTTCCGGCTCATGCATGGAAATCTGGCCAACTTCGCATCAAAGTGAACCACAGCTGTGTCAAAGCTCTGGCTCATTGGAAGGTGACCGCCTGGTACCAGAAGTGTGTGTCTATGGGCACAGTCACGAAGTTGAAAGTGGTCTCGACAGATGCCTGGGGTGGGGTGCCCTACATGAGTGCAAGCCAATCTCTGGAAGGTGGGCAGAATCAGAGAAACAGCTGCACATAAACTGTCTAGAGATGAGAGCGATTATTCTATCGCTGAGAGCTTTCCTTCCACACAAAAGGGGTCACCACGTTTTGGTCCGATCAGACAATATGTCAGTGGTATCACATATAAATCGCCAGGGCAGTCTGAAATCAGACGATCTGCACTCCATGGCGAAACACCTCCTTTTATGGGCAGAGAGCAACTTGAGCTCCCTTAGAGCGGCTCACGTGCCAGGTATCCTGAATCAGGGCCCGGATATGTTATCCAGGGGCGGGATTTCCCCAGGGGAATGGTCCCTACACCCACAAACGATTCAGTGTATACGGAGCACTTTAGGCAAAGCGGAAGTAGACCTCTTCGCCTCAGAAGACAATGCTCACTGCCCAATATTTTTCTCCAAACGCAGGGATGCGCTGGCCCACGTTTGGCCCAGACTCCCTCTGTATGCCTTTCCTCCGATCGCGATGCTGCCACAGGCCATCAAAAAGATCAGAGAGACAGTTTCCATAGTGCTTTTAATAGCCCCGCTATGGAAGATCCGGATTTGGTTCTCCGAGCTGATTCAGCTCTTAGACACAGCCCCATGGCCTATTCCGCAGAGGAGGGACCTCCTCATGCAGGCGAGAGGAAAAATCTGGCATCCAAGTCCGGAACTATGGGCCCTCCACGTATGGCCCATCAACAGATACCCGGGAACCTCTCTCAAAGAGTTCTGAATACCATTTCTGAAGCCAGAGCCCCCGCAACCAGGCGGCTCTATGCTCTGAAATGGTCAGTATTTTCTAACTGGTGTACAGCACGAAACCTCGACGCACATTTGTGCGAGGTGGCAGAAGTGCTCGTCTTCCTTCAAGAGCTAATGGACGCATGTCGTTCCCCCTCCACGCTCAAAGTATACGTTGCCGCCCTAGCAGCTTATCACACTCAAGTCGCGGGACAATCACTGGGGAAAAGTGAGCTTATCGTACGCTTTCTTAAAGTGGCCAGGAGAATGAACCCGCATCGCCCCCGCCTTTCTAAAAATGTTAGAAAAAGTCAGTCATGTATTACTTTAGGCCATAACAACGCTGGCGTTGAGTCGTCTCTTCACAGGCGTCGAGTCGTCTCATCACAGGTGTTGGGGCATCTGAAGTCTCCATGAGAGGCTGGATACAAACTGGAACTAGTGTCCCGAGATAACAACAGAAAAGCAGATGGGAAATAATTAGCATAGCTGCTGTTCAGAATATTAATGCTTTTGATCTGATTTAACTGTAGTATAAAAGGTAATTATGATGTGAATGCTTGGCTAAAGAGATGCGTGTTTAATCTAGTTTTAAACTGGGACAGCGAGCAGAGGCGTAGCAAGCTTTTCAAAAGTGTGGGGGATGGATGTGTTTTTTTTGTTAAGAATAAAAACGATGAATACAATGACAGAAGGGTACAAAAGGTATAACATACAAGATATATAAAATATATATTATACATAACTCAGGTTTTTTTAACCACGGTGTTCGGTTGGGTTCTGATGGCTAGTCACATCAGTTTTTTGCTATTCTATTCTTAGGTGACGGGAACAGAAAGAGGTTAAGGAGAAAAAAAATTCACATTTTTTATTTTACTTAGACTTGAAAAACCTTACTTAAACTTAAAACTTTACTTAAAAAAAAATTGTACACATTCCTAGTGTACAACCCCAAATCAGAAAAAGTTGGGACAGTATGGAAAATGCAAATAAAAGTGATTTCTAAATTTACTTTGACTTGTATTTCATTGTAGACAATATGAACACAAAATATTTCATGTTTTGTCTGGTCAACTTCATGTCATTTGTAAATATGCATCCTTTCCTGTCATTCAGACCTGCAACACATTTAAAAAAAAAGTTGGGAAAGGAGCAATTTAGGGCTAGTAATGAGGTAAAATGGTTAAATAATTATGTGATTTGAAACAGGTGATTGTAATTATGATTTGGTACAAAAGCAGCATCCAAGAAAGGTCTAATCCTTTAGGAGCAAAGATGGGCCGAGGATCGCCAGTTTGCCAACAAATACGTGAGAAAATTATTGAAATGTTTAAAAACAATATACCTCAAAGAAAAATAGGAAGAGATTTGGATATTTCACATTCAACAGTGCATAACATAATTAAAAGATTCAAGGAATCTGGAGGAATTTCAGTGCGTAAAGGACAAGGGCGCAAGGCTAAGCTGAACAACCGTGATCTCCGATCCCTCAGGCGGCACTGCATCAAGAATCGTCATTCATCTATAAGCGATATCACCACATGGGCTCAGGACTACTTTGGCAAACCTTTGTCAAGTACCACAATACGTAGTTCCATCCACAAATGCCAGTTAAAACTGTACTGTGCCAAAAGGAAGCCCTATGTTAACAGTGTCCAGAAGCGCCGTCGACTTCTCTGGGCTCGGAGGCATCTGGGATGGACCATCACACAGTGGAAACGTGTACTATGGTCAGATGAATCAGTATTTGAGGTATTTTTTGGGAGGAATGGACGCCGTGTGCCAAAGAAGAAAAGGATCATCCAGACTGTTACCAGCAACAAATCCAAAAGCCAGGGTCTGTCATGGTATGGGGTTGTGTCAGTGCCCTTGGCAAAGGTAACTTGCACTTCTGTGAAGGCACCATTAATGCTGAAAAGTACATAGAGATTTTGGAGCATAATATGCTGCCTTGAAGAAGACATCTTTTCCAGGGACGTCCATGCATATTTCAACAAGACAATGCAAAACCACATTCTGCACACATTACAAAGTCCTGGCTGCAGAGGAAGAGGGTACGGGTACTTGACTGGCCTGCCTGCAGTCCCGACCTGTCTCCAATAGAGAATGTGTGGCAACGAAGACCCCGTACTGTTGCCCACCTTAAGACTTGTTTGCAGGAAGAATGGGACAAAATTACACCTGAAACACTTCATCACTTGGTGTCTTCCGTCCCTAAACGTCTTTTAAGTGTTGTGAAAAGGAATGGCAACATTACAAAGTGGTAAATGCTTTACTGTCCCAACTTTTTTTGAAATGTGTTGCAGGTCTGAATGACAGGAAAGGATGCATATTTACAAATGACATGAAGTTGACCAGACAAAACATGAAATATTTTGTGTTCATATTGTCTGCAATGAAATACAAGTCAAAGTAAATTTAGAAATCACTTTTTTTTTGTTTTATTTGCGTTTTCCATACTGTCCCAACTTTTTCTGATTTGGGGTTGTAGTTAAATATAAAATAAATATATATAAAGATTCACTTTGGCAGCTCAGAGCTGTACAGCAGCATTTAAGTATGAAATTTAATTAATAAATGTAAAAATAAAACACTACATAGACTTCACTATAAAATATATATTGATTCTTATTAAAGCTACTGTATTAATGTTTTTCCGTCAAGAACAGAGAGTGCTTTTCTATGTCTTTTTTAGTTTTATTAACATTAAAGTCCCCATAGTAGGAAATAATATGGAAGTCAATGGCTACCATCAGCTGTCTGTGTTCAACAGGAGAAATTAATACAGGTTTGGAACAATATTAGAGTGAGTAAATAATGACATAATTTTAGAGGTGAACTGTCCCTTTAAGGACAGCGTGTTCACTGTGTTCTATTTAAGACGTGCATCTAATATACAGACACACACGATTTTACTTTCACTTTAGACATAACCGACTGTGTTTATGTTAACCTTGTGTGTATTTGACAGTATTAGCGCAGTAAGACGACTACTTAGTTCAGTAATCACTTGTTTGACAGGCGTTTAGTGCGCGCGCTCTGCACTTTAAAACGGCGCATAAGCACGCAAATAACCAGCAAGGCTTTAAAACGCATGCAAATAATGAACTTTCGTGATTGTGAATAACTACTGTTCTGTGATTATAACTCTCTGACACCAGCATTGCAAGCGTGTCTAGCACTGTGTATAGTGATTGGATATTTGCTCATATCAGCGCGTAGACTCACAGGCACACTGCAAAAACAAAACAACAAAAACAACGCAATTCACAAGCGCTTATTGAACCGTGAATGCCGTACCAAACGGTTTAATATTATAATGAGAATTGTGGCATCCCTAAAGCGTTTGTGCAAAACTGCGGGAAAACTACAGAAAAAGTGTGGGTGTTGAACCCTCTCACCGGGAAAAGTGTGGGTGTTAAAACACCCACATCCCCCATGGGTGCGACGCCCCTGACAGCGAGTCTGAACCTCGAATAATATCAGGAAGACTATTCCAGAGTTTAGGAGCTAAATGTGAAAATGCCCTCCCTCCTTTAGTGGACTTAGATATCCTAGGAATGACCAGAAGCCTCGAGTTTAGTGATCTTAAAGAGCGCGATGGATTGTAGGGCGATAGAAGATCCGTTAAATACACTGGAGCTAAACCATTTAGGGCTTTAAAGGTCAGTAGCAATACTTTGTAACTGATACGGAACTTAATAGGTAACCAGTGTAGAGATGATAAAATTGGTGTTATATGATCATATTTTCTTGACCTAGTAAGAACTCTAGCAGCTGCGTTTTACACAGATGTTCATTTCTTTGTCCATGATCTGCTTTACTCCTCCATGGACTGCCACCTTAACGTGGTGGAGGGGTTTGAGTACCCGAATGACCCTAGGAGCTATGTTGTCCGGGGCTATATGCCCCTGGTAGGGTCTCCCAAGGCAAACAGGTCCTAGGTGACGGGTCAGACTAAGAGCAGTTCAAAAACCCCTTATGATGACAAAAAGAAGGAGGACCGTGACGTCGCCCGGTATGGCGCAGCCGGGGCCCCACCCTGGAGCCAGGCCTGGGGTTGGGGCTCGTATGCGAGCGCCTGGTGGCCGGGCCTTCCCCCACGGGGTCCGGCCGGGCTCAGCCCGAAGGAGCGACGTGGGGACACCTTCCCGTGGGCCCACCACTCACGGGAGGGACCGTAAGGGGCCGGTGCAAAGCGAATCGGGCAGCAGTCGAAGGCGGGGGCCTAGACGACCCGATCCCTGGACACGGAAACTGGCTCTTGGGACATGGAATGTCACCTCGCTGACGGGGAAAGAGCCTGAGCTTGTGCGTGAGGTTGAGAGGTTCCGACTAGAGATAGTCGGAATCACCTCCACGCATGGCTTGGGCTCTGGAACCACACTCCTCGAGAGGGGATGGACTCTTTACCACTCTGGAGTTGCCCATGGTGAGAGGCGGCGGGCTGGTGTGGGTTTGCTTATAGCCCCCCAGCTCTGCTGCCATGTGTTGGAGTTTACCCCGGTGAACGAGAGGGTCGTTTCCCTGCGGCTTCGGCTCGGGGATAGGTCTCTCACTGTTGTGTGTGCCTACGGGCCGAACGGCAGTGCAGAGTACCCGACCTTCTTGGGGTCTCTGGGAGGGGTGCTGGAGAGTGCTCCGACTGGGGACTCCGTCGTTCTACTGGGGGACTTCAACGCCCACGTGGGCAATGACAGTGAAACCTGGAGGGGCGTGATTGGGAGGAACGGCCCCCCTGATCTGAACCCGAGTGGTGTTCAGTTATTGGACTTCTGTGCTAGTTACAGTTTGTCCATAACGAACACCATGTTCAAGCATAAGGGTGTCCATCAGTGCACATGGCACCAGGACACCCTAGGTCGTAGGTTAATGATCGACTTTGTGGTCGTTTCATCTGATCTGCGGCCGTATGTCTTGGACACTCGGGTGAAGAGAGGGGCGGAGCTGTCAACTGATCACCACCTGGTGGTGAGTTGGATCCGATGGCGGGGGAGGAAGCTGGATAGACTCGGTAGACCCAAACGTACTGTGAGGGTCTGCTGGGAACGTTTGGCCGAGTCTCCTGTCAGAGAGATCTTCAACTCCTGCCTCCGGCAGAGCTTCGACCGGATCCCGAGGGAGGCTGGAGATATTGAGTCCGAGTGGACCATGTTCTCCACCTCCATTGTCAAAGCGGCTGCTCAGAGCTGTGGACGCAAGGTCTCCGGTGCCTGTCGAGGCGGCAATCCCCGAACCCGGTGGTGGACACCGGAAGTAAGGGATGCCGTCAAGCTGAAGAAGGAGTCCTATCGGGCCTGGCTGGCTTGTGGGACTCCTGAGGCAGCTGACAGGTACCGACAGGCTAAACGGACTGCAGCCCGGGTGGTCGTGGAGGCAAAAACTCGGGCCTGGGAGGAGTTCGGTGAGGCCATGGAAAAAGACTATCGGCTGGCCTCGAAGAGATTCTGGCAAACCGTCCGGCGCCTCAGGAGGGGGAAGCAGTGCCCTACCAACGCTGTTTACAGTGGCGATGGGCGGCTGTTGACCTCGACTGGGGATGTTGTCGGACGGTGGAAGGAATACTTCGAGGATCTCCTCAATCCCGCCGTCACGTCTTCCATTGAGGAAGCAGAGGATGGGGGCTCAGAGGAGGACTCGTCCATCACCCGGGCTGAAGTCACCGAGGTGGTCAAGAAACTCCTCGGTGGCAAGGCACCGGGGGTGGATGAGATCCGCCCTGAGTACCTCAAGTCTCTGGATGTTGTGGGGCTGTCTTGGCTGACACGCCTCTGCAGCATCGCGTGGCGGTCGGGGACAGTGCCTCTGGGATGGCAGACCGGGGTGGTGGTCCCTCTTTTTAAGAAGGGGGACCGGAGGGTGTGTTCCAACTATAGGGGGATCACACTTCTCAGCCTCCCCGGGAAAGTCTATGCCAGGGTACTGGAGAGGAGAATCCGGCCGATAGTGGAACCTCGGATTCAGGAGGAACAGTGTGGTTTTCGTCCTGGTCGCGGAACACTGGACCAGCTCTATACCCTCTACAGGGTGCTGGAGGGTTCATGGGAGTTTGCCCAACCAGTCCACATTTGTTTTGTGGATTTGGAGAAGGCATTCGACTGTGTCCCTCGCGGCGTCCTGTGGAGGGTGCTGGGGGAATATGGGGTCCGGGGTCCTTTACTGAGGGCTGTCCGGTCCCTGTATGACCGAAGCAGGAGTTTGGTCCGCATTGCCGACAGTAAGTCAGACTTGTTCCCGGTGCATGTTGGACTCCGGCAAGGCTGCCCTTTGTCGCCGGTTCTGTTCATAATTTTTATGGACAGAATTTCTAGGCGCAGCCAAGGGCCGGAGGGTGTCAGGTTTGGGGACCACACGGTTTCGTCTCTGCTCTTTGCGGATGACGTTGTCGTGTTGGCCCCTTCTAACCAGGACATTCGGCATGCATTGGGACGGTTTGCAGCCGAGTGTGAAGCGGCTGGGATGGGGATCAGCACCTCCAAATCCGAGGCCATGGTCCTCAGTCGGAAAAGGGTGGCTTGCCCACTCCAGGTTGGTGGAGAGTTCCTGCCCCAAGTGGAGGAGTTTAAGTATCTAGGGGTCTTGTTCACGAGTGAGGGGAGGATGGAACGGGAGATTGACAGACGGATCGGTGCAGCTTCTGCAGTAATGCGGTCGATGTACCGGTCTGTCGTGGTGAAGAAAGAGCTAAGCCGTAAGGCGAAGCTCTCGATTTACCGGTCAATCTACGTTCCTACTCTCACCTATGGTCATGAGCTTTGGGTCATGACCGAAAGGACAAGATCCCGGATACAGGCGGCCGAAATGAGCTTTCTCCGCAGGGTGGCTGGGCGCTCCCTTAGAGATAGGGTGAGAAGCTCAGTCACTCGGGAGGAACTCGGAGTAGAGCCGCTGCTCCTCCACATCGAGAGGGGACAGCTGAGGTGGCTCGGGCATCTGTTCCGGATGCCTCCTGAACGCCTTCCCGGGAAGGTGTTTCGGGCATGTCCAACCGGGAGGAGCCCCCGGGGAAGACCAAGGACACGCTGGAGGGACTATGTCTCCCGGCTGGCCTTGGAACGCCTCGGTGTCCCCCCGGAAGAGCTAGAGGAAGTGTCTAGGGAGAGGGAAGTCTGGGCATCTCTGCTTAGACTGCTGCCCCCGCGACCCGGCCCCGGATAAGCGGAAGAAGATGGATGGATGGATGGATGGATGATCTGCTTTGGTCACACAAAATAAACGTTCAACTAATTTAGTGATTTGCTTGTTTGCAGAATGTAGTAAGTTTATGTGTGTTTTTTTGTATGAGTCTTGTTAATACATTGTAACTTTTATTTATTGCAAATTTGGTCATAGCTGTATTGTCTGAACATTAATGCATGAGGGGCCATTCATAACAATAACTAATGGTATTTGGATAAACCGTTATGAATGGCCCATTAACGTTTACATGGCCCATCATGACCCATACACGTGATAATGAAGTGTAAAGTGCATGATACTTAACAGGTGATTTTAGTGAAAAGCTGATAACCTTAAGATATGCTAGACAAAGTTATGCACAGCTGCAGTTATTGATCAAATTGGTATTGTGATGTTTCACTGTTTAAATTAAATATTTGTATTGAGCTTGCATATGCAAATAAGTGTGTTGCTAAAAATCATTGTATTGCTCTTTAATTGTTACAGAGGACATTGGAGACCAAGAGCAAGAGCAAGGGGATTTCTGCATATTTGAAGAAGCCATGCATTTACATGAGGACCAAGATTCAGCAGATCTTCTTGATTTATCATCTATTACTGAAGGCACTAATGACCGAGAAGGCCACAACCAAGGCAGCCCAGAAAAGATGGTGCAAGATGGTCTGAAATTTTTCACCTCAAGTACTACGACGCTATACGATTTGTAGTTATTGATCCAATGCATAATCTGCTTCTTGGAACAGCCAGGCACATATTCAGGTTGTGGATTGAGCACCCAAAAACTTGATGAAATACAAAGAAGAATAGACTCTTTGAAGGTGCCTCAGGATGTAGGGAGGATTCCTCTGAAAATTGCCTCTGGATTTAGTGGATTTACTGCACATCAGTGGAATAAGAGGTAAAATGATAGCATAAATACTGCTCTGTTTCTCGCAGAAACTGATTGTTTCGCTAGATAAGACCGATATTCATCGTCTGGAATCGTCTGAAATAACGTATATGGGTCGCTCACTTCCTGTTCTGTGGACGCGGTTCTGGAAATGCGGTTCTGAAACTGGCTGCTGCTGGATACTATAGGTTGTTAGCAATCACGTGGTTCTGATGACGCGCAAAATTCAGATGAAGGGCAGGAAGTGAAAACAGAATGGATGAGATGGAGGAAAGTCCGTATTGTGCTGGTTTAGAAAGCTATAAACAGAAAATCACAACATATGTTGGACGTGATCCTTATGTTATGAAGAGGACCAATTTTTCTACTTGCCTGTGTAACACTTCCCAGTGTGCAGTCAATAAAACACACCGGATGGTTGCACATTTAAAGTAGATTTATTCTGTAACACAGAGATTAGAGGGTTTCAGTTGCAGCGCAAACCACCACACTATAATTCGCGAGGAAATCTCACTTTCAAACTCATGAGAGACTCACGCGAGAGCACAGTATCATAACATTGCTTTTTAACATGCAAATATCCTCATTGCAGCATTAAATAATTGTAACAGTATCTGTTTTAGTCTCTTTAAACAACATTCGTGTTATAATGAACATCTAAACACCAGGGCCGTGCAGAGAGTTTGTCAGGGGCAGGGGCTCAAATGTAAAAAAGGGGCAATATATAAATATATATAAATATAAATATATATATACCCTGTTCGGGCGAACCAGCCTCTTACTGCATTTCGTTGCCTTGTACCTGTACTTGTGTAATGACAATAAAGTTGAATCTAATCTAATCTAATACACACACATATACATACATACATATATATATATATATATATATATCCTTATGCTCATCAAGCCTGCATTTATTTAATCAAAAATACAGAAAAAACAGTAGCCTAATATTGTGAAATATTATTACATTGTGTTCTTTTTAACTTTTTATTAATTAAAGAATCTTGAAAAGAGTATCACAGTTTCCATCATTGACATTAAATCCTCATATTAGAATGATTTCTGAATGATCATGTGACACTGAAGAGTGAAGCAATGATGCTGGAAATCCAGCTGTGATCACAGGAATAAATTATATTTTAAATTATTTTAAAAAAGAAAACCATTATTTTTATATATTTCGCAATATTGCTGTTTTTTATCAAATAAATGCAGGCTTGATGAACATAAGAGACTTTCATAATGCTGCATAATATTCAAAAATGGGAATCAGTCCTTTCATGTAACCATTTCGCCAGCCTATACTTCGCTTAATAGGCCTGTAGGTGCCGGTGGCACTTGGGTTTTGTTAACTTTGATAGTTTCATGAAATGGTAAACGGTGTACCGTGTATCAATATACATAAGTACAAGTGAATTTAACACCATTAATGCGACGTTTGCTGCTGTGGTTTTGTGCAGGGATTTGTTTGTTGTCTTTTAAAATCCATTTTGTCAGTGATGCAATTTATAAAATGAGACAAACCGCAGGAAATCGTTCCACAAACGTTAGTTCGTCTGTCCATGTATTTTTCAACCGGTTTATGAATAAGAACAGAAAATTACCGTTTCACATCGCCCAATGGACTTTGAACTTGCTTTGGCAGATCACGATTGGTTGTTGTATAGCCTATACATGACAAACGGGCATTGGTGAATGTAACGAGGTTATCCACTGGAGGCAAGTTGAGAACCCAAGTGCAGTTTATTTACAAGGTGAATGATCACAGGACTTTGACTTGACGTGACATGACTTGAACTGAAACAGACCTGACTTAAAAACATGACAGACACTCACCAACAGCGGTTACACATAGTAATACTCGACCAAGACACATGGCAAACATGAGGGCTTAAATAAACACACTAATGACAAGACAAGTGACACCTGTGAACAGTGATTAAACAATGAACCAATGACAGGACAAGACACAAGATCACGTGAGGGCATGGGAGTCACATGACAATGAAACACATGACAAAACCAGGAAGCTGACAGAACAAGACAAACTTAGAACCATGACAGTAAACATGAACTAAAAACATGAAACATGAACTAACACCAAAACACCCTGTGACAGATCCCCCCCTCTATGGGCGGCCCCTGACGCCCAAACAATACCACAACACCAATGGCCTAACAACAGAGAGTCTCAACAAAAAGTCTTGGGGGGCGGTCTTGGGGGAGGGATGGTGGGCCAGGCCCGTGCAGGGGCACCGGACCCAGACATGACCTGGACGGGCCTGGGAGCATGGGCGGACCTGGACCCTGTGGCGTGGGCGGACCTGGACCCTGAGGCGTGGGCGGACCTGGACCCTGAGGCGTGGGCGGACCTGGACCCTGAGGCGTGGGCGGACCTGGACCCTGAGGCGTGGGCGGACCTGGACCCTGAGGCGTGGGCGGACCTGGACCCTCAGGCGTGGGCGGACCTGGACCCTCAGGCGTGGGCGGACCTGGACCCTCAGGCGTGGGCGGACCTGGACCCTCAGGCGTGGGCGGACCTGGACCCTCAGGCGTGGGCGGACCTGGACCCTCAGGCGTGGGCGGACCTGGACCCTCAGGCGTGGGAGGACCTGGACCCTCAGGCGTGGGAGGACCTGGACCCTCAGGCGTGGG
Source organism: Gobio gobio (assembly GCF_949357685.1). NCBI lineage: Eukaryota > Metazoa > Chordata > Actinopteri > Cypriniformes > Gobionidae > Gobio > Gobio gobio. The sequence continues at coordinate 52,181,206 of NC_137107.1, read as the reverse complement.
AGGACCTGGACCCTCAGGCGTGGGAGGACCTGGACCCTCAGGCGTGGGAGGACCTGGACCCTCAGGCGTGGGAGGACCTGGACCCTCAGGCGTGGGAGGACCTGGACCCTCAGGCGTGGGCGGACCTGGACCCTCAGGCGTGGGCGGACCTGGACCCTCAGGCGTGGGAGGACCTGGACCCTCAGGCGTGGGCGGACCTGGACCCTCAGGCGTGGGCGGACCTGGACCCTCAGGCGTGGGTGGCCATGGCGGCAACGGCAGTTCACCGGGCCATGGCGGCAACGGGAGTTCATCAGGCCATGGCGGTAACGGGAGTTCATCAGGCCATGGCGGTAACGGGAGTTCATCAGGCCACAGAGGCGGGGCCTTCATGGCCTCCATGTACCCCTTGCCCCCCCCCAAAATTTTCTTGGGCGGGACAGCGGGGCCGTGGGCTGGAGCCTGGACGGGGCCTTGGGCTGGAGCCTGGACGGGGCCTTGGGCTGGAGCCTGGACGGGGCCTTGGGCTGGAGCCTGGACGGGGCCTTGGGCTGGAGCCTGGACGGGGCCTTGGGCTGGAGCCTGGACGGGGCCTTGGGCTGGAGCCAGGACGGGGCCTTGGGCTGGAGCCTGGACGGGGCCTTGGGCTGGAGCCTGGACGGGGCCGTGGGCTGGAGCCTGGACGGGGCCGTGGGCTGGAGCCTGGACGGGGCCGTGGGCTGGAGCCTGGACGGGGCCGTGGGCTGGAGCCTGGACGGGGCCGTGGGCTGGAGCCTGGACGGGGCCGTGGGCTGGAGCCTGGACGGGGCCGTGGGCTGGAGCCTGGACGGGGCCTTGGGCTGGAGCCTGGACGGGGCCTTGGGCTGGAGCCTGGACGGGGCCTTGGGCTGGAGCCTGGACGGGGCCTTGGGCTGGAGCCTGGACGGGGCCTTGGGCTGGAGCCTGGACGGGGCCTTGGGCTGGAGCCTGGGCGTGGGCTGGAGCATGGACGTGGGCTGGAGCATGGACGTGGGCTGGAGCCTGGACGTGGGCTGGAGCCTGGACGTGGGCTGGAGCCTGGACGTGGGCTGGAGCCTGGACGTGGGCTGGAGCCTGGACGTGGGCTGGAGCGGATGACTCTGGCTGGGTTGTGGTGGGTACTGTGGGGTTGTGGGGCCCCTCCTCCACAGTCCCCACCGTAAAAGAAGACCCAGCCAGCAGAAGAGCAAAGTCAATATATTGGGCCAGGGAAAAATGGATCTTCCCCCCTGGCATCTGTGAGCGGATAGGGTCGTTTAGCCCAAACCTAAAAATGTCCTTGAGGGCCACGTCATTAAAGTCTACCTCATGGCATAGTCCACAAAAGTCCACAACATAGTCCTCAATGGGACGCTGGTCTTGGCGTAGACGTAGCAGAGAAACTGCTGGGTTCATGGTTGAAGGTCGAGTATTCTGTAACGTGGGATCCACTGGTAGCAAGTTGAAGGACCCATGTGCAGTTTATTTACAAGGTGAAACACAGAATCCAAATGGTGACTTTGACTTGACGTGACATGACTTGAACTGAAACAGACCTGACTTAAAAACATGACAGACACTCACCAACAGCGGTTACACATAGTAATACTCGACCAAGACACATGGCAAACATGAGGGCTTAAATACACACACTAATGACAAGACAAGTGACACCTGTGAACAGTGATTAAACAATGAACCAATGACAGGACAAGACACAAGATCACGTGAGGGCATGGGAGTCACATGACAATGAAACACATGACAAAACCAGGAAGCTGACAGAACAAGACAAACTTAGAACCATGACAGTAAACATGAACTAAAAACATGAAACATGAACTAACACCAAAACACCCTGTGACAGTGAATTGTGTAATACTTTAAAATATATAGCTAATATATAGATTTGTAATTAAATCAACACATTAGCTCTGATTATGGATGAAAAAAAAAACATTGGCTTACTTTTTTCCCGTGAGGCCACACACTCTTTGAAAGGACCATATTTGGCTCGAGAGCCGTTTCCGAACAGTGGAAAATCAGCTGTCAATCAAAACGCACGCAACCCATAGCAACGCGTTATGGCAACGCCTCAACAGAAATTATCCGACTTTTGAGCCGTTCGTTACTATTGTATACATTGTCATGTTATAATAATCACATTTATTTAGTTTTATTGACCACGATATTATCATTGATATTTGTCTGAGAGGGGCACTTTTGATTCATTTTGAAAAAGGGCAGGGGCTCGAGCACCCAAAGCCCCCCCCCCTCTGCACGTGCCTGCTAAACACACAGTTAAACTCAAATAAACGCATAGCACGGTTAAGAGAACACATACACGGTTAAGAGAACACATACACGGTTAAGAGAACACATACACGGTTTACACGCTATGCAAACGCTTCAGGAAAATACATACGATAACAACATAAGCATTCATACACCAGTCTCACACCAGCCTACCTGTAACACAGAGATTAGAGGGTTTCAGTTGCAGCGCAAACCACCACACTATAATTCGCGAGGAAATCTCACTTTCAAACTCACGCGAGACTCAAGCGAGAGCACAGTGTCATCACCCCTCCATGCAGCATTGCCGCCACCTACTGGCGTTCTATGAGACTAACATTTTAACACTACAGTTAACTATAGAGCTATGGTATGGTCTTTCAAGGCTCATATCACTGGAGTGCAATATTTAATATATCAATTTATCATTGCGCTACACCTGCCATCTAGACGGCTGATATAGAGAATGTGAAGCTGCTGCCACGCCGTGTTGAGTTCTGGGCTGGTTTGTTTATATCGCGCTGCCTTTCTGCAAGTGAGTTTAGGTTATTTTACATTTACATTTATGCATTTGGCAGACGCTTTTATCCAAAGCGACTTACAGTGCCCTTATTACAGGGACAATCCCCCTGGAGCAAAATGGAGTAAAGTGCCTTGCTCAAGGACACACTGGTGACCGCTGGGACTGAACCAGCAACCTTCTGTGTATCATTTCCATGGTTTAACCCACTGGACCACCATCTCACATTTTGATTTTCTGTCGACTCGTAATTGTGAAATTGTAGGTCATTCATGCTGCATCGACTATTTCCATATGAACTCACACCATCGTTCAGGTGGAAAACAGCGTGAGGAGGTGACAGTAAGATGCTGGATAGCAAATCTAGTAATAATGTCACTGATTAAACCCACTGCCAGTCACTCAATAAAAAATCACATTGCTTTTGAAAGGTCTGTATTTTATTTGGTTTAATTAACATTACATTTGCGAGTATGATTCTCACTCGGCTTGTGAATTAACAAAACTTGCCACAGCCACTTCAAAACTGTTCAGAAGCTTCCATAGATGTGATTTTGGTTGTAATTTGTTTAAATAAATATTTACAAAAGAATACAGTTTTTGTGTCTGTCCGCTGAATGTGATCCTCTCAGATTATCCTGTGCGGCCATATGGGAAAGTGAATATTTACAATGACAACAATAAGCTTCAGTTACATTGACACCTTTCCAACAAAGAAATAGATCGACTTCTATCAGCTTGTTGAACACATTTTTATTTCTACCATATAATTGAAGCAGCAGCGAGAGCACAGCATGTGACACTGTTTTCACGGTAACATTAACCAGATCAACATTGTGAACCAAATTCTTCAAAACGTCAGTGAAAACCTCAAATGAACATGCAATAAAATAAAATATGTTCTTCCCTGCAAACGATACCAAGAAGAATGTGAATATTTAACCAAGTCAAAAACAAAGGTAAGCCGGTATCTGTATTAAGTCCAGTATCAGCAGATGCAAAACGCCATTAAAGGCAGCACATTTTAAAGTAAAAAAAAAAGTGATAAAAGTTACGTAAACAGTAAAAGCTCTTTGTGGTTTCTCGGTTTGATCCATTTGAGCAACAATAAACCACACAAAACATAGGCGTTTGTGTTAGTGTGTTAGTGATTTTGAGTTTGTGTAAAGCCGCGTTTCCACCGCAGGAACTTTACCCCGGAACCAGGAACTTTGGGGGGGAACTCGGTGCGTTTCGACCGCAGGAACCAGGGTCTAAATGAAGTTCCGGGTAAATATTTCCCCCTCCAAACGGCCCTGCTTGCGAGGTGGGACTTTTCAAAAGTTCGCGAACTTTCGGGGGTGGGACTTGGGCGCTGAACATGCTGATTGGTTGAGCTCTCGCAGCGATTTTTTTTTTCCACCGCCATATTTACAAGTCTTTTGCGAGGTGGGTTCCGTGGGTTTTGCGTTCAGTAAATATTTTTTTTGCAACAATGGAGTTCAACAAAAAATTCGACCGATGGACCGACGACGAGGTTCAGGCTTTATTGAGCATATATGCGGAGGAGGACATCCAGCGGGAACTGGAAACGGCGACCCGTAATGAAAAGGTATACCTGAAGATATCGACTCGGTTCCAGTCACACTGGAAAACAGTGCAGAGAGAAGTTGAAGAAATTAAGACAAGATTACAAGAAATTAAAGGATCATAACAACCGGAGCGGTTCCGACCGGCGTATCAACAAGTGGTATGACCGCTTGGACGAGTTGTTGGGACAGACCGTCCTTTTCTAGGGCAGCGGTAACGAAAGACTCGGCTAGTGCGTTGTTGGAAACCATCCAGGAATCCGAGTGGGTTGAAGGTAAATATCTCATCTTGTTATCATCTATTAAACTCGTTGCAGTGTTTAAACACGTTGCAGTAACTTTTTTCAACGTGCTTTTCCAGACGTAACGAGTGGCCCTGATGAATCGCAGGCAACGGAGACCAGCGTATTTTCCCCCGCGGTCACCAGTACGTTATAAAGCTGACAAAAATGTGTATATATTTAAAAACTGATGTGTAATCCTTAATCAATCAATCAATCAATTTTTATTTATATAGCGCCTTACAGCAGCCAAAAGGTGCACAAAGCGCTTTCCAAAACATGCATCAAACGACAACATAAAAACAAGTCCAACCAAGCAAGTCCAGCGCTAAGAGTCAAAAGCTTGGTTAAAAAAGTGTGTTTTCAGATGAGTTGAAAACACTCAGCACCGTGATGTTTCGGAGGTGCGCAGGGAGTGCATTCCACAACTTAGGTCCTTGAACACTAAATGACCGGCCTCCAAACTTTTTATACCTGTATGTTGGGGTAACCAGAGAAATTTGATCAGAGGAACGGAGTGTTCTGGCTGGCTTATATGTTTTTACTAGATCAGTGAGGTGTACTGGGGCCAAACCATGGATGGCTTTAAACACAAACAACAGAATTTTATACTCCACCCTAAACTGCACTGGAAGCCAGTGAAGCGAGCGGAGGACAGGGGTGATGTGTGACCATTTCGAACTATTAGAGAGAAGACGAGCGGCTGCGTTTTGTACCAGTTGAAGGCGACTGATGAGTGATGTATTTAGACCAGTATAGAGGGCATTACAGTAGTCGATCCTCGAGCTGATGAAGGCGTGAATTGCTTTTTCAAGGTCGGCTCTGGACAAAAAATATTTGACCTTACTAAGAAGTCGTAGCTGGTAAAAACTCGCCTTCACTACTGCACCAATCTGTTTATCATACTGCATGTTTTTGTCCAAAATAACACCCAGGTTACGTACAAACGGAGCAAACTGAGGTGTCATAGGACCAAAGCTACAAGCACTATTAGATGAATCCGGGCTGAACAGGATGTACTCAGTCTTTTCTTCATTTAAATGAAGGAAATTCTGGGAAAGCCACTGTTTGATGTCCTGAAGACAATTATAGAGAGGATCCAGTGACGAACGATTACTCAGAATCACAGGGAGGTAAATCTGGAGGTCGTCGGCATAGAAATGAAAATGAACGTTGTGTCCGGAGATGAGTTGCCCAAGTGGCAATATGTAGAGTGAAAACAGAATAGGACCGAGAATGGAACCCTGCGGTACTCCAGATGACATAGGGGCAACTGACGAGGCAAAGTCATTGATTATTACTGAAAAGGTTCTATTAGTGAGGTATGAGAAGAACCAATTCAGCACCACTTTCTGCAGACCAGCAACATGTTGTAGACGAGAAATGAGAATTGCATGATCCACAGTGTCAAATGCAGCGGTAAGGTCCAGTAAAACTAGAACCATAGAGTTTTTTCTGTCAAGTGCTTCAAGAATATCATTATGTACCCTCAGTAACGCAGATTCAGTACTATGCCTGGTCCTGAAACCAGATTGGAATGTATCCCCAATGCTGTGTAACTGCAGATGAGCCTGTAGCTGGGAGTAAACAAGCTTCTCCATCAACTTTGACAGAAAGGATAGGTGAGAAATAGGGCGGAAGTTTGATAGAATGGAGGGGTCAAGGTTGGGTTTCTTAAGCAACGGTCTAATGATGGCATGTTTGAGAACTGTAGGAACAGTACCCAAAGTAAGACAGCTGTTTATGAAGGAGACAAGGCAGGGACCAGTGATGTCAACAGCCTCCTTCAGAATCCTTGCAGGAACAATGTCTAAAGGGCAGGTGGTAGGTTTCAACTCAAGGACAGCTTTTTTGAGCTCCCCAAGAGTAACTGCCTCAAAGTTCTCCAGCACACATTGCGCAGCACGAGATGGCATGACAACAGTAGAGTCTTGAATAATGGATTGCCTAACAGCCACGACCTTGTCCACAAAATACTTCTTGAATGCATTACATGTTCTTTCAGATACATCAATCAAGGCTACAGACACCGGATTAATAACAGAATTAATAGTATTGAATAATATTCCAGGGCGGTGGCTATTGCTGTTGATGAGATGTGAGAGGTATTGTCCTTTAGCTTCTTTCAGTGCTCTCTGATATGTGGCCAGACTGGCTCTAAACATCTCCAATGACACCTGCAACCTATCCTTCTTCCATTTTCGCTCGAACTGTCTGCATTGGCGCCTAAGGGACCTAGTTGCATCATTGAGCCACGGGTCCAGAGGACCATTAGTCGACTTCACCTTAAAGGGTGCAACAGAGTCCATAATCTGGGAGCAGACGGTGTTGAAGGAAGAAATGAAATGGTCCGGGCATTAATGGTTTTGTTGTTTTTAATTGTAAACTTAAATTGCCCATGATAAAAATTGCACACTGGGCATTGTTCAAGCTGGGCAAACAATTGTTCATTATTTGTAGTGAAAACACTTTAAATTAGATTAGATTAGATTAGATTAGATTCAACTTTATTGTCATTACACAAGTACAAGTACAAGGCAACGAAATGCAGTTTAGCTCTAACCAGAAGTGCAATAGCAGCAAGTGCAGGATATACAATGGATGCGTAAGTGCAGGACATGGATATGTACTGAATATGTATAAATATGTATAAATAGAGAGACGTTATTACTATAAACAGAACTGAATTTACAGGTGAATATGTACAGTGAATAAATATACAGATGGCTATTACTATAAACAGAATTTACAGGTGAATATGTTCTATGAATACAATATACAGATGGCTATTACTATAAACAGAATTTTACAGATAGAGGTATACAATAATATGTTAGGCTAATATGAGGAATAGCAGTGGATTAGGGTAGTGCAATAAATTATGGACAGAGCTATCCGGAAAAAAAAAAAAAAAAAAAGTGTAAAGTGCAGTGGAAAGTGGTTGCATATTACAGTTAGAAGTACAGTGCAAAATGCAAATGTAAACATTGGTACTATAAATACAGTCGGCAGTGCAAATGAGCATAATCCAGTTAAGATATGGCAGTGTAAGATGCATATGTAAACAGTTGTTACTGTGATAAACAGTCGGTAGTGCAAATAACAAAGTGAAGGAAGATGTGAGGTAGGAGAGTTATCAGTTTATGAGGGAAGTGGATCAATTAATTAAATAATTAATTGATGGTTTCTATTGTTTCATGGTTGCCTTGTGTATTAATTTCCATGTGTTTCTGTGCAATTTTTCTACTTAGAGAAAAGGAAAAGGGACTGTGACTTTTCTTGATGCACTGAGGGACATGGAGGATGCTAACCGGGCCGTCCTGCAGCATGGACAAGAACAGCGAGACCAATATATTCAGCTGTTACTGGATAGCCAGGGCGAGGAGAGATGAGGAGGCAAGAGCTGGCATTCCACCAGTCAGAAGCGGAAGGAAGCAGACGGCAGCAGAGGGACTTTCAGACCGGGTTTCTGTCTGTTCTTGGACAGTTTGTCCAGTCGTTCAAGAAGTAGCCACAATGACCAGCCGCTTGAATGAAGCATTTGCACTACCACATTTGTACTTTATATATTGTACGTGTTGGCACAGCTCTTGGAAAGGTTACTGAAAAATACACTTTTTTTATATTGTTGTTTTCACATTTTATATTTTCATTTTATTGTTCTAGTAATTTATTTGTCTTTGCACACTTTTATTTTAATTTTGTAAGAACTAATCTGTCTAAAATAAAGTCAAATGTGTAAAATGTCACTGTGTCTTTAATTTCCACATTCTAACTATATAACCACATTCTAATTGTATTCATATAGTGTAGGAAGCAAATAAAAGGGCTGCTGCTCGCAAGTCTTTCTGAATATGCACATAAACATATCTAGAAAACCCAAATATTATATTTTTAAATGTATAACTATGTGAATGTAGTATAATAACTTATAACCACAACTTAAGTGAAGCCATAAGTGTGGTCCTGCTTCATTTCAAATTTGAGGAAGAAGTCTCTAAAATTATGCATTTAATGAAGCATATTGTAATACTAGTCATGTGATTTTTTTTTTTGTGAATGTTAAGAGATGTTATTGTGATAAAAAATAAAATACTTGCAGTCTAGTACCTAATCTTTCAACTGCTTAATTCAGTCTATTGTTTTCATTCAATTAACTTTTCACACATCTGTCATGACTGACTGACCTCATTATCCTTTTATAGAAAATGTTTTGTTTTGGAATTGAGCTATTACAACACATTCAGATTCTGGATTGCCCATCATCCCATTTTGCATTAAAATGGTCAAACCAGGTGAAAGTGCACGTTTAAATAAACAGTGTTGGTAATGTGTGTACATAATCAGCAAAAGCAGCGCTGCTTGCATCACCTACACTTGTTATTGTTGCAGACAGTATCGCGCAAAAGTGATTACTGTCCGTCAGTACCTGGGAGAAGCAGTCGCGCGCATTCCCACGTCACCGGACTAATTTGCCTAATCTCCCCGGTACTTTAGACCGCGGTGGAAACGCAGATTGTAGCAGGTCTGGGGGAGAAAAAGTTCCTGGGAAAAAAGTTCCTGGTACAAATAGTTCCAGGTAATTTCGGTGGAAACGCGGCTTTAGTGATTCCTATATAGAAAATCGCTCCCCGCTACAGCAGTGACGTCACGTGCAAACAACCTATTGAGGTTTTCAGGCGCGTGATTTGATTCTGGAACCGGGCCTGTTTAAGAATATGCGGCCCCTTTAAGAAAAATGACGCGCACTGAGCATGCGCAGAAGAGAGAAGCGCGAGAGACGAGCTGAGATCAGTTGAAGCTGAAAGCGACGCTGTTAACGATCGTGAATGAAGGACAAAAGTGTAATATTTTCTCCGGATGCCTTATATTTCCAGTCTGCAGGTGAGAGATGTTTCTCAGATTACAGAGTTTAACATTAATCAGCTCCAGAGTTTACATGTTTAAGGACCAATGTAATGAAATGCGTTGTGTGTCCTGGTTTATTATGAGTGTAATAATATGTTGGCAGAGAGTTTTTCACAGACTCTGGCTCTATTACACCAATAAAATGTGCTTAATGTGCCACTTTACAGAAGATCTCAGACATCAGCATAATGAATGAGGGGAAAACAGGGAACTTTAGGAGACAAAGAGGCTTTTCAGCAGCTCAGATAAACATGATGGTCCTGTTGTTTCTCTCAGACTTTGGACAGGAGTTCAACAAACCTTGTTTTAATGCAATTAATATCTAACTTGTATCAAAATACTCCATATTCCTAACAGAAAACGTGTTCACTTCATTTAAATGGTCATTCCATGTCAAATCAACAATTTTACCCATTGAAAAAAAAATAAGAATAGAAGGATATCAATATATCTTTCATATTTTTAGAGTGACAGGCACATAAACTTTGGAAAAATAATATTGCACTCAGGTATATTATATGCAATTGTGTTTATAGAAAAAACGAGATCCATTTCTAGTTTCAACATTATTTGTTGTTCAGATATTCCTCTGTAAAAGACAAAAGTATCAGCTGTGTGTAAAGTGACCCACGTTTGGTTTTTGGCCACTGAAAATGTGAACAATTGACCAATTTACTCATGAAACCACATTAAGATCTCCAGATTTTACTAATAGTCCTACCAATCTCTGTTTAAAAGTAAAATAAAGCTGCCATCTTTTTTTAAAGTCGTTTTTACCCTCCTGTAATTTGGCTCTGAATCTCAGGTGAAAATTGTCATATTGACCCCTCTAAAGAATTGTAGATTACTCAGTAAATATACATCCATGACATTTAATATTTTGGCTTTCATTAATATTTATGTTTTTCTTTCTTCATAATAAAATATTAACAAAATAAAAATTAAGCCAGGTCTGGTCAACTCAGAATAAATTCAGTAACTTGTCTTTGATTTTTCCAGATCTGGTTCTGTGGGCGTCAGTATCTTGATTCTTCATTATTGACTGCTTTAGTAGCTGTGAAATAATAACCAGTATATGGATGATAAATTATAGAGAAATGCATCTAAATGATCATATTCAATCAGTTTTAATCGTAGTGAATGACAGAACTGACCTTTGCACATTAAAGATACTTTAACACTTTACAATAAGGTCTCATTTGTTAACATTAGTTAATACATTAACTAACAATCAACAATACATTTGTTTTAATATTTTTTTCAATCCTTGTTAATGTTAGTTAATATAAATCCAGCTGTTCATTGTTGGTTCACGTTACTTGTAACAAATGTTAACAAATACAACTTTTGTAAATGTTGAAATTAACAATAAGTAAGATTTAGAGATGCACCGATGTATGATTTTTGATCGATTTACAACCATCGGCATATCGGCTATAGGATGAATGGTTTATTAATGAACTGCGGGAAGGCACTGAGCTGTATAATTTTTGCTGCATAATCCAAGATCATAATGTAATATTCCTGCTGCGCTGCTGTCTGTGTTTTAATGCTAAAGGGTTAGTTCACCCAAAAATGAAAATTCTGTCATTAATTACTTACCCTCATGTCGTTGGACATGAGGGTAAGTAATTAATGACAAAATGTGCACAGAGACACATTTTCTCCCAGCGCGCGCAACTTCTCATTGGCGTCTTCTGGCTCTACACCCGAGTGATGACGGAGAAAACGACTGGTCATATTCCAACATACGGCAGCACTCGCATGCATTGAACAAAGTTTACAAAGAGAGAATTATTTGAAAATTTTGAAAGGAAAAAAAATGGTCCTGGTTGGGAAACACTGCAGAGACTACAAAGACAGTGAGCGAGTGTGTGTGTGTGTGTGTGTGTGTGTATGCGCGCGCATGCGCCCGCTCATCTGTGCATCGGACGGCCGAACCAAGTCCAAACAATGGATGTTGCAGCGGGTTTTTTTTACCAGCTCCTCTGTTTCGCTTTCAGCTATGTTTACTCAAGATGACCAATACGATGATGCATTGCTGCAGTTGCAGCTCGTGGCTCTAAATTTCGCGGGTAGATTCTGTCATTAACGTGCATTATCGCGATTGTAGGCCAATTTTGTATTGTTTATATCGCATATCGTTTATATTGCCCATTACTATTGTACAGTAGAATTTAGCTACGTCTCAATGTAATAATAATATATGTATTTAATTTATACAGTGAAGGATATGCAGTGTTATTTAACATTTGTTTACTTTATTTCTGTACCTGGAAACTGTTAAACCTACTTAAAAAGCACTGTTTATTTCATATGTATCTTACATTCATATGCCTGCTGAATGTTAAATGGATCCAGTCTATGTTCACTAGAAATTATTTTTGATAATGCAGCCAGGGGCGTAGCCAGAACATTTTTTCAGGGGTGGCCAGGTAAGACCCAGTGATTTTATTGGGGTGGCCAAAAAAATTACTACTGACCATGACATGCTGTACCAAAGCAAATTCTACAGAAAATATAATCACAAACGAACAAAAATAATTTCAAATTATCAATTTATTTACAATGTCATACAAAATAAGTCAAATATGTACTGTATGTTGATAATTTTAGGGAAAAAGATGAACAAAATGAACAAGTCGTTCACACATGAACAAAATTCTCAAACTTTTTATGCTTACTTCTTTGTCCTTTGCTAACCAAAATGTTGCCCTAAGAAAACAGATAAAGTATCATTACAAAAAGAGAAAAGTTACAAAATTGAAACAACATATATATATAGTTTTCTATGAACAAATGCTAAATTAATTATTAAATAAAGTAAATTAATTAATTAAACTATTAATTAAATCCAATGTCTCCTTGTAAAGAAAAAAACTATATGTTAGTATTAAATCTCTAGATACTGACAGGCAACACTTTAATAGAGAGTATGCACATATGGGTATTCGCTTTGGTGAGTAATGAAGCCAATCACAGTCACAGACATGTTTGTTGATTTCTAAAACTCAATGGCCAATCACAGGTGTTGAAGATAGAATCCACTCACCACCTGAGTTTTTGTCCAGCGACGAGGTCTGTACATGCACTAATAGACCTATAATAGACCTTGTTCACAGCAGCGCCTTCTTTATGAAAGAAATTAGTATAAAAGTGAGGCTGTGGGGATAGACATACATCTCTTCAGTGGGTTGTACTGTTATTTAATGTATTTTTGGATTGTTCTGCTTATGAAACACTGCAAAAATATCTTTCAAAGATGTTTCAGTAGACAAAAAAGCTGTGGAAAATGATAAGTGATGTAGGAGCTTTATACAGCCGATGCCATTGAAATGCTACGTCTTACCCTCATAGCCTCACTTTCAAACCTGGAAATTTTCCATTTTCCAGATGTTCAAACCTGTCATGGCACTGCTCTGAATAAGGTCTATACTTCAAGTGTAGACATGTAAGAAACTGATTGATTAATATAACAGAACTTGAGATCACGTTCATTGAATGACTGACAGCTTTTAGTGATTATAAAGGGAATGCTCTTTGCACACTATCTAGGCGATATAACAAAATGTTAATAGGCCTATGATATATTCAGAATTTGAATAAAACTATTATTTTCCATTCATGACAATATTTATGTATCGAAATCAGGCTCATATAAATGTCAGGAAAACATGATTCCTGGCTGCATGTCAATATCCATGGATCGCTGGATCTTGTTAAGTTGTAAGGAACACTATATCGAGTCCAAAACCTTTAGTTTAAACTGATAACTTTTGTTTTTTTTACTTGCGTTTCCCAAATCAAAATCCATTCATGCAGCAGTCCCACTGAGTCCCGACTAACAACGATGCATACCCTCTATTCTATTGTAAGCTAACGTGTTTCTGCTAAGGAAACATTCGCAGTACCTCAACTTTAACAAATTTCACCGAAAAGGTAGGAAAACCTATGTAAATAACATTGACTTTACTAACCTGATCATCACCGTATCCTCTTGCGTAAGGTTTTGCTCACTCGGCTTGTGCTGAACTTAGTTGAAACATTACCGCTCGCTTATACGTCACACAGAACCTCAGTGCGCAAGAGAACCCCTTCACCAGAAACCCCGCCCTGCAGCTTATTTCACTGGTTAAGGTACCAGTGACAGGTGGTTTAGGAATCAGTGTTTGGTCATTTACATTTACATTTACATTTAGTCATTTAGCAGACGCTTTTATCCAAAGCGACTTACAAATGAGAGCAAAAGAAGCAACTAGAACAGTCAAGGGCAACAGTATGCAAGTGCTGTAGCAAGTCTCAGTTAATCTAGCTCAGAACACACAGGACAGTTTCGTTTTTTTTTTTTTTTAAATAAATTAGACAGACAGAAAATGAATAGAATGACAAGTGCTATTCTTGATTGGTCAGGTGCTGCTGGAAGAGATGTGTCTTTAGGTGTTTTTTGAAAATGGTTACAGACTCGGCCGCACGAATTGAGATCGGCAGGTCATTCCACCAGGTGGGAACAGCCCAGGAAAAACTCCGTGAGAGCGATTTCATGCCTCTCTGGTATGGCACCACAAGGCGTCGTTCACTAGCAGAACGCAAGTTCCTGGAGGGTGTGTAAGTCTGAACGAGCGAGTTTAGGTATATTGGTGCAGAGCCAGTGGTTGCTTTGAAGGCAAGCACCAGTGCCTTGAATTTGATGCGAGCGGCTATTGGCAGCCAGTGCAGACTGATGAAGAGAGGCGTGACGTGCGCTCTCTTCGGCACATTAAAGACCAACCTCGCCGCTGCATTCTGGATCAGTTGCAAGGGTTTGATAGTGCATGCCGGAAGGCCCGCTAAAAGAGCATTACAGTAGTCCAGTCTGGAGAGAACAAGAGCTAGGACCAGTAGTTGTGTGGCATGCTCTGATAGAAAGGGTCTAATCTTCCTAATGTTGTATAATGCAAATCTACAGGATCGGGTTGTTGCCGTAATGTGGTCAGTGAATTTTAGCTGATCATCAATCACAACTCCAAGGTTCCTGGCTGTCCTGGACGGAGTTATGGTTGATGAACCTAGCTGAATGGAGAGATTGTGGTGAAGTGCTGGGTTGGCAGAGACAACAAGAAGTTCTGTCTTTGCAAGGTTAAGTTGAAGGTGATGTTCCTTCATCCAGGCAGAAATGTCTGTTAGGCAGGCAGCGATACGAACACCAACCGATGGATCATCTGGTTGAAATGGGAAGTAGAGTTGTGTGTCGTCGGCATAGCAGTGATAGGAAAAGCCATGTTTCTGAATGACCGATCCCAGTGATGACATGTAGATGGAGAAGAGAAGTGGTCCAAGCACTGAGCCCTGGGGAACTCCAGTAGCTAGATGATGTGACTTAGACACTTCACCACTCCATGACACCCTGAAGGACCTACCTGAGAGGTAAGACTTGAACCACTGGAGAGCAGTTCCTGAGATGCCCATCTTCATGAGAGTTGACAGGAGGATCTGGTGGTTAACTGTGTCAAAAGCAGCAGACAAATCCAGTAAGATAAGTACTGTGGATTTGGAAGCTGCTCTTGCCTGTCTGAGTGCCTCCGTAACCGAGAGCAGGGCAGTCTCAGTTGAGTGGCCGCTTTTGAAGCCGGATTGGTTGATGTCCAGGAGGTTGTTCTGTTCAAGAAACGTAGACAGCTGGTTAAACACCACTCGCTCAAGTGTCTTTGCAATGAAAGGCAGAAGGGATACCGGTCTGTAGTTTTCTAAAAGTGCTGGGTTTAGAGAGGGTTTCTTAAGCAGTGGGGTTACCCGAGCCTGCTTAAATGCTGTGGGGAAGGTCCCGGTGTGAAGAGAGGTGTTGACAATGTGAGTGAGTGCAGGAGTAACAGAAGAAGAAATGGCCTGAAGGAGGTGGGTGGGGATAGGATCAAGCGGACAGGTAGTGGGATGATTGGATAGGATGAGTTTGGAGACATCTGCTTCAGAGAGCAGAGAGAAGGAGGGGAGCGTGTGTGTGATGGTTGTTGAGATGTGCGTGTCAGTTTGTGGTGTGGAGAATTGACTGCTGATGGAGGAGGTTTTGTTTGTGAAAAATGATGCAAAGTCATCAGATGTAAGAGTTGATGAAGGAGGGGGAGGAGGAGGAGGACAAAGGAGTGAAGAGAATGTTTTGTAAAGTGCACAAGAGTCAGAGCAGTTGTTGATTTTGTTGTGGTAGTATGTAGTTTTAGCAGTGGAGACATTAGTAGAGAATGAAGCAAAAAGAGACTGATACAGGGTTAGGTCAGTAGCGTTTTTAGTTTTGCGCCACTTCCTCTCTGCCGCCCGAAGTCCAGAGCGATGTTCGCGGAGAACATCAGACAGCCAGGGGGCAGAGGGGTTGGTGCGGGCTGGCCTGGATGAAAGGGGACAGAGGTTGTCTAAGCAGGATGTTAGAGTGGAGCAAAGAGTGTCAGTAGCACTGTTAGTGTCTATTGCAGTGGAGGGAGTGAGGATGAAACCATAGTGGATAGGCGGGAGGGAGAGAGCGAGCGTAGATTACGCTGAAAGGTGATCTGTGGGGGAGTGTGTGTTGTGTCAGGAGTCAGTATGAGGTTAAGAGTGATGAGAAAGTGATCTGAGATGTGCAGTGGAGTAACTAAAGTGTTGTTTGTGGAGCAATAGCGCGTGTAGATAAGGTCCAGATGGTTACCTGATTTGTGAGTAGCTGTAGTAGATACTCGCATGAGGTCAAATGAGGACAGAAGAGTGGTGAAGTCAGCAGCCTGGGGTTTATCAAGGTGGATGTTGAAGTCACCAAGCAGTACCAAAGGAGTGCCATCCTCAGGGAAGTGAGAAAATATCCAATTCCTCTAAGAAGTTACCCAGTTGACCTGGAGGGCGATAAATAACTACAACATGGATTTTTAGCAGGATGAGTGATAGTGATTGAGTGTGATTCAAAAGAGCGGTTGCCAGATAGAGATGTAATGGGCTCAAATTTCCAATCATTTGAGATGAGCAAACCAGTACCTCCACCCCTCCCAATCGGGCGAGGGGTGTGTGAAAAAGTGAAATTATTTGAGAGAGCTGCAGGAGTGGCAGTGTCTTCTGGTTTGATCCAGCTTTCAGTTAGAGCCATGAGACTGAGATGTGAATGAGTGGAAAAAGATGAAATAAAGTCTGCTTTGTTTACAGCAGACTGGCAGTTCCACAGACCAATTGGAATGGACATTAATGTAGTAGAGGAAATAGGTACACTACGCAGATTATTAGGATTACGGTGTCTAGAACGTGATGAGCGTGACTTGCGGGTGTTTGAGGTAATAGTAGCAATTTTGAAGCACATCGTGAATACGGGTCAGAGAACCAAACAGATAACAACAAGCAAAACAAGCAAAACACAAAAGTGGACAAAGTAGAAGGAAAGCTATACTCAAGTGCCTTGTCGTGTCCTTGCTCGAGTGGAGTCGCACAGTCAGTACTGTGATTGACGTGACCAATGAAATCGTAAGAATCCACTGCAGGGCGAAGTTACCGTCGAACTGGTTTTGGGTGGGGGGCACTTTGCACTTTGCGCAGACTGTTTGTGTGAGAGCGGCGATTTAAACGTCAACTCTTTTACCCCTTTTCCACCAAAGCGGAGCCAGAGCTAGATCGGAGCCAGAGCCACGGTTCAAATCGGTAAAGCCATGTGAATGAATAGTAACGCAACGTTTGCATTGTTGATGGAAGGCTTGTTCGCAGCGGTGCTGTGCAGAGACCGATCGCCGTATGATAACGAGTCCAGCGAGAGCACATGACTCCTTATGCTTTTGATTCACTCATGCGTTTTGTTTTATATCATACGTGGATCGGTCTGCGCAGTGACGATGCATCTCGAACAAGCCTGGTGTGTGTGTGTTTCCCGCTGCCCAGGGTTGCCAGGTTTTCACAACAAACCCGCCCAATTGCTACTCAAAACAAGCCCAATCGCGTTCCAGGGGGGATTCCCCAGTAAAAATCACATTTGGGGGTAAAATATGTGTTTTTTGGCATGGTTGCCTACTAAAATTCGCAATATGGGGCTAAATATCACATAATTGGGGTCGCTTCATCCCGCGGACATGAAAAAACTGCCTGCGGCAAAACCACATACTTGGCAACATTGCCGCTGCCTCGCTAGCGTTTGCTGAGAGAGATGAGACGTAAACAGTGACGTAGACATGGCTCTGTTGTGGCTCTCAGCCCGTGGAAAAGCAAACGGTTCTTAGAAGGCTCCTCAGTCGAACCAACTATGAACTGGGACTAGCTCTGGCTCTGAATTAGCTCTAGCACTGCCTTGGTGGAAAAGGGGTATTTGTCATTGTCAAGTGCTTTTCAGCTTGCACAACAGGGGTGGCCAAGCTTCAAACAGGGGTGGCACTGGCCACACATGGCCACCCCTTAGCTACGCCCCTGAATGCAGCAATAAAGTAGCTAGTAGGCTAGAAGTTAATGTATGTTTTTCATTTTAACTCTGCTGATTTAAAACACTTAATTTTAATGACAACATTTTGAATAAGAGGGCAAAGACAAATATCAGTATCGGCCAATAATTGTCTGTTAAAATCGGTATCTGCCCCCAAAAATCTTATCGGTGCATCCTTACTAAGATTAATAAATGCTGTTGAAAGTGCAGTTTATTATTAGTTCATGTTAACTAATGAAACCTGGTGGGTCCTCTCCCAGAAAATTTTTACTGGAGTAGATGCCATTTACATTAAGTATAGACTACCTTCCCAAGTGTATTCGTCACACTCAGGCTGTTCTTAACCCTGCCTGTTACCAACTGCGAGATCCTTCTCTCAACTTAAAAGAGTGAAGAATAAACTCAGGACAACCATGAGACAGAAGCGGCCGTCTACACTGTCCCTGCTGGCTATTGAATCCGAAACTAGTCAAGGGAATGGACTTTGAGGATTTAATTTTGCTTGCTCAAAGTCTAGAAAAAAGATGCTCTGCTAAAGGTAAGGCATTTATAATTATTTGTGGGCAAATATGTGACTGTTGTTGAATTTGAAGGTTTTTAGAGATGCTTGTGAAGTTTGGCATACATTTGCTGCTGTGCATCTCTGTGGTGCTGAATACAGCTGTTGATATGGTTGCTTGCAGACCATATCAGACCATGCAGACCAAGTCCCTGTGGTCCAAGTCAAGTCTCAAGTCTTTCAAGTCCAAGTCAAGTTTCAAGTCTCTGAGGGTCAAGTCTCAAGTCTTTCAGGTCCAAGTCCAAGTCAAGTTTCAAGTCTTTCAGGTCCAAGTCAAGTATCAAGTCTGTGAGGTCCAAGTCCAAGTCAAGTCTCAAGTCTTTCAGGTCCAAGTAAAGTCTCAAGTCTTTCAGGTCCAAGTAAAGTCTCAAGTCTTTCAGGTCCAAGTCCAAGTCGAGTTTCAAGTCTGTGAGGTCCAAGTCAAGTCAAATCAAGTCTCAAGTCTTTAGGGTCCAAGTCAAGTCAAATCAAGTCTTTGTTCTATTTTTAGAAATATTTTTTTCCAGCTAGTTGTTATAATTAACAGTGTATTGATGTCACAGGGTGTTTTGGTGTTGGTTCATGTTCATGTTTCATGTTCTTAGTTTGTCATGTTCACTGTCTTGCTTCCTGGTTTGTCATGTGACTCCCATGCCCTCATGTGATCTTGTGTCATGTCATTGGTTCATTGTCTGATCATCGTTCACAGGTGTCCCATGTCTTGTCATTAGTCCATGTGTATTTAAGCCCTCATGTTTGCCATGTGTCCTTGTCTTCCGTCTGGACCCCACCCTTCTTATTAACTGATTATTGTTTAATTGGCCCTGCTTCCCTCCTGATTTGTGCCCTTTATAGTCTCATTAGCTGTGTCCCAAAGTGAAGGCCGTGCACTTCGAAGGCCAGGCCAGGCCACGCCTTCGAAGTGCACGAAGGGCGAACCGAGGGACAGGGTTGCCAGGTCTGCACAACAAAACCCCTCCAATTGCGAATCAAAAGTAGCGGAATCACGGCCAAAATGTGACAAAATATGCCAAAATGCGGCGGGGACCCGGTAGAAATATTGCTAAATTAAAGACAACTTAAACCTGTGGACTAGGCTTAGGCTATAGGCTACAAACAACCCACATCAACAGTAAATGCAGCCCAATTCCAGACTTGGCAACACTGATCCGAGCGTTGTTGAATGGGCTAACAGGTGTGTGACGACAGCGGACGTTCGCGAGGAGATTTTAAAAAGAAAAATGGAGCAGAAAAGTAAAAAAAAAAAAAATTTTTAATACGTTTTATTGAATTTGGACATGCTTCAAAGCCTGCGACGATAGAAGACCGGACTATAAGCACATACATCGGTAGCCTATGGTTAAATATTTAATCGTTAAATTGCAACTATTGTTTATTATGTTTAATGTAACTGTTACAATATAATTTAAACATTTATACATTTATGTCCAAGTCTTTATTTAAGTAGGCTACTTATTTTTATTCAACTCACATCATCTCAGATGCATTGTACTTTTTATGACATGCCATGCCAGCCGTCGACCGATTCAGGCCCGCAAACCTGCGGACAGTGGAAATATGCACTCATCCCAGATGAAGATGATGTCCCGCTGGCACAGGCCTGGTCTCTATTGTGCATTATTCCCCATCCCGGTCCAGCTCCACCAACGTCTCCCGCTCAGCTCAATTAAAATGTACATAGGCCTACAAATGTTTTCTTCTGTTTTAGCTATTAGTTTAAACTTCTGTTGTTTCTGATGTTAAACTTAAGATATAATGTATGAATAGTTGTAAAAAGTAGCCTTCTTTAAGTAATGTATAGACCAATTTATTTTCATTTACACATTTTAATTTACATGACAAGAAAATATATGTATGAACATATATGAATTTGTTTAATGTACAAATTATAACTTGCATTACAAAAATAAACGATGTAAATAAAAACAACCACTTCTCTTTTATTTAGCCTATACACATTTCAAGTTAACGAAAATTAACAATAGACAGCAATTACTTTGTTTCATTTACAAATAACTTGCATAAAAAATAATAATAATAATATAGAGAAATTGTTCGGTGCATCCCGGCCACGACTTTACATTAAGCCTTTGGAGGAGACTTAGCAGTTTTCGTTTATTTGCATTTTGACTTATAGTTTTGAGTGACGTCGCATTTGATTTAGCGTATTTTTGTCTGTGATATTTTATACGGTGTTGACAGTATGATAAGAAAAATAAAGAAATGATTGCTTGGCCAACATAGCCTATTACTTTTGTTATCCCCAATCTCTCTCTTTCTGTAGGGGAAATTTAAAAGAGCGATCCTGGAAACGAAATATAAATTTAGCTGGATCGGTCGGGTCGGGAATAAAAAAATGTATAGCGCGTGAGCGCAGATCGAGTGAATTTGAAGCGCGAGCGGGAGGGTGCGGTGTGGAATACATCCTATTGCGGAAGTGGACGAAAAAACAGCCCCGCGCAGATCTAATTTGTAGGCTATTTAAAGAAAGTGCAGAAAAAAGAAAGATAAAAGAAAAAATAAAGAGAGCGAAAAGGGAGAAAATGGACTGATTCCTCTTCTTGAGAGAATGGTTGAGAAATAAATAACATTTAAGCAAGTTAAAATTGGGAAATTAAAGTTTTGCCAGGTTGCTCAGAGCAGGGAACTGGGGACTGTGCGAATGCACTAAACGTTTTGTTTACTTCAAGTTCAAGCTGTTGCGCTGTTGTGTTCAATAGTATCCAGGCTAGACGTGCCGACCGCTACCGTCTTTCACTGGGAAATTTAATCCCGCGCCGCAAGAAATATGATCGAGTGCCGCGGGAATGCGGACCAGTCAAATCCTGAAGTCACCAGTGTGCTATGAATTCTGGGATAGGATAGGCTGCGAAGTTGTGGTAAGCTTCCATCTGCTGTACCCTTTCTTTGCCTGAGAAACGGAGGGCGCATTTTGAAGTCGCTTAAACTTGCGGCAGCCTTCATCGCGCCGCTGTGACGCAATCGCACTTCAAATGTGGCCTTCAGAGGGTGCAGCCTTCACATTGGGACACACTTCGTAGTGCCGCAATGACGCAATCGCACTTCAAATGCGGCCTTTGAAGTGCGCGCCCTTCACTTTGGGACACAGCTCTTGTGTTTGCAGTCTTGTGTCAGATTGTTGGTCGTTTGTCTCCTGGGGCCTATACCATGAAGCCGGTTTAGCTGGCTAGCCAGTTATGTTTAAGCTTAGTTTGTGCTAATCCTGGGTTTTAGGTACCATTAAAGTGATTTGGCTTTTAGCAGTGTTCATTTCCAGTAACGCTAATGCTCCATGGGAGGTTATGTTCTGGATAAAAGCTCAAACTGAAATTGGACCAATCAGCTGTGAGCAAAGTGACACACCTCTGATGCAATAAAGTCCCTGTTTCTACTCCAAAATAAAGGTCACTACATAGCAAATGTTTTTTAAAGACTAAAGTGTCTGGCTTTTAACAATGCTTATTTAATATAATAATAATTTTGAATGACTTACGATATAATTTATGTAATTATCATACTCTTAAGGAATTACACATGTATCATTTTAGTTAATCAATCATTAATAGGCACTTAGTTGAAACTAATATAAATAGCCTATACAAAGGTCATACAAATAAGCTTTAAAATCAATAAATAAAGCTATACAAATTACTACATTACTCAATTCTCTATATATCAACTAAACTAACTTCATAACTTTTACTTGCATTGACGAAGTGAATATTTTCTATAAGTTGTACTCTTTTATAGACAGCTCTTTTCTTCTTGCTGTGTAAATTTCAGGGCTCCAGACAAAAATATCAATTAAGGAGCCATTGGCTCCTATAAGGGAAAAACGGTGCGGTGCTGAATTTCATTTTTGGCTACTTCCATTCTTTCTCATTAAGACAACAGGTTAAGTAAAAAAATTTTTTTTTTTCCTCTTTTTTGCCTGTGTAGAACTGAAACAACTTAAATCTATGCGCCTCTTAAAGGGTTAGTTCTCCCAAAAATGAAAATTCTGTCATTAATTACTTACCCTCATGTGGTTGGACACCCGTCAGACCTCCGTTCATCTTCAGACACAAATGAAGATATTTTAGTTGAAATCTGATGGCTCTGAAAGGCCTCATTGGCACAATGGCACGGTTCACTCTCAAGACCCTTAAAAGGTACTAAAGACGTCGTTACAAAGTCCATCTCACTACAGTGGTTCTAAAATAACTTTATGAATCGGCGAGAATAGTTTTTGTGCGCAAAAAAAACCTAAATAACGACTTATATAGTGATGACGATTTCAAAACATGAAGCTTCGAAGCGTTATGAATCAGTGAGTCGATTCAGCAGTTTGGATCGCCAAAGTCAGCAGTTTGGCGGTTTGACAAGCGATCCGAATCATGATTCGTATCAGATATTGTATCAAAATACTCCATATTCCAGACAGAAAACGTGTTCACTTACTTTAAATGTAATTAATGGGTCATTCAATGTCAAATCAACAATTTTACCCATTGAAAAAAATTAAGAATAGAAGGATATCAAGATATCTTTAATATTTTTAGAGTGACAGGCACATAAACTTTGGAAAAATAATATTTATGGCACTCAGGTATATTCTATGCAATTGTGTTTATAGAAAAAACGAGATCCATTTCTAGTTTCAACATTATTTGTTGTTCAGATATTCCTCTGTAAAAGACAAAAGTTTCAGCTGTGTGTAAAGTGACCCACGTTTGGTTTTCTGACCACTGAAAATGTGAACAATTGCGAACAAAGATGGCTAAAGTCGACAGATTTTACTAATAGTCCTACCAATCTCTGTTTAAAAGTAAAATAAAGCTGCCATCTTTTTTAAAGTCCTTTTTACTCTCATTTGTCTCGAGAGTAAAAAGGGTCATTTGAGTAAAAAAAGGTCATGAGAGTAAAAAGAGTCATTTACCCCCATATTGCTCCGAATCTCAGGTGAAAATTGTCATATTGACCCCCCTCTAAAGAATTGTGGATTACTCAGTAAATATACATCCATGACATTTAATATTTTGGCCTTCAATTTTTATATATATGCTTGTTTTTCTTCAGAAAAAAAATTAACAAAATATTTTTTTTAGCCAGGTCTGGTCAACTCTGGTAATTCAGTATAAATTCAGTAACTTGTCTTTGATTTTTCCAGATCTGGTCCTGTGGGCGTCAGTATCTCACAGTGATCACAGTTCACACCTGCAGTGAAGCCCCTCCCACCACTGAAGCCCCTCCCACAACAATTCACCAATAAATACTGGGAATATTCCCATCATCCTACAAGAGAAGGACAAACTCCAGGTGTAGCAGCTGAAATCTGTGTGACTGTTAAAGATGGAGTTTATTAAAGAAGAGATTGAAGACATGAGTTATCCAGAACCATCCAGAATAAAACATGAAGAGACTGAGGAACAAATAGGTTGGTGTCCATTCTTGATTCTTCATTATTGACTGCTTTAGTAGCTGTGAAATAATAAGCATTTTACATTTACATTTAGTCATTTAGCAGACGCTTTTATCCAAAGCGACTTACAAATGAGAGCAATAGAAGCAACTACAACAGTCAGAGGCTACAGTATGCAAGTGCTGTAACAAGTCTCAGTTAATCTAACACAGAACACACAGGATTTTTTTTTTTTTTTTTAATAAATTAGACAGACAGAAAAATGAATAGAATGTTAAGTGCTATTCTTGATTGGTCAGGTGCTGCTGGAAGAGATGCGTCTTTAGATGTTTTTTGAAAATGGCTACAGACTCGGCTGCTCGAATTGAGATAGGCAGGTCATTCCACCAGGTGGGGGCAGTCCAGGAAAAGGTCCGTGACAGTGATTTCATGCCTCTCTGGTATGGCACCACAAGGCGTCGTTCACTGGTAGAACGCAAACTCCTGGAGGGTGTGTATGTCTGAACAAGCGAGTTAAGGTAAATTGGTGCAGAGCCAGTGGTTGCTTTGAAGGCGAGTACCAGTGCCTTGAATTTGATGCAAGCGGCTATTGGTAGCCAGTGGAGTCTGATGAAGAGAGGCGTGACGTGCGCTCTCTTCGGCTCGTTAAAGATCACCCTCGCCGCTGCATTCTGGATCAGTTGCAAGGGTTTGATAGTGCATGCCGGAAGGCCTGCTAGAAGAGCATTACAGTAGTCCAGTCTGGAGAGAACAAGAGCTTGGACCAAGAGTTGTGTGGTCTGCTCAGATAGGAAGGCTCTAATCTTCCTAATGTTGTATAATGCAAATCTGCAGGACCGGGTTGTTGCAGTAATGTGGTCACTGAATTTTAGCTGATCATCGATCACAACTCCAAGATTCCTGGCTGTCCTGGACGGAGTTATGGTTGATGATCCTAGCTGAATGGAGAGATTGTGATGAAGTGCTGGGTTGGCTGAGACCACAAGCAGTTCAGTCTTTGCAAGGTTGAGTTGCAGGTGATGCTCCTTCATCCAGGCAGAAATGTCTGTTAGGCAGGCAGCAATACGAACACCAACCGTGGGATCATCTGGTTGAAATGAGAAGTAGAGTTGAGTGTCGTCTGCATAGCAGTGATAGGAAAAGCCATGTTTCTGAATGACCGATCCCAGTGATGACATGTAGATGGAGAAGAGAAGTGGTCCAAGCACTGAGCCCTGTGGAACTCCAGTGGCTAGATGATGTGACTTAGACACTTCACCCCTCCATGACACCCTGAAGGACCTACCTGAGAGGTAAGACTTGAGCCACTGGAGAGCAGTTCCTGAGATGCCCATCTTCATGAGAGTTGACAGGAGGATCTGGTGGTTAACTGTGTCAAAAGCAGCAGACAAATCCAGTAAGATAAGTACTGTGGATCTGGAAGCCGCTCTTGCCTTCCTCAGTGCCTCCGTAACCGAGAGCAGGGCAGTCTCAGTTGAGTGGCCGCTTTTGAAGCCTGATTGGTTGATGTCCAGGAGATTGTTCTGTTCAAGAAACGTAGAGAGCTGGTTAAAAACAACTCGCTCGAGTGTCTTTGCAATGAAAGGCAGAAGGGATACCGGTCTGTAGTTTTCTAAAAGTGCTGGGTTCATAGAGTGTTTCTTAAGCAGTGGGGTTACCCGAGCCTGCTTAAATGCTGTGGGGAAGGTCCCGGTGTGAAGAGAGGTGTTGACAATGTGAGTGAGTGCAGGAGTAACAGAAGAAGAAATGGCCTGAAGGAGGTGAGTGGGGATAGGGTCAAGCGGACAGGTAGTGGGGTGGTTGGAAAGGATGAGTTTGGAGACTTCAGCTTCAGAGAGCAGAGAAAAAGAGGGGAGTGTATGTGTTATGGTTGTTGAGATGTGCGTGTCGGTTTGTGGTGCGGAGAATTGGCTGCTGATGGAGGAGGTTTTTTGTGTGAAAAATGATGCGAAGTCATCAGCTGTAAGAGTTGATGAAGAGGGGGGGGGGGGGGGACAGAGGAGCGAAGAGAACGTTCTGAAGAGTGCACGAGAGTCAGAGCAGTTGTGTATTTTGTTGTGATAGTATGTAGTTTTAGCAGTGGAGACGTTACTAGAGAAAGAAGCGAGAAGAGACTGATACAGGGTCAGGTCAGTAGTGTTTTTAGTTTTGCGCCACTTCCTCTCTGCCGCCCGGAGCCCAGAGCGATGTTCGCGGAGAACATCAGACAGCCAGGGGGCAGAGGGAGTGGTGCGGGCTGGCCTGGATGAAACGGGACAGAAGTTGTCTAAGCAAGATGTTAGAGTGGAGCAAAGAGTGTCAGTAGCAGTCCAGTGCTGAGAACTGAGCAGGTGGAGGGAGTGAGGAGGAAACCATAGTGGATAGACGGGAGGGAGAGAGTGAGCGTAAAAAAAGGTAATCAGCGGAGGAGTGTGTGTTGTGTTAGGAGTTAGTAGGAGGTTAAGAGTGATGAGAAAGTGATCTGAGGTGTGTAAAGGAGTAACTAAAGTGACGTCTGTGGAGCAGCAGCGTGTGTAGATAAGATCAAGATGGTTACCTGATTTATGAGTAGCTGTAGTAGATACTCGCTTAAGATCAAATGAGGTCAGAAGAGTGGTGAAGTCTGCAGCCTGGGGTTTATCAAGGTGAATGTTGAAGTCACCGAGCAGTACCAGAGGAGTGCCATCCTCAGGGAAGTGAGAGCGTAACATATCCAATTCCTCCAGGAAGTTACCCAGTTGACCTGGAGGACGATAAATAACTACAACATGGATTTTAGCAGGGTGAGTGACAGTGATTGAGTGCGATTCAAATGAGCAGTTGCCAGATAGAGAAGGGATGGGCTCAAATTTCCAATCCTTTGAGATGAGCAGACCAGTACCTCCGCCCCTCCCAATCTGGCGAGAGGTGTGTGAAAAGAGAAATTATTTGAAAGGGCCGCAGGAGTGGCAGTGTCTTCTGGTTTGATCCAGGTTTCAGTTAGAGCCATGAGACTGAGATGTGAATGAGTGGAAATAGATGAAATAAAGTCTGCTTTGTTTACAGCAGACTGGCAATTCCAGAGACCAATTGGAATGAACATTAATGTAGCAGAGGAAATGGGTACACTACGCAGATTAGTAGGATTACGGCGTCTAAAATGTACAGAGCGTGATTTACGGGTGTGTGTGATAATAGTAGAGATTTGGAAGCACATTGTGAATACGGGTCAGAGAAATTAGCAGATGAAAACAAGCAAAAACACAAAAGTGGACAAAGTATATATATATAGCTATACTCAAGTGCCTTGTCGGTGTCCTTGCTCGAGTGGTCTTCACACGAGGAGTGCTTCACACGAGGGCTGCCGCTTCCGCTGCCGCGGAGTACTACTCAATTTATACTTGCATTAAATGTCGTTATTGAATACAGCTGGCTACTCCCAGTGAAACGCGTTAGTTCGCACGAGGTCAAACAATAACAAACCAGACTACAACAAACAGCCAACTACAGCAAACAGACAGCGTTCTAAAGAACAGCTGAACTACAGATCAAATGAGGAAAATGTAAACAGAACTCACACACTAGCTGTTTTCCCTGATGTTCGATGCTTCTCTCTGAAAGCAGTATAAGCAGTATATGGATGATAAATGATAGAGAAATGCATCTAAATGATCTTACTTTAACACTTTACAATAAGTTCTCATTTGTTAACATTAGTTAATGTATTAAAGGGGCTATATGCAACTTTTTCCCCAAAATAAACGTAACAATTGCCTTTTTATTTGACCATTTTTGACTCAAACATCTCCTGATGAGCATACTGACACCTTGTCCGCTCACAGTGGGTGCACCTATAAGCCTGTATCCTATTTTTCCTATTTTCTGGCGGGTCGTCTTTTCCCGCGCTGTCTGCGGATGTGACGTCACCACCGCTGCGAGAGCGAGCAGAAAATGAGAGCAGTTCTGTTTTTTGGCCACAGGTGTCAGTCGCGAGTTTAAATTTCAGAAAAACGCATATAGCCCCTTTAACTAACAATCAACAATACATTTGTTACAATATTTATTCATCTTTGTTAATGTTAGTTAATAAAAATCCAGCTGTTCATTGTTGGTTCATGTTACTTAACAAATGTTAACAAATACAACTTTTGTAAATGTTGAAATTAACATGAACTAAGATTAATAAATGCTGTAGAAGTGCAGTTCATTATTAGTTCATGTTAACTAATGAAACCTTATTGTGTTACCGATACTTTATACTCACACAGACTGTGTCTTGTTTTCTGCTCAGTGTTTTTAATTTTCACATTCAACCTCATTGAACTGATTCTGACTACTTTATATGTTTATTTTAGACCAGATGGAAGAGAAGGAGCAACAACACAAACTAAATGACATTAAGAAACTCTGTGACTTCAAAACTCAAGAAACAAAAGCCAAAAAGCGTCACACCTGCTCTCAGTGTGGAAAGAGTTTTTCTCGAGCATCAGGTCTCAGTAAACATTTGCGCATTCACTCTGGAGAAAAACCATTCAAGTGTGATCAGTGTGGCAAAGGATTTATTTTATCATCACTTCTAAAAAAACACCTGATAGTTCATTCAGGTGAGAGACCTCATGTGTGTTCTCTCTGTGGAAAGAGTTTTTCATGGCTGAAGAGTTTTAAAGATCACCAGAAAACACATGGTGGAGTGAGAGATCATGTGTGTTGTGACTGTGGGAAGAGCTTTACTACATCTGGTCAGCTGAAAGAGCACCACAGAATTCACACTGGAGAGAAACCGTATACATGCACTCAGTGTGGAAAGAGTTTTTCCCAAGCATCAAGTCTCAGGGATCATCTGCTCCGTCACTCTGGGAAAAAATCATTCAGCTGTGATCAGTGTGGTAAAGGATTTATTTTATCATCAAATCTAAAACAACACCTGACAGTTCATTCAGATGAGAAGCCTCATGTGTGTTCTCTCTGTGGAAAGAGTTTTTCACAACTGTACAGTTTTAAACTGCACCAGAAAACACATGATGAAGTGAGAGATCATGTGTGTTGTGACTGTGGGAAGAGCTTTACTACATCTAGTCAACTGAAAAAACACCAAAGAATTCACACTGGAGAAAAACCTTACAAGTGCTCATACTGTGACAAGAGTTTCACTCATTCTGGACACCTGAAAAGACATGAGCGAGTTCATACTGGAGAGAAGCCATTTAACTGTGATCTTTGTGGTAAAGATTTTATTTCATCATCAAATCTAAAACAACACCTGATGGTTCATTCAGGTGAGAAGCCTCATGTGTGTTCTCTCTGTGGAAAGAGTTTTTCACGACTGTACAGTTTTAAACTGCACCATAAAACACATGATGGAGTGAGAGATCATGTGCTGTGACTGTGGGAAGAGCTTTACTACATCTAGTCAACTGTAACAATAATGCATTATAGCTCTAGACATCTGGCCGGATGGAACTCCTCACAGCCTCTCGTGACTTTTCTAATCAGATCATACATAGACAAAGGGCCTTTGTGTTGATGTGACTCTACACTAATTAGATCCAGGTGCCACCGTGTCTCCGCAAGAGATTGGAGCGTTGAATATTATAGTCTCAAGGCATTCACGTGCCTTTACACCCTCACACGCACACCCTTTGTGCGAATGGACGCACATACTTAGACAAGACACAGGACTGTTTGTGTGACTCACACACATTCGCCTTATATGAACCATCTGGACCAAAACTGCCTCAATAACGTTTAAATATATATATTTAGTTGATTTAATGTCTTTATACGATGTATTAAAATAGCTAGGATGTTTACTGTATGTAAATCAAACTTTGTACGCCAGTAACTGTGGAAATCCTGTAAAACTGTACTCTCAAATCGCAGAATGACGGTGTGTGGTATCTTCTCAATCGCAGAAACTCGACTGTACCGAATCTCGTTCACAAATTACAACAAGATGCATTATTACAAAAGTTCCAGCTTTCTAAGAATAGAGGCTTAAAATGAGCACCCCTTTTGATTAGCCAAGAGGAGGGGAGTCCAAAAACAAAGGAAAACTCGCACCTTCTGTCTCCCGGACGTGATTGGATCCCTCCAACTGTTTGGGCGTCAGTTATCTCATCTATAAGAACGAGAACTGACCATTAACTCTTCGCATTTTCGCCACGGAGAGAAAGACCGGCAGCTTCCTCGAACGACTTTACTAAGCTTCAGAGAAATTCTCCCTGGACCCGAAGATCCTTACCGAACTTCCCTGACGATTCGAACTCAGACACTTACACACGAGAAGTGTTCACGGGATTGTTAATTTCTTGAGGTCTTTTGTGAAAGGGCTGTGAAGCTGTCTCTCTCTCTCTCTCTCTCTCTCTCTCTCTCCCTCTCCCTCGTTAATTCTCTCTTTCCATCATTCTTTCCCCCTTTATATTATTCGTTAAGTTTGATTTTTCCTTGTTTTATACCTTGTTGTTTGTTTTCTCCTACCTATATGTGCATATTTACCCTGTGTGACTCGTAGCTTTGTATACTTTAGTTGTTTTATTAAAACCCAATAATTTCATTGAATTGAATCCGTATTGTTTTGCTCACAAAGATCAAAGTCAATGAGACGTAAGATCTTAGCTACCAATCAAGCTTGATTTTCTTGTATTACTACTTCAGTAATACAAATTGTACAAACATAAGAAATATTATTTGTCCTGATCAAGCAGATTAATGTTTCTTAAAGTTTGTAAGATTGATAATTGATGAAGAAATCAATTTGGATAAAGGTTACTTTTACTTGATGAAAGGTTCCGTTATAAGATAATATTGTCTGCACAACAAGCAAATCATATTCATAGACTCATGAATATTTATACCATTTAAATTAATTATTCCCCGAAACTCAATGTTGTTACACATCTCAAATTCATACTGGAAAAAAACCTTTCAAGTGCTCATATTTTCTATCCACAAGTTTCCGGGGGGCGCTACTGTAAAAAAGAACGTGGGTACAACTTCCGGTGAGGCAATCTGTTTGTGTGCTCATTTCACTTCGTTGACAAGGAACCAACACAGGATAACCCGTACCCAACGCTTACGTTACGAGAAGCCAGTGGAGAAGAGGCGCCGACCCAGGACTCGCAATGTCACAACAAGAGCAGGTAAGTTAACATTATTGTGATGTCACGTAGGTTCCTGTTTTTGTTTATACAGAGTTTTTAATACCTTAACTACTTGAATTGCTTATTAATATAAGATAAACTGTCTGTATGGTGGTAGACGGTTGGCCTGATGTTTTTACCTTGCTTAAACTTTTATCGTGACGAGCTTGGAGGGCACAATTGTACACAGTGACTGGTGCTAATTTCATTCTCGCTTTTAGTTAACATTTAACGTTACAGAATATCTATTTGGAGAATATTAAATGCAGTCTTATGTGTCTAGATTTTAGCTCATTGTTTCTGCCTTAATTAAAGGGGCTATATTTTTCCCCAAAATAAACGTAACAATAGCCTTTTTATTTTACCATTTATGACTCAAACATCTCCTGATGAGCATACTGACACCTTGTCCGCTCACAGTGGGTGCACCTATAAGCCTGTATCCTATTTTTCCTATTTTCTGGCGGGTCATTTTTTCCTGCGCTGTCTGCGGATGTGACGTCACCACCGCTGCGAGAGCGAGCAGAAAATAAGAGCAGTTCTGTTTTTTGGCCACAGGTGTCAGTCGCGAGTTTAAATTTCTGAAAAACGCATATAGCCCCTTTAATACATTGTTTAAAATAATAATTTATTACCTAACTGCGTACATTTCTGAAATTCATACTTTGGACACTCACCTCTGATAACAGATCACTCTAAATTGTAATGTAGACGCATACTTTCTGTAAAGTTGCTTTGAAACTATATGTATTGTGAAAAGCGCTATACAAATAAATGTGAATTGAATTAGTTTTTTTTCTGTCACTAAATAAATGGTCATTGAAAGACAAACCACATACCGCCACTGCTAAATATGTACTTAATGTTTTCCCTACAGATGAGCCTGATCTGACGAAGGCTTCTTGAGAGCCAGATCCTACTTCACAGACCTTCCATGATGCCCAAACACAGAGGTCAGACCCAGCAATGGAGGACCACACCTACTCAAAAGGCACCATCACATTATGTATGACAACTGCACATCACAGTATGACAACTGCACCATCCTCTGAGAGGTCGCTGCCTGTTGCAGATGTTGTTTTGAAAGATAATGCAGACTGTCTGTTGTACACAGGGATTCCACTACTTGAATTCAAAACCCTTGTGTCTTGCTTGCAACGTTTTGCCCCCACATTATCAGCAGAGGACCAAATCCTGTTGACATTGATGAAGCTTAGACAGAACTTTGTTATAGCTGATTTAGCAAGCCGCTTCAAAATGTCACCTGGTCAGGTCAGTAAAACACTGACATTTTGGATAGATGTTATTGCTGAGCACACCCAGGATCTCATTCCATGGCTGCCTCGTGAAACAATAAAGGCCACTTTGCCGCAGGTTTTTATGGAAAATTTTCCGAACACAACATGTGTCATTGACTGAACAGAAAGTGTCTTGCAGAAGGCTAAAAATCTTGACTCAAGAAGTGAATCTTACAGTCACTACTATGCCAGCAATACTGTCAAGTATCTAGTAGCAACTGCTCCATCCAGAATTGTTATGTACATTTCAGAGGCTTATGGTGGTAAATGTAGCGATTGATTCATCACACAGAACTCTGGGTTTCTTGACCATTTGCGTGCTGGAGATGAGGTGATGGGAGACCGTGGCTTCACCATCAGGGATTTATTTAACGGAAAGTTTGTTTGATCACACCAGCCTTTACGCGCAATAAATGCCAGCTGACAAATGAGCAGGTCACCCGCACAAGACGCATTGCTAATGTCCGCATACACATTATACATAATAATATACTTAATAATAATGTTACCAGGGTAACTTACTCTGTGAACCTAACCTGGGGGGTATTGCACAAAAGCAAGATAAGGGATTAAGCTGGGATTTTCCAGTTATCCTGGCTGAATTTAGCCCTGACTCGGTTGCATGAAGGGAGGCTAAATTAATCTACATTAAGTTACTATGGAGATTTACACTTTGCAGCTAGCCTGCTCCGGAAACCAGGCTAAGATTAATCCTAGTGATTTATCGGCTAGTTCCTCCCTAAATCCTACTAGATATTAATGTGTTTTAGTCATTTCATGGTCCTGCATTTAAAAATTATGATTATTTAAAAAAAGTCATTCATCTAATTATGCGTACTGTTATTTTAGTTATTATTGAAAACTGCTGTTCATTTCACTGTCAGAGGTTTGATGAATATATATATATTATTCGAGATTTAAAGCGTTTATTGTCATACACCCAGTGAGGAAAGCAGATTTTCCTGAGCAATTATTACTTTGCTGTCCACAATGAATGCCAACACAGTGTAAAAGAACTATACTATAAAATATTAGAAATAGAATATAGAGTATGTATATCTATATATGGAAGTATAGAGTAGAAATGTACTGTTGAATGATAAAAAATATCAATATATTATATTTTATTGCAGTTGATGAGATAAGAAATGGCTCATGAAGTTGCAAATGTGGTTTCAATTAAGTCCGTAAAGAGGTCAATATGTAGTATATATAGACTAAAGATTTGTGTGTTTACTATTCACAATGGCTTGCCCTTTGTTGAATGATGTAGTTGATGAGGAAGTTTTAATTCTCAGACGAGCATTCAGGCATGAAAGAGTCTTCTGAGATAGGGCAGACCCATTGGCCTTTTCAGACGAATATCTGACTGAGAGGTACAGATTCTCAAGTGATGGCATCAGATATTTGTGTAGGCTGCTGGGTCCAAACACTGCACTGTCCCACAGATGGTCTGCGTAGCACTGCGATTCTTTGCAAGTGGCATGTTTCTGTATTCTGTCGGTGATGCAGAAAACCTCAATAAAGCCACTATTTGCCGCACAATAAGAAATGTAAGTCTGGCATTGAAATCTCTTGTGCACATATTTATCACCTTCCCTGGCCACAGAAGATTCATCCACATCAGTCAAGTCAAGTCAACTTTATTTATATAGCGCTTTTAACAATGTAGATTGTTTCAAAGCAGCTTTACAGTGTTAAACAGGAAAATAATGCAGCATAATTTTATTCAGCTGTATAGCCATTCTGGAAAAATTTCAAGTATCATACAGTGACAGTGTGGGCTTTAGATCAATAATTTGATCAGTAATTTAGTTTAAATGGTTAATTTAGTTTATTATTTAGATGTATTTCGATGTTTAGTTGAAAAATGTAGTGTCCCCAACTGAGCACGCCAAGCCAGAGGCAACAGTGGCAAGGAAACCAAAACCCCATTAGGTGACCTAATGGAGAAAAATAAACCTTGGGAGAAACCAGGCTCAGTCGGGGGGCCAGTTCTCCTCTGGCCAATTAACAAACAGCGTATTATTATTATTATTCTGGTAGTTTTACAGCTCGGAGGTCATAATAGATCAGAATATTCGAGGGACCGGGGGCAACATGCTGGAGACGGGTTTATTGAGGATGATGTTGATTAAATAATTATTAAAGTGCAATATTCGAATGATCGGAGGCAACACGCTGGAGACGGGTTTATTGAGATGCCGTGTCGATGAGGCAGTTTCAGGGGGAGTCTAATCACGGTCTCTGCAGACACTTCGGGGTCCTGTGTTGGTCTTCTCTGGGCGCAGGTCCACCATCTGAACTGGATCCGGCCTGGATCCGGCTGACTGCAGTAAACCTCGGGATAAAACAGAGAGACTAACATTAGCGTAGATGCCATTCTTCTGATGGTGTAACGAGTACATCGGGTGTTATGGGAAGTGTTCCCGGTTCCGGCTGACCTAGTTAATGCAGCCTAACAATCATTTCATTGAAAAAGTGTTGTATGTGTATGCCACAGTAAAGAGATGTGTTTTTACATCAGGGAGGAGTTCTACAAGATTGCAGGTAACACGAATAACAGATTACTACAAAATGTTACATTAGCACAGTCACAGTATGACACTCATTATTTTGTGTTACAGCTTTTCCTAATGTAATTGGTACAGTGGATTGCACCCATATTCGTATCCAACGCCCCTCAGGGGCACATGAGGGAGATTATGTGAACAGGAAATCCTTCCACAGTGTCAATGTTCAGGTAAGAATGAGTTATGGTTACTGTCAGCTACATAATTATTCTGTGCATTAAGTAAGGAATGATTGACGACGGGCCGTTCAATTATTAGAACAATAATGCACACCTCAGAACGTTCATCAGCCAATCAGATTCAAGCATTCAACGGCCCCGTAGTATAAATGACCTTAATAGGCTATATATTTTTACAGATGATCTGTGATGCTGACTGCCTTATCACAAATTTAGAGGCAAAGTGGCCTGGCTCAGTCCATGACTCCAGAATCTTTCGGGCCAGTAGAATTTACCAGAGACTCTCTCTAGGTAAGCCACCCCATTTTTTAAGCACCTTGAACATCAAGAGTACAGTACTTGTAAGAATTATGTTTTGTATTCACAGGTGAGTTCTCTGGTGTGCTGCTGGGGGACAAAGGTTATGCCTGTGAGACATTTCTGATGACTCCCCTTACAGACCCCCAAACCCCAGCACAGCAAGCTTACAACCATGCCCATGCCAAAAACAGGGCTCGACTTGAAATGACCTTTGGCCTCCTGAAATCACGATTTCAGTGCCTGCACCACCTGAGGGTCTCCCCAGACAGAGCATGCGACGTGACTGTTGCCTGCACAGTGCTGCACAATATTGCCAGCCTAAGAAAAGAAAGGGCTCCCAGAGTTGCTTTGGATGTTGATTGGGACAATGCTGCCATATTCCCAGATAACAGAAATGGTAGACTTGTTAGAGAACAATACATTGCAAATTATTTCAGTTAATTTAGTTTTGATTT
This sequence comes from Gobio gobio, assembly GCF_949357685.1. Classification (NCBI taxonomy): domain Eukaryota; kingdom Metazoa; phylum Chordata; class Actinopteri; order Cypriniformes; family Gobionidae; genus Gobio; species Gobio gobio. The sequence continues at coordinate 52,145,407 of NC_137107.1, read as the reverse complement.
AGCCCCTCCCTTAATAAAGGATAATGTAGGCTATATAACTTTTTCATGTGTACATGCATTTTATTTGGCATCAGTAGCACACACTGTGGTTATCTTCCCAAATTCTAGTTCCACTTCACTGGATCAATAACTATAAAGTGTACTTGACTTTTATTATTTTGCTGTTATCACTTGTCAGCTTGGAGCTTTGGAGAAAAGAAATTATGATGATTAATACATTGTGTTACAGTCATGGTTACAGTATGAACTGAAGTCACTTACTTCTCTTTCTAGTTTCTGGATTTCCAGTTCTAGTTTCCTCAGTGTCTTGCGTTTAATTTGCATCTCAAGGTCCATGTCCTGCAGCTTTCTTTTATTCACATCAATCTTGACTTCTGTCAGCTCGATCTGTCTCTTAAGATGTGTTGTGTAGAGATATCTGACCGTTTGTGAATTCTGTGAACACCTTTTAGTTAGCATAGCAGAATTTTTGCATAATGTAAATTTACTTTAGGCAATACTCACTATGTTACCAGGCTGCTTATCAGGCTGCCCAATGTCAGGATCCTTTAACAAATGATATTTTCTATTAGTACCACTTCCCTGACTTCTTATCTATTATAAACTTAAAAAATGTGTCTATTTCCACAAAATTGACATGATACCTCGAGCCTTCTGGAGTCCAGCGACACGGTCTCATCATCGGCAGAAGTGCACTCCACTGCTGTAGATGTGGCTTCCCTCTGCCATATTCATTACTGGTAGTGATATTTTTGACAGAACATGCAAAGCCTATGATTTAATAAAGAATACTCACCGGCGAATCATAGTCTGGTGGCTCCAAAAGTGTAAGGGTGTTACCAGCCACTGCAAGGTAAGGCAAAGTCACACAGTCCACATAACAAAATATAAATGGATTTCAATATTTTCCATGTGCAGTAGTATGGCAATAATGTACATTGTATGAAGAGGCCAGTATCCCTTGCTGGGCCAGAGTCAGTGGCTGTCCCTCCCTGGATCCCTTCAATCACTGGCTTCCCTTTATTTAAGTCCAGGGCCAGCTCCTCTGCTGGGGTGAAGTCTTGGGTTGGAGGGCCACCCCCCGTACCAGTAATATGATTTTTTTTTTTTTATTGCTAAAATCAGCACAGATAATAAAATGTCAGCAAACATGTCACCTATGTTCTCAGCAAACAAGTCACTTACCAGCCTGCAAAATATTCTTGTATTTAATCTTGACTTGCTGCCAAGTCCTTTTTTGGCCAGACATGTTTGTTCTTTAAGAGGAATAGATAGATACAAATGATAAAATAGATTAGATGGATAAAAATAGAGCAAATGATCTGATTATAGATTACACCAAATCAATTAGAAACAAAACCTACATACAAATAGATAGTAAATAGTAATAGTAAAAAGATTAAACAGATTAGAGACATAAAAGAAACTAAATATATCAAATATATGTACATAGTGGGTAAGTGTTTGCAATTATTCTTCATGTTAAATGCATGTCCACTGGACACATTTAAGGCAAAGTATACAATTATTTTTGAAAATGACAAGTAACTGAAAAAGAATTGTAAATACAAGTAAAATTAATTGTAATTATGAGGGTTTCAGTGGAGCACTGGTTATTTGGACTACTTACGCATTCAACCGGTCCGCTATTGTTTGCCAAGCATTCTCTCTTTGCTTTATTACAGCAGCTGTATTGCCTTTTTTACAAATTATATGTTTCACTTCTTCATACGTTTCCATAAACGTTTCCATAAACGATGTTCTGATCCAAGATGGCGGCGCGAGTAGATCGCGAGGCTCTGGTTCTCTCCAGATTCTGCAATTTTGCGGTATTTTTCCTGTTCTTCTCGGGTCTGTTCGTACAGAACAGTCGTGCCTTTACAACGTACACCCGCGCTGAGCTTTTGGATATCGGTTTGCGAATTTCCGACAGTTTTATGGACAATCTACAACTCCTTCCTGAGATCGCTAGGACACCCGTGAATCTGCACTCTATCCGGCCGGGCGGAAGTGCTAGACGCCGGAGGAGAGATCGTAAACAAAGGCGGGGGCAGCGTGGAGGAGCGCGAGCTAAGCTAACGCTTACTCCTCATCGGCTCTCTTTACCCAGCATTTTCCTTGCCAATGTACGGTCGCTAGTGAACAAAATGGAGGAGATTCGACTCAGCATCACACACAGTAAGAAACTTTTGAACTGTAACGTCCTAATATTCACGGAAACCTGGTTAAACAGCGGAATACCGGACACCGCTATCGAGCTAGCGGGACGCCACACACTCCGAGCAGATAGAACATTAGATGGCTCCGGGAAGAGCAGAGGGGGCGGATTGTGCATTTATATTAACAAAGCTTGGTGCACAAACTCTGCTATTGTTGGGAGTCATTGTTCAGCTAACCTGGAGTTTCTCATGGTTAAATGTAGACCGTTTTATCTACCGCGGGAATTCACCTCCACCATTATAACTGCTGCCTACATTCCACCCGATGCTGATGCTAAGCTTGCTATGAAAGAACTTCACGCAGCCATCAGTAAACAACAGACTGATCACCCGGAAGCTGCGTTTATTGTTGCAGGTGACTTTAATCACTCAAACTTAAAGTCAGTGCTACCCAAGTTTCACCAGCATGTTTCCTGCCCCACCAGAGGAAACAAAACCTTAGACCATGTTTACACAAACATGGCCGGAGCTTACGTTGCAACACCCCTCCCCCACCTGGGACAGTCAGACCACATCTCTTTGTTTCTCAGACCCAAATATTCACCCCTCATCAACCGTGTGAAGCCATCAATGAAAACCATCAAGGTGTGGCCTGCGGGGGCAGATTCCACACTCCAGGAAAGGTTTCTAAACACAGACTGGAGTATGTTTGCTTCTCAAGCCACCAGTGGCGCTCACACGGACATTAACTCCTACACCTCCTCAGTATTGGATCATATCAATACCACCATTGACAGTGTTACAACCCAGAAACAGATTACCACATACCCAAATCAGAAGCCTTGGATGAACAGGGAAGTACGACTCCTGCTGAAGTCACGCAATACTGCCTTCAGATCAGGAGATGCACAAGCCTACAGTACATCCAGAGCAAACCTGAAGAGGGGCATCAAAAAGGCCAAGCACTGCTACAAGCTTAATATAGAGGGTCACTTTTCCAACTCTGACCCTCGACGCATGTGGCAGGGCATTCAGGCCATCAGTGATTATAAACCCACATACTCCCCCCCCCCCCCCCCCCGCAGCCACTGATGTCAACTTCCTGAACGAGCTAAATTACTTTTATGCTCGTTTTGAAAGAGACAACAGAGAAACTGCCACCAAGCTCAAACCCTCAGCTGACCACCCACCAATCACACTCTCCTCCACAGATGTCTGCAAGGCACTGAGCCGGATCAGCGCACACAAGGCTGCTGGACCAGACAACATCCCTGGTCGTGTTCTCAGGGCATGTGCGGAGCAGCTCGCTGGGGTTTTCACAGACATTTTCAACCTGTCTCTTGCCCAAGCAGCTGTACCATCATGCTTTAAACGCACTTCCATTATGCCAGTGCCGAAACACTCCAGCCCGAGGTGCCCTAATGACTACCGCCCTGTAGCACTCACACCCATCGTTATGAAGTGCTTTGAGCGGCTGGTCCTGGAACACCTAAAAGACTCTATACCATCCACATTGGACTCACACCAGTTTGCCTATCGCAGCAATAGGAGCACAGAGGATGCAGTTTCCATGGCACTGCACTCTGTGCTCACTCACCTGGACCATAAGAACACTTACGCACGCATGCTGTTTGTTGACTTCAGCTCAGCATTCAACACTGTCATCCCATCCAGGTTAATTGCCAAACTTGGAGACCTGGGCATCAACACTTCAATGTGTAACTGGATTTTGGACTTCCTAACTGACAGACCCCAGAATGTTCGATCAGGATCCACCTGCTCCACATCCATCACACTCAACACTGGCGTACCACAGGGCTGTGTGCTAAGTCCGTTTCTCTACTCCCTCTTCACCGCCGACTGCAAGCCTGTGTATGGATCTAATTCCATCGTCAAGTTTGCGGACGACACTACGGTGATTGGTCTCATCAGCAACAACGATGAGACTGCCTACAGGGAGGAGATCCAGCACCTGGCCACATGGTGCGCTGATAATAACCTGCTCCTCAACACCACCAAAACGAAGGAGCTCATCGTGGACTTCAGGAAGGAGCCAAGAGGCACACACGACACCATCCACATCAATGGAATGGCTGTTGAGCGTGTCTCCTGTTTCAAGTTCCTGGGGATCCACATCTCGGCGGACATGTCGTGGACGACCAACACTTCCAGCCTGGTCAAGAAGGCTCACCAGCGCCTATTCTTCCTGAGGACACTGAGGAAGAATCAGCTCTCCTCGGCTATCCTGGTGAACTTCTATCGCTGCGCAATAGAAAGCATCCTGACCAACTGTGTGGCAGTATGGTATGGGAGCTACTCTGTTGCGGAGCGCAAGGCACTGCAGCGGGTGGTGAAAACTGCCCAGCGCATCACAGGGACTCCACTGCCTGCCATCGAACACATCCAGAGGAAACGCTGTCTGCATCGAGCTCGCAGTATCCTCAAGGACTCCTCTCACCCAGCCCACAGACTGTTTTCTCTCCTGCCCTCCGGCAGGCGTTTCAGGATCCACCGGACCAGAACCAGCAGACTAAAGAACAGTTATTTCCCCAGAGCTGTCTCTTTACTGAACTCAAACCCCCGTTGATCCACTTCCCTCATAAACTGCTAACTCTCCTACCTCACATCTGCCTTCACTTTGTTATTTGCACCACCGACTGTTTATTACAGTAACAACTGTTTACTTATGCATTCTGCACTACCACACCGTAACTGGATTATGCTCATTTGCACTGCCGACTGTATTTACAGTAACAATGTTTACATTTGTATTTTGCCCCGTACTTCTAACTGTAATATGCCACCACTTTCCACTGCACTTTTACACTTTTTTTCGGATAGCTCTGTCCATAATTTATTGCACTACCTTAATCCACTGCTATATTCCTCATATTAGCCTTACATATTATTGTATACCTCTATCTGTAAAAATTCTGTTTAAAGTAATAGCCATTTGTATATTATATTCATAGTACATATTCACCTGTAAATTCTGTTTATAGTAATAGCCATCTGTATATTTATTCACTGTATATATTCATCTGTAAATTCAGTTCTGTTTATAGTAATAACCATCTCTCTACTTATACATATTATATATATTCAGTACATTTCCATGTCCTGCACTTACGCAACCACTGTATATCCTGCACTTGCTGCTATTGCACTTCTGGTTAGACCTAAACAGCATTTCGTTGCCTTGTACTTGTACTTGTGTAATGACAATAAAGTTGAATCTAATCTAATCTAATTAGAAGCTGTTGCTCATTAGGCGAAAAGTATGCCGCACGGGTTTTGTCCATTTTTGCATCGGTGATTCTGTGATCGATTTCGTGATCTTTTTAAGAATGCCGTGAACGCGCATTTATCCAAACTATATACACCTGGCTTGACATATCCGCGCGTTCTCATCCTGGCTCAGCAAACGTGCAACGGATTAAGCCAGGATGCACTGATTAAACTAGGTCAAGCCGCGACTGTTCTGTTATCCTGGCTTTCTTAATTCTACTTTTGTGCAATACCCCTCTGGTCAGGAGCAGGTTTTCTTTGGTAAACCCAGTTTCTTTCAGTCTCCTCCCCTTTTTTAAAGCGCCAGCTGTGTTTAAATAGTTTATTCATTCATTCAAACTGCACAAATGCTTTTTTTACTGAGTATTTTGGTCGTATTTCAAGTACAAATATCAACAAATTATAAATGTAATCTAAATCTAAAGTAAGCGAAGTTTACTTAAAACTAATTAAATTATCTGCCACTTGACAAAAATACATAGTGAGAAAAGCATTCTTTGCAGTGGAGGAACATTCATTCATTGCTTATATTTTCATCATGGGGACACTGTCAAACTGACAAAAATGGCATGTCCTTTTATACAGGAAGGATCCTGACGTTCACTTGATTAACCTCTAGAAGTAACCTGATAATTAGAATTTCCTTTAGGATTTCCAGTAGTTGGATACATTGATGACACTCATATTCCCATCATCACACTTTCTGAAAACGGATTACTGTATGGAATGGAAGGATGCTGCCAGATGGTAGTACGAGATATATGCCATAACCACCACCACAGCTGTTAAATACATTTATTTACTATTTTTATGGTCATCTTTTTTTTCTTACAAATACTTTATTCTTTTTCCTGTTGGATGTTAATATTCTTCCTCCATCTCCTCTTCATCTGTCAGTGGTGCTGGAGTTTGGCTGGCCTGAGTAGAAGTAAAATGTTTAATGTCATTACCCTGATTAATAACTGTAACAGGTGGGATCAGAGAACATTTCATTTTGTGAAAAGAGCATAGACCCTTTTCACATTTCTGGGTTTCGCAGAGCAGAAGTCGTCATAGGGTTAACTTTTATAGCAGTGAATGAAAGAATAAATATATATTTTTTGTGTCCCCATTTGCTCAAATAGCAAAAGAAAAACTCCACAAAAGTGATTTAACAACTTTCAAAAAGAGGGAAAAAATAGAGTGAGTTGTTAACAGAAGTGAAAAGAGAGAAAGATGTTAATTTTCACCATCACTCCCATAGACACTGTATTAGAAACACTCTCACAGCAGCGGTAACTTGTTTTTTTGTAATTTGATGCAAAAGTAATATAATACAAAGTATTAGTGTTATAAATGTACATACATTTAAAAAAATAAATAAATACAAAAAACGTCGCAGGATTTACGATATTGATGACCATTAAAACACGTCATCACTGTGAAAAGGGTATATGTGGGAAAAGCTGCTGCACACTGGACACTGAATGATATTTAATTAATATGTCAAATGTTTGTAAAGTCATTAAACCAACACCCATGAACATTTTATGCTTAAAGCTTTACCTGATTGAATTTTTTTTTTTTTTTCATTTTTAGCTGCTGCCACATTCTTTTTTTGCCTTTTGGATACCATGAAAATTAAACTTAATTAAAATGATTAAGAATTAAACTTACGTATTGACCCGAAAGTATGCAAACATCTTTTTGTTGGGTGCTGTTGCCATGGTCAATCATAATTTCGGAGCTCCATTGATCGTGGCTTTTCATAGTTGGAGTGCATGAGCTTACTTCAGAGTCAGTCTACCAGAGTTGATTGAACTACCTCAATTCAGCTGTTCTGAAACCCAAAACTCAGAGTTTCCCATCTCAGAGTAAGTCAACTCAGAGTTCAGGTTTAAACTCAGAGTTGGTTGAACCTCCTTACTGAAACGGGCCCCAGGTGCCTCTGTTTTTGAACACAACAATGAATACTTTATTTATTTATTTATTTTTGCTGATTATATGTTACTTTTTTACTAAGGTTTTGAATTGAATTGTTCTTGTGGACATAACGTTTCGGTTACTAACGTAACCTCGGTTCCCTAAGATGAGGGAACGAGTATTGCGTTTTGCTAAAACGCTATGGGGGAATTCCTTTCCTCGAGATATTGAAGCAAATTTTTATCCAAAAATACCTTTTATACGCAGTGCAGCTGCACAACTCTCAGCAGGAAGCAGCTGCGTGCTGATTGGCTGTGCCGTTGCAACTGCAGCAACCTATAGCGAGACCTTGGGGCGGGACGGACCAATCAGGTCCTTCCAAACTCCCGCCACAAGGGGCAACATAATTTGCATAGCCTAGGGTATATAAGACCCACTCTCGCAAGGTTAGTCAGGTTAATCGACTGAAGCGACTCCTGAGCAAGTGAGCAAGCACGGCAAGCAAAACGCAATACTCGTTCCCTCATCTTAGGGAACCGAGGTTACGTTAGTAACCGAAACGTTCCCTTACGAGAGTACTCTCGTATTGCGTTTTGCTAAAACGCTATGGGGGACCAATGCAAAACGCCGTGCTTGCTTAACGGCTCTAAAGCCGACGACACCAAACCCAGGCCAACCTAGGTGGGCCTGTAGTATGATATCAATAATTCAGAATGGGCCAGACCTGAGTCGGGCCCTCATGAGAATGAACACGATATTCGTGCAATAAGTATAGACCGGACATAATCGGGTCAGGAATAAAGAGTGGCCAGACACTTCGGGCCGTAAGGAATATGCTTATGACTTATACAATATTAAACCCAGGCCGGACTTATCGAGCCTCAAGGGGTTAATCTGTTCATACAGCAAGAAGCCCAGCTTGTAAAGCCGGAACATCTAAATTATAGAATCTGATAAAAGTGGACGGGGAGGCCCAGCCTGCCGCCGCACAGATATCATTCAGAGAAATGCCAGTAGACCAAGCCCACGAAGAGGCCATGCCTCTAGTAGAATGGGCTTTAATGCCCAAAGGGCAGCCGAGATCTTTAGACTCATAGGCCAGTGAGATAGCATCCACTATCCACCGTGACAGGGTCTGCTTTGTAACCGCGCACCCTCGGGTGCGTCCGCCAAAGCATACAAAGAGCTGTTCAGTTTGCCTGTAAACAGCGGAACGCTCTATGTATATTCTCAGCGCTCTGACAGGACAGAGCAAATTAGCATCTATTTCATCTGACTGTGATGAAAGTGCCGAAAGTGAAATAACCTGTGCTCTGAACGGAGTTGAAAGCACTTTAGGTACATATCCATGTCTTGGTTTGAGGACGACTTTGGAGTCGTTTGGCCCAAATTCCAGACACGAGGCGCTCACAGAGAGCGCGTGCAGATCACCCACTCGCTTAACTGATGCAATCGCTAGCAGAAAAGCGGTCTTTAGTGACAGGAGCTTTAAGCTCACAGAATGCAGAGGCTCAAATGCAGAGCTCTTCATGGCATCCAGGACCGTGGACAGGTCCCATATAGGGACTGAAGGGGGACGAGGTGGGTGAAGCCTTCTAGCCCCTTTAAGGAAGCGAACAATGAGATCGCTCTTTCCTAGTGACAGTCCGTTCACTTTAATGTGATACGCTGCTATAGCAGCCACATTAACTTTGAGCGTGGAGGGGGAACGACCCGCGTCCAGAAGCTCTTGTAAAAATGTAAGCACCTCTGACACTGCACAATCATGTGGGGTCAGACTTCGCGCTTTACACCAGTCTGAAAAGACTGACCATTTGCCTGAATAGAGCCGCCTAGTAGTGGGGGCTCTAGCTTCAGTAATAGTGTTCATTATGCTTTCAGAAAGGTTCTCATGTACCCGTTGATGGACCAAACATGAAGCGCCCATAGATCGGGACGGGGATGCCAGATCTGCCGTTCCGCCTGCATGAGAAGATCTCTCCTCAGCGGGATCGGCCACGGAGCTGCATCTGACATCTGACTCAGCAGTGAGAACCAAGGTTGATTTCTCCAAAGCGGGGCTATTAAAAGCACAGCGCATTTGCTCTCCCTGATCCTCTCTATGACCTGAGGTAACATTGAGATTGGGGGAAACGCATAAAGAGGAAGGTTGGGCCATTCGTGGGCCAACGCATCCTCGCGCTTGGAGAAATATATTCGGCATTGAGCATTGTCTTTTGAGGCGAAAAGATCCACTTTTGCCTCTCCAAACTTGCCCCAAATTATCTGAATTATATTTGGGTGAAGAGACCACTCTGCCGGGGACACTTTGCCCCTGGACAGCATGTCCGGACCCAAATTCAGAATGCCTGGCACGTGAGTCGCTCTCAGCGAGCTCAGATTGTGCTCTGCCCATATTAGGGCTTCTTCCGCCATTGAGTGCAGATCGATAGATCTCAGACCGCCTTGGCGATTTATATAGGCTACCACCGACCTGCTGTCCGTTCGGATCAGGACATGGTGGTATTTTATGTACTGAAGGAAAGCTCTTAGCGATATCGTGACCGCTTTCATCTCTAGACAGTTTATATGAAGGCTCTTCTCCGAGTCTGACCAGAGACCGGAGATCGGCCTGCCCTCGTGAAGGGCTCCCCAACCTAGGTTGGATGCATCTGTCGAGATAACTTTCCACTTCGTAACAGTGCCCAAACTCACGCCCGTCTTGTACCAGACGGGATTTTTCCAAGGAGCCAGAGCTAACACACAGCTGTGGTCTACCTTGATTTGCAATCGGCCCGAAAGCCATGCGTGAGCTGGAACGCGGCGATTCAGCCAGTGCTGTAGGGGGCGCATGCGCAACAGACCCAGTCTGAGAACTGGCGCCGCCGAGGCCATGAAACCCAACATCCTCTGAAAGTGTTTGAGAGGAATGTGTGCACCGGACCTGAGGGAAACCGCTCGGTTCCGAACAGAGAGCGCGCGCTGTGACGTCAGCCGCCCGCTCATCTGCATTGAGTCCAATACTGTTCCCAGAAACGAAACTTTCTGTGTGGGAGACAATAAACTCTTTGCCACATTGATTCTGAGTCCCAAGCATTGTAAATGGTTGAGAAGCCAAGATCTGTGGTTTAATAACTGTATCTCTGACTGAGCTATTATGAGCCAGTCGTCGAGATAGTTGAGAATTCTCATTCCCCGAAGCCTCAGCGGGGTTAGCGCCGCTTCCATGCACTTTGTAAACGTGCGAGGGGCTAGAGATAGACCAAAAGGTAGCACCTTGTATTGGTATGCTTTCCCCTCGAAGGCGAATCTCAAGAATGGCCTGTGATGGGGGGCTATTTGTATGTGAAAATAGGCATCCTCTAGATCCACAGTGAAAAACCAATCTCCCGGGCGAATGTGCGCGAGGATTTGTTTCATTCTCAACATTCTGAACGGGCGCTTCATAAGGGCTTTGTTCAGATGTCTGAGATCTAGGATGGGTCTTAGACCACCGTCCTTTTTTGGTACAAGGAAGTAACGGCTGTAAAAGCCTGACTCGCTCTGTGAGGGGTGTACGGCTTCTACCGCTCCCTTTATTAACAGTTTTGATATCTCGGTTCGAAGCACGTGACTTTTGTCGCTTCTCACCGTTGTCTCTTCCACGGCGCGAAAGCGCGGTGGTCTGCGAGCAAACTGTAGCGAGTAACCTCGTTCTATTATGTTCAACACCCATTTCGAAATGCCGGGAATGGCCCGCCAGGCCTCGGCCTTCGAAGCCAGGGGCTGAATTAATCTGTGGGGCGAGTCGCTGAGTAACAGGGACTCGGTGGCCCGATAACCTTGCGCTAAGCTGGCGCTTATGAGGGAATTGTTTCCCGCCGCCTGAGTGCAGGGGGCCGGGGGACATAGAGGATTGGTGCTTGTGTACAGGCGAGCGCGCTTGAGTGCGGGCTCGTTGACTGTGAGAATAATGTTTCCAGCCACCTGAGTGCAGGGGGCTGGGGAACATGGGGGAGTGCTTGAGTGTAGGGGTACATGCTTTAATGCTGGCACACTGCCTACAGAGAAAAAGCTCTTTTTGTGACTCATATGGGTCGCCGTGAAAACGGCGTTTGTGTACAGGCGAGCACGCTTGCTTGCGGGCTCGTTGGCTGTGAATGTGGCGTTCCCAGCCGCCTTGAAGGGAGCTGGGGAACGTTTTGGAAGAGAGCGAGGCGGTGCACCGGCCGAAGCGGGCACTATCCGCCTTCTCTTCATACCTCTGGCTAGGACGGCTTCGGAGGCTCAGGTTTCGACACATTGCTGGGTCGTGGACCTCGACGCTCCGGCGGTCTGCTGCGGCTCGTAGAGCGGGAACGCTGACCGGGCTTGGAAGCCGCGTGAGGCTGGCGAGCTGAAGGCGGCGCCTTGGCGGGCTGGGCTGGTCCAGCCTTAGCTTGACGGCTAGCGGAGGAGCTGGAACGCTTGGGCAGGAAATGTCGCATTGCCTGCGAAGTTTTCTGTGCCTCAGTGAAGCGCTCTGTGAACCCAACCACGGCGGAACCAAACAATCCTGAAGGCGAAATGGGCGCGTCCAGGAAAGCGGTCTTGTCCGCGTCCTTCATCTCCGTTAAGTTAAGCCATAAATGGCGCTCCAACACCGTCAGGCTGGCCATGCATCTGCCGATCGCCTGAGCATTGGCCTTGGTGGCGCGCAGGGCCAAGTCAGTGGCGCCGCGCAGATCCTTCAGAGCCTCGTTATCAGGAACAGACTCGTCCAGGGAACGGAGGAGTTTGGCCTGGAAGACTTGAAGAACCGCCATGGAGTGTAGCGCTGACGCTGCCTGGCCGGCGGAGGCGAATGCTCGACCGGCGAGGCTGGACGTAGTGCGGCAGGCCTTGGAAGGGTGCACGGTCTTTGACTGCCATCCTCTGGCGGAGGGCGGGCAAAGGTGTGCAGCGACAGCCTCCTCGAGGGGAGGAAGGGCTTGATATCCTTTTTTCTGAGCGCCATCGACTACCGAGAGCGCTGGAGAAAAAGAGGATCTGGCGCGTGATGAAAATGGCGCCTTCCACGATTTTGTTAGCTCCTCGTGGACTTCTGGGAAGAAGGGAGCGGGTCTTTGAGCGGTAGGTTGACGGCGGTTCTCGAAATACCACTCATCCAGACGGCTTCTCGTGGGCTCCTCGGGCTGAGACCAGTCAATGCCGAGGTCGTCCACGGCCTTGGTGAGCAAGCGCATAAGCTCAGCGTCGACTGAGGTTATGACGCCGCTAGCCGTCCGCGTCGAAGTGGCGTGCTCCGAGGCGGCGTCCGACCACCCGCTCCCGGATGCAGCAAGGGAAAGGCTGTCATCCTCTTCCTCCTCCGGTCCGCCGAACGAAACAGCAGCAGCCGCCATGCGAGGGGAGCTGTGCTGCTCGTCGGCGAACAACACGGGCGATGGCGAGGCACGCGGGGACATGCCCGGCGTGTGCTCGTCAGAGCGCTCCGGTGGCCTCTGGTCGCGACGTTTTTTCTTCCGTGGCTCTAGAGGCTGGGAGCACGGGACGGGATCCGAGTCGAAGCTGGCGAGCCGAGCCCGAAGGGTCTGCAGCGCCAGCTCGTCGCACTCAGGGCAGCCGCCCTGGTTGAGTGCAGCCTGCGTGTGGTCTCGTCCGAGACATGACACGCAGATGATGTGCCGATCCTCGTCCGCGATGAAACCTCTGCACGAGGCGCAGGAACGAGACATTTGTATCAACGTCTCGGCTCTTTTTGAATGTTTTAGAAAAACAGAAGGTATAAAGGATATGGTGCCGGATGGCGCAGCTGGAAGGCAGGCTGAAGGCGGAGAATCCGACGTCCTCAGGCTGCGTGTTCCGCTGGGTGCGTGTCGACGGCAGGCTTCGATCCGGAGCTCAACGATTGCAAGTCGCTGAAGAAGAATTAATCTGACTAACCTTGCGAGAGTGGGTCTTATATACCCTAGGCTATGCAAATTATGTTGCCCCTTGTGGCGGGAGTTTGGAAGGACCTGATTGGTCCGTCCCGCCCCAAGGTCTCGCTATAGGTTGCTGCAGTTGCAACGGCACAGCCAATCAGCACGCAGCTGCTTCCTGCTGAGAGTTGTGCAGCTGCACTGCGTATAAAAGGTATTTTTGGATAAAAATTTGCTTCAATATCTCGAGGAAAGGAATTCCCCCATAGCGTTTTAGCAAAACGCAATACGAGAGTACTCTCGTAAGGGAACTTACGTTACATGGTTGCACCCTCATCCAGACAGACATTTCTTTGGGAACCCTGTGGAGGTGTGGAATTTGCAGGGCACACAGACTGATTCTGTAGCAGCGTTCCTACCTGTGGAATGTATTGCAGGGAGATGTGAACTAAGTACATCAACAATCAACAATAAACTTTTGCTGATAATTTACTCACCCCCATGTCATCCAAGATGTCCATGTCTTTCTTTCTTCAGTTGAAAAGAAATTAAGTTTTTTGATGAAAGCATTCCAGGATGTTTCTCCATATAATGGACTTCAATGGGCTCCAAACGATTCAAGGTCCAAATGACAGTTTCAGTGCAGCTTCAGAGGGCTTTAAACGATACCAAACGACGAATAAGGGTCTTATCTAGCGAAACAACCAGTTTCTTCGAGAAACCGAGCAGTATTTATGCTATTATTTTACCTCTTATCAGACAAACGTGATCATCTCTGATCTCCGACATAACTTCCGCTAAGTGAGGTCAAAATACGAGCCTGGTCATAGATGTATATGTAGATGCCTCATTAGCGCTTACACAGATCAGTAGAATGAGACATCTACAATTGATATATCTATGACCAGGCTCGTATTTTGACCTCACTTAGCGGAAGTTATGGCGGAGCTCAGAGATGATCACGTTCGTCTGATAAGAGGTAAAATGATAGTGTGGCAGGTCTAGGAATCACCTCCTTTCCAGCTGCATATAATTATTTCGCTCATTGATTGTCCTATCACTGTGCAGTGGACAGGTATAAATTTGGCCGTCAGGTTGTATGGCGTCACGAGTCATGCCCCCTTGCTCTGCGTCATTTCTAGTCGCCGGTCAGGTATGTTTGGTGATGTTGGCTAACTGTTATAGTGTGCTGTTTCATATTAGTATTATCCTTGTTTAGAGCTGTAGCTTGGGACAAACCTTGCGGCTGGCGCTTGGTTGATGTGGTTCCTTGTGCAGTTCAATCCATGAGGTTTCCTGACGCTACAGACTTGTCTCCCGTTGTTTGCTGTATTACCATTGAAGTGAGATCACGGATGCACGCATACGGTATGTGGTTTTAAAGTTTGTTAGTGTTTATTTATAAAAGAGTGTTTTATGTTATTGTTAATTGTATTATAGACTGCGCTGCTGCGTATCAGCGGTTCCTTGTTCCCCCCTGTGCACATATTTGACGCGGATTGATAGAACGAGCCCGCAGCTTTCTGGTTCACCTGTGCACTTAATGGTAACGTGTGCTAGACATCTGATTCTACCGATTTGTAGCGGTATGTGCTGAAAGTGACAATAAGCTGGCACTTGGGTTGGGCTGTCTGATCTGTTTTTTTATATTTTAAATTTACAGGTAGACTTGCACCTATGGGCCATTAAATCTCGTGCTGTCGGGGCTTCGTGGGAATTATCATCCAGGGGCGCTGTTGCTTTGCCTGTCATTTTATACATTTGTTGTGTTTTTCTTTGGTTTTGTTTTCTTCTGTTGTATGTTGGTTGTAAAATATTTGTTCTTATTTCTTTTGTTTAATGTTCTTGGTTCATTTATTTTGTTGGTATAACTTTTTTATAATTCTTTATTGTATATTAAGTTATTTTGTGGATGATGTGTTGTATTTATGGGTGAAAGGCATCGTTAAAAGTGCCTTTACATCCAGTGCATTGACGTGCTAGATGCAGTGTGTTCGTGAATCTACCAGTGATTTTGTGAATATCCTCAAGTGTAACACACCATCTCTTTGTTACAGGAGCTGGGTGTCGAAGGTGGTGGATTTTGGTGGTGGTGTTGCTTCACAAGTGCTGTGTGTGTGAGTGAGAGTGTTTCCACACAGGTGTTACTAAATTGTGCTGTGCTGTGGAGGCCTATTAGTGCCCTTACTCCCCGCCTGTTGCGCCTGGGCTCCTGTACTTATTCCTATAGAGGTGTCTGAGAATGCAGGTCACCCATATTACATTCTATTGAGTTTATTCATTTCTATTGTTGCTTTAGATATTTTATCTTTAATAAAATTTTCATAATTTTTACCCACGTCTTCTGCCCATTTCTTGCACACGAACCTGTGTTGCCCAAGGGCAAGTCCTTATCTCTGGCAAAGTGCCAGAGTGGCGTAGTCGCTTCATCATTTATTCCACCAGTCCTCCGTGTCATGCCACAATAGCATAAATACTGCTGGGTTTCTCGCAGAAACTGATTGTTTCGCTAGATAAGACCCTTATTCATCGTCTGGAATCGTCTGAAATAACGTATATGGGTCGCTCACTTCCTGTTCTGTGGACACGGTTCTGGAAATGCGGTTCTGAAACTGGCTGCTGCTGGATACTATAGGTTGTTTGCAATCACGTGGTTCTGATGACGTGCAAAATTCAGGTGAAGGGCAGGAAGTGAAAAACAGAATGGACGAGATGGAGGAAAGTCCGTATTGTGCTGGTTTAGAAAGCTATAAAAAGAAAATCACAACACATGTTGGACGTGATCCTTATGTTATGAAGAGGACCAATTTTTCTACTTGCCTGTTTGGCAGTTTGGATGTTTATTCCATCCCCCTAAAAACCACACACACACACACACACACACACACACACACACACACACACACACACACACACACACACACACACACACACACACTTAAAGGGTTAGTTCACCCAAAAATGAAAATTCTGTCATTAATTCCTCACGCTCATGTCGTTCGACACCCGTCAGACCTCGGTTCATCTTCAGACACAAATGAAGATATTTTAGTGTAAAGCTGATGCTGAGAAAGGCTTCAGACAGGCCTCCATTGGCATTCAGTACATTTACACATAAAAGGCACTTAAAACGTCGTTACAAAGTCCATCTCACCACAGTGACTCTACAATAATTTTACGATGCGACGACAATAGTTTTTGTGCACAAAAAAAAATCAAAATAACACCTTTATCCAACTTTTTATCCAGCTTTAGTCGTTGTTTATGCACATGTATCTTCAAAATAGACGACTAGTTATGACTATATTAAAACTATGCTGAAAGCTCCTGTATGTGAACCTTTTGGAGATAAATACAAGTGCATTTTCGTTTACTATTGACACAAATCAATAAGTAAATCATACTCAACTACTATAGTAAACAACTTTTCCTAATTAGGCCTACTCTGTATACATTTTATGATGAATAGTATCATTATATATTATGTTTAAAAAGCTTCTTGTGTTCATATATTCTATTATAAACTGGCATACTATGTACACTACCCTTCCTGAAATACAATTAATATTGTCATCATTCATTGATTTCATGTTAAAATAATATACAAATTCACTACCCTCTTTGAAATACAATAATCAGTAAAAAAGAATCATAAGATTAATCCGGAAAAATAATCGTTAGATTAGTCGACTAGTCGAAAAAAATAATCGTTAGATTAGTCGACAGAAAAAATAATCGTTAGTTGCAGCTCTACAGGAGAAGTTCATGAGTTAAAATGTTCTTTCATAAATGTTTATGCTCCAAACAATGGATCAGATCGTGTATTATTATTTAGGAAGTTACAGAGTGCATTAAGAAAATGTGATAATGATTCTTGCATAATAATGGGCGGTGATTGGAATTGCACCACAAATTTTCTTTTAGATAGAAACAGGGAGGAATGCCATCCACTGTCAAGTAATGCTCTTCTTGATATTATTAAGGAGTTTGAGCTAATGTGTGACGAAGAGGCTGAAGCGTTCGGATCCATTTGCAAGACTTTATTCACACAGGTAAGCCAACAGAGATAGGCAGTCATAAAGTTCAAACACAAGGAATAAGCCAGAGGCAGAGTAAGGGTAAATCAAGACTTCACAAATGAACAATGAGCAGAGCAGTCCAGATAAAGGTGAGCTGAGGGTCCACAGGTGATAATAATGAACTAATAATTAGCAGAGGAGCAAGGAAGGGAAATGCAGTCTTAATACGCAGGAGAGAGAGATCTGGTGAAACCAGGAGGAGGCGTGGTTGAGCGTTCCGTGACAGAGCCCCTCCCCTGCGAGCGGCTCCGGAAGCGAGGACCTGGTCGACGGCGGGGTCTACCACGGGGTCTTGGAGCCGGTCGATCTGGGTGGTGTCGGTGAAAAGCAGCAGTTAATGTAGGATCCAGGATATCATGAGACCTGACCCAGGAGCGTTCCTCGGGACCGTACCCCTCCCAGTCGATAAGGTATTGCAACACCCCGCCGTGACGCCTGGAGTTCAGGATCTCTCGCACCCGGAAAGCCTCCGAACCGTCCACTTCAATGGGAGGAGTCTGCACAGGAGCGACCTCCTCCCGGCTCCTCTCTCTCCTGGGAGCGACAGCGGGTCTGAAAAGGGACACATGAAATGTGGGTGAGATCTTGTAATGAGCAGGAAGTTCCAAACGAAAAGAAACAGGAGTTATCTGACGAAGGATCTTAAATGGTCCGACGAAACGAGGAGAAAGTTTCTTGCTTGGGAGCTTGAGCCTGAGATCTCGTGCAGAGAGCCACACCCACTGACCGGGTCGGTACCGAGGACCCTCGCGCCTCCTCCGATCTGCATGATGCTGGAAACGGCGTATGGCGTGCTGCAAGTGGACGTGAGCAGCATCCCAGGTGGCCTCACTGCGCTGAAGCCACGCATCTACTGCTGGGAGGTCGGATGGCTCCCCAGCCCACGGGAAGAGGGGAGGTTGGAACCCTAAAACACATTTGAAAGGGGTTAGACCAGTGGCAGGTTTTAACAAAGAATTCTGGGCATACTCAGCCCAGGCCAGGAAGCGACTCCAGTCCTGCTGATTCTGGTGGCAGTAAGTTCTCAGAAATCGAATCAAATCCTGGTTTAGACGTTCGACCTGCCCGTTGGCCTGAGGATGGTAACCAGAAGTTAAACTGACATTGATATTTAGTTTGCAGCACAATTCTCTCCAGACACGGGAGGTAAACTGAGGACCGCGGTCAGAGACAATGTCCTCGGGCAGACCAAAGAGACGGAACACCTGGTTGAAAAGAGCCTCGGCTGTCTGTAAAGCCGTGGGCAAACCGGTCAGAGGAATGAAACGACAGGACTTAGAGAAACGATCCACCACGGAGAGAATAGTTGTAAACCCCTGGGAAGGAGGTAGATCAGTCACAAAATCCACTGCGATGTGCGACCAGGGACGCTGTGGTACTGGCAGAGGTTGTAACAGTCCAGCTGGTTTGAGATGAGAGGATTTCACAGTGTTACAAACAGAGCATTGATGAATAAACTTTATGACATCAGACTGGAGTGAAGCCCACCAAAAGCGATTGGAAACTAACTGTATGGTAGCAGCGATACCAGGATGACCGGCGCTGGGAGTGCAGTGAACCCACTGAAGCACACGGTGGCGGAACCCGGGCGGAACAAAGAGACGATCCGCGGGACATTCTGGCGGAGCAGGGTGATTACTTAGGGATGCGGTGATCTCAGTGATAATGTCCCATTGAACAGGAGCCACGATTAGAGTAGTGGGAATAATGGGTTCAGGCTTAGATTCCTCACAAGGACCGTCGAACTGTCGAGACAGGGCGTCAGCTTTGCCATTCTGAGAACCTGGCCTGTAGGTGATCTTAAAATCAAATCTAGAGAAAAACAGAGACCAACGAGCCTGGCGAGCGTTTAAGCGCTTAGCTGATCTGATATACTCTAGATTTCTGTGATCAGTGAGTACCGTAAAAGGCTGACGAGCTCCCTCCAGCCAGTGTCTCCACTCCTCAAAGGCGGTCTTCATGGCCAGAAGTTCACGATCACCCACGTCATAGTTGCGCTCTGCAGAGTTGAGTTTGCGAGAATAAAAGGCACACGGGAACATTTTCGCAGGCTTACCACACCGCTGTGACAGGACAGCCCCCACTCCTGTGTTAGACGCATCCACCTCTATGATAAACTCCCTCTCAGGATCCGGGTGACGGAGGATAGGAGCAGAAGTGAATCTCTCCTTGAGCTGAGCAAAGGCCGCGGTGCAATCCGCTGTCCACTTAAAGAATTTCCCCCCTCCTTGAAGCAGAGAGGTGAGCGGTGCTACAATTACGCTGAAATTGCGGATAAATCTGCGGTAAAAATTGGCAAAGCCCAAAAAGCGCTGCAACTCTTTAACAGAGGAAGGTTGGGGCCAATTCACCACTGCTCTGACCTTGCTGTCATCCATCAAGACTCCGTCCGCACTGATGACATAGCCCAGAAAGGAGATACGCGTCTGGTGAAACTCACATTTGGAGAGCTTGGCATAAAGCTGGTTCTCAATCAGGCGCGTGAGGACTGCTCGCACATCTTGGACATGCTCCTCAAGGGAATCAGAGAAAATCAAAATATCATCAATATAGACAATAACTCTCTGCT
This sequence comes from Gobio gobio, assembly GCF_949357685.1. NCBI lineage: Eukaryota > Metazoa > Chordata > Actinopteri > Cypriniformes > Gobionidae > Gobio > Gobio gobio. Next base: position 52,125,549 of record NC_137107.1, on the reverse strand, counting down.
GTAACATGTCTCGGAACACCTCATTTACAAAAGCTTGAAAAACTGAAGGACTGTTAGAAAGGCCGAATGGCATTACCCGATATTCGTAGTGCCCGGATGTAGTAGAGAACGCAGTTTTCCACTCGTCACCCCTCCGTATGCGAATTAGGTTGTATGCGTTCCTCAAATCCAGTCTGGTAAAGTAGCGGGCGGTACGGAGCATCTCCAGGGCGGCTGGAACTAACCGGAGAGGATAGCGATATTTCACTGTCACTTCATTAAGACCACGATAATCAATACACGGCCGAAGACCCCCATCCTTCTTCTTGACAAAAAAGAATCCGGCGGAAGCCGGAGATGTAGAGGTAGTGATGAAACCTTTCGCCAGTTGTTCGTCAATGTACGCCCTCATGGTCTCTGTTTCAGGTTGTGACAACGGGTAAACTCTTCCACGTGGAGGTACAGCTCCAGGCAAAAGCTCAATAGCACAGTCGCCAGCACGGTGAGCGGGAAGATGAGAAGCCTCAGCTTCACTGAAAGCCAGAGCTAGGTCGTGATAATCTGGGGGAATTCTCTGAAAATCCACTCCCTTGAGGGAAGCGCTGTGGTGTTCAGTACCTTGGATAGCGACCATGCAGTTGCTCTGACAGAATGCGGACCACCGGGATATCCTCCCTTCAGACCAGGAAATTTGGGGGTTATGTTTCTCCAGCCACGGAAGCCCCAAAATTATGGGATACATAGGCGAATGAATCGTGAATAACTGGATGGTCTCAGAATGCTGTGTCCCGATGCTGAGCGTTAGAGGTTGTGTGGTGTATTGCACCTCTCCTGACCCCAGGGGGCGCCCATCAAGCGCTTCCACTGTTACACCAGGCTCACATGCGAGGAGAGAAACACAAAGAGTTTTGGCGAATGCAAGATCGATGAAGTTTCCAGCAGCACCAGAATCAATCAAGGTTTTTACATTTAGAGTCTGTCCATTAAACTTCAAAGAACAATCCACATGAAATAACTTAGAAGAGGGATTCGAACTCACCGCAGTAGACCTCTTGAGCACTGGGTTAACCGGACATGTGGCCCTCAGATGTCCCGCCTCTCCGCAATACATGCAGAGATGATCTCGGCGTCTCCTCTCCCGCTCCGCCGTAGAGAGGCGTGTGTAACCAATCTGCATGGGCTCCGACTCCGCGTTAGAGGAAGCATACTCAAAGAAGCTGGTCCTGAGAGGTGTGCGTCGGGAGCGAATCAAGTTGTCGAGGCGGATAGCGAGCTCCATGATTTGATTCAAGGATTTACCGTCGTCGCGGCATGCCAGCTCTCCCTGGAGATCCGGGTTCAATCCCTTGCGATACAGGAGCTTTAGAGGTTCCTCCTCCCATCCAGTTTGGGCTGCCAGGGTCCGAAAAGAGAGTGTGTAGTCTGCTGCGGTAGACCTTCCCTGCCGTAACGTAAGCAAAAGTTCTCCTGGATCCTCTCCTCCTGCTGAGTGTTCAAATACTTCTCGAAATTGGGTCAAAAACTCATTATAAGAGGGAAAAGAGAGCTGACCTCCAGACCAGAGCGCAGTAGCCCATTCCAGAGCCCGACCAGTGAGTAGGGAACATATGAAGGAAACTCGGCTCGCATCAGTGGAATAGGACTGTGTCTGCTGGTTGAAATACAAGCTGCACTGCAACAGAAATCCCTTACAGGCAGAAGGTGAGCCATCAAATTTCTCGGGAAGGGATAATTTTGGATGGTTTGAATTGTTACTCACGGCGGGGGGAACGGCTGCAGGTGCAGATGGATTCTCAGCCGCGATCGGCGGGGTAAGGGCTCGGACCGATCTCACAAGCTCCTCGGTGAGAGCTGTTAATTTCACCAGCTGTTGTTGATGAGTGAGCAGCACCTCAGCTTGAGAGGATACCTCGGAGGCCAGTCGATGAAACTCTGCTGGATCCTGTTTTGGTGAAGTCTTCTGTGACGAAGAGGCTGAAGCGTTCGGATCCATTTGCAAGACTTTATTCACACAGGTAAGCCAACAGAGATAGGCAGTCATAAAGTTCAAACACAAGGAATAAGCCAGAGGCAGAGTAAGGGTAAATCAAGACTTCACAAATGAACAATGAGCAGAGCAGTCCAGATAAAGGTGAGCTGAGGGTCCACAGGTGATAATAATGAACTAATAATTAGCAGAGGAGCAAGGAAGGGAAATGCAGTCTTAATACGCAGGAGAGAGAGATCTGGTGAAACCAGGAGGAGGCGTGGTTGAGCGTTCCGTGACATAATGGATGTGTGGAGGAATATGAATCCAATAATTAGACAATATACATGGGTTAAAATATTAGACTCTAATGTTACTGGAGCGAGACTAGATATATATATAAGTAAAACATCTATGAATATATATAAGTAAAACATCTATGAATAGAGTATCCAATGCAAACATTTTCCCTAATGGTTTTTCTGATCATCACATTGTGACCATGGATTTTAATATTATTGCTTCAGCACGCCCCAGGTTTTATTGGCATTTTAATACTAAACTGCTGCAGGATGGGTCTTTTTGTGAGAAATTCCGTGATTTTTGGAAAAGGTGGAAATTGAATAAAGGTAATTTTGAAAAAAAGATACAGTGGTGGGAGGTGGGGAAAATGCAGATAAAGGTTTTTTGTCAGAATTTTTCCTATAGAAATACTGTGTGTGTTAAAGAGAGAATTGAGCAGTTGGAGAAGGAAATAAAAGGTATGGAAAGTGTGATGGATGTAAATGTCTTGGGTTTGCCAAATGGTTTAAGGAATAAGAAATTTGAATTAAGATCTATTTTAGAGGAAAGAGCAAAGGGTGCTCTAATTAGAGCAAGAATTTCTTCTATCAAGGACATTGACTCTCCCACTTCTTATTTTTTAATCTGGAGCAGAAAGTTGCACAACAAAAGCGAATGCTTCATCTGCGCAAGGAAAATGGAACATTAACATCAAATCCAACAGAGATGAGGAAAATGGCAATGGATTGCAACCTGGGGATAAGAAAAATCTCGATATCATGATCAACTTTAATGAACTTTCAGATGCAGTCCAACAACTTTCCACTGGGCGTGCACCAGGAATAGATGGTTTACCTGCTGAATTCTATAAGACTTTCTGGAATGTTTTAGGTGAAGATTTGTATGAAGTTTGTTGTGAGTGTTTTGAAAAAGGCACATTACCAACTAGTTGTCAGAGGGCTGTGATCTCTCTTATACCAAAAAATGGAGATCTAGGTTTATAAAAAAATTGGCGACCTACGCTTTGATGTGCTCGGACTATAAAATATTGGCTAAAGTTTTAGCCAATAGGTTAAAAAAATATTTACATATTGCGGTCAGAAGAGACCAAACATATTGTATTCCGGGTCGCACAATCATGGACAATCTGTTTTTAATTAGAGATGTTATGGATGTGTCTATTAATGAAAATTGCGATATGGGTTTTTTATCTATCGATCAGGAGAAAGCTTTTGATCGGGTGGGTCATGAGTACATTTTTAAAGTCTTGGAATCTTTTGGATTTGGGAATGGTTTTATCTCATGGATACGTTTGTTATATAATGGTGCTTCAATAATGCTCAAGATGGGGACTGGTCTAACTTATCCAGTGCCTGTAGGAAGAGGTATTCGGCAGGGGTGTCCTCTCTCAGGGCAACTTTATAGCCTAGCAATTGAGCCCCTTTTATGTAAATTAAGGAATGAATTAAGGGGTTTTATGGTTCCAGGTGACCCAAGAGATTCAAGATGCTTTTTGTCTGCTTATGCCGATGATGTAACTGTTTTTGTTACCAGCCAAAAAGATGTAAATGTAGTATGTGAGTGTTTAGATGTTTACGAGAAAGCGTCTTCGGCTAAAGTAAATTGGGAAAAAAGTAATGGTTTTATTGTTGGTCAGTGGGAGAATGGTGGGCCACCTCCACTTCCTGGGGGATTATTTTGGGGAAGAGAAGGTATAAAAATTCTTGGAGTGTTTTTAGGAGTAGAAAGTTATAGGGATAAGAACTGGGAAGGTTTGCTGGAGAAGGTGTCTGCCAAGTTGTCTAAATGGAAATGGCTATTGCCAGAGCTATCCTACAGGGGTAGAGTTTTGGTTATAAATAACCTGGCTGCTTCCATGTTATGGCACCGATTGAGCATCTTAGAGCCACCAGAGGACCTTGTAAAAAGTATCCAGAGAAAGTTGGTGGAGTTTTTTTGGACAGGGCAGCACTGGATTCCTGCGTCAGTTTTGTATCTTCCAACTCATGAGGGCGGACAAAATCTGATTGACATCAGAAGCAGGATTTGCACTTTCCGATTACAAGCAGCGCAGAGACTATTATATGAAGAGGATGTGGAGTGGACAAATGTGGCATGCGCTCTGTTAAGGAGAACATCAAATCTGGGATATGACAGGCAGCTGTTCTTACTGAAAGTGAATGAACTGGATTTGAACCATTTGACTTCTTTTTACCAATCCATGCTAAAAGTGTGGAATATGATTTTTACTGTGACCAGAGACATGTTGCGACCACAGGACTGGTTATTGGGAGAACCATTGTTTCATAACTCTCAGATACCAACAAAAATGTTGTCTTCAAGCAGTGTGAGGAACTGTCTGGTTAGAGCTGGATGCATAAAAATCGAACATCTAAGAGACGGCAACGAGTGGAGGACAGCAGTTTTGATCCAGAACAAGACAGGAATACGCTCTTTACGTCTGCTAGACCAGATGTTAATGGAAGTACGTGCAGCGCTGCCTGGAGCAGGCAGAGAAGCATTAGAAATTCCTTTGGAAGAACGGAGCTCCAGCTATTTTCCACCTATACGAGTCTCTGCTGCACAGGAAATTCAGGATGAAGATACCTTTTTATCCTTTAAAACTCCAGAACTGAGATTATTTCAAGACATTGGTAAAAAGGCTCTATACGTTGTGTGTGTTAAATTGTCTCATCAGACTGTCTTGAGAAGAGTCAGAACATGGAGGTGGCCAGAAGTGTTTGGGCCAGACTTTAGAGGATGCTGGAGATCTCTGTACAAGCCTCCTATTGAGAAACGTACAGCAGATTTACAGTGGAGACTCATCTATGGCATAATAGAAACAAACAGAAATGGCAATTTGGAGAACTAGGAAAAACAAAACATTGGGTACTGGTTCAGTTGATGCAGAAAGAGTTCTGAAAGGGATGGTGGCTGCTCGAATCAAAATAGAATTTGCTTATTTTAAATTAGTTAATAATATTATAGAATTTTCTGCAATATGGTCTGTGGGAAGGGGTTTTTGTGAGGTTGGGCAGGATGAAGTGTTGGTTTTAAAGATTTAATGAAAGGGTGAAAATCCTTTTTGATTGGATGTTGTGTTTTTTTTTTTTTTTTTTTGCTGTTTTTATTTTAATTTTTTGTCATTTTTAATTTTTGAAGGTTTTGTAGATTTTTTAATGATATTGGAATGAAATATGATCAAGGATAAAAATAAAGATGTGTAAACCTCTCTCTCTCTCTCTCTCTCTCTCTCTCTCTCTCTCTGTCTCTCACTAGCCGCGTTTCCATTACCCTTCAAATTGCGCAAATTGAAATTGCGAATTGAAAATACGCTCAATGGAAACGCGTCAATTTCGCAAAAACTCCCATATATCGCAAAAAAGTTTTTACGCTCGCATGAGGTGGTTTTTCAGGCAATTCGAAAAAGGAAATTTTCGCAAAACTGCAATGGAAACAGTTTTTTCGCATTTACAGGTCACCTGGTACGGTCACGCATTGCTCTCACATAGGGCCTACATATCATTTTTTTTCCACTCAAGTATGTACGAGATCTTATGTCGTTAAAACGACATATATTTTCTCAAAATAAGGAAAGTGGCGTAACTTTATAATGACGGACCCCGGTGCAACCACAAATATCATAACTATCTATAGGCCTACTGTAATTATGACATATATTCAAGAAATGTATTAAAGGTCCCGTTCTTCGTGTTTTTTTGAAGCTTTGATTGTGTTTACAGTGTGCAATATAACATGTGTTCATGTTTCGCGTGTAAAAAAACACAGTATTTTTCACACAATGTACTTATCTGTGTACCGCTGTTTCCACTGTCCTAAAAACGGCTGGTGATTTCCTCTTTCTATGAAGTCCCTCCTTCAGAAATACGTAACGAGTTCTGATTGTGCCAGCGCTTACCGTGTTGTAATTCGACCGCAGCTTAGCGCACGTGCCAGCAGTTCCTGTGTTGTGATTTGACAGCAGCTTAGCGCATGTTGGAAAGGTCACGCCTCTTAACGGAGAGATGTATGCGTTCAATAATCTCTACAGCGTCCCTGGGAAAGCCAAACAAAGGTGATTTGACTCCTGGATGAAAATAACAGCGTCTCGACGACATGGCGATAAACACACTCAACGCAACAGTTCCTTTTCTCCACGCGACCGTCCGCTTCTCCACGTGGGACAGCAACAAGACCGCGCCCCCTTTTTCGCGTTTCTTTGTGGGCGGAGTTTAGTCTGTTCTACTGCTCTACTGACGTAATTAAAGAAGGAAGTACCAGGATGTAGTCCAAGCCAGCCGTTCGCTGTAGGCTTTGAAAGGGAACTTCTGTTAAATAAAATATCTCGCTTGGCATTGAACTTTGAGCTTTATAATTTTACAGGTATTATTTATGCTCTAACAGCAACATTACACACTAACTAAAGTTTGAACAATGGGATCATGCGGAATGGGACCTTTAAAACAGAAAGACGCTATAGTTTCAGCCTTGCTCAAAGACTAGGTCAATCCATTCCCGACGATCTTGGTTTGCTTCCTTTTTATTTAATATAGCCTACAGCCAAATAGTTGATTAAACATTGATCAAAATTAAAATACAATTTATACTAAACGAAATTAATTTTAAAGAAAGACTTTCTAGAAAACACAATTCAATTGTGCTCAAAATCCATGTCTCCAGACATATGCGCATCTGATTATGTAGCCTTACTCATGCTGCTCACTTTTCATAATCAACATATGAATTTAAAAGATTATAATATTTAGACATAGCCTAACTATATGAAACTAAATAGGCTACGTTTTTTTTAACCTTTCTTTAACCCTCTTTCCGACGAAGTTGTTGTCACCTTTTGATTAATTTTTTCCTTATTCCAGCGGAAACTTAAAATTCTCCGTCATTTTTAGCCATACAGATGCAAGACATAATTATAAACTATAAACTGTCTACTTGTATTTGTGTACACTCACGATAACAGCAAAGGCAGTGGACTTAGGGAACAGATTATTTTGCACTCCACTCCAAACGTTGTCTTCATTTCAAAAATATATTTTGTTTATTAAACGCAAAGTTTTTCATTTCAAAAGGATTTCTAAATTCAGTTTATATTTCCAAAAAACGAAATTCCGAGCCAAAATAATGAAGTGGTAAAAAAAACGTTGAGTTACCACCATGCAAATTCAAACTTTTCGCTCGTCTCTGGCAATGCGTCACAATAACCTGGCGTATGTAAAAGTCAATCAATCTTTACAGATGATGGTATGTTTGGACAGAAGACGAGTTCTTTATTAAACTCATAAAAAAAACAATAGAATATAAAATGCCACAATTTATCATAACACCTCATATGTGCCGCTCAAGTATAAGGTGCTTTCCTTGCCATCAGTGCTATAACACGCACGTCTCTTTCCATTAAAAATAATGGCGTGCGGTGGCTGGGATATACATAAACCTAACAACATACGTAGCATGATTTTTGGAATGATTTATCACGAGAGGAAAAAAATTTTTTAGTCGCATAACATCAGTTAATGGAAACGCTGTCATTTCGCAATATTTTTTTGTCGACTTTTAGAAAATATCGCAAAAGTTTTGCGCAAATCTGTAATGGAAACGCGGCTTCTGTCTCTCTCTCTTTCTCTCTCTCTCTCTCTGTCTCTCTCTCTCTCTCTCTCTCTCTCTCTCTCTCTCTCTCTCTCTCTCTCCCTCCCTCCCTTGTTAATTCTCTCTTTCCATCATTCTTTTTCCCTTATTCGTTAAGTTTCATGTTTCCTTGTTTGTACCATATTGTTTGTTTTCCCCTACATATATATGCATATTTCCCCCGTATGAATCATAGCTTTGTAAACTGTATTTGTTTTATTAAAACCCAATGATTGCATTGAAGTGAATCCGTATTGTTTTGCTCACAAATATCAAAGTGAGATGCAAGATTTTAGCTACCCATTTAAGCTTGATTTTCATGTATTACTACTTCAGTAATACAAATTGTACAAGCATAAGAGATATTATTTGTCCTGATCAAGCAGATTAATGTTTCTTAAGGTTTGTAAGATTGATAATTGATGAAGAAATCAATTTGGATAAAGCTTTTAAATGATTAAAGGTTCCGTTATACGTTGATATTGTCTGTACAACAAGCAAATCATATTCATAGACTCATGAATATTTATACTATTTGAATTAATTATTCCCTGAAACTCATTGTTGCTACACCCCTCTAAAGAATTGTAGATTACTCAGTAAATAAACATCTATGACATTTAATATTTTGGCTTTCATTAATATTTATGTTTTTCTTTCTTCATAAAAAATATTAACAAAATAAAAATTAAGCCAGGTCTGGTAATTCAGTATAAATTCAGTAACTTGTCTTTGATTTGTCCAGATCTGGTCCTGTGGGCGTCAGTATCTCAGTGATCACAGTTCACACCTGCAGTAAAGCCCCGCCCACCAGTGAAGCCCCTCCCACCACTGAAGCCCCTCCCACAACAATTCACCAATAAATACTGGGAATATTCCCATCATCCTACAAGAGAAGGACAAACTCCAGGTGTAGCAGCTGAAATCTGTGTGACTGTTAAAGATGGAGTTTATTAAAGAGGAGATTGAAGACATGAGTTATCCAGAACCATCCAGAATAAAACATGAAGATACTGAGGAACAAATAGGTTGGTGTCCATTCTTCATTCTTCATTATTGACTGCTTTAGTAGCTGTGAAATAATAATCAGTAAATAATAAGCAGCAAAAGTGCATCTTTTTTTAGTTTGGGCTTTCGTGTTTCAAGTCAAGTAACTTTTTTTTTAATACTGGGAAAATATACTCTTGTTCCATGTTTTTACAGGGTAAGTGTGACATCTGCTATTCTGTATTATGCATTAAAAGAAAATACAGTACAGCCAGAAATGTCCTTACTGTTTACCTAGTTTTTTACCCTCATGCCATGTGAGATGTATACGACTTTCTTTCTTCAGATGAACACCGAAAAATAAATATTCTCTGCTTATGTAAACTCATTTGTGTTCCTAAAAGTTGACGCATCAAACCGCACATACAGCAATAACTACAGTAATCCACACGACCCCAATGGAGGAATCAATGTCTTCTGAAGTGAAATGATACGTGCTTGTATGAAAAATACCAATATTTTAAACTGTAGACTATCGTCTCTGACCAACGGTCATCAGCACGAGCATGAGAGGGTTGAGTTCACGCTTGACGTAACTTGAAGCGTGACATTTAAATATTAAAGTTTCAATCTTAAATAAATTATTTTACTATATTTGCATTAAATGATTGGTGTCATGCTGCTGTGACTTCACCCTTGCAGGCTCACTATTGGCTGATTCAGTGGTTAAGGGCGGCCATTTTGTGTTGACATTATAATCCTGAGTTTGTAACACTTAAGTGCCACTTTAGTCAGCATTTAAGAATCAGTCTTAAGCCGCGTTTCCACCGAAATTACCCGGAACTATTTGTACCAGGAACTTTTTTCCCAGGAACTTTTTCTCCCCCAGACCTGCTACAATCTGCGTTTCCACCGCGGTCTAAAGTACCGGGGAGATTAGGCAAATTAGTCCGGTGACGTGGGAATGCGCGCGACTGCTTCTCCCAGTCACCGACGGACAGTAATCACTTTTGCGCGATACTGTCTGCAACAATAACAAGTGGAGGAGATGCAAGCAGCGCTGCTTTTGCTGATTATGTACACACATTACCAACACTGTTTATTTAAACGTGCACTTTCACCTGGTTTGACCATTTTAATGCAAAATGGGATGATGGGCAATCCAAAATCTGAATGTGTTGTAATAGCTCAATTCCAAAACAAAACATTTTCTATAAAAGGATAATGAGGTTTCAGTCATGACAGATGTGTGAAAAGTTAATTGAATGAAAACAATAGACTGAATTAAGCAGTTGAAAGATTAGGTACTAGACTGCAAGTATTTTATTTTTTATCACAATAACATCTCTTAACATTCACAACAAAAAAAAAATTCACATGACTAGTATTACAATATGCTTCATTAAATGCATAATTTTAGAGACTTCTTCCTCAAATTTGAAAAGAAGCAGGACCACACTTATGGCTTCACTTAAGTTGTGGTTATAAGTTATTATACTACATTCACATAGTTATACATTTAAAAATATAATATTTGGGTTTTCTAGATATGTTTATGTGCATATTCAGAAAGACTTGCGAGCAGCAGCCCTTTTATTTGCTTCCTATACTATATGAATACAATTAGAATGTGGTTATATAGTTAGAATGTGGAAATTAAAGACACAGTGACATTTTACACATTTGACTTTATTTTAGACAGATTAGTTCTTACAAAATTAAAATAAAAGTGTGCAAAGACAAATAAATTACTAGAACAATAAAATGAAAATACAAAATGTGAAAACAACAATATAAAAAAAAGTGTATTTTTCAATAACCTGTCCAAGAGCTGTGCCAACACGTACAATATGTAAAGTACAAATGTGGTAGTGCAAATGCTTCATTCAAGCGGCTGGTTATTGTGGCTACTTCTTGAACGACTGGACAAACTGTCCAAGAACAGACAGAAACCCGGTCTGAAAGTCCCTCTGCTTTCTTCCGCTTCTGACTGGTGGAATGCCAGCTCTTGCCTCCTCATCTCTCCTCGGCCTGGCTCTCCAGTAACAGCTGAATATATTGGTCAGGCTGTTCTTGTCCATGCTGCAGGACGACCCATCAAGAAAGTCACAGTCCCTTTTTCTTTTCTCTAAGTAGATAAATTGCACAGAAACACATGGAAATTAATACACAAGGCAAACCATGAAACAATAGAAACCATCAATTAATTATTTAAAGTGTTTTCACTACAAATAATGAACAATTGTTTGCCCAGCTTGAACAATGCCCAGTGTGCAATTTTTATCATGGGCAATTTAAGTTTACAATTAAAAACAACAAAACCATTAAGGATTACACATCAGTTTTTAAATATATACACATTTTTGTCAGCTTTATAACGTACTGGTGACCGCGGGGGGAAAATACGCTGGTCTCCGTTGCCTGCAATTCATTGGGGCCACTCGTTACGTCTGGAAAAGCACGTTGAAAAAAGTTACTGCAACGTGTTTAAACACTGCAACGAGTTTAATAGATGATACCAAGATGAGATATTTACCTTCAACCCACTCGGATTCCGGGATGGTTTCCAACAACGCACTAGCCGAGTCTTTCGTTACCGCTGCCCTAGAAAAGGACGGTCTGTGTCCCAGCAACGCGTCCAGGCGGTCATACCACTTGTTGATACGCCGGTCGGAACCGCTCCGGTTGTTATGATCCTTTAATTTCTTGTAATCTTGTCTTAATTTCTTCAACTTCTCTCTGCACTGTTTTCCAGTGTGACTGGAACCGAGTCGATATCTTCAGGTATACCTTTTCATTGCGGGTCGCCGTTTCCAGTTCCCGCTGGATGTCCTCCTCCGCATTTATGCTCAATAAAGCCTGAACCTCGTCGTCGGTCCATCGGTCGAATTTTTTGTAGAACTCCATTGTTGCAAAAAAAATATTTACTGAACGCAAAACCCACGGAACCCACCTCGCAAAAGACTTGTAAATATGGCGGTGGAAAAAAAAATAGCTGCGAGAGCTCAACCAATCAGCATGTTCAGCGCCCAAGTCCCACCCCCGAAAGTTCGCGAACTTTTGTAAAGTCCCACCTCGCAAGCAGGGCCGTTTGGAGGGGGAAATATTTACCCGGAACTTCATTTAGACCCTGGTTCCTGCGGTCGAAACACACCGAGTTCCCCCCCAAAGTTCCTGGTTCTGGGGTAAAGTTCCTGCGGTGGAAACGCGGCTTTAGACTTGCTTTTAGCTTTGTTGGGGTAACAGCTTAGGACCCAGGACCAGTAGTGAAAAATGAAGACCAAGCGTCAGGAGTTAGATTAATTAAAGAAAAATGTAATGAAAAATAGTTTGCAGTAGGGAGAGATATATAATAAAGATGTATGCATTATGTGTTGCCATTGACGACGGCCATTATAAGGAAGGAAATCCCACAGAATAGAATCTAGCTTAAAAAAGTGCATCTGTACTTTTTGAACACTTTCATCTTATTTGAACAAAACCGTGATAATATTGATAACCGTGATAATTTGGGTCACTATAATCGTGAAATTTCCATACCATTCCATCCCTAATACGTACATATCATACTTGCCTGTTGAGAGGAGTTTATTTCAGCATCATATAAAATCAACAATAATGATAATAATAATATTAAAGCAAACACAGCTCTGGTATCGGAATTGTATCGGTATCGGCCAATATCCAAATTCAGGTATCGGGATCGGATCGGAAGTGAAAAAATGTGGATCGGTGCATCCCTAGTTTGCAGTTTCATCAGCAGAAGCAGCGTCAAGTCTCACGAGGAGTTCGAAGGCCGCGGCTCCCTCTAACAGTCTCCCCACCTCCACCTATCCTACATACAATTTCTGAACAGTTCTACTGTTTTCAAGGTCTAACCACGTCATTATTGCCATGTGGAATGATTCTGATTGGCTCAGAGAAAATGGACAGTCTTGGTAAATTTCCACACATTGCCAGTTAATCAGATTCACGTGCACAGATATCACTTGTTGACGCTTTCACCCCGGAATTAGGCACGTAATGACCTTCCAGATTCTGGAGCAGGCGCCAGCTTGTCCAGAACAACAAGCCCCTCATCTTTTAGGATGCCCTGTAATCCACCTCCAATACTGATCTGTAACACCGAATACTGTTCACATACACACATACAGTCTCTCCAAGGTTGGAGTTGGTGAGATCTGGGGCCCGTTCTTCGTACGTCGCTAACTCAGTTAGCTGGATTTGATTGTTGACGATTTGACATGATCTCGGATTGTTTGGTTCTTCGAAGCTCATCCTGGACTTGCTGTTATAGCAACAGGTCCGTAAGCTTAAACCTGCTCATGAGCGGCTTATTTCATGTAAACAGGATTAGATTGCATCTTGAGGTGATACTTAAAATCTGTCCCAGCCACTGCTACTTTATTACAAGAGTTCATTACTGAACCAGGGGCAATAATAATAATTTTAAATAATAAAAATAATATAAAAATGTTATATTGTATATGTATATGAGAATGTATATAATATTTTAATGTTGTATTTAATAATATAGACACAGCCACTTGATTGAGCGATTTATTTGTGATGGAATAATTACTTTATAATTTTATTGGAGGTTTACACACATGTTGTACAGTTACTCTGAGCCGTGCATTAATTTAAGTGATCACAGATATTATGGGAGTGGCTTGATGCAGCGCAAGAGATGCAGATAATTTGATCTTGACCCATAAGAAACTTTAATACTGTCACGTTACAAATCTGCTCCAAATTGAATTAAAAATGTAATTACAACATTGAAATAAAAATGTAAAGGGTGTACAAATACTGTATAAAATCGTGAATATAAATAATTGGTAATCATGTTAAAAAAAACATTTATCATTTATCTATAATAACTTTTATGTTGGTTTGGTGGTTTGGCTGTTTCCTTATAAAGGTCCAGAAATTCGTGGGGTTTTTATTGTATAATTTGTCAAGTTTTTTGCCAGGTGGCTTTTTTATTTATATGATGTCATTACATTGCTGTCTTGACGCCAGCCAATCGCTGCAATACTGATCGTGGTTTCGAGTATCGATGCATCTGCCCTCTTCAGGGAACACAAGAACGCGCAGTGATCTTAGATCGTTTAATCCAGATATTTAAATCCAATCCACAAATTAGTTTGAAGAACCAAATTAGCCAGAGATCAGTTATCACGATTAAAAGATCTGGGATCTGTCAAATCATCTCAGATGTAATAAGCAACGTACGAAGAACGGGCCCTGGGGTCCGTTTTTCGTACCTCTCTAACTCAGTTTGCTGGACTTGATTGTTGATGATTTGGCATAATCTTGGATTGTTTGGTTCTTCGAAGCTCATCCTGGACTTGCTGTCATAGTAACAGGTCCGTAAGCTTAAACCTGCTCTGGAGCGGCTTATTTCATGTTGGATTAGATTGCATCTTGAGGTGATACTTAAAATCTGTACCAGCCACTGCTACTTTATTACAAGAGTTCATTACTGAACCAGGGGCAATAATAATTTTAAATAATAATAATATACAAATTTTAAATTGTATATGTATATAATATTATAATGTTGTGTATAATACAATAGACACTGATTGAGCGATTTATTTGTGATGGAATAATTACTTTATAATTTTATTGGAGGTTTACACACATGTTGTACAGTTAATCTGAGCCGTGCATTAATTTAAGTGATGATGGATATTATGGGAGTGGCTTGATGCAGCGCAGGAGATGCAGAAAATTGTATCTTGACCCTTAAGAAACTTTAATACTGTCATGTTACAAATCTGCTTCAAATTGAATGAAAAATGTAATTACAACATTGAAATAAAAATGTAAAGGGTGTACAAATACTGTATAAAATTGTGAATATAATTGGTAATCATGTTTAAAAAAACATTTATCATTGATCTATTATAACTTTTATGTTGGTTTGGTCATTTAGCTGTTTCCTTATAAAGGTCCAGATATTCGTGGTTTTTTTTGTGTAATTTGCCAAGTTTTTTGCCAGGTGGCTTTTTTAATTATATGATGTCATGACGTTGCTGTCTTGACGCCAGCCAATCGCTGCATTGCTGATCATGGTTTCGAGTTTCGATGCATCTGCCCTCACAAGAACGCTCAGTAATCTTAGATCATTTAATCCAGATATTCAAATCCAATCCGCAAATTCGTTTGAAGAACCAAATTAGCCAGACATCAGTTATCATGACTAAAAGATCTGGGATCTGTCAAATCATCTCAGATATATTAAGCGAGGTACGAAGAACGGACCCCTGGTCCCAACCAGAGAAAGTTTTCCAAAACATATTGATAACATGTGCTTTTCTCTCAGTGAGAGATACAGACAATAGTACAGACCATATTCATCTTGATTCTTTAGGGTTTCAATAAAAGGAAAATAAAATCCATATTTCCTCTCTGGAAGCCGGGCTAAATGAGCAATCTCATTGAGCAATACTGCATTCCTGTCGAGTTGGAGGTGTGTACTTGATGTTAAAATCAAGTGTTTTTGCCAAACATCACACACCAGGACAGACCCTCAGTCACCACTCAGAGACCAAATACACACGTTAGAAATTATAAAGGAAGAAACAATCATGGGTCCTATTGATATAAGCTAACTCATAACTGGAAAGAATCATTAAAATCATAATCATATAGGAGGATGAATATTGATTGAGGCTTTGATTATACATTTAATTAGGATATATATAAATATATTGAAGCGGTAGTGGATTTCAGAATACTTTATAAAAGTCTCTTAGGGTGCGTTGTTGGGGACACAGTTTTAGACCCAGAGACCAGATATGTTGAATGAAGACCAGGAGTCAAGAGTTAGATTAATTAAAGAAATTTACTGAAGAATAGTTTGCAGTTTCATCAGCAGAAGCCAGCTTCAAGAGGAGTTTGTAGGCCGCGCTCCCTATAACAGTCTCCCCGCCTCCGCCTAACATGCATACAATTTTCTGAACAGTTTGTTGTTTTCAAGGTCTAGCCATGTCATTACTGCCATGTGGAATGATTCTGATTGGCAGAGAAAATGCCCAGTCACAGTAAATTTCCACACAAGGATAGATAGCAGAGCATATCACTAAACTAGGTAGACTAGTTGTCGCCCCATGACTAGATTTTTAGATCACAATGACCTCGGAGGTCATAGAAAGGCGTCTATAGGTCTGGCATCGCCTGCAGGAAGGCCCATCTCCAATACTGGATCTGCACAAATAATACAACGCACATACATACAAGCACTAGGGCATCACACTCTAGTTAATGTCAGGGGATTATGACCGTTTATCAAGAGAACACTCAATACCCAAACAACGATACCGTCACAGCTATCCTTCACAAGAGTGAGCCATGCATCCTGGCTGGAGGTCAACCCAGAGCAGCTGGGGAGACTAGAGTTAACACTACAAAATCATCCTCAAACTAAATATATAAAAGTATAAAATCACACAGAATTACAATCATCTCTAGATTACATATGAAAGCAGAGAAAGAGATATTTATTTTTATTATCCTGGATTATTCAGGTTATGGATACAATAAAAAGAATAATTGAAAAGGATATGTGTATAAAAGAAGAGACAGGTATCTGACCTGCCACTTCACCTGCCGCTTCAGCGTTCACACTTGTAGTTCGGTTCGTTTGGTTCGTTTGGTCCTGACCAAAAAATCAAGAACAAAACATATAGTCCTGGTCCGCTTAGTGTTCACACTGGCATCTTTAACAGCGAACCTAAAGTTACCGAACCAAAGGCATAGGGATACGCTCACAACCTGATTGGTCGGCTTTTATGACGTATATTTCGCGATAGAGCTGCTCACCGAACATTCAGAACAATGCTGTGTGCTGGACTAAACACCATCATCTCATGCGTGTGGTTTTATCTTTACCAGCTGAGAACTCACGAAGAGCTCATCAAATGCTCAACACATTCAGAACAGCAGCAGGATTTCCTCCGGTGTGCAGAAACGCAGATCTGCATATATTGATGAGGCTCTTCACCTCTCGCTGCTCCACGTTTGCCCTCTACTCATTGTGGATACACTGATCTCTCCGCGTCGGCAAAAACTTGTAGCGTCACATCTTGTGACATCACGTCCTGTTTTTGGTTTGTTCACATGTCTTTGGTCCGTGTTGCGTTCATATATCAGTGGAACCGCACCAGAGTTGGTTTGGAAGTAGACTGAGACCCGTCTCTTTAGCGTCTCGCTCCGCTTGTTTGGGCTCCAGGGTTGGTTTGGAAGTGGACTGAGACCCGTCTCTTTAGCGGCTCGCTCCGCTTGTTTGGGCTCCAGGGTTGGTTTGGAAGTGGACTGAGACCCGTCTCTTTAGCGGCTCGCTCCGCTTGTTTGGGCTCCAGGGTTGGTTTGGAAGTGGACTGAGACCCGTCTCTTTAGCGGCTCGCTCCGCTTGTTTGGGCTCCAGGGTTGGTTTGGAAGTGGACTGAGACCCGTCTCTTTAGCGGCTCGCTCCGCTTGTTTGGGCTCCAGAGTTGGTTTGGAAGTGGACTGAGACCCGTCTCTTTAGCGTCTCGCTCCGCTTGTTTGGGCTCCAGGGTTGGGATGGAAGTGGACTGAGACCCGTCTCTTTAGCGTCTCGCTCCGCTTGTTTGGGCTCCAGGGTTGGGATGGAAGTGGACTGAGACCCGTCTCTTTAGCGGCTCGCTCCGCTTGTTTGGGCTCCAGGGTTGGTTTGGAAGTGGACTGAGACCCGTCTCTTTAGCGTCGCGCTCCGCTTGTTTGGGCTCCAGGGTTCGGATGGAAGTGGACTGAGACCCGTCTCTTTAGCGGCTCGCTCCACTTGTTTGGGCTCCAGGGTTGGGATGGAAGTGGACTGAGACCCGTCTCTTTAACGTCTCGTCCGCTTGTTTGGGCTCCAGGGTTGGGATGGAAGTGGACTGAGATCCGTCTCTTTAGCGTCTCGTCCACTTGTTTGGGCTCCAGGGTTGGGATGGCAGCTTCACATGTGTTCAAATGAACCGCACTAACCCAGCAATCGCACCAGGGTTCGCTTTAATCCAACCAAACATGACAAGTGTGAACGCACCCTTAGACAACTTTTCTGAGAATCTTTTGACACTTAAGTTAAAGCTTAAGACTATTCTTAAGAGCATTTCTGAAGGCGAGACACTACAGGTGAATAGGGAATTTTTTTCAATTACAAGATATCACTGTGAAACTTCTCCAGTTTATTATTGGCATAAATATAAGAAAAAAATGTATTACACGTTTTGTGTAAATTAATGTTTAAATATGCAAATGAGGCCTTATATACTTATATTACTTTTCCAAAAATAAAATCTGGAAATTGGAAATGACCATTTTTAAAATTCTTGGTTCTATTTGTTGACAAATTAGAGGAGAGGGCTTTTACAGAGGGAATTCTGGATATCTTATTTTGTGCTTTAGTAAATTAGATAATACTGACAATAGCCTTTAAAAATCAATTTTCGCCATGTTTTTTGGAGTTAAAGGACCTATAACTCAGGAAAACATTTAAATCCCTCTGTAAAAGCCTTCAGAATGTAGTTCAGTATTAGACTGCAAAAGTTGGTGCTTGTAGGTGAGCTACTGAAGTGTATAATCTGACTCTTGAGTGTGAGGAAAAAACTAATTTTGAGAAAACGGCCTCTAAATTTTTATACTGTATAACATTTCTATAAAATCCCCAACCTACAAACAAAATATATATTCAGTTCATTAATATCAGTAGTGTATAATATTTAAAACATGTGAAAATTGATAAATTAATAAATTATTAATAGCAATAGCTATTAGAGAACTACCTTAACAAACACACATAACAACAGTCACACACTGCAGACGAGCTGTCCCTGTTTTTTGTATATGTCCATCTATAACTATTTTAATCTAATTCTGACGGCGTTTCGTCGTCTAATCTGTTGTTGTTTACTTTCTTTTTACCTGGGGCCCGTTCTTCGTACGTTGCTTATTACATCTGAGATGATTTGACAGATCCCAGATCTTTTAATCGTGATAACTGATCTCTGGCTAATTTGGTTCTTCAAACGAATTTGCTGATTGGATTAAAATATCTGGATTAAATGATCTAAGATCACTGCGCGTTCTTGTGTTCCCTGAAGAGGGCAGATGCATCGATACTCGAAACCACGATCAGCAATGCAGCGATTGGCTGGCGTCAAGACAGCAACGTAATGAAATCATATAATTAAAAAAGCCACCTGGCAGAAAACTTGACACAATCAAAACCCCACGAATTTCTGGACATTTATAAGGAAACAGCCAAACCACCAAACCAACATACAAGTTATTATAGATAAATTATAAATGTTTTTTTTTTATTTTTTTAACATGATTACTAATTATTTATATTCACTATTTTATACAGTATTTGTACACCCCTTACATTTTTATTTCAATGTTGTAATTTAATTTTTAATTCAATTTGGAGCAGATTTGTAACGTGACAGTATTAAAGTTTCTTAAGGATCAAGATCAAATTATCTGCATCTCTTGCGCTGCATGAAGCCACTCCCATAATATCTGTGATCACTTAAATTAATGCACGGCTCATATTAACTGTACAACATGTGTGTAAACCTCCAATAAAATGATAAAGTAATTATTCCATCACAAATAAATCGCTCAATCAAGTGGCTGTGTCTATATTATTATATACAACATTATAATATTATATACATTCTCATATACATATACAATATAACATTTTTATATTATTATTTAAAATTATTATTATTGCCCCTGGTTCAGTAATGAACTCTTGTAATAAAGTAGCAGTGGCTGGGACAGATTTTAAGTATCACCTCAAGATGCAATCTATTCCTGTTTACATGAAATAAGCCGCTCATGAGCAGGTTTAAGTTTACGGACCTGTTACTATGACAGCAAGTCCAGGATGAGCTTCGAAGAACCAAACAATCCGAGATCATGTTAAATCGTCAACAATCAAATCCAGCTAACTGAGTTAGCGACGTACGAAGAACGGGCCCCGGCTCTTGCTACTTGATCTTTTCTGTGAGTGTTTATGAGCTGATTTTGGCGTTGTCTGCAGTATTTTCTCTCAGGCGGAGAATACATAAGCAAGCGGCAGCGCGTAGTGAGAAATTCACATCGGCAAATAAGATGTGGTTTTCGTCTGCAAACTTTCGTGGTTGGTTAGTTCTACAAAGGAAATGTCCATATTTGGATTAGCCAGCGCTGTGTGTGAGACTGAGAGCTTTAAAATGAGACCAGGCATGACATGTTTCTGTGAATGGAGACGCACAAGAGATTGCGTTAGAATAACTTTGGATGATTTTGGGTAGAAATCTAAAGGCGCACGGTGACAAAATATAATTAAATAAACACCTTAATGTGTAATGTTGACATCTTTTTTATTTTTACATGAAAGCTTACATGTTAAGGGAGCAAACTGGGCCAACATCTCAAAATTGACCACTGCATGAAAAAACTGAGATTTTTTAATTTTCACATTTAACCTCATTGAACTGATTCTGACTACTTTATATGTTTATTTTAGACCAGATGGAAGAGAAGGAGCAACAACACAAACTAAATGATGTAAAGAAACTCTGTGACTTCAAAACTCAAGAAACAAAAGCCAAAAAGCTGCACACCTGCTGTCAGTGTGGAAAGAGTTTCACACAAAAACATAACCTTAACATACACATGAGAATTCACACTGGAGAGAAACCGTATACATGCACTCAGTGTGGAAAGAGTTTCATACAAAAACAAGACCTTAACACACACATGAGAATTCACACTGGAGAGAAACCGTATACATGCACTCAGTGTGGAAAGAGTTTCACACAAAAACAAAAACTTAACACACACATGAGAACTCACACTGGAGAGAAACCGTATACATGCTCTCAGTGTGGAAAGAGTTTTACTGAAGCATCAAGTCTAAGGAGCATCTGCTCCGTCACTCTGGGAAAAAAGTATTTAAAGGGTTAGTTCCCCCAAAAATGAAAATTCTGTCATTAATTACTCACCCTCATGTCGTTGGACACCCGTAAGACCTCCGTTCATATTCGGAACACAAATGAAGATATTTTAGTTGAAAGCTGATGGCTGAGAAAGGCTTCACACAGGCCTCCATTGGCATTCAGTACATTGACACTTCCAAGATCCATGAAAGGCACTTAAAACGTCGTTACAAAGTCCATCTCACCACAGTGGCTCTACAATAATCTTACGATGCGACGACAATAGTTTTTGTGCGCAAAAAAAAATCAAAATAACACCTTTATCCAACTTGTTCTCGACTTCCGTGTGTGCCTCCACGACGCATGCGCGAGAATATGACGTAGCGCCGGTGTTCGGGAATCCATGAAATACACACTTTAACCCCATTTTGAGCACTACGCCGGGACCTAAAGCACGATCAATGTAGAATCCAACAGCTTAGAGACGCGCGCTTCCTCTGCTCGTAAACAAATCGCTTCTGGGTCATATGTCCGAACGCCGGATCTGCGTCATATTCTCGCGCATGCGTCGTGGAGGCACACACGGAAGTCGAGAACAAGTTGGATAAAGGTGTTATTTTGATTTTTTTTTGCGCACAAAAACTATTGTCGTCGCATCGTAACATTATTGTAGAGCCACTGTGGTGAGATAGACTTTGTAACGACGTTTTAAGTGCCTTTCATGGATCTTGGAAGTGTCAATGTACTGAATGCCAATGGAGGCCTGTCTGAAGCCTTTCTCAGCATCAGCTTTACACTAAAATATCTCCATTTGTGTTCCGAATATGAACGGAGGACTTACGGGTGTCCAACGACATGAGGGTGAGTAATTAATGACAGAATTTTCATTTTTGGGTGAACTAACCCTTTAACTGTGATCAGTGTGGAAAAGATTTTATTTCATCATCAAATCTAAAACAACACCTGATGGTTCATTCAGATGAGAAGCCTCATGTGTGTTCTCTCTGTGGAAAGAGTTTCTCATGGCTGAAGAGTTTTAAACTGCACCAGAAAACACACACACAGGAGTGAGAGATCATGTGTTTTGTGACTGTGGGAAGAGCTTTACTACATCTAGTCAGCTGTAACAGCACCAAAGAATTCATACTGGAGAAAAACCTTACAAGTGCTCATATTTTCTATATATTGTAATCATTATGTTGACAACTTGTAATAAATACTTCAATGAGTTCACTGTTTCTGGCTCTAATTAATGCATAATACAGTATGGTTTTGCAGCGGTGAGCAATGTAGCCAATCACAGATATAGTTGTTGATCTCTTGAACGCAATGGCCAATCAGAATCCACCCAATGCTCAAAACACCAGAGTTTTTATGCAGCAGGCTCGCGAAACCTCTCATTAACAAACAAAGTGTTGACAGGATGTAAGTAAGAGATTTATTGAGCATTGTTGGCAGCTTCATTGATTATAACAGAACTTTGTGAGATGAAGACCCTCTCAAGACCCTTAAAAGGTACTAAAGACGTCGTTACAAAGTCAATCTCACTACAGTGGTTCTTAAATAACTTTATGGAGTGACAAGAATAGTTTTTGTGCGCAAAAAAACCCTAAATAACGACTTATATAGTGATGACGATTTCAAAACAAGGCATCATGAAGCTTCGAAGCGTTATGAATCAGTGAGTTGAATCATGATTCGGATCGCGTGTCGAACCGCCAAACTGCTGAAATCTCCAGCAAATGCAAAACATGACAGTAATTTAACCACTAAAACACAGACTATGTTTACATGTGCACCAATAATGCAACTATGTATAATTATCAGAGTAAGGTCTTAATCGCAGCAAGATGTTCACATGACTCTTCACTCCAGTTTACATGCAATTTCCATTATTCGTATGGTTATACCACACTCAGATTTGATCAAAGTATTGCGTTTACATGAGGTAAAGTTTAATCACAATATTGACAAAATCCTATTATTTCCTGAAGAGAATAAAAAACTGCTTAACCAGTTTCTTAACTTAACCGTCTCTTTCTTTGCAATGTTCTTCATAGTGTTTCTTTGTTGGGCCTTTTCAGGCTGAGCCAAATAATACTTCCTCCGCAGGGTCTCAAAATATGTCTTGCAACCTGCTAAATAAATCATGAAGAATTGTAATGCCAATAAAAGTAAGTAAAACAGAGGACATTAAAAAGATAACAAAATCTTTAGATTACCTTTTACACATTCAGGGTCAACATCTGTAAAAGTTAATTCTTCAAAGAGGAAAGTAGTCACAGCCAGGTTATGTGATGAATTTATTCTGGGGAAAATAGTTGCAGTTATAATTAATGAAATTCAGTTTTGGCATTTAAAATCCCTGTAGTCGTATGTTCAACTAACATTTACAGTAGAAGAAGCAGTCTTACTCGGTTTGTGGATCGTATTTGTGTGGGTTGTTCTCTGAATTATGGAGGCACCTTACAGATTTCTGTAAAGTTTGGAATTAAAATGCGTTTAAATTGATTCACAATCTGCAAGAATCACAACATTTTCAGTTTGAATAAGCTGGCCATCACAGTAACCACTAGAGACAAAATACATAATGTTATCAAGCTAATTGTAATCTAACTTTGGTTTACAGCCACATTATATAACAATAACTGAACTTGCCGCAATGCTCATGTTTAGTGCCCTTTTAATTCTTTTTGCAGTGTTGCTAGGCTCTTCCTGTAGTCCGTACTGCTCATACTTTCGCTCAAGAGCATCAAGACGCTGGAGAGCATCTTGGAGAAGATCAGCCTGTTCATGATGTGCAGCCATCAAAGAAGTAAGCTGACAAGATATAGCATTCTGGCCGGAGATCAGCTGCTTCATCAAGTCATTCACACTGACTGGGCTTAGGCTTGAGCCTGCTTGTCCGCCTCTGTTCAGTGGAGTAGAAAAGTTAAGGTTCTTTTCACACGCCATATTAAATCTGTTGAAAAATAATGTTTCCGAACCTCAACATCAAAAAGAAAAATTAGTTCTCTGTACTTCCGGAAACAATGCTGGCCTTTTTAAAGTGTTTTTTTTTCGCGCGCTTGAAGCAATACACTGACCTTATTGGTTGCACCTTCTCTATTGTGAGTCCTCAAAACGCCCCCTTTTTGCAGCATGTTTGTGTGCTTGCTAATCACCACTCAAACCACGGCCTCTGTATGACGCGTTGCAGGTCTATCTATTTAATTTTGTGAAAAAATATGATGCTAGACATACTATCTATCAACATGGAAGGACAACCAGCTGCTGATAATGATATGAGAAAGAGAGCTCGACGGTTTTGAGACCACTGCAACGAGAATGTTTCACATGCACATTTTTATCGTGAAAATTTACGTTTTTTTCTAAAGTTTTTTCACAATGGAGCTTGGATTACAGCTGCGACAAATCACGACATGGAATTGGAAGCGAGTGCATGTGATAAAGAACTTCATCCACCCGAAGTGAGACCTGTGGACTGGGATGATGCTGGTATTCCTTTGGGTAAGTTATTGAATATTGTTTGGAATGTAAAACCAAATGAGAAGTAAAATAATATAGTGATCATCAGCAGTTTGTTTTATATATTTTCTGATGTCGTGCAACATTACACAGATGTTCATGTCTTTGTCCACGATCTGCTTTGGTCACAAAAAATAAACGTTCAACTCATTTAGTGATTTGCTTGTTTGCAGAATGTAGTAAGTTTATGTGTGTTTTTTTTTAGTATGAGTCTTGTTAATACATTGTAACTTTTATTTATTGCAAATTTGGTCATAGCTGTATTTTCTGAACATTAATGCATGAGGGGCCATTCATAACAATAACTAATGGTATTTGGATAAACCGTTATAAATGGCCCATTAACGTTTACATGGCCCATCATGACCCATACACGTGATGATGAAGTGTAAAGTGCATGATACTTAACAGGTGATTTTAGTGAAAAGCTGATAACCTTAAGATATGCTAGACAAAGTTATGCACAGCTGCAGTTATTGATCAAATTGGTATTGTGATGTTTCACTGTTTAAATTAAATATTTGTATTGAGCTTGCGTATGCAAATAAGTGTGTTGCTAAAAATCATTGTATTGCTCTTTAATTGTTACAGAGGACATTGGAGACCAAGAGCAAGGGGATTTCTGCATATTTGAAGAAGCCGTGCATTTACATGAGGACCAAGATTCAGCAGATCTTCTTGATTTATCATCTATTACTGAAGGCACTAATGACCGAGAAGGCCACAACCAAGGCAGCCCAGAAAAGATGGTGCAAGATGTAGTGTTAATTTTGTCACCTATTTTTAATTTAGTCTTAGTCTTGTGCCAAATGTCCTTGTTAGTTTTAGTCATATTTAGTCATTCACATATCTTTTTTTGTTAGTCAAGTTTTAGTCGACTAAAAGTCTCATCATTTTAGTCTAGTTTTAGTCAAAAGACAACTCAAGGTATCTTAGTCAAGTTTTAGTCATTTTAGTCTAGTTTTAGTCAAAGGAAAACTCAATATATTTTGTGGAAAAATAAGTTACATAAAATACATATAACCTGCATATTGTATGTGCCACAACATCATAGCTAACTGGATGATTTACAGCGTAGATGTCTAATATCAGCATTAGCTTATGAGACGATGGGCACAAATATTGATCTTGATTCAGTATGAATTCATATGTATATAGCCTACTGTACATATAAGGAAAAATAAGTTTGCCTTTTAGCACTATTTTAAACTTTTTTTGGGTTATATTATATTTGCTTGCATTCTTTACTATTCACTGTTATTAACATTTTAAAATTTCACAAATAAGTAAGCAGTTATTATCTGCAATAGTTTTTTGCAGCCATATAGACACCCAGTGGGTAATGGCATTCCAAGTGAAAAAAAATATTTTTCCAGCCACAAAATGACTCTAATTTCATTTAATAATCAATGCACAATACGCTGTACTGTTTACCAAAAACCTGTATAGTGAAGCTGTTGCGTAACTTACGCAGCTTAAGCCATTCAAATGTATTGGCGCTAGAAGTATTGAGCGCTCCGGGAACCACGTGACCGCTCCGCTGCGAGATGATAGGCTGACAGCAACAGGAGTATGAGAGAGACCTGTAGCCTACTCGAGCAACAGCGCAAACTCTTTCGGAATATTTTGAAAAGCTGAATATTCTATCTCATGATGAAAAAGTAGAGACGACTGTGGATTGAAAATGAAGAGAGATTTTATCTTAGTTTTTATTTTATGCAAAACATTTTAGTCTCGTCCTTTTTCGTCAACAATAATGCATGTTAATTTAGTCTTAGTCAGCGTTTTTGGACATTGGTGCAGTCTCATCATCGTCTCGTCTTAGTCATGGAAAAAAAGGTTGTTGACGAACATATTTAGTCTCGTCTCGTCTGACGAAACGAACACTAGCAAGATGGTCTGGAATTTTTCACCTAAAGTACTACGACGCTATACGATTTGTAGTTATTGATCCAATGCATAATCTGCTTCTTGGAACAGCCAGGCACATATTCAGGTTGTGGATTGAGCACCCAAAAACTTGATGAAATACAAAGAAGAATAGACTCTTTGAAGGTGCCTCAGGATGTAGGGAGGATTCCTCTGAAAATTGCCTCTGGATTTAGTGGATTTACTGCTCATCAGTGGAAAAATGGACTACTATATATGCTCTGTTTTGTTTGAAGGGGTTGATTGAAGACATTATTGTATGTGGTCTGACTTTGTACAAGCATGCATAATCATATGCCCGCGAGTTATCTCCAGAAACAGGCTAGAAGTAGCTGACGGGTATCTGCAGACATTTTATGATGTCATTTTGCAGACATCATGATCAGCAGCCATATCACCCTGTAGCCCAAGACTGGTTTCCCACTGAAGCTAAGCAGGGCTGAGCCTGGTTAGTACCTGGATGGGAGACCAACTGGGAAAACTAGGCTTCTGCTGGTGGAGGCGTTAGGGGCGCTCACCCTGTGCTCTGTGTGGGTATAGTGATGGGGACACCATACTGTAACAAGCACCGTCCTTCAGATGAGACGTTAAACCGAGGTCCTGACTCTCTGTGGTCATTAAAAATCCCAGGATGTCCTTTGATAAAACAGTAGAGGTGTAACCCCGGCATTCTGGCCAAATTTGCTCATTAGCCCCTGTCCATCATGGCCTTCTAATCATCCCCATATATATACATGATTGGTATCATCACTCCTCTCTACCATAAGCTGGTGTGTGGTGGGCGTTCTGGCGCAATATGGCATCCAGGTGGATGCTGCACTTTGGTGGTGGTTGAGGAGATTCGCCCCTTCTATGTAAAGCGCTTTGAGTGCCTAGAAAAGCGCTATATAAATGTAACAAATTATTATTATTTTTGTCTAAGTTTGTTGCTCTATGGGCCATTGAAATGCACACCTAACATGCATCTGCATTTACATCTGAAAGACTGCATTTTAGATTATGGACCTGTTTATTCATTTTGGTGCTTCTCTTTTGAACGGTTCAATGGAATGTTAGGGCAGTATCATAATAACAACAGAAATATTGACGTTCAAATCATGAGGCATTTTCAACAGAATCAACAGCTTTGAATGCCATTGCCTTGCGATTTTGGTGGTTAAGTTCTGAAACTGGCTGCTGCTGGATACTATAGGTTGTTTGTAATCACGTGGTTCTGATGACGCGCAAAATTCAGATGAAGGGCAGGAAGTGAAAAACAGAATGGATGAGATGGAGGAAAGTCCGTATTGTGCTGGTTTAGAAAGCTATAAACAGAAAATCACAACATATGTTGGACGTGATCCTTATGTTATGAAGAGGACCAGTTTTTCTACTTGCCTGCCATCTAGACGGCTGATATAGAGAATGTGAAGCTGCTGCCGACTCGTAATTGTGAAATTGTAGGTCATTCATGCTGCATCGACTATTTCCATATGAACTCACACCATCGTTCAGGTGGAAAACAGCGTGAGGAGGTGACAGTAAGATGCTGGATAGCAAATCTAGTAATAATGTCACTGATTAAACCCACTGCCAGTCACTCAATAAAAAATCACATTGCTTTTGAAAGGTCTGTATTTTATTTGGTTTAATTAACATTACATTTGCGAGTATGATTCTCACTCGGCTTGTGAATTAACAAAACTTGCCACAGCCACTTAAAACTGTTCAGAAGCTTCCATAGATGTGATTTTGGTTGTAATTTGTTTAAATAAATATTTACAAAAGAATACAGTTTTTGTGTCTGTCCGCTGAATGTGATCCTCTCAGATTATCCTGCGCGGCCATATGGGAAAGTGAATATTTACAATGACAACAATAAGCTTCAGTTACATTGACACCTTTCCAACAAAGAAATAGATCGACTTCTATCAGCTTGTTGAACACATTTTTATGTCTACCATATAATTGAAGCAGCAGCGAGAGCACAGCATGAGCCACTGTTTTCACGGTAACATTAACCAGATCAACATTGTGAACCAAGTTCTTCAAAACGTCAGTGAAAACATCAAATGAACATGCAATAAAATAAAATATTTTCTTCCCTGCAAACAATACCAAGAAGAAAGTGAATATTTAACCAAGTCAAAAACAAATGTAAGCCGATATCCGTATTAAGTCCAGTATCAGCAGATGCAAAACGCCAATTAAAGGCGGCACCTTTTAAAGTAAAAAAAAGTGATAAAAGTTACGTAAACAGTAAAAGCTCTTTGTGGTTTCTCGGTTTGATCCATTTGAGCAACAATAAACCACACAAAACATAGGCGTTTGTGTTAGTGTGTTAGTGATTTGAGTTTGTGTTAGTGATTCCTATATAGAAAATCGCTGCAGTGACGTCACGTGCAAACAACCTATTGAGGTTTTCGGACGCGTGATTTGATTCTGGAACCGGGCCTGTTTAAGAATATGCGGCCCCTTTAAGAAAAATGACGCGCACTGAGCATGCGCAGAAGAGAGAAGCGCGAGAGACGAGCTGAGATCAGTTGAAGCTGAAAGCGACGCTGTTAACGATCGTGAATGAAGGACAAAAGTGTAATATTTTCTCCGGATGCCTTATATTTCCAGTCTGCAGGTGAGAGATGTTTCTCAGATTACAGAGTTTAACATTAATTAGCTCCAGAGTTTACATGTTTAAGGACCAATGTAATGAAATGTGGTTTATTATTAGTGTAATAATATGTTGGCAGAGAGTTTTTCACAGACTCTGACTCTATTACACCAATAAAATGTGCTTAATGTGCCACTTTACAGAAGATCTCAGACATCAGCATAATGAATGAGGGGAAAACAGGGAACTTTAGGAGACAAAGAGGCTTTTCAGCAGCTCAGATAAACATGATGGTCCTGTTGTTTCTCTCAGACTTTGGACAGGAGTTCAACAAACCTTGTTTTAATGCAATTAATATCTAACTTGTATCAAAAGACTCCATATTCCTGACAGAAAACATTTAAATGTCATTAATGGGTCATTCAATGTCAAATCAACAATTTTACCCATTGAAAAGAATAAAGAATAGAAGGATATCAAGAAATCTTTAATAATTTTAGAATGACAGGCACACAAACTTTAACAAATTGTATGGCACTCAGGTAAATTCTATGCAATTGTGTTTATAGTAAAAACGAGATGCATTTCTAGTTTCAACATTATTTGTTGTTCAGATATTCCTCTGTAAAAGACAAAAGTATCAGCTGTGTGTAAAGTGACCCACGTTTGGTTTTTGGCCACTGAAAATTTGAACAATTTACTCATGAAAACACATTAAGATCTCCATATCTCTGACTTTAAAATGAAGAAACCAAAAGAAATGCTTGATAAGAACCAGACTATAAGAGGATTTTAGCATATCATTAATCGTTCTTGAGTTACAGGCATGCAAACTTGGGGCAAAAAACAAATTTTTTTGAACAGTCACTTTTGGCATATAATGCAACAAAGATCGCTAAAGTCGACAGATTTTACTAATAGTCCTACCAATCTCTGTTTAAAAGTAAAATAAAGCTGCCATCTTTTTTGTCGTTTTTACCCTCCTGTAATTTGGCTCCGAATCTCAGGTGAAAATTGTCATATTGACCCCCTTATAAGAATTGTAGATTACTCAGTAAATAAACATCCATGACATTTAATATTTTGGCTTTCATTAATATTTTTGTTTTTCTTTCTTCATAAAAAATATTAACAAAATAAAAATTGAGCCAGGTCTGGTCAACTCAGTATAAATTCAGTAACTTGTCTTTGATTTCTCCAGATCTGGTTCTGTGGGCGTCAGTATCTTGATTCTTCATTATTGACTGCTTTAGTAGCTGTGAAATAATAACCAGTATATGGATGATAAATGATAGAGAAATGCATCTAAATGATCATATTCAATCAGTTTTAATCGTAGTGAATGACAGAACTGACCTTTGCACATTAAAGATACTTTAACACTTTACAATAAGTTCTCATTTGTTAACATTAGTTAATGTATTAACTAACAATCAACAATACATTTGTTACAATATTTATCAATCTTTGTTAATGTTAGTTAATATAAATCCAGCTGTTCATTGTTGGTTCACATTACTTGTAACAAATGTTAACAAATACAACTTTTGTAAATGTTGAAATTAACAATAAGTAAGATTTAGAGATGCACCGTTGTATGATTTTTGATCGATAAATGTCTGCTGCATAATCCAAGATCATAATGTAATATTCCTGCTGCGCTGCTGTCTGCGTTTTAATGTTAATCAAACAACAAAAGACCAACAAAAAAAATCGCTCACTACTCTTGACTAAATAACTTTCATAGGAGTAATTTCTCGATGCAGAAAACTAGGGTTGCCAACTTCTGGAAAAGAAAATAAGGGACAATCGTGGTTCTTTATAGGAAAATAAGGGACAGAATAAGGGACACTCAAAATATTTGTACTGTACCACACAGTGCATGTCATTTCAGTATCTGCAGTTAAGTGTGTGTTTAAAATGTTCTCAGACAAACACATTTTAGTCATTCTGTGTCAAAATCAACAAAATTTCAGAAACTTTCCTGGCTCAAATTTTTTATTTTGTTAATTTGGTTTCCGAAGAAAGGCAAACATAGATGACTAAAAAAGACAAAATATTTTGATGGATGTATATTTACTGAGTTATTCAATATTTTGTAGTGTGGGTCAGAATGATACAACCCCAAATCAGAAAAAGTTGGGACAGTATGGAAAACGCAAATCAAAAAAGAAGTGATTTCTAAATTTACTTTGACTTGAATTTCATTGCAGACAATATGAACAAAAAATATTTCATGTTTTGTCTGGTCAACTTCATGTCATTTGTAAATATGCATCCTTTCCTGTCATTCAGACCTGCAACACATTTAAAAAAAAGTTGGGACAGTAAAGCATTTACCACTTTGTCATTCCTTTTCACAACACTTAAAGGGGTCATATAATGGTACATGCACTTTTACAAGTTGATTATACGGAAATGTGTGTTGGCAGTGCCTGTACACAACCATCCTATAATGATAAAAATACATCCAGTGTTTTTTTTTTAATCTCCTTATATGTTTTCCCCTGTCTCAAATCGAGCCGTCTGACCGTGTGACGTTACACAGTGTACGCCCCTCCTACGATTGTTGATTGACACCAGCGTTTCAACACAGACCCGCCCTGAGCGAGCTGTCATCAGTCCGCCATTGTTGATACTCTGGAGCAGAATGGCGTCTAAGCGATTGTGGTGTTGTGTTGTTGGGTGTAATAACGAACACAGCAGTCATTTTGATGTCCCTAAATCCGAACCGCTGAAGACCCAGTGGCTGCTGAGTTTTGTTTTAGAAGGGAATATTCCCCCCGATCAACGTCAATGTTTGCGCAAATCATTTCTCAGCAGACTGCTTTATAAACGAGCGTCAGTATAAAGCAGGTTTTGCTAATAAGCTGCTCTTGAAAAAAGGATCGTGTTCCTGCTGCACCTCAGGAAGAAGTGAGTGTAACGTTTTATTAACCTTTATATTAATCTTTGCAAATCGCTTGCACGCTTCACGATGAATGAGGCTAAAGTTTACAGGGTAAGTTACATTACGGCATACTTTCTGTGTATGACGTTCTCAATATAATTCATAATCCCACGTTTATAATGAACAACGCGTTATGGTTGTTATTACAAACTGTGTACTCGGGTGATAAAGTTAATGTGGTAACACTACACTAAGCTTACTTTTGTAGATGGTTTATAACGGTGTCTGTTACTGATTAAGAAAACATATAAAAAAATCTTATAACATAACATCAATCTGTCAATGAACTAACATATACATCAGTAAACACATAGCAACTACGCTACTCTGCCAGGACAAAGATAGATCAAAGTGACATGACGTTAACCAACCATTCAGAAACGTCCTGTTCGAACTTCGTTGGGTTCGTCATCTTGTTCCTGGTCCGACTCCGGTTCAAATTGATAAGGTTGCTCAGATGTGTCCTCAGAGACTCCCGTTGCCATTATTTCTCGAAAATATACCCTCAAATGTTGTCAAGGCAACACTCCACGTGTGTTGTGGTGTTGTGTCGGGTCGAACCGAACCGAACGCCCCACAGAGCAGAGGGGCGGGGTGAGCAAAGCTCATTATCATTTAAAGTCACATACACTGAAATGACTTGCTGAAAACAGAGCTGGTTTTGACCAGGTAAAATGAATGTAATGAGAATTTTTAATTAAAGTATATTACAAACTTTTCATTTAGACGCTAAAGAATCATATTAACTTGGCATTCTATGACCCCTTTAAAAGACGTTTAGGGACTGAAGACACCAAGTGATGAAGTGTTTCAGGTGTAATTTTGTCCCATTCTTCCTGCAAACAAGTCTTAAGGTGGGCAACAGTACGGGGTCTTCGTTGTCGCATTTTGCGCTTCAAAATACGCCACACATTCTCTATTGGAGACAGGTCGGGACTGCAGGCAGGCCAGTCAAGTACCCGTACCCTCTTCCTCCGCAGCCAGGACTTTGTAATGTGTGCAGAATGTGGTTTTGCATTGTCTTGTTGAAATATGCATGGACGTCCCTTAGGGCTGTGCAATTAATTGAATTTCTATTTCGATTTTGGCTCCCAACGATCACCAAAATAGTACAATCGAGAAAAAAACGATTATTTTGCCATGTTCAGTTTTGCAAGAACACTCTTATTTTGTCTTGCGTTCTGAATGAAACGCGCACATCCGCCCCTCCCGAAGCCACAAAGTCTCTCAGGTCGTGAGTCTCGTGACTCGTGTGCATATCATCCGCTGGAATTTAAAAACTCGTCGCGAGTAAAGATGGCAGAAGGAGGGCAGTTACAGCAGCGTTTGGTGAGCAAAAAAGGCAAAACCAACTCCGTTGTCTGGGAACAGTTTGGCTTCGAGGAATCAGACGACGAGCAGAAACATGCTACGTGCAAGATTTGCTACATGGTAGTGGCTGCAACGCAAGGGAACCCCACGAATTTGTTTAACCACTTGAAAATGAAACACAGTGACCTATGACAATCTAATAAAGAAACAAAAACTGACGAGAGCAGAGGTGCCTTGTAAACGTCCTTTTTTTTCCTTCATATTTTTCAAATAATTCTCTCTTTGTAAACTTTGTTCAATGCATGCGAGTGCTGCCGTATGTTGGAATATGACCAGTCGTTTTCGCCGTCATCACCCAGGTGTAGAGCCAGAAGACGCGAATGAGAAGTCGCGCACGCTGTGAGAAAATGTGTCTGTGCACGCTCTCGGATGAGCGCGCAAATATTGAGTTCTCTTTCAAGTCTCGCTCTTGAACGGACAAACTCACACAAAACGTATGTCAACGTCCATCTTGATGAGTTTCCTAGCAGACATAATCTATATATGCCTTAAGTAAACTTTATACAGCCGAGAAAGACGACGCATATCCGAGCATTAGGTCTTAAAGGGGCAGAGCCTT
Organism: Gobio gobio; assembly: GCF_949357685.1. Taxonomy (NCBI): domain Eukaryota; kingdom Metazoa; phylum Chordata; class Actinopteri; order Cypriniformes; family Gobionidae; genus Gobio; species Gobio gobio. The sequence goes on along the minus strand of NC_137107.1, from coordinate 52,091,823 downwards.
TACTGCTGTCTGTTTAATGTCAAACAACAAAAGACAAGGACATCACTCACTGCTCTTGATTGAATAGCTTTTGTAAGTTTAATAGGATTAATCTTTAATTTATGCACTCAAATATGCAATGTTATTTTACATTTGATACATTTCTGTACCTGAAAACTAATGTTAGACGTACCTGAAAAGCATTTCTAGCCGAACCATATTGTTGATCTTATTTATTTGTGATTATCATTTTTACTTGAATACTTTTATACTTTGATTTGAATATGTTATATTATTTATTTTAATAGTTCAAAAAGTACAACAAATGTTACAATTTCAATTTAATTGTTGAAAGGTGTCTTTTTAATAAATGCAACACATTCCCAAAGTCATGTGAAATAATCGTGTTACATAATCGTGATTTCAATATTGACCAAAATAATCGTGATAATGATTTTTTCCATAATCGAGCAGCCCTACTTCATGTTCTGTTCCAGTTGGTTTGGTATTTCAAGTTTGATTTTCCCCCTCGTGGGTTTTTGTTTTGTGTTTGTGTTTATTATTTTGTCAATAAATCCACCTTTCTCTGCAATTGAGTCCTCGCTCCCAGTTTACCTTTGCGCAACGTAATGCTGCTGTGTAACACCGCAGCTTCCCTTCGGATTAATTGATTGCTTTTCAAATTAAATAACAAAGTTTTGTAAGGTACGGCTTGACTATATTGTTACTATTTCTTGCTCATTTATTTAACAGCAGTTTTCTAATGGGTTTTGAATTTGCGTGCCTTCAGATGCGTCACCCTAGGGTCCACTTCAAATGTGGTCACTCTAGGGCACTACATTGTGTTAATCTGGGCCTGTTAATGTGCCACTTTACAGAAGATCGTCTCTGTTACGGATGTTACCCTCGTTCCCTGAGGAGGGAAAGGAGACGTAACGTTAGTGACTAACGAATGGGGGTTTTGCTTAGAAGCCCATCATCTTCGAGCTTAGAGAAAACGCCCAATGGCGTGCCAATGCCATGGGGCATGCAGAATTTGCATACGTAACTCCGCCTCACAGCGTGAGTATATAAGGAAGTACGTGGCAATATCGCATTATGTTACCTGCTTGAGGAGCCAAGACTGAACTCCTGCGTTCCAGGTAGCACAGCTGATGTGGCAACGGGACGTTACGTCTCTGTTCCCTCCTCAGGGAACGAGGGTTACATCCGTAACCGAGACGTTCCCTTTCGTTCAGTCACTACGACGTAACGTTAGTGACTAACGAATGGGGGTCCCAATATAATCCCGCCACTCAGCTGTCTTCCAGTGCCCTGCGTAAGTGTGAGTACCCTGTCGTAAGACTAGTACGGACGAAGGACTCCCACTTAACACAGGAATACCAAGGTACACTGAGAAGCATATCCCAGTGAGGGAATGCCAAGGATGCCTACCCATGGGGAGGACTTAAAAGTACACATATGACCCGCTAAGGGCTGCATATGGGAAAACTCTAGGGTACCAGCCGAAGGTGGATTTTTAACTCTAGGGGTGGCAGGGACACGCCAAGGGAAGAAACCCGCTCACTGCGGAGGCTTACGGTGAAATACACGTGTGGGGGTTGCCGGAGGGGAACCATGCAGATGGGGCACCTGGCCGGACACGAGGGTCTGGGCTCGCTAGAGGGCAGACACACAGGTATTGGCGTAAGCAGTGCTGGAGGGACTCAGGGTTCTCCGGGAGCTCACCAGAGGAAAATATAATGGCGAGCAAGCGAAGACACCTGAGCCTGGCCCATTACCGGCCCCTCGGGGGGGTGAGTACATAGTCGGACACTGGCTCCACTCTGAGATTGTAGAATCTGGTGAATGTGTTAGGTGTCGCCCAGCCTGCAGCTCTGCAGATGTCTGTTAGCGAGGCGCCATGCGCTAGAGCCCAAGAGGAGGCGACACTCCGAGTGGAGTGAGCCCGAACCCCAAGGGGACATGGTCGACCTTGCTGCTGGTAAGCCAAAACAATGGTGTCCACTATCCAGTGAGACAGCCTTTGCTTTGAGAGAGCTCTTCCCTTCCGCTCTCCACCATAACAGACAAAGAGCTGGTCTGAGGTCCTGAAACACTGCGTCATGTCTACGTTGGCGCGGAGAACGCGTATTGGACAGAGCAATGCCAAGGCTGGGTCTGCCCCCTCCACGGGCAGCGCTTGCAGGTTCACCACCTGGTCTTTGAACGGAGTGGTGGGAACCTTGGGCACATATCCAGGCCGGGGTCTCAGGATCACGTGAGAGTTAGCCAGCCCGAACTCCAGGCACGCTTCGTCAACCGAAAATGCCTGCAGGTCCCCGACCCTCTTAACGGAGGCCAATGCGGTCAGCAGAGCCGTCTTCATCGACAGGAACTTAATATCGACCGACCGCAAAGGCTCAAAGGGAGGCCTCTGCAGAGCACTTAAGACTACTGAGAGGTCCCAAGAGGGTACGAGAGGAGAGCGAGGAGGATTCAGTCTCCTCGCCCCCCTCAGGAACCTGATGATCAGGTCGTGCTGACTTACCTTTTTGTTCTCCAAGAGATTGTGGTAGGCAGATATTGCGGCCACATAAACTTTGAGGGTGGAGGGAGACAGCCTTCGCTCCAACCCCTCTTGGAGAAACGAGAGCACGGACCCGATAGGGCATTTCCAGGGGTCTTCTTGGAGCACCAGGTGACGAAGAGGTTCCACTTCAGCGCATAGGCATGCCGAGTGGACTCTGCCTTAGCGGAAGTGATGGTGGCGACCACCGTAGATGGCAGGCCACTCAAACCTGCCGCGTCTCATCCAGGAGCCACACGTGGAGGTTCCACAGATCGGGACGCGGGTGCCATAGGGTGCCCCGTCTCTGAGTGAGGAGGTCTGGTCTCAGAGGAATAGGCCAGGGAGGGGCTGTCGCAAGGAGTATGAGTTCGGGGAACCAGGTCCGGCCGTGCCAGTACGGGGCGACCATAAGGACCTGCTCCTTGTCCTCCCTGATCTTGCACAGGAGTTGTGCGAGTAGGCTCACTGGGGGGAACGCATATTTGCGTAGGCCCCACGGCCAGCTGTGCGCCAGAGCATCCGTGCAGAGCGTGCCCTCGGTCAGGGAATAGAACAGGCTGCAGTGGGAAGAGTCGTGGGAGGCAAACAGATCTACCTGCGCGTCCCCGAACTGTTCCCAAAACAGCTGGACCGTCTGGGGATGGAGTCTCCATTCTCCCGGGAGAGGCTGAAACCGCGAGAGCTCGTCGGCTGCGAGGTTCAGGACTCCTGGAATATGGACAGCACGAAGGGACCTCAGGCGCTTCTGACTCCATAGAACGAGATGGCGGGCGAGTTGAGACATACGGCGGGAGCGTAGACTGTCCTGGTGGTTGATTTACGCTAATACGGCTGTGTTGTCTGTCCGGACAAGCACATGTTGACCCTTCAGCAACGCTCGGAAGCGGTGCAGGGCGAACTGTACTTCCAGCAACTCGAGGGAATTTACATGCAGAAGGCGCTGGGGTCCTGTCCAGGACTGGCTGCTTGTCCATTGCACATGGCACCCCAGCCCGTGGCAGAGGCATCCGTCGATACGACAACATGGCTGGAAACTCGTTCTAAGCGCACACCGGCTCGTAGAAAGCTGAGGTTCGACCACGGGGTGAGTGTCTGTAAGCAGGCCCGAGTCACTTGGACCCGGAGCGTGCCAGACTGCCATGCCCATCTTGGGATTCGATCGCGAAGCCAGTGCTGAAGCGGTCTCATATGAAGCAATCCGAGCGGCGTCACCGCGGCTGCAGATGCCACATGCTCCAGGAGCCTCTGAAATAGTTTCAGTGGAACCGCACTCTTGCTCTCGATTTGACGGAGGCAAGTTAGCAGAGACTGCACGCGCTCGCTCGAAAGCTGCGCGCACATGGCGACCGAGTCGATGTCCATAACGAAAAAAGAGATCCTCTGCGCTGGGCAGAGTTTGCTCTTCTCCCAGTTGAGCTACAGGAAAGCCAGTTCCTAGGTAGTTCAGGTTGCGAACCCCGTGCTGCCGTAGGGGCGCAAGGGCTGCCTCGGCAATCTTCCTAAAGACTCGAGGGGACAGAGATAGCCCGAATGGGAGGATCGCATACTGATATGCCCGCCCCTCGAAAGCAAACCGTAGGAACGGTCTGTGTCGAGGAAGGATGGAGACATGGAAGTAGGCGTCCTTCAGGTCGATCGCTGCAAACCAATCGTGAGGACGAACGCATTCGAAAAGGCGTTTCACAGTCAACATCTTGAACGGAAGCCGGTGAAGGGATCTGGGTGCTCAGGGATGGGGGTGTCAGTTCTTTCTTTAACCGCATTAGGGTGCTGCTGACCTGGGGGCCAGCAGCTGAACAAAGGATTCTCCCCTGGCCCTCCACCGGGGGAAGGAGCGGCCCTGCTGCCGTCTCCTGGAAAGAACTGCCCATCCCTGAGCTGTCCGCGTCAGGAGCGCCGCTTAGCCTGGCGTTTTTTTCGCGGGCTGGAGCGAACTGGGACGCCTTCCTGCAGTTACCTCTGCGCGGCCCGGGTGGAGGCTGCTGCTTGGGTGGCGCAGAGGTTGAGGGAACCGCAGGAGGGCACCCTCGGCGGCGAGCAGGCTGAGGCAACTGCGCGGGCGGTGGGGTGGAGGCAGCAGCTGACCGCCGGGGCAGTATGTGTTTTAAGGCCTCAGTCTGCTTCTGAGCGGCCGAGAACTGTTGGGCGAAGCTCTCGACCGCCCCACCGAATAGCCCATCCTGGGATATGGGAGCGTCCAGGAACCGGGTTCGCTCGCCGTCACGCATATCGGCCAGGGTGAGCCATAGGTGTCGCTCCTGGACCACATTTGTGGACATCACCTGACCCAGGGAGCCTGCGGTCACCTTCATTGCCCGGAGAGCGAGGTCGGTGGCGGCACGCAACTCATTGCTGAGTCCTGGGTCAGCCCCACCCTCTGTCAGGTCATATAGCAACTTGGCTTGGTAAGCCTGAAGAGTTGCCATGGCGTGCAAAGAAGCGGCGGCCTGCCCCGCAGCTCTATAGGACTTCACCACCAGGGATGACGAAAACCTACAGGCCTTGGAGGGGTGCTTTGGGTCACCGCGCCAGGTCGAAGCACTCTGCGGACACAGTTGCATCGCAACAGAGCGTTCGACTGGGGGGACCCCAGTGTACCCACGAGCCGCGGCTCCATCAAGGGAGGTGAAGGCGGAAGAGTTCGCCAAGCGGTCACGGGAAGACAACGGGACTTCCAGGACCGCGCAATCTCTTCATGCACCTCGGGGAAGAAAGGAATTGGAGGGGCGGTCGGACGGGTTTTCGAGCGCGCCGCCCCCAAAAACCAATCATCCAACCGCGAACGCTCAGGTCGGGGCAGAGGGTTCCACTCCAACCCAAGCGCTGCGGCGGCCCGAGACAGCATGGCTGTCAATTCTAGGTCCGACTCGGGCAATGTTGGCGCACCCGAAGGTGGCAGCACAGCTGAATCATCATCCTCAGATGACTCCAGCCCACCTTGTGATGCGGCGATAGACATCTCCTTATCTTCCGCCGCACCAATCGCAACAGTCGGGACGGCAGGAGCCGGCCCCGATGTAGACGCCTGGACACAGACCGGGTCAGGTGCATGAGAGGGGGGTGTGGGCCGAGGCATGAGCGTCGGAGCTTTGTTCCACACCGTCACCCTCAGGTCACCCTGGCCACCAGCCAAAGTGCAGCCTCCAGTGGAGACCGCAGATTGGGGTGTGGCAGAGGGGACTCTCGCTCCGGCATCCGCACGGAGTTCACGGAGTCTCGACTGTAACACCGAGATGGCCATGTTCCCGCAGATAGAACATGAGTCATCCACGAGCAACGCTTGAGCGTGCTGAAAGCCCAAACACGTCAAACAGCGCTCGTGCCCGTCAAAAGGCTGTAGAGATCTACCGCACCCAGAAGTGCACGGGCGAGACATCCTGAAAAGGACGTGCCACGCGCAAGCTCTTTTTGTGAGAGGAAGCCTCGCAGTCGATGCCAAAGCGCCCAGGGAAACACACACCAGCTGTCAAACGGACCACTGCGCAGATCAGCAGGCAGGAAGTATGCGATCACTGGAACGCGCCGTTACACCATCACCGACTGGAAAGCTGCTCGTCTCGAAGAAGCTGACAGAGTCTCAGAAGGCTGTAGGAGTGAAGAGGTAGGTTCTCTTGGCTCCGAAAGCAGAAACATAATGCGATATTGCCACGTACTTCCTTATTTACTCACGCTGTGAGGCGGAGTTACGTATGCAAATTCCGCATGCCCCATGGCATTGGCACGCCATTGGGCGTTTTCTCTAAGCTCGAAGATGATAGGCTTCTAAGCGAAACCCCCATTCGTTAGTCACTAACGTTACGTCGTAGTGACTGAACGAAAGGGAACTCAGACATCAGCATAATGAATGAGGGGAAAACAGGGAACTTTAGGAGACAAAGAGGCTTTTCAGCAGCTCAGATAAACATGATGGTCCTGTTGTTTCTCTCAGACTTTGGACAGGAGTTGAACAAACCTTGTTTTAAATGAAATTAATATCGATTTTGTATCAAAATGCTCCATATTCCTGACAGAAACGTGTTCACTTCATTTAAAAGTAATTAAAGGGTCATTCCATGTCAAATTAACAATTTTACTCATTGAAAAAAATTAAGAATAGAAGGATATCAAGATATCTTTAATATTTTTAGAGTGACAGGCACATAAACTTTGGAAAAATAATATTTATGGCACTCAGGTATATTCTATACAATTGTGTTTATAGAAAAAACAAGATGCATTTCTAGTTTCAACATTATTTGTTGTTCAGATATTCCTCTGTAAAAGACAGAAGTATCAGCTGTATGCAAAGTGACCCACGTTTGGTTTTTGACCACTGAAAATGTGAACAATTGTGAACAAAGATGGCTAAAGTCAACAGATTTTACTAATAGTCCTACCAATCTCTGTTTAAAAGTAAAATAAAGCTGCCATCTTTTTTAAAGTCATTTTTACCCTCCTGTAATTTGACTCTGAATCTCAGGTGAAAATTGTCATATTGACCCCCCTCTAAAGAATTGTAGATTACTCAGTAAATATACATCCATGACATTTAATATTTTGGCTTTCATTAATATTTATGTTTTTCTTTCTTCAGAAAGAAAAATTTACAAAATATATTTTTTAGCCAGGTCTGGTCAACTCTGGTAATTCAGTATAAATTCAGTAACTTGTCTTCGATTTCTCCAGATCTGGTCCTGTGGGCTTCAGTATCTCACAGTGATCACAGTTCACACCTGCAGTGAAGCCCCTCCCACCACTGAAGCCCCTCCCACAACAATTCACCAATAAATACTGGGAATATTCCCATCATCCTACAAGAGAAGGACAAACTCCAGGTGTAGCAGCTGAAATCTGTGTGACTTTTAAAGATGGAGTTTATTAAAGAGGAGATTGAAGACATGAGTTATCCAGAACCATCCAGAATAAAACATGAAGATACTGAGGAACAAATAGGTTGGTGTCCATTTTTCATTCTTCATTATTGACTGCTTTAGTAGCTGTGAAATAATAAGCAGTATATGGATGATAAAATAGAGAAATGCATCTAAATGATCATATTCAATCAGTTTTAATCGTAGTGAAAGACAGAACTGACCTTTGCACATTAAAGATACTTTAACACTTTACAATAAGGTCTCATTTGTAAACATTAGTTAATGTATTAACTAACAATCAACAATACATTTGTTACAATATTCATAAATCTTTGTTAATGTTAGTTAATAAAAATCCAGCTGTTCATTGTTGGTTCACGTTACTTAACAAATGTTAACAAATACAACTTTTGTAAATGTTGAAATTAACATGAACTAAGATTAATAAATGCTGTAGAAGTGCAGTTCATTATTAGTTCATGTTAACTAATGAAACCTTATTGTGTTACCGATACTTTATACTTGCACAGACTGTGTCTTGTTTTCTGCTCAGTGTTTTTAATTTTCACATTTAACCTCATTGAACTGATTCTGACTACTTTATATGTTTATTTTAGACCAGACGGAAGAGAAGGAGCAACAACACAAACTAAATGACATTAAGAAACTCTGTGACTTCAAAACTCAAGAAACAAAAGCCAAAAAGCGGCACACCTGCTCTCAGTGTGGAAAGAGTTTTTGTCACTCATCAGGTCTCAGTAAACATTTGCGCATTCACTCTGGAGAAAAACCATTCAAGTGTGATCAGTGTGGCAAAGGATTTAATTTATCATCACATCTAAAAAAACACCTGATAGTTCATTCAGGTGAGAGACCTCATGTGTGTTCTCTATGTGGAAAGAGTTTTTCATGGTTGAAGAGTTTTAAAGATCACCAGAAAACACACAGAGAAGTGAGAGATCATGTGTGTTGTGACTGTGGGAAGAGCTTTACTACATCTAGTCAGCTGAAACAGCACCAAATAATTCACACTGGAGAGAAGCCGTATACATGCACTCAGTGTGGAAAGAGTTTTTCTCGAGCATCAGATGTCAGGTATCATCTGCTCCGTCACTCTGGGAAAAAAACATTCAGCTGTGATCAGTGTGGTAAAGATTTTATTTTTTCATCAGGACTAAAAAAACACCTGACAGTTCATTCAGGTGAGAGACCTCATGTGTGTTCTCTCTGTGGAAAGAGTTTTTCACGACTGAGCTGTTTTAAACTGCACCAGAAAACACATGATGAAGTGAGAGATCATGTGTGTTGTGACTGTGGGAAGAGCTTTACTACAACTAGTCTTCTGAAACGGCACCAAAGAACTCATACTGGAGAAAAACCTTTCAAGTGCTCATATTGTGACAAGAATTTCACTCAGTCTGGACACCTGAAAACACATGAGCGACTTCATACTGGAGAGAAGCCGTACCACTGTACTCAGTGTGAGAAGAGTTTCAGAGATCCAAAAGGTTTAAAAAATCATCTGCTCATTCACTCTGGAGAAAAAGCCATTTAACTGTGATCAGTGTGGTAAAGATTTTAAATCGCCATCAAGTCTAAAACAACACCTGATAGTTCATTCAGATGAGAAGCCTCATGTGTGTTCTCTCTGTGGAAAGAGTTTCTCACGGCTGAAAAATTTTAAACTGCACCAGAAAACACATGATGGAGTGAGAGATCATGTGCTGTGACTGTGGGAAGAGCTTTACTACATCTAGTCAGCTGAAACAATAATGCATTATAGCTCTAGACATCTGGCCGGATGGAACTCCTCACAGCCTCTCGTGACTTTTCTAATCAGATCATACATTGACAAAGGGCCTTTGTGTTGATGTGACTCTACACTAATTAGATCCAGGCGCCACCGTGTCTCCGCAAGAGATTGGAGCGTTGAATATTATAGCCCCAAGGCATTCACGTGCCTTTACACCCTCACACACACACCCTTTGTGCGAATGGACGCACATACTTAGACAAGACACAGGACTGTTTGTGTGACTCACACACATTCGCCTTATATGAACCATGTGGACCAAAACTGCCTCAATAACGTTTAAATATATATATTTCGTTGATTTAATGTCTTTATACGATCTATTAAAAGAGCGAAAAAGTTTACTGTATGTAAATCAAACTTTGTACGCCAGTAACTGTGGAAATCCTGTAATACTGCACTCTCAAATCGCAGAATGACGGTGTGTGGTATCTTCTCAATCGCAGAAACCCGACTGTACCGAATCTCGTTCACAAATTACAACAAGATGCATTATTGCAAAAGTACCAGCTTTCTAAGAATAGAGGCTTAAAATGAGCACCCCGTTTGATTAGCCAAGAGGAGGGGGGTCCAGGAACAAAGGAAAACTCGCACCTTCTGTCTCCCGGACGTGATTGGATCCCTCCCTCCAATCTCATCTATAAGAACGAGAACTGACCATTAACTCTTTGCATTTTCGCCACTGAGAGAAGGACCCCTTGGCATTTCGCCATTGAGAGGAAGACCACCCTGGCCTTCGCCACCCTGAGAGAAGGCATCCCTGCAACGGAGAGAAAGACCGGCAGCTTCCTCGAACGACTTTACTAAGCTTCAGAGAAATTCTCCCTGGACCCGAAGATCCTTACCGAACTTCCCTGATGATCGAACTCAGACACTTACACACGAGAAGTGTTCACGGGATTGTTAATTTCTTGAGGTCTTTTGTGAAAGGGCTGTGAAGCTGTCTCTCTCTCTCTCTCTCTCTCTCTCTCTCTCTCTCTCTCTCGCTCTCTCTCTCTCTCTCTCTCTCGTTAATTCTCTCTTTCCATTCTTTCCCCCTTATATTATTCTTTAAGTTTGATTTTTCCTTGTTTTATACTATGTTGTTTTTCTCCTACCTATATATGCATATTTACCTGTGTGACTCGTAGCTTTGTATACTTTAGTTGTTTTATTAAAACCCAATAATTTCATTGAATTGAATCCGTATTGTTTTGCTCACAAAGATCAAAGTCAATGAGACGTAAGATCTTAGCTACCAATCAAGCTTGATTTTCTTGTATTACTACTTCAGTAATACAAATTGTACAAACATAAGAAATATTATTTGTCCTGATCAAGCAGATTAATGTTTCTTAAAGTTTGTAAGATTGATAATTGGATAAAGGTTACTTTTACTTGATGAAAGGTTCTGTTATAAGATAATATTGTCTGCACAACAAGCAAATCATATTCATAGACTCATGAATATTTATACCATTTGAATTAATTATTCCCCGAAACTCAATGTTGTTACACATCTCAAATTCATACTGGAAAAAAACCTTTCAAGTGCTCATATTTTCTATCCGCAAGTTTCCGGGGGGCGCTACTGTAAAAAAGAACGTGGGTACAACTTCCGGTGAGGCAATCTGTTTGTGTGCTCATTTCACTTCGTTGACAAGGAACCAACACAGGATAACCCGTACCCAACGCTTACGTTACGAGAAGCCAGTGGAGAAGAGGCGCCGACCCAGGACTCGACATGTCACAACAAGAGCAGGTAAGTTAACATTATTTTGATGTCACGTAGCTTCCTGTTTTTGTTTATACAGAGTTTTTAATACCTTAACTACTTGAATTGCTTATTAATATAAGATAAACTGTCTGTATGGTGGTAGACGGTTGGCCTGATATTTTTACCTTGCATAAACTTTTATCGTGACGAGCTTGGAGGGCACAATTGTACACAGTGACTGGTGCTAATTTCATTCTCGCTTTTAGTTAACATTTAACGTTACAGAATATCTATTTGGAGAATATTAAATGCAGTCTATGTGTCTAGATTTTAGCTCATTGTTTCTGCCTTAATTAATACATTGTTTAAAATAATAATTTATTACCTAAATGCGTACATTTCTGAAATTCATACTTTGGACACTTTACACTCTAAATTGTAATGTAGACGCATGTATTTTCTGTAAAGTTGCTTTGAAACTATATGTATTGTGAAAAGCGCTATACAAATAAATGTGAATTGAATTAGTTTTTTTTCTGTCACTAAATAAATGGTCATTGAAAGACAAACCACGGACCGCCACTGCTAAATATGTACTTAATGTTTTCCCTACAGATGAGCCTGATCTGACGAAGGCTTCTTGAGAGCCAGATCCTACTTCACAGACCTTCCATGATGCCCAAACACAGTGGTCAGACCCAGCAATGGAGGACCACACCTACTCAAAAGGCACCATCACATTATGTATGACAACTGCACATCACAGTATGACAACTGCACCATCCTCTGCGAGGTCGCTGCCTGTTGCAGATGTTGTTTTGAAAGATGATGCAGACTGTCTGTTGTACACAGGGATTCCACTACTTGAATTCAAAACCCTTGTGTCTTGCTTGCAACGTTTTGCCCCCACATTATCAGCATCTACAATCGATATATCTATGACCATGCTCGTATTTTGACCTCACTTAGCGGAAGTTATGGCGGAGCTCAGAGATGATCACGTTCGTCTGATAAGAGGTAAAATGATAGCATAAATACTGCTCGGTTTCTCGCAGAAACTGATTGTTTTGCTAGATAAGACCCTTATTCATCGTCTGGAATCGTCTGAAATAACGTATATGGGTCGCTCACTTCCTGTTCTGTGGACGCGGTTCTGGAAATGTGGTTCTGAAACTGGCTGCTGCTGGATACTATAGGTTGTTTGCAATCACGTGGTTCTGATGACGTGCAAAATTCAGATGAAGGGCAGGAAGTGAAAAACAGAATGGACGAGATGGAGGAAAGTCCGTATTGGGCTGGTTTAGAAAATCACAACATATGTTGAACGTGATCCTTATGTTATGAAGAGGACCAGATTTTCTACTTGCCTGCCATCTAGACGGCTGATATAGAGAATGTGAAGCTGCTGCCACGCCGTGTTGAGTTCTGGGCTGGTTTGTTTATATCGCGCTGCCTTTCTGCAAGTGAGTTTAGGTTATTTTGATTTTCTGTCGACTCGTAATTGTGAAATTGTAGGTCATTCATGCTGCATCGACTATTTCCATATGAACTCACACCATCGTTCAGGTGGAAAACAGCGTGAGGAGGTGACAGTAAGATGCTGAATAGCAAATCTAGTAATAATGTCACTGATTAAACCCACTGCCAGTCACTCAATAAAAAATCCCATTGCTTTTGAAAGGTCTGTATTTTATTTGGTTTAATTAACATTACATTTGCGAGTATGATTCTCACTCGGCTTGTGAATTAACAAAACTTGCCACAGCCACTTCAAAACTGTTCAGAAGCTTCCATAGATGCCCAGCAAACAATTTGACGTTGTGACGACGTCACGTGCTGGTCGTTTTTAGTCACGCTTACGTTAGCATATGACGTCACCACAACCGTCAAAGTGAAACACCAAAAGAGGTCGCTACGACGTCGCCAACCGACGTCGTGATAACGTCCCCAGTACGTTGAGGTAACGTTATTTAATTTTGGTCGTCGATTCGTCTTTTGGATGACGTTGCTGTAACGTGGCCAGTACGTTGCTGTGACGTGGCCAGTACGTTGCTTCAACGTATCGTTGGTTGCTGATTGGTCATTTGATGACTTTTGACAGTTTTTCATATATTCATTCTGCAGTGGATTTATTGACAGTTGTTCATTCAGTTTATTTACCTGCCACTGTCACAGCAACATCTATAATTGTGGTTCTTGTTCAGAACATCAGAATTTAAGTTTGTTTCAACTAGTACTGTTCAAATCTTGACATTTTACTCAAACAATTGGTAAAAACATGTTTAAACATTCACTAATGTTTGTAACATTGTAGAATAATTGAAAGAACTGAAAAGTGTTTTTGCAGATTTTATTTAACAATTTAACAGACACTTTAATAAATGGGTGATAACATTAACACAACTATATACATTAAAGCAAAAAATGAAAAAAATATAATTTAAAAAAGGTCTTAATCTTCTGAATCTCAATCTGTGTCACTGAATTCCTGGTTGATCTCTTGTGGGACCGCCACCTCTGGGATTGACAGCACCTAGACAAACAATTTAAATAAATTCAGTGAACAGACCTTCAAGTTTTAATGTCAAACAAGTAAGTAAGTGTTAACCATTTTAAGTAACTAGGGATTGGCTGATACCAGACTTTCTCTTTCATGGTATGAAATGCGATGTAGCCTATGTATATTTTGTTCAAAAACATGATCTTAACTGAATATTTTATGATAAAGTCATTATAATAGGATATATCCATCGTCAAAGAAATTCACTTCAGACATTCTCATTTGGCCAAAAAATCTATATAAAAAAAAAAACTTGTATCGGTACACTGTACGTGTCGGCAAGTACAAAAAATGAAATACTACTGCTACTCATTCCATAAAGTGGTATTGGCCCATCCCTACAAGTAATAGTCGATTGCCAGAGTCTTTTAAGTGAAATGCTCACAAGAAGTGTATTTTTGTACCTGTAGTTTACTGTGGGCTGGTGCATGTTTTAAAACATTTGTGATGAGTCCCTCCACAGCTTTGTCCTGTAGTCCAGACCGACTCAGCATGATAGCCCCTGATGTGTAGAATAAAAAAAATAGAAATGTTTTGTAAATTTCTCGTGTAATTACAATGTTTTGGAAAACAAGTGGTGTTCTCATTTGAAATATAAATTAAATGACGCAGAAGGGCATTTAATATTGATATTGTCTTATAGATTTGAAATCTATATTTTGAAACATGAACCAATTGTAAAGCAGAAACTGTTTAGACAAGCATACATGCATTTTTTGTGCTGTGGAACATCCACACAATTATTACCAAAAGTAACACTTATATTAAACTCACGTTTGATAACCTGGTACACTGCTGTATGCAGCAAGGTTTTTTTCCCCTTCTTCCCATGAAGGCTGTAGTTCTTCCAGACACTGCTAGAAGCTACAGCCCTCATGATACGCCTTGTAGCTTCTCCCGGGTTGGCTCCACCAATCAGACTGAGATGGTGTGTCTACACAGAGGTATTACAGAAAATTAAAAATCAGTAATGCGGTAAATATTAAGCTCTACATAAAACATAGTTGTATGTTTAAACAATTACCCACCAATCTCTTCTTGTAGTCCGGAAGCTCTTTCAGTTTTGCCTCCAAGACAGCAAGTTCTTCCAAAGACTGGGCCACATCGATTTCTATTGGGGTCTCCCGACCCGGGCTGGCTCCTCCAATCTGGTTTAACCGGAGGATCTCCTGGATGCTTTTTGCCATCACATCCTGGCGGGTCAACATTGCCTTAAGTGTCTCTGATTCAGAAACACAAAATGTTTCAAAGACATTAAAATGAAGGTCAGAAATGTATAAAGTGCAAAGATAACACATTGCAGTTATTACATGACTGAAATTTACCCACAATAAAAATTAACATACCTTGCATTACTGTTACCGTTTCGGTTAAGGCGTTGATAGAGTCTGACACACGTGAGGAGCAGCTGGCAGTTTCTGTGTGCACATATGCAATACAAAATGCAAGCATGTTATAAAACAAGAACTACCAAAGTTCAAATCACCAGGCTACATTTCTTGTGTGTCACCAGGTTGATAACTGTAACACTTTACAAATAAACAAGATTTTCAAAGTCACTAAACCAACAATAAAAATATAATCATACCATCAGACATCTCAGGCTGAATAGGACTAACTGGATTAAGATCTGTGTAAAAAAAAAAAAAAGTCGTCAACATAAGGTATATTTTAATTTAGATCCGCACAACTAGACAAAGCTTATGCAACAATTGTTAACTTACTGTTCATAGTGTTTGTCTGCGGAAAGATGCAGATGGGAGGTGGAGGGAGTGTTGGTCCTGCAGAAGATTTCCGTGTAAGAGCTCTGGTGGTCCATGGGACAAATCTAGATACATATTTCCAAGATACTTTGGTTAATCATTAATTTACGGGACTTTTGTGATTTCCAAAAATGTCTTGCTAGCGATTTTCTTATAGAGGACAGTCTTGTGAAGCATGGCATGCTTGAGAAATATTGAACAATTATTTAATATCATACCTCTGGATTTCATATTACTATGGAGGACCTGTTCCGCAGAGTCTTCATCTAAAAAGCATACAATAAACTCCAGTCAACAAACCAGTCAGGGATACAGCATGTAATAATAAATAAATAAACTGTAAATACCCTCATCGCTGCTGTAAGCAAATTTTGCTGGCCTTTTTGATGTCCTTTTTGAGAGCACCGCCCCATCCTCTGCACTTTCCACGTTTGACATCGTTTCAGCCTTTCTCAACCACCGAAGTGCCTGGTTAAAGTCAGCTACAAAGAAATGTGAACATTAGGGAAAGTACAAACAATATAGGATTAGTTGAAACATTTCACAAGTATTCTACATGATGCAATGTATTTTGCTTTCTTAGCAGCTTAAAAAAAAAAAAAATTGTAAGTGTACAAACAATTTAATAAGAAGATACTTAATAAAGACAGTACATTACACGTATACCGACAGCAGCCATCTTGAAAAACAGTCTCGACAAGTCGAGCGACTTGTGGAGAGTGCGTCTGGTAGCTCGCCAGGACTGTAAATAGATTCTCCGACTTGGCTTCATCCTAAAATACAATCAAATTTTATGACGCCAGTTTAGCCAGAGAACCTAAAACTCCATGTAACAACAACGCCCTAACATTGTGAAAAAGTATGGTTTGTGAATAAAATAAGCAAAAGCAATTATCCACTTGAGACCAGACCATGTGTTGTGTAAGGACATGGTAGCCATTTGATATGTTTCTGAAAAGGTGTAAGTTAGGGGATTGGCAAGTTCTAAAAACAGAATAGAGGGTTTTCACCAACGTCACGTTGTGGACGGTAACCCGGATGCGCGGCCATTATGGAGGCACTCGGAGTAAACAACTGAACGGATTACAATGAAACGAGGGGTTGAAGGCAGTGATTAGCCAGTCGTTAGTGACTATATACAAAGAAAATCATATTTATGAGCCATAACCAGGACAAAGAGAGTGTAAATGTGTTCAGGGGAGACTGAGACTGAATGGGGCTTGTTTACACCACAAAACAATAGAGGCAATAGACTGAATGGATGTTTAGATGACAGCCAACGATACAATTCGATTCGATATAATTCGATACACTTACATAATTTTATGAAAGATTTAAAGGGGACGTAGGGGTGGGTGATATGGCAAAACAACAGTAGGCCCACTCGGACATGTTCTTTTTGAGTTCTAAATGTGACGCAACACTATACTCACCAATGAAACCTAACTAGTTAAAAAGCCATTTTAAACTACATTTGAAACAGAGATCTTGGTTATAATGTAAAATTCTGAAAATACTTTAGAGAACGCGGGTTGTTACACCTACCTGTGTTTCGTCGTGAAGGAATGGTGTTATTTCTTCTTTCTTCGATTCTAGATAAGTTAAACTACTGCTGTAACGTTAGGTAACTCTAAAAACTGAAAAGATAAGAAAGTGTGTAAAATAAACAACTAAGACGGTCAAAGATACGACAGTTACACCCACGCACGTTCGTGACCAGCAGCGGAAGCTCTTCTTTTGTGCTTATGGGGAGCAAGCGTTTGAGAGTTCATACTGCCCCTACTGTACCGAAGTGAAAATGTTGAATTCATGACTGGAATCTACAGGCTGTAACATTTTTAAATAATAGATACATTTTTTATTATTATAATTATTATATGTATAGATATAAATGTATTTTATATATATATATATATATATATATATATATATATATATATATATATATAAAATTATAGTTTAACTTTTTGAATGAAATTACTGATATAAATCAACTTTTTGATGATATTCGAATTATATGACCAACACCTGTACATATAAAACATCTGAAAGCAAATTCTTTTATCTGCTAAAGTCAAGAAATGACGTGGCTAAGACGTGGTGAGGAGGTCAAAATAATTGGTCATCAGCTGGTCTTTAGACAACGTTGTGGGGAGGTAAGGAAGCGACCAAGCGCTGCAGTCGAGATCGCAACTTCTGTTCTTCGTTGCCACAACGTCGTGGTATAGTCTTTTGGTGACGTGACGAACCCACGACCAATACTGACGTCACTTTTGGTCGCCGTTACGTCACGTGTTTGCTGGGTGTGATTTTGGTTGTAATTTGTTTAAATAAATATTTACAAAAGAATATAGTTTTTGTGTCTGTCCGCTGAATGTGATCCTCTCAGATTATCCTGCGCGGCCATATGGGAAAGTGAATCAAATTAATTTTCACGGTAACATTAACCAGATCAACATTGTGAACCAAATTCTTCAAAACGTCAGTGAAAACATCAAATGAACATGCAATAAAATAAAATATTTTCTTCCCTGCAAACGATACTAAGAAGAATGTGAATATTTAACCAAGTCAAAAACAAAGGTAAGCCGATATCCGTATTAAGTCCAGTCTCAGCAAATGCAAAACGCCATTAAAGGCAGCACCTTTTAAAGTAAAAAAAAAGTGATAAAAGTTACATAAACAGTAAAAGCTCTTTGTGGTTTCTCGGTTTGATCCATTCGAGCAACAATAAACCACACAAAACATAGGCGTTTGTGTTAGTGTGTTAGTGATTTTGAGTTTGTGTTAGTGATTCCTATATAGAAAATCGCTCCCCGCTACAGCAGTGACGTCACGCGCAAACAACCTATTGAGGTTTTTGGACGCGTGATTTGATTCTGGAACCGGGCCTGTTTAAGAATATGCGGCCCCTTTAAGAAAAATGACGCGCACTGAGCATGCGCAGAAGAGAGAAGCGCGAGAGACGAGCTGAGATCAGTTGAAGCTGAAAGCGACGCTGTTAACGATCGTGAATGAAGGACAAAAGTGGAATATTTTCTCCGGATGCCTTATATTTCCAGTCTGCAGGTGAGAGATGTTTCTTAGATTACAGAGTTTAACATTAATCAGCTCCAGAGTTTACATGTTTAAGGACCAATGTAATGAAATGCGTTGTGTGTCCTGGTTTATTATGAGTGTAATAATATGTTGGCAGAGAGTTTTTCACAGACTCTGACTCTATTACACCAATAAAATGTGCTTAATGTGCCACTTTACAGAAGATCTCAGACATCAGCATAATGAATGAGGGGAAAACAGGGAACTTTAGGAGACAAAGAGGCTTTTCAGCAGCTCAGATAAACATGATGGTCCTGTTGTTTCTCTCAGACTTTGGACAGGAGTTCAACAAACCTTGTTTTAATGCAATTAATATCTAACTTGTATCAAAATACTCCATATTCCTGACAGAAAACGTGTTCACTTCATTTAAATGTAATTAAAGGGTCATTCCATGTCAAATCAACAATTTTACCCATTGAAAAAAAAAGAAGAATAGAAGGATATCAAGATATCTTTAATATTTTTAGAATAACAGGCATACAAACTTTGGAAAAATAATATTTATGGCTCTCAGGTATATTATATGCAATTGTGTTTATAGAAAAAACGAGATCCATTTCTAGTTTCAACATTATTTGTTGTTCAGATATTCCTCTGTAAAAGACAAAAGTATCAGCTGTGTGTAAAGTGACCCACGTTTGGTTTTTGGCCACTGAAAATGTGAACAATTGACCAATTTACTCATGAAACCACATTAAGATCTCCAGATTTTACTAATAGTCCTACCAATCTCTGTTTAAAACTAAAATAAAGCTGCCATCTTTTTTAAAGTCGTTTTTACCCTCCTGTAATTTGGCTCTGAATCTCAGGTGAAAATTGTCATATTGACCCCCCTCTAAAGAATTGTAGATTACTCAGTAAATATATATCCATGACATTTAATATTTTGGCTTTCATTAATATTTATGTTTTTCTTTCTTCATAAAAAAATATTAACAAAATAAAAATTAAGCCAGGTCTGGTCAACTCACAATAAATTCAGTAACTTGTCTTTGATTTTTCCAGATCTGGTTCTGTGGGCGTCAGTATCTTGATTCTTCATTATTGACTGCTTTAGTAGCTGTGAAATAATGACCAGTATATGGATTATAAATTATAGAGAAAAGCATCTAAATGATCGTTTTAATCGTAGTGAATGACAGAACTGACCTTTGCACATTAAAGATACTTTAACACTTTACAATAAGGTCTCATTTGTTAACATAAGTTAATGTATTAACTAACAATCAACAATACATTTGTTTTAATATTTTTTTCAATCTTTGTTAATGTTAGTTAATATAAATCCAGCTGTTCATTGTTGGTTCACGTTACTTGTAACAAATGTTAACAAATACAACTTTTGTAAATGTTGAAATTAACAATAAGTAAGATTTAGAGATGCACCGATGTATGATTTTTGATCGATTTACAACCATCGGCATATCGGCTATAGGATGAATGGTTTATTAATGAACTGCGGGAAGGCACTGCGCTGTATAATGTCTGCTGCATAATCCAAGATCATAATGTAATATTCCTGCTGCGCTGCTGTCTGCGTTTTAATGTTAAAGGGTTAGTTCACCCAAAAATGAAAATTCTGTCATTAATTACTTACCCTCATGTCTAGGGTTGGGCATCGTTTTGATTTGAACGATTCTGATTCCGATTCCGATTCTTAGTTTCGATTACGGTTCTTTTCGATTCTCGATTCCGATTCTTTGAGGGGTGGAGTCACAACATGTCACAGGCTCATTTCACAGAGGAAAATTGTATTTTGATTCAATAATGAGTTTTAGTTTTGGGACTTTCTCCGCTGGCATTTTCACTTGCTTTGCTGCAAAGGTGAATGGAGTTTCACACCGAGTCCCGGTTTAACAATAGCATTAACAGCAGTCATTAGGACTGCTACTAGCGTGGGCAATTTGCGTATAGCTACATTTATCTACGAGGGGGAAAAATAATTTCAGTAACGTTGTTGTTCACCACAATTCGCAATTTGGTCAAGGGGTTTACACTACAATCACTTAGCTGATTATGATGAGGTGGGATAATGTTAGTTCACCCTGAAATGAAAATAAAGCCATCTTTTACTCACCCAGCTGTTGTTCAAATGCGCGTGTTCCAGTGTGTGCGCACTCCAAGCCGCAGTAGCCTCGTGCAATATTGTCATGACAACCGGTAGGCCTACACAATATTCACTTAAGGAGGTTATATTATTAGTATTATTACTTATCATATACGTTATAGAAAAGACGAGAATCGCGTTTTTTTCTATTGAGCTTGATTTCTCAAAATGGTGCGCGCGTGTGTGTGTGTGTGTGTGTGTGTGTGTGTGCTTATCGTGGGTGCAATGACAACAGTGCGAGTTATTATAGTAGGCATGAGCTCCGGCGGCTGCTGACGGCTCATAGTGCACACAGAGGAGCGCGCTCAGAATAACGGCCGAGCTCAGTGTTTTGACTGAATAATACGGTTTCTTTCTCGCAAAACCTTATAGTGTGCCCCTGAACACTTTCCATATGGCGCGCGTCTCCCTGTATCGTTGCGTGATACATTTGTTTAATTTTTGTAATGTTTTAGCTGATCGCCATTCACTGCCATAATAGGAAGGAGCGCGTGCAGGAACAGTATTTTAAATGTCATAGGACATAGGGCACTGGGACAACATCAGGGTAAGTAAAAGAAGGCTTTATTTTCATTTCAGGGTGAACTATCCCTTTAATAACGTTGGTTAGCGCAGGGTTGCCCGAGGAGGACAGACCTGCGCAGCATTTCAAACACGCTACACTCGTTAATTTATAGCTACACCACATATTTGTAGTGCATCCTCCCGTGCAAGAAATAAGTTTGTCATGTGTTGCACTGTGCCGACCCAGGCTTTTTTTTTTTTTGTGAAATAAAGCCACACTTTTGAGCGCCGCTTACCGTGCTCCATGGCTGCAACAGAACAAATGGGCGCGGCAAGCACTTCCGAAAACTTGCGCGTTTGGAACCGATGATCGGAATCGAAAACAAAATTTCTAAACGATTCCAATGGCATCGTTATTTTTTAAACGGTTCCAAGTTGGAACCGGTTCTCGATGCCCAACCCTACTCATGTCGTTGGACACCCGTAAGACCTCCGTTCATTTTCGGAACAGAAATTAAGATATTTTAGTGTGGCTCTGAAAGGCCTCCATTGACACAATGCACGGTTCAGTATCAAGACCCTTAAAAGACACTAAAGACGTCGTTACAAAGTCCATCTCACTACAGTGGTTCTAAAATAACTTTATGAATCGGCGACAATAGTTTTTGTGCGCAAAAAAACCCTAAATAACGACTTATATAGTGATGACGATTTCAAAACACGGCCTCATGAAGCTTCGAAGCGTTATGAATCAGTGAGTCGATTCAGCAGTTTGAATCGCCAAATATCAGCAGTTTATATTTGCTTATTATTTATTAAATCCAGGTAATTGGTTGATAAAACATTGATTAAAATATAAGATACAATTTATATAAAACGAAATTCAGTTTAAAGAAACAACACAACAAAACTTAATGAAGCAGTCAAAGTTATTTCTAACCCCCATGACATATTCTGACATATTGCGCATCTTTGTCCTGTTCACTTTTCTTAATCAACGTAAATTAAATAAAAAAATTACATTATAATATTTAAACATATGAAACGAAATAGGTGTTTGATGGCTACAACAAATATAGTAGGCTACAGTACAGAGAAATGTAATGTCGGAGCGCACATGGTTTTACCGGTGAGCAATTCATGAGTGGAGCTCCACTTCGCTCACATGTTCTGGTTAGGTAGGCAGGTTTTTTGTATTCATTTTTAATTTTTCTATTTCCTGTCGCTGTGCATGCTCTTTTACTGTAGGTTATATGGCAGTGTAAACAGCTAAATAACCCTTTTATTTAAAGGTTTAATGTAGGCCATAGTAGTCCATAGCATTACGATTGCAAGAATGTTGGACTCGCACTGTATAAATCCGGCCAGACTGATTTGCTGAAATCAAAATGCGAACAGTGAAGGAGATTTGCCGTTAGCGCGAGCCACTTGCTGTGAAGCGGGAGCCCAGCCAGCACCGGCATAGGATTCTGCTGGGTCTTAAAGCCTTCCGCGAACGGCTATGTTCGCAAATCAAACAGTGATTTTTCTCAAAGGAATGATTGTTTCTCAGTTTAGATCGTATGCCTGAATATACGGGACAAACTTCGTTTCGTATGGCTTTCATATGGAATGCTTCATTGATGCCTTGAATACGGGACTATTCCGGTTGGCAGACGGAATCTAGTCATAAAAATGGAATTTACTGCATAACGCATAACATGAATTAATTTACCTCACACACAAACTCAAAGGTCTTCACGGCAACCCGTCAAAATAAAAGTTCAGTTTAACAAAGTAATTGTGACTGAATTATATAAATGTTGTACAGTAGGGATGGGCGATATGGCCTAAAATCCATATTGCGATATACATTGCAGCCTCTTGCGATAACGATATATATTGCGATATAAATATTATAATAGAACCATTTCAGAACGGGTTAGACCCTAAGGAAAGCCACACTGCTAAATGTATTTTTTTTTTTTAAAGAAAGAAACGTTGTATGTAGTTTTGAGAACATTTATTGTGCAAAACTGTAATTATAACATATTGTTGCAGATAAATAAAATTCAAGTACACTAGCTGCAGAGACTTAAACAAAAAAAAAGCAGAACGTTTTAAAAACGTCCTGTACGCGCTTATCCATATAATGGCAGTGAATATCAACCAGGCTAAAACTTTACAAAAATTATACAAAAGTATCACGCAATGCTACAGGGAGATGCGTGCCAGATCTGTACCAATTTCGGTACCACTATTTTTTATTTATTTAAGTATTTAAAAAAATTGAATGCAATTCATTACGTTTATTATTTATGATGATAATTATTATAAGTAAATAATAATTGTATTTGCTATGTTCAGGGAAAAAGGACTACTGTCAAATAAAAATAAAGAAAATAATAAGAACAAATAATTTAAATACAAGCAGCAGCACAAATAAATACTTTTGAGCAAAGATACTAATAAAATAAACTATGTTTTTCAGGTAGCCTACGTCTAACATTAGTTTTCAGGTACAGTAGGCCTACAGAAAATGATCAAATGTAAAATAACATTGCATATTTGACTGTATAAATTAAAGATTAATCCTATTAAACTTACAAAAACATTTCAATCAAGAGCAGTGAGTGATGTCCTTGTCTTTTGTTGTTTGACATTAAACAGACAGCAGTAAACCTTTAAGTTAACCTTTAAGACCTAATGCTACTGCCCCTTTAAGACCTAATGCTACTGCCCCTTTAAGACCTAATGCTACTGCCCCTTTAAGACCTAATGCTACTGCCCCTTTAAGACCTAATGCTACTGCCCCTTTAAGACCTAATGCTACTGCCCCTTTAAGACCTAATGCTACTGCCCTTTTAAGACCTAATGCTACTGCCATTTTAAGACCTAATGCTACTGCCCCTTTAAGACCTAATGCTACTGCCCCTTTAAGACCTAATGCTACTGCCCCTTTAAGACCTAATGCTACTGCCCCTTTAAGACCTAATGCTACTGCCCCTTTAAGACCTAATGCTACTGCCCTTTTAAGACCTAATGCTACTGCCCCTTTAAGACCTAATGCTACTGCCCCTTTAAGACCTAATGCATGGATATGCGTTGTCTTTCTCGACAGTATAAAGTTCACTTAAGGCATATACAGACTATGTCTGCTAGAATACTCACCAAGATGGACATGTTGACATACTTTTTGTGTGAGTTTGTCCGTTCAAGAGCGAGATTTGAAAGAGAACTCAATATTTGCGCGCTGTGAGACGTGTGCGCGCTCTCAGATGAGTGCACAGAGACACATTTTCTCCCAGCGCGCGCAACTTCTCATTGGCGTCTTCTGGCTCTACACCCGGGTGATGACGGAGAAAACGACTGGTCACATTCCAACATACGGCAGCACTCGCATGCATTGAACAAAGTTTACAAAGAGAGAATTATTTGAAAAATTTGAAAGAAAAAAAAATGGTCCCGGTTGGGAAACACTGTAGAGACTACAAAGACAGTGAGCGTGTGTGTGTGTGTGTGTGTGTGTGTGTGTGTGTCTGTCATCAACGTGCATTATCGCGATAGTGCAATAGACTTAAAATCTCTATTGTAGGCCAATTTTGTAACGTTTATATCGCATATCGTTTATATTGCCCATTACTATTGTACAGTAGAATTTAGCTATGTCTCAATGTAATAATAATATATGTATTTAATAGGGATGCACCGATATGAACATTTTGGCCGATACCGATAACCGATAATTCTTAATATTTGAAAGCCGATAACCGATATATTGGCCGATAAATCTAAATACAAATTTTAATAAACTCTGAGAGCCTGATTACAAAAACAAAAGGCTCACCATTAAAAGCCATGTCCCAAACACTTCAACATAAATCAAACCTATACACTACAGTAGCCTATTTGAACCAGTGTGAGATTCCTTACCTTTTCAAATTAATTTTACACTCCTATGGCCAAATTTTTTTTTTTTAACACTTTACAATAAGGTTTAATTTTTGTTAGTATTAGTTAACCAACAATGAATGAACAATACTTCAACAGGATTTATTAATTTTAGTTCAAGTTAATCTCAACATATTCAGACCCAAAGTTGTGTCTTTTAACATTAGGTATGAACTGTGAATGGACTGTTACAAAACACAAACATTTTATTACTAAAAGAAACAAAGGTTATTGCTCTCTGTTTGTTCA
The DNA here is from genome assembly GCF_949357685.1 of Gobio gobio. Classification (NCBI taxonomy): domain Eukaryota; kingdom Metazoa; phylum Chordata; class Actinopteri; order Cypriniformes; family Gobionidae; genus Gobio; species Gobio gobio. The sequence continues at coordinate 52,066,716 of NC_137107.1, read as the reverse complement.
TGATAGTTAATGCATTAATAAAATGAGACCTTATTTGTAAAATGTTACCAAAAATTATATTGTCTAAAAAATAAAAATAATATACCTAAATAATGCAAACAAGTAATTGAACAGCATTACTTAGGCTGTATAATAAAGAATCAGAATGCAAGTGCATGAAATAACCTCCGCACAGACGATAAAGAAATGGTTTAAATCAAACCATATTGTTGATGGAAATGATCCGAGAACAATAAAAGTGCTAATTATAAAAAATAATGCTTGTGTTTTTGAAAAAAATGTTTAATATTACAGTAGGCTAATAGTATACATCTGTAATATTAGTCTAGTCTATTAGGAATAATGTTGCTGTTTGAGAGCGCGCTGAAGCTGGAGAGAATGAACGAACAACCATAAACTGAAGCGCTTAGAAGTTTAATTAACAACTAAACGCATCATATATGAGAACAATCAGATATTTATACAAAATAAATATAATATTACAACTTATATTAGCACAAAATCACGCATAGGTGAAGGGTTATAACTCCTGTGGATGCTCTTCCCCTGTTTGAGAGCGTGCTGAAACTTAAGATGATCACCGGTACAGTGAAGCACTGCGGGTTATTGACTCAACGAAACGCATCCTATATGACTTTAATCAGATGTTTATACTACAAAAACGTAATATTACGACTTACATATGCTTAAAATGACGCGAATGCACAAGCGAACTTGACTGTGCTGGTCAGAATGCGTTGTTGACGCTTCCCACAACAGCGCGCTGAAAAACAACTAAACCCAGAGAATTCACTACGTTTTATAACAGAAATATTCTCATTGCAGTGTTATGTATAAGACAGTCCCAGTAGTTATTAATGCTGTGCATTTCTGTTTGAAATGCGCGCGCCGGTACAATGAAGTGCTTTACTGCATCGTTAATTAACTCAACCAAACGCATCCTATATGGGATTATATACACAAAATAATAAATATAATATTACAACTTACAATGGCACAAAAGGCTGTGAATGCACAAGCGAACTTGACTGTGCTCGTCATGAAGGTGTAACTCCGTGGGCGCGCGCTGAAGCTAAAGACCGGTACAATGAAGTGCTTTACTGCATCGTTAATTAACTCAACCAAACGCATCCTATATGGGATTATATACACAAAATAATAAATATAATATTACAACTTACAATGGCACAAAAGGCTGTGAATGCACAAGCGAACTTGACTGTGCTCGTCATGAAGGTGTAACTCCGTGGGCGCGCTCTTCCCTCAACAAACGCGCTGAAACACAACGCTCTTTTACAGCCTATTCTATTCTCATTATCATTTTATGTAGATTATAGAAGACTTGTGCTGCACATGTTGCACATAACTGTATTTTCCTTTTCGAAGTGATTCCAAACATATTTAGAGCAATTCAAACCCATCATGGTGGACAGCGCGTCCGTCTCAGCTGAAGGAAATAATACATTATCTATCGGCTTGACTATATCGGTCAAATTTTCTTATTGGACCGATAACGATAACATCAAAAATAATCATTTATCGGCCGATAACGATATGTTGCCGATATATCGTGCATCCCTAGTATTTAATTTATACAGTGAAGGATATGCAGTGTTATTTAACATTTGTTTACTTTATTTCTGTACCTGGAAACTGTTAAACCTACCTAAAAAGCACTGTTTATTTCATATGTATCTTTGTTCTGTTGTAATTATGTTGGCCTGCTGAATGTTAAATGGATCCAGTCTATGTTCACTAGAAATGATTTTTGATAATGCAGCAATAAAGTAGCTAGTAGGCTAGAAGTTAATGTATGTTTTTCTTTTTAACTCTGCTGATTTAAAACACTTTATTTTAATGACAACATTTTGAATAAGAGGGCAAAGACAAATATCGGTATCGGCCAATAATTGTCTGTTAAAATCGGTATCTGCCCCAAAAAATCTTATCGGTGCATCCTTACCAAGATTAATAAATGCTGTAGAAGTGCAGTTCATTATTAGTTCATGTTAACTAATGAAACCTTATTGTAAAGTGTTACCGATACTTTATACTCGCACACATGGGCGTCAGAATCAAAAAATGTGGTTGGGTCCTCTCCCAGAAAAATTTTACTGGAGTAGATGCCATTTACATTAAGTATAGACCACCTTCCCAAGTGTATTCGTCACACTCAGGCTGTTCTTAACCCTGCCTGTTACCAACTGCGAGATCCTTCTCTCAACTTAAAAGAGTGAAGAATAAACTCAGGACAACCATGAGACAGAAGCGGCCGTCTACACTCTCCCTGCTGGCTATTGAATCCGAAACTAGTCAAGGGAATGGACTTTGAGGATTTAATTTTGCTTGCTCAAAGTCTAGAAAAAAGATGCTCTGCTAAAGGTAAGGCATTCATAATTATTTGTGGGCAAATATGAGACTGTTGTTGAATTTGAAGGTTTTTAGAGATGCTTGTGAAGTTTGGCATGTGTTTGCTGCTGTGCTTCTCTGTGGTGCTGAATTCAGCTGTTGATATGGTTGCTTGCAGAAATGTTCACAAGTCCCTAATGTCCAAGTCAAGTCTCAAATCTTTCAGGTCCAAGTCAAGTTTCAAGTCTCAAGTCTTTCAGTTCCAAGTCAAGTTTCAAGTCTGTGAGGTCCAATCAAGTCAAGTCGAGTCAAGTCTCAAGTTTTTCAGGTCCAAGTCCAAGTCAAGTTTCAAGTCTGCGAGGTCCAAGTCAAGTCTTTCAGGTCCAAGTCAAGTTTCAAGTCTGTGAGGTCCAAGTCAAGTCTTTCAGGTCCAAGTCAAGTTTCAAGTCTGTGAGGTCCAAGTCAAGTCTTTCAGGTCCAAGTCAAGTTTCAAGTCTGTGAGGTCCAAGTCAAGTCTTTCAGGTCCAAGTCAAGTTTCAAGTCTGTGAGGTCCAAGTTAAGTCTTTCAGGTCCAAGTCAAGTCTCAAGTTTTTCAGGTCCAAGTCCAAGTCAAGTTTCAAGTCTTTGAGGTCCAAGTCAAGTCGAGTCAAGTCAAGTCTCAAGTCTTTCAGGTCCAAGTCAAGTCAAATCAAGTCTTTGTTCTATTTTTAGCAATATTTTTTTCCAGCTAGTTGTTATAATTAACAGTGTATTGATGTCACAGGGTGTTTTGGTGTTGGTTCATGTTCATGTTTTTAGTTTGTCATGTTCACTGTCTTGCTTCCTGGTTTGTCATGTGACTCCCATGCCCTCATGTGATCTTGTGTCATGTCATTGGTTCATTGTCTGATCATCGTTCACAGGTGTCCCTTGTCTTGTCATTAGTCCATGTGTATTTAAGCCCTCATGTTTGCCATGTGTCCTTGTCTTCTGTCCCTTCTTGTTAACTGATTATTGTTTAATTGGCCCCACCTGTTTCTCGCCTGATTTGTGCCCTTTATAGTCTCCTCGTGTTTGCAGTCTTGTGTCAGATCGTTGGTCGTTTGTCTCCTGGGGCCTATACCATGAAGCCGGTTTAGCTGGCTAGCCAGATATGTTTAAGCTTAGTTTGTGCTAATCCTGGGTTTTAGGTACCATTAAAGTGATTTGGCTTTTAGCAGTGTTCATTTCCTGTAACGCTAACGCTAATGCTCCATGGGAGGTTATGTTCTGGATAAGAGATCAAACTGAAATCGGACCAATCAGCTGTGAGCAAAGTGACACACCTCTGATGCAATAAAGTCCCTGTTTCTATTCCAAAATAAAGGTCACTATATAGCAAATGTTTTTTAAAGACTAAAGCGTCTGGCTTTTAACAATGCTTATTTAATATAATAATAATAATTTTATAATTTTGTATAATATAATATGTAATTATTATACCCGTATTCAATTACACATGTATCATTTTAGTTAATCAATCATTAATAGGCACTTAGTTGAAACTAATATAAATAGCCTATACAAAGGTCATACAAATAAGGTTTAAAATCAATAAAAAAGCAATAAAAATTACTACATTACTCAATTCTCTATATATCAACTAAACTAACTTCATAACTTTTACTTGCATTGACGTAGTGAATATTTTCTTTAAGTTGTACTCTTTTATAGACAGCTCTTTTCTTCTTGCTGTGTGAATTTGTTTAAATTCTTAATATTTTTCAATCATGTAATATTCTGCAGAAGAGAGAAATGAATCTCGCTGCTTCTCTCGTGAGAAGTGAATCTCAGTGTCACTGATCCACAGCGTGTGATTGGCTGTTCACTGCTGATGTCACAGCTAAACTCCTAAACTCAGGATCAAAGCCTGAGTTGACAGAGAAAGCTGATGATCAGCATCATGGGACCAACAAAGCCTGAATAGATTGGTTTGGTTTTGGGTTTTTGTTTTGTTTTGTGTTTGTGTTTATTATTTTGTCAATAAATCCACCTTTATCTGCAATTGAGTCCTCGCTCCCAGTTTTCCTTTGCGCAACGTAATGCTGCTGTGTAACACCACAGCTTCCCTTCGGATTAATTGATTGCTTTTCAAATTAAATAAAGTTTTGTAAGGTACGGCTTGACTATATTGTTACTATTTCTTGCTCATTTATTTAACAGCAGTTTTCTAATGGGTTATGAATTTGCATGCCTTCAGATGCGTCACCCTAGGGTCCACTTCAAATGTGGTCACTCTAGGGCACTATACTGTGTTAATCTGGGCCTGTTAATGTGCCACTTTACAGAAGATCTCAGACATCCGCATAATGAATGAGGGGAAAACAGGGAACTTTAGGAGACAAAGAGGCTTTTCAGCAGCTCAGATAAACATGATGGTCCTGTTGTTTCTCACAGACTTTGGACAGGAGTTCAACAAACATTGTTTTAATGCAATTCATATCTATCTTGTATCAAAATGCTCCATATTCCTGACAGAAAACGCGTTCACTTCATTCAAATGTAATTAAATGGTCATTCCATGTCAAATCAACAATTTTACCCATTGAAAAAAAAAGAAGAATAGAAGGATATCAAGATATCTTTAATATTTTTAGAGTGACAGGCACACAAACTTTGGAAAAATAAAATTATGGCACTCAGGTATATTCTATGAAATTGTGTTGATAGAAAAAACAAGATCCATTTCTAGTTTCAACATTATTTGTTGTTCAGATATTCCTCTGTAAAAGACAAAAGTTTCAGCTGTATGCAAAGTGACCCACGTTTGGTTTTTGACCACTGAAAATGAAAATGAACAATTGTGAACAAAGGTGGCTAAAGTCGACAGATTTTACTAATAGTCCTAGTCCTACCTTTTTAAAGTCGTTTTTACCCTCCTGTAATTTGGCTCTGAATCTCAGGTGAAAATTGTCATATTGACCCCCTCTAAAGAATTGTAGATTACTCAGTAAATATACATCCATGGCATTTAATATTTTTGCTTTCATTAATATTTGTTTTTCTTTCTTCAGAAAGAAAATTTTACAAAATGTATTTTTTAGCCAGGTCTGGTCGACTCTGGTAATTCAGTATAAATTCAGTAACTTGTCTTTGATTTCTCCAGATCTGGTCCTGTGGGCGTCAGTATCTCACAGTGATCACAGTTCACACATACACTGAAGCCCCTCCCACCACTGAAGCCCCTCCCACCACAATTCACCAATAAATACTGGGAATATTCCCATCATCCTACAAGAGAAGGACAAACTCCAGGTGTAGCAGCTGAAATCTGTGTGACTGTTAAAGATGGAGTTTATTAAAGAGGAGATTGAAGACATGAGTTATCCAGAACCATCCAGAATAAAACATGAAGATACTGAGGAACAAATAGGTTGGTGTCCATTCTTGATTCTTCATTATTGACTGCTTTAGTAGCTGTAAAATAATAATCAGTATATGGATGATAAATGATAGATAAATGCATCTAAATGATCATATTCAATCAGTTTTAATCGTAGTGAATGACAGAACTGACCTTTGCACATTAAAGATACTTTAACACTTTACAATAAGTTCTCATTTGTTAACATTAGTTAATGTATTAACTAACAATCAACAATACATTTGTTACAATATTCATAAATCTTTGTTAAAGGTCCCATGGCATGGCATTTTTCTATTATTTTATAATGTTTCCTGAGGTGTACTTATATTGTTAGTATGATTTTTACATCATAAAATGTCATGATGTAGAAATAAAAGGCATTTTGTCTATACTGCTGTTTGCCCTGTGGCTAAATGCCCGGTTACAAGAGGCGTGTCTGCTGTGAGTAGGGTTGCCACCCGTCCCGTAAAATACGGAATCGTCCCGTATTTACAAGCAAAATTACGCATTCCGTATCAAACCAATACGGGATGCGATTTGTTCTGTATTTTACATAGGTCCACACATAGTTCAATAAACACATACGGATTTTGCAGTGTGGAGAATACTGATAGCAAATATAAACAAATCAATTTCACAATAAGTAGTACAGGAGCTAATTTGTGCGTGATTGCGTTTTAGCGGCTTTGTTGTCATAGCGGCGGAGTCTCGAGAAAATGCGCTGTGCCTGTAAACTTGCGCGTTTTTTTAAAAACATGTCGAGCTCGCGTCGCGTGCGTCCACAGTTTAAACGCAAGAGGATCTCCAGATATAGAACTGGATATCAAAAAGGTATCAATGGGTCTGTCCAGTAACTCGTGATGAACCTCAGGCGAACTGCACACTTTATGAGAAGCATTTCAGTTGCTCAGACTGACTGACTTAAAGCAACAGCGGTGACAGACCGGTCTATGTGACAGACACATCTGTGCTTCTAAAGGTAGCCTATAGTTTTTTTTAATGGATAATATATTAATATAATATGCCATACATTATCAGAGCTTGGCAGACAGAATTATTATTTTTAGACAGGTTAATTAATAGATTATAGCCTAATAAATGTAATTATTAATTTATAATTTAGCTACGCTATAATCATACATAACCAATAATCCTATCATATAAAGTTTATGACATTTAAAAACAAATTTAGATAAAAATGGGACAAATAATTACATGATAATATAGTCATACTTTAAGTAAATTAATTAAAAGCAGTTTTTGAAATTCAAAAAAGTGATTATTGGTTCAGAATGACTGCTTAAAGGGACAATGCACCCAAAAATGAAAATTCTGTCATCATTTTCTCACCCTCAAGTTGTTCCAAACATGTATACATTTCTTTGTTATGTTGAACACATAGGAAGATTACTATGGAAGTCAATGGTGCCCCCAAAGAAGCCTGGTTACAAACATTCTTCAAAATATATTCTTTTGTGTTCAGCAGAACAAAGAAACTCATACAGGTCTGGAACATCATGAGGGAGAGTAAATGATGACAGAATTTTCATTTTGGGCTGAACTGTCCCTTTAAAGTGCACCAAATAGGTTACTAAAAAGTTCTTTAGAAATAAATAAAATAATCAAATGTAAAATAATATAAAATGTGTTCTGTTGCAAGTTCACATACTTGATCTCATGTTTTCTTATGGTTTATTGTTGAGCTGTCAAGTTGTCAATGTAGAAATAATAATTTCATGACGTGTTTTTTTTTTGGGGGGGGGGGGGGGGGGGGTGAATGGGTGTCCCTTATTTTGCCACACCAAAGGTGGCAACCCTAGCTGTGAGACTTCAGTAAAAACGCCCACTGTTGTGATTGGCTAACATCTTTGGATTTTAAATGAGCGGAGGGGGCGTGGTTTAACGAGGTCTACGACGCACGAGCTGCTGCTGCCAGAGAGACGGATGGACCTGAGTTCACTTCACATAAGTTCTGTCAGTCTCAGTTCAGTCAGTGAACTGTTGTAGTTACAGCATATACTGCAGGTTATTAGTTTATTTCTAGTCGGAGGGGCTGTCACTCATGTCAGAAAGTTAGTAACTTTAGTAAATTATGGATCAGCGCTGACTCGAGACCCCTTTAGAACGATTCAGTCCGATTTGGTGAACTGATTCTGTTCACTAAAAAGAACCGGTTCAAAAGAAAGATTGTTCGCGAACAGGACATCACGGAGACGGAGCGATTGCTAACAAAGTTATTTATAGTAACTACTGAGTTATGAGAGCGCTGTCTGTCAGCGCGAGTTTATTGTGTTTGTATCTGAGAGTTCTGAATAAACACGAGTCCCAGTCACGCCGAGTCCGTCTTCATCATTATTCTACCAACTTTGTAACACATGCAAAGTACCATTACAGCTGTCCAGATGAACGAGTTACGAGTAAGTGTTGAAAATAGCATTGTTTTTAGATATGTTCCTATCATATGAAAAGCGTCAGTGACGCGCATTGAATAGACAGCGCAAACAAAGACACAACAGCAGTAATCGAATGTAATCCAGTTTATTGTGGGGAAAGCTGGCTAGCCTAGCCGGATACCCTCACGCTTACCCCCCTTCTGCTTAATCTCACGCCGCGTTTGGTGCCTCCGCTGTGGGCCAGATGCAGTACTGGGGGTCGGGGATGTTGGAGGCCGACCGGTCCTGAGCTTCGGCGTGCGTGAGGTTTATCTTTAAAGATGTGACTCTGCCGATGTTTAGCAGAAACGACTGTATGCACATTGTAGAACAGATAGACGCGACGAGGACGTACATAAACACTGACTCACAAGATAGAAAACACCGTTCTGTCGGGAGAGAGAAGCCGCAGTGTGTGCACGAATAATAAATAATTAGCTACACATCAGAAATCACTGATCACAGATCAGAAGGAACTGAAGAAAGACTTCTGTTTTCATTTGTACATCCAAACACTGAGAAACTGCCAGCGTTCACTCGTTCACAACCCATGATCTCTCGAGCGTTTGTATGGGTGTGCCAGATTCTCTGGGCGGGGGAAAGGGAGGAAACCGTTCCTGCTTGGACGTCAAACCAGGAGACTTCAGGATTGGCTCGTCTGGCCTGTCATTTTCTCAAAGGCAGAGAGAGACAGCCAGAACTCGGGTTTACACCGATCAACATTTCTATCCACTTGGGGACATTATTCAGGCTAGGGGAACTCATATTAAGGTTGAAATACCTCATAAAATGAAAATGTCATGCCATGGGACCTTTAATGTTAGTTTAATAAAAATCCAGCTGTTCATTGTTGGTTCACGTTACTTAACAAATGTTAACAAATACAACTTTTGTAAATGTAGAAATTAACATGAACTAAAATTAATAAATGCTGTAGAAGTGCAGTTCATTATTAGTTCATGTTAATTAATGAAACCTTATTGTGTTACCGATACTTTATACTCACACAGGCTGTGTCTTGTTTTCTGCTCAGTGTTTTTAATTTTCACATTTAACCTCATTGAACTGATTCTGACTACTTTATATGTTTATTTTAGACCAGATGGAAGAGAAGGAGCAACAACACAAACTAAATGATGTAAAGAAACTCTGTGACTTCAAAACTCAAGAAACAAAAGCCAAAAAGCTGCACACCTGCTCTCAGTGTGGAAAGAGTTTTTCTCACTCATCAGGTCTCAGGAGACATTTGCGCATTCACTCTGGAGAAAAAACGTATACATGCACTCAGTGTGGAAAGAGTTTCACACAAAAACAACACCTTAACACACACATGAGAATTCACACTGGAGAGAAACCGTATACATGCACTCAGTGTGGAAAGAGTTTTTCTCGAGCATCAGCTCTCAGTAGACATTTGCTCATTCACTCTGGAGAAAAACCATTCAAGTGTGATCAGTGTGGCAAAGGATTTATTTTATCATCACTTCTAAAAAAACACCTGGTAGTTCATTCAGATGAGAAGCCTCATGTGTGTTCTCTCTGTGGAAAGAGTTTTTCATGGCTGAAGAGTTTTAAACTGCACCAGAAAACACATGATGGAGTGAGAGATCATGTGTGTTGTGACTGTGGGAAGAGCTTTACTACAACTAGTCAGCTGAAAGAGCACCAAAGAATTCACACTGGAGAGAAACCGTATACATGCACTCAGTGTGGAAAGAGTTTTTCCCAAGCATCAGGTCTCAGTGTTCATCTGCTCTATCACTCTGGGAAAAAATCATTCAGCTGTGATCAGTGTGGTAAAGGATTTATTTTATCATCAAATCTAAAACAACACCTGACAGTTCATTCAGATGAGAAGCCTCATGTGTGTTCTCTCTGTGGAAAGATCTTTACTACATCTAGTCTTCTGAAACGGCACCAAAGAATTCACACTGGAGAAAAACCTTTCAAGTGCTCATATTGTGACAAGAGATTCACTCTTTCTGGACACCTGAAAACACATGAGCGAGTTCATACTGGAGAGAAGCCATTTAACTGTGATCTTTGTGGTAAAGATTTTATTTCATCATCAAATCTAAAACAACACCTGATAGTTCATTCAGGTGAGAAGCCTCATGTGTGTTCTCTCTGTGGAAAGAGTTTTTCACGACTGTACAGGTTTAAACTGCACCAGAAAACACATGATGGAGTGAGAGATCATGTGTGTTGTGACTGTGGGAAGAGCTTTACTACATCTAGTCAGCTGAAAGAGCACCAAAGAATTCACACTGGAGAGAAGCCGTATACATGCACTCAGTGTGGAAAGAGTTTTTCCCAAGCATCAGGTCTCAGTGTTCATCTGCTCCATCACTCTGGGAAAAAAACATTCAGCTGTGATCACTGTGGTAAAGATTTTATTTCATCATCAAATCTAAATCAACACCTGACAGTTCATTCAGGTGAGAGACCTCATGTTTGTTCTCTCTGTGGAAAGAGTTTTTCATGGCTGAGCAGTTTTAAACGGCACCAGAAAACACATGATGGAGTGAGAGATCATGTGCTGTGACTGTGGGAAGAGCTTTACTACATCTAGTCAGCTGAAACAATAATGCATTATAGCTCTAGACATCTGGCCGGATGGAACTCCTCACAGCCTCTCGTGACTTTTCTAATCAGATCATACATAGACAAAGGGCCTTTGTGTTGATGTGACTCTACACTAATTAGATCCAGGCGCCACCGTGTCTCCGCAAGAGATTGGAGCGTTGAATATTATAGCCCCAAGGCATTCACGTGCCTTTACACCCTCACACACACACCCTTTGTGCGAATGGGCGCACATACTTAGACAAGACACAGGACTGTTTGTGTGACTCACACACATTCGCCTTATATGAACCATCTGGACCAAAACTGCCTCAATAACGTTTAAATATATATATTTCGTTGATTTAATGTCTTTATACAATATATTAAAAGAGCTAGGATGTTTACTGTACGTAAATCAAACTTTGTACGCCAGTAACTGTGGAAATCCTGTAAAACTGTACTCTCAAATCGCAGAATGACGGTGTGTGGTATCTTCTCAATCGCAGAAACTCGACTGTACCGAATCTCGTTCACAAATTACAACAAGATGCATTATTACAAAAGTATCAGCTTTCTAAGAATAGAGGCTTAAAATGAGCACCCCGTTTGATTAGCCAAGAGGAGGGGAGTCCAAAAACAAAGGAAAACTCGCACCTTCTGTCTCCCGGACGTGATTGGATCCCTCCCTCCAATCTCATCTATAAGAACGAGAACTGACCATTAACTCTTTGCATTTTCGCCACTGAGAGAAGGACCCCTTGGCATTTCGCCATTGAGAGGAAGACCACCCTGGCCTTCGCCACCCTGAGAGAAGGCATCCCTGCCACGGAGAGAAAGACCGGCAGCTTCCTCGAACGACTTTATTAAGCTTCAGAGAAATTCTCCCTGGACCCGAAGATCCTTACCGAACTTCCCTGACGATTCGAACTCAGACACTTACACACGAGAAGCCATAGTAATGCAAGTATTCGATTTCACAATCAAACTGCGTGTAAAAGGTTGTCTGAATTATTCCTGTTCACGGGATTGTTAATTTCTTGAGGTCTTTTGTGAAAGGGCTGTGAAGCTGTCTCTCTCTCTCGCTCTCTCTCTCTCACTCTCTCGCTCGTTAATTCTCTCTTTCCATCATTCTTTCCCCCTTTATATTATTCGTTAAGTTTGATTTTTCCTGGTTTTATACCATGTTGTTGTTTTTCTCCTACCTATATATGCATATTTACCCCGTGTGACTTGTAGCTTTGTATACTTTAGTTGTTTTATTAAAACCCAATAATTTCATTGAATTGAATCCGTATTGTTTTGCTCACAAAGATCGAAGTCAATGAGACGTAAGATCTTAGCTACCAATCAAGCTTGATTTTCTTGTATTACTACTTCAGTAATACAAATTGTACAAACATAAGGAAATATTATTTGTCCTGATCAAGCAGATTAATGTTTCTTAAAGTTTGTAAGATTGATAATTGATGAAGAAATCAATTTGGATAGAGGTTACTTTTACTTGATTAAAGGTTCCGTTATAAGATAATATTGTCTGCACAACAAGCTAATCATATTCTTAGACTCATGAATATTTATACCATTTGAATTAATTATTCCCCGAAACTCAATGTTGTTACACATCTCAAATTAATACTGGAAAAAAACCTTTCAAGTGCTCATATTTTCTATCCGCAAGTTTCCGGGGGGCGCTACTGTAAAAAAGAACGTGGGTACAACTTCCGGTGAGGCAATCTGTTTGTGTGCTCATTTCACTTCGTTGACAAGGAACCAACACAGGATAACCCGTACCCAACGCTTACGTTACGAGAAGCCAGTGGAGAAGAGACGCCGACCCAGGACTCGACATGTCACAACAAGAGCAGGTAAGTTAACATTATTTTGATGTCACGTAGCTTCCTGTTTTTGTTTATACAGAGTTTTTAATACCTTAACTACTTGAATTGCTTATTAATATAAGATAAACTGTCTGTATGGTGGTAGACGGTTGGCCTGATATTTTTACCTTGCATAAACTTTTATCGTAACGAGCTTGGAGGGCACAATTGTACACAGTGACTGGTGCTAATTTCATTCTCGCTTTTAGTTAACATTTAACGTTACAGAATATCTATTTGGAGAATATTAAATGCAGTCTATGTGTCTAGATTTTAGCTCATTGTTTCTGCCTTAATTAATACATTGTTTAAAATAATAATTTATTACCTAACTGCGTACATTTCTGAAATTTATACTTTGGACACTCACCTCTGATAACAGATCACTCTAAATTGTAATGTAGACGCATGTATTTTCTGTAAAGTTGCTTTGAAACTATATGTATTGTGAAAAGCGCTATACAAATAAATGTGAATTGAATTAGTTTTTTTTCTGTCACTAAATAAATGGTAATTGAAAGACAAACCACGGACCGCCACTGCTAAATATGTACTTAATGTTTTCCCTACAGATGAGCCTGATCTGACGGAGGCTTCTTGAGAGCCAGATCCTACTTCACAGACCTTCCATGATGCCCAAACACAGTGGTCAGACCCAGCAATGGAGGACCACACCTACTCAAAAGGCACCATCACATTATGTATGACAACTGCACCATCCTCTGCCTGTTGCAGATGTTGTTTTGAAAGATGATGCAGACTGTCTGTTGTACACAGGGATTCCACTACTTGAATTCAAAACCCTTGTGTCTTGCTTGCAACGTTTTGCCCCCACATTATCAGCATCTACAATCGATATATCTATGACCATGCTCGTATTTTGACCTCACTTAGTGGAAGTTATGGCGGAGCTCAGAGATGATCACGTTCGTCTAATAAGAGGTAAAATGATAGCATAAATACTGCTCGGTTTCTCGCAGAAACTGATTGTTTCGCTAGATAAGACCCTTATTCATCGTCTGGAATCGTCTGAAATAACGTATATGGGTCGCTCACTTCCTGTTCTGTGGACGCGGTTCTGGAAATGTGGTTCTGAAACTGGCTGCTGCTGGATACTATAGGTTGTTTGCAATCACGTGGTTCTGATGACGTGCAAAATTCAGATGAAGGGCAGGAAGTGAAAAACAGAATGGACGAGATGGAGGAAAGTCCGTATTGGGCTGGTTTAGAAAATCACAACATATGTTGAACGTGATCCTTATGTTATGAAGAGGACCAGATTTTCTACTTGCCTGCCATCTAGACGGCTGATATAGAGAATGTGAAGCTGCTGCCACGCCGTGTTGAGTTCTGGGCTGGTTTGTTTATATCGCGCTGCCTTTCTGCAAGTGAGTTTAGGTTATTTTGATTTTCTGTCGACTCGTAATTGTGAAATTGTAGGTCATTCATGCTGCATCGACTATTTCCATATGAACTCACACCATCGTTCAGGTGGAAAACAGCGTGAGGAGGTGACAGTAAGATGCTGAATAGCAAATCTAGTAATAATGTCACTGATTAAACCCACTGCCAGTCACTCAATAAAAAATCCCATTGCTTTTGAAAGGTCTGTATTTTATTTGGTTTAATTAACATTACATTTGCGAGTATGATTCTCACTCGGCTTGTGAATTAACAAAACTTGCCACAGCCACTTCAAAACTGTTCAGAAGCTTCCATAGATGCCCAGCAAACAATTTGACGTTGTGACGACGTCACGTGCTGGTCGTTTTTAGTCACGCTTACGTTAGCATATGACGTCACCACAACCGTCAAAGTGAAACACCAAAAGAGGTCGCTACGACGTCGCCAACCGACGTCGTGATAACGTCCCCAGTACGTTGAGGTAACGTTATTTAATTTTGGTCGTCGATTCGTCTTTTGGATGACGTTGCTGTAACGTGGCCAGTACGTTGCTGTGACGTGGCCAGTACGTTGCTTCAACGTATCGTTGGTTGCTGATTGGTCATTTGATGACTTTTGACAGTTTTTCATATATTCATTCTGCAGTGGATTTATTGACAGTTGTTCATTCAGTTAATTTACCTGCTACTGTCACAGCAACATCTATAATTGTGGTTCTTGTTCAGAACATCAGAATTTAAGTTTGTTTCAACTAGTACTGTTCAAATCTTGACATTTTACTCAAACAATTGGTAAAAACATGTTTAAACATTCACTAATGTTTGTAACATTGTAGAATAATTGAAAGAACTGAAAAGTGTTTTTGCAGATTTTATTTAACAATTTAACAGACACTTTAATAAATGGGTGATAACATTAACACAACTATATACATTAAAGCAAAAATTGAAAAAAATATAATTTAAAAAAGGTCTTAATCTTCTGAATCTCAATCTGTGTCACTGAATTCCTGGTTGATCTCTTGTGGGACCGCCACCTCTGGGATTGACAGCACCTAGACAAACAATTTAAATAAATTCAGTGAACAGACCTTCAAGTTTTAATGTCAAACAAGTAAGTAAGTGTTAACCATTTTAAGTAACTAGGGATTGGCTGATACCAGACTTTCTCTTTCATGGTATGAAATGCGATGTAGCCTATGTATATTTTGTTCAAAAACATGATCTTAACTGAATATTTTATGATAAAGTCATTATAATAGGATATATCCATCGTCAAAGAAATTCACTTCAGACATTCTCATTTGGCCAAAAAATCTATATAAAAAAAAAAAACTTGTATTGGTACACTGTACGTGTCGGCAAGTACAAAAAATGAAATACTACTGCTACTCATTCCATAAAGTGGTATTGGCCCATCCCTACAAGTAATAGTCGATTGCCAGAGTCTTTTAAGTGAAATGCTCACAAGAAGTGTATTTTTGTACCTGTAGTTTACTGTGGGCTGGTGCATGTTTTAAAACATTTGTGATGAGTCCCTCCACAGCTTTGTCCTGTAGTCCAGACCGACTCAGCATGATAGCCCCTGATGTGTAGAATAAAAAAAATAGAAATGTTTTGTAAATTTCTCGTGTAATTACAATGTTTTGGAAAACAAGTGGTGTTCTCATTTGAAATATAAATTAAATGACGCAGAAGGGCATTTAATATTGATATTGTCTTATAGATTTGAAATCTATATTTTGAAACATGAACCAATTGTAAAGCAGAAACTGTTTAGACAAGCATACATGCATTTTTTGTGCTGTGGAACATCCACACAATTATTACCAAAAGTAACACTTATATTAAACTCACGTTTGATAACCTGGTACACTGCTGTATGCAGCAAGGTTTTTTTCCCCTTCTTCCCATGAAGGCTGTAGTTCTTCCAGACACTGCTAGAAGCTACAGCCCTCATGATACGCCTTGTAGCTTCTCCCGGGTTGGCTCCACCAATCAGACTGAGATGGTGTGTCTACACAGAGGTATTACAGAAAATTAAAAATCAGTAATGCGGTAAATATTAAGCTCTACATAAAACATAGTTGTATGTTTAAACAATTACCCACCAATCTCTTCTTGTAGTCCGGAAGCTCTTTCAGTTTTGCCTCCAAGACAGCAAGTTCTTCCAAAGACTGGGCCACATCGATTTCTATTGGGGTCTCCCGACCCGGGCTGGCTCCTCCAATCTGGTTTAACCGGAGGATCTCCTGGATGCTTTTTGCCATCACATCCTGGCGGGTCAACATTGCCTTAAGTGTCTCTGATTCAGAAACACAAAATGTTTCAAAGACATTAAAATGAAGGTCAGAAATGTATAAAGTGCAAAGATAACACATTGCAGTTATTACATGACTGAAATTTACCCACAATAAAAATTAACATACCTTGCATTACTGTTACCGTTTCGGTTAAGGCGTTGATAGAGTCTGACACACGTGAGGAGCAGCTGGCAGTTTCTGTGTGCACATATGCAATACAAAATGCAAGCATGTTATAAAACAAGAACTACCAAAGTTCAAATCACCAGGCTACATTTCTTGTGTGTCACCAGGTTGATAACTGTAACACTTTACAAATAAACAAGATTTTCAAAGTCACTAAACCAACAATAAAAATATAATCATACCATCAGACATCTCAGGCTGAATAGGACTAACTGGATTAAGATCTGTGTAAAAAAAAAAAAAAGTCGTCAACATAAGGTATATTTTAATTTAGATCCGCACAACTAGACAAAGCTTATGCAACAATTGTTAACTTACTGTTCATAGTGTTTGTCTGCGGAAAGATGCAGATGGGAGGTGGAGGGAGTGTTGGTCCTGCAGAAGATTTCCGTGTAAGAGCTCTGGTGGTCCATGGGACAAATCTAGATACATATTTCCAAGATACTTTGGTTAATCATTAATTTACGGGACTTTTGTGATTTCCAAAAATGTCTTGCTAGCGATTTTCTTATAGAGGACAGTCTTGTGAAGCATGGCATGCTTGAGAAATATTGAACAATTATTTAATATCATACCTCTGGATTTCTTATTACTATGGAGGACCTGTTCCGCAGAGTCTTCATCTAAAAAGCATACAATAAACTCCAGTCAACAAACCAGTCAGGGATACAGCATGTAATAATAAATAAATAAACTGTAAATACCCTCATCGCTGCTGTAAGCAAATTTTGCTGGCCTTTTTGATGTCCTTTTTGAGAGCACCGCCCCATCCTCTGCACTTTCCACGTTTGACATCGTTTCAGCCTTTCTCAACCACCGAAGTGCCTGGTTAAAGTCAGCTACAAAGAAATGTGAACATTAGGGAAAGTACAAACAATATAGGATTAGTTGAAACATTTCACAAGTATTCTACATGATGCAATGTATTTTGCTTTCTTAGCAGCTTAAAAAAAAAAAACTTGTAAGTGTACAAACAATTTAATAAGAAGATACTTAATAAAGACAGTACATTACACGTATACCGACAGCAGCCATCTTGAAAAACAGTCTCGACAAGTCGAGCGACTTGTGGAGAGTGCGTCTGGTAGCTCGCCAGGACTGTAAATAGATTCTCCGACTTGGCTTCATCCTAAAATACAATCAAATTTTATGACGCCAGTTTAGCCAGAGAACCTAAAACTCCATGTAACAACAACGCCCTAACATTGTGAAAAAGTATGGTTTGTGAATAAAATAAGCAAAAGCAATTATCCACTTGAGACCAGACCATGTGTTGTGTAAGGACATGGTAGCCATTTGATATGTTTCTGAAAAGGTGTAAGTTAGGGGATTGGCAAGTTCTAAAAACAGAATAGAGGGTTTTCACCAACGTCACGTTGTGGACGGTAACCCGGATGCGCGGCCATTATGGAGGCACTCGGAGTAAACAACTGAACGGATTACAATGAAACGAGGGGTTGAAGGCAGTGATTAGCCAGTCGTTAGTGACTATAATAAATACAAAGAAAATCATATTTATGAGCCATAACCAGGACAAAGAGAGTGTAAATGTGTTCAGGGGAGACTGAGACTGAATGGGGCTCGTTTACACCACAAAACAATAGAGGCAATAGACTGAATGGATGTTTAGATGACAGCCAACGATACAATTCGATTCGATATAATTCGATACACTTACATAATTTTATGAAAGATTTAAAGGGGACGTAGGGGTGGGTGATATGGCAAAACAACAGTAGGCCCACTCGGACATGTTCTTTTTGAGTTCTAAATGTGACGCAACACTATACTCACCAATGAAACCTAACTAGTTAAAAAGCCATTTTAAACTACATTTGAAACAGAGATCTTGGTTATAATGTAAAATTCTGAAAATACTTTAGAGAACGCGGGTTGTTACACCTACCTGTGTTTCGTCGTGAAGGAATGGTGTTATTTCTTCTTTCTTCGATTCTAGATAAGTTAAACTACTGCTGTAACGTTAGGTAACTCTAAAAACTGAAAAGATAAGAAAGTGTGTAAAATAAACAACTAAGACGGTCAAAGATACGACAGTTACACCCACGCACGTTCGTGACCAGCAGCGGAAGCTCTTCTTTTGTGCTTATGGGGAGCAAGCGTTTGAGAGTTCATACTGCCCCTACTGTACCGAAGTGAAAATGTTGAATTCATGACTGGAATCTACAGGCTGTAACATTTTTAAATAATAGATACATTTTTTATTATTATAATTATTATATGTATAGATATAAATGTATTTTATATATATATATATATATATATATATATATATATATATATATATATATATATATATAAAATTATAGTTTAACTTTTTGAATGAAATTACTGATATAAATCAACTTTTTGATGATATTCGAATTATATGACCAACACCTGTACATATAAAACATCTGAAAGCAAATTCTTTTATCTGCTAAAGTCAAGAAATGACGTGGCTAAGACGTGGTGAGGAGGTCAAAATAATTGGTCATCAGCTGGTCTTTAGACAACGTTGTGGGGAGGTAAGGAAGCGACCAAGCGCTGCAGTCGAGATCGCAACTTCTGTTCTTCGTTGCCACAACGTCGTGGTATAGTCTTTTGGTGACGTGACGAACCCACGACCAATACTGACGTCACTTTTGGTCGCCGTTACGTCACGTGTTTGCTGGGTGTGATTTTGGTTGTAATTTGTTTAAATAAATATTTACAAAAGAATATAGTTTTTGTGTCTGTCCGCTGAATGTGATCCTCTCAGATTATCCTGCGCGGCCATATGGGAAAGTGAATCAAATTAATTTTCACGGTAACATTAACCAGATCAACATTGTGAACCAAATTCTTCAAAACGTCAGTGAAAACATCAAATGAACATGCAATAAAATAAAATATTTTCTTCCCTGCAAACGATACTAAGAAGAATGTGAATATTTAACCAAGTCAAAAACAAAGGTAAGCCGATATCCGTATTAAGTCCAGTCTCAGCAAATGCAAAACGCCATTAAAGGCAGCACCTTTTAAAGTAAAAAAAAAGTGATAAAAGTTACGTAAACAGTAAAAGCTCTTTGTGGTTTCTCGGTTTGATCCATTCGAGCAACAATAAACCACACAAAACATAGGCGTTTGTGTTAGTGTGTTAGTGATTTTGAGTTTGTGTTAGTGATTCCTATATAGAAAATCGCTCCCCGCTACAGCAGTGACGTCACGCGCAAACAACCTATTGAGGTTTTTGGACGCGTGATTTGATTCTGGAACCGGGCCTGTTTAAGAATATGCGGCCCCTTTAAGAAAAATGACGCGCACTGAGCATGCGCAGAAGAGAGAAGCGCGAGAGACGAGCTGAGATCAGTTGAAGCTAAAAGAGACGCTGTTAACGATCGTGAATGAAGGACAAAAGTGGAATATTTTCTCCGGATGCCTTATATTTCCAGTCTGCAGGTGAGAGATGTTTCTCAGATTACAGAGTTTAACATTAATCAGCTCCAGAGTTTACATGTTTAAGGACCAATGTAATGAAATGCGTTGTGTGTCCTGGTTTATTATGAGTGTAATAATATGTTGGCAGAGAGTTTTTCACAGACTCTGACTCTATTACACCAATAAAATGTGCTTAATGTGCCACTTTACAGAAGATCTCAGACATCAGCATAATGAATGAGGGGAAAACAGGGAACTTTAGGAGACAAAGAGGCTTTTCAGCAGCTCAGATAAACATGATGGTCCTGTTGTTTCTCTCAGACTTTGGACAGGAGTTCAACAAACCTTGTTTTAATGCAATTAATATCTAACTTGTATCAAAATACTCCATATTCCTGACAGAAAACGTGTTCACTTCATTTAAATGTAATTAAAGGGTCATTCCATGTCAAATCAACAATTTTACCCATTGAAAAAAAAAGAAGAATAGAAGGATATCAAGATATCTTTAATATTTTTAGAATAACAGGCATACAAACTTTGGAAAAATAATATTTATGGCTCTCAGGTATATTATATGCAATTGTGTTTATAGAAAAAACGAGATCCATTTCTAGTTTCAACATTATTTGTTGTTCAGATATTCCTCTGTAAAAGACAAAAGTATCAGCTGTGTGTAAAGTGACCCACGTTTGGTTTTTGGCCACTGAAAATGTGAACAATTGACCAATTTACTCATGAAACCACATTAAGATCTCCAGATTTTACTAATAGTCCTACCAATCTCTGTTTAAAACTAAAATAAAGCTGCCATCTTTTTTAAAGTCGTTTTTACCCTCCTGTAATTTGGCTCTGAATCTCAGGTGAAAATTGTCATATTGACCCCCCTCTAAAGAATTGTAGATTACTCAGTAAATATACATCCATGACATTTAATATTTTGGCTTTCATTAATATTTATGTTTTTCTTTCTTCATAAAAAAATATTAACAAAATAAAAATGAAGCCAGGTCTGGTCAACTCAGTATAAATTCAGTAACTTGTCTTTGATTTTTCCAGATCTGGTTCTGTGGGCGTCAGTATCTTGATTCTTCATTATTGACTGCTTTAGTAACTGTGAAATAATGACCAGTATATGGATTATAAATTATAGAGAAAAGCATCTAAATGATCGTTTTAATCGTAGTGAATGACAGAACTGACCTTTGCACATTAAAGATACTTTAACACTTTACAATAAGGTCTCAT
Source organism: Gobio gobio (assembly GCF_949357685.1). NCBI lineage: Eukaryota > Metazoa > Chordata > Actinopteri > Cypriniformes > Gobionidae > Gobio > Gobio gobio. The sequence continues at coordinate 52,045,548 of NC_137107.1, read as the reverse complement.
TTGTTAACATAAGTTAATGTATTAACTAACAATCAACAATACATTTGTTTTAATATTTTTTTCAATCTTTGTTAATGTTAGTTAATATAAATCCAGCTGTTCATTGTTGGTTCACGTTACTTGTAACAAATGTTAACAAATACAACTTTTGTAAATGTTGAAATTAACAATAAGTAAGATTTAGAGATGCACCGATGTATGATTTTTGATCGATTTACAACCATCGGCATATCGGCTATAGGATGAATGGTTTATTAATGAACTGCGGGAAGGCACTGAGCTGTATAATGTCTGCTGCATAATCCAAGATCATAATGTAATATTCCTGCTGCGCTGCTGTCTGCGTTTTAAAGTTAAAGGGTTAGTTCACCCAAAAATGAAAATTCTGTCATTAATTACTTACCCTCATGTCGTTGGACACCCGTAAGACCTCCGTTCATCTTCGGAACAGAAATTAAGATATTTTAGTGTGGCTCTGAAAGGCCTCCATTGACACAATGCACGGTTCAGTATCAAGACCCTTAAAAGACACTAAAGACTAAAGTTACAAAGTCCATCTCACTACAGTGGTTCTAAAATAACTTTATGAATCGGCGACAATAGTTTTTGTGCGCAAAAAAACCCTAAATAACGACTTATATAGTGATGACGATTTCAAAACACGGCCTCATGAAGCTTCGAAGCGTTATGAATCAGTGAGTCGATTCAGCAGTTTGAATCGCCAAATATCAGCAGTTTATATTTGCTTATTATTTATTAAATCCAGGTAATTGGTTGATAAAACATTGATTAAAATATAAGATACAATTTATATAAAACGAAATTCAGTTTAAAGAAACAACACAACAAAACTTAATGAAACAACACAACAAAACTTAATGAAGCAGTCAAAGTTATTTCTAACCCCCATGACATATTCTGACATATTGCGCATCTTTGTCCTGTTCACTTTTCTTAATCAACGTAAATTAAATAAAAAAATTACATTATAATATTTAAACATATGAAACGAAATATGTGTTTGATGGCTACAACAAATATAGTAGGCTACAGTACAGAGAAATGTAATGTCGGAGCGCACATGGTTTTACCGGTGAGCGATTCATGAGTGGAGCTCCACTTCGCTCACATGTTCTGGTTGGGTAGGCAGGTTTTTTGTATTCATTTTTAATTTTTCTATTTCCTGTCGCTGTGCATGCTCTTTTACTGTAGGTTATATGGCAGTGTAAACAGCTAAATAACCCTTTTATTTAAAGGTTTAATGTAGGCCATAGTAGTCCATAGCATTACGATTGCAAGAATGTTGGACTCGCACTGTATAAATCCGGCCAGACTGATTTGCTGAAATCAAAATGCGAACAGTGAAGGAGATTTGCCAGCACCGGCATAGGATTCTGCTGGGTCTTAAAGCCTTCCGCGAACGGCTATGTTCGCAAATCAAACAGTGATTTTTCTCAAAGGAATGATTATTTCTCAGTTTAGATCGTATGCCTGAATATACGGGACAAACTTCGTTTCGTATGGCTTTCATATGGAATGCTTCATTGATGCCTTGAATACGGGACTATTCCGGTTGGCAGACGGAATCTAGTCATAAAAATGGAATTTACTGCATAACGCATAACATGAATTAATTTACCTCACACACACACACAAACTCAAAGGTCTTCACGGCAACCCGTCAAAATAAAAGTTCAGTTTAACAAAGTAATTGTGACTGAATTATATAAATGTTGTACAGTAGGGATGGGCGATATGGCCTAAAATCCATATTGCGATATACATTGCAGCCTCTTGCGATAACGATATATATTGCGATATAAATATTATAATAGAACCATTTCAGAACGGGTTAGACCCTAAGGAAAGCCACACTGCTAAATGTGTTTGTTTGTTTTTTAAGATAGAAACGTTGTATGTAGTTTTGAGAACATTTATTGTGCAAAACTGTAATTTTAACATATTGTTACAGATAAATAAAATTCAAGTACACTAGCTGCAGAGACTTAAAAAAAAAAAAAAAAAAGCAGAACGTTTTAAAAACGTCCTGTACGCGCTTATCCATATAATGGCAGTGAATAGCGACCAGGCTGAAACTTTACAAAAATTATACAAAAATTATACAAAAATTATACAAAAGTATCACGCAATGCTACAGGGAGACGCGTGCCAGATCTGTACCAATTTCGGTACCACAATTATTTTTTATTTAAGTATTTAAAAAAATTAAATGCAATTCAATAAGTTTATTATTTATTATGATAATCATTACAAGTAAATAATAATAGTAAAAAAAGGCAGGTCCCAGGCACTCAGTCAAACGTAAAAGAGGAGAAGGAATAAATTAAAAGCCTTTATTAAGTATGGCTTAAGTCATATTAAAAACTACAAGAGCCAACATGTTTCGACCAAAACAGATGGTCTTCTTCAGGGCAAAGCAGCACACAAGATGAGAATGACACAAACTTATAAGTTGAACCCCACCCATAGTCTGAAAGCATTCAATTAGCCTAATAAGGCCTAATATAATCAATTAACCCAATGAGACAATCAGGTCTACAAGATTGGAGAACCAACGTAATGAGCAAAGAAACAAGTATTCAAAAAACAAAAAAAACTCTCCTTCAACGTAGGCTACCTGGAGTGAAAAATAAAGCAAGTGTCACATATTAGAAAAACGAAAAACAAAGACAGAGAAAACCAAGGCAAAAAGTACAGAGCATGAACTTCATAAGGACATAGAAAACACATCATAAAAAACACTTGAACTCTATGTCCTCGTTCAGACCTGGATAACGAAGCGCATCCAATTTGGATCCATCAACTGGATGCGCTTCGTTATCCAGGTCTGAACGAGGACATAGAGTTCAAGTGTTTTTTATGATGTGTTTTCTATGTCCTTATGAAGTTCATGCTCTGTACTTTTTGCCTTGGTTTTCTCTGTCTTTGTTTTTCTAATATGTGACACTTGCTTTATTTTTCTCTCCAGGGGCCTGTTTCAGAAAGGAGGTTAAGTGAAAACTCTGAGTTGGTTAACCCTGAAATAAGGGAAACTCTGGGTTTTCTGTTTCAGAATGGGAGGTATGTCAAACCCGAGAAAGCAGGGTAAGTCAAGCCCGTTTCTGAGAGTCAGTTACCAGGGTTATACTTTAAAAATTAAAGTGAGATTGATAACTGCAGTGAAAAGAGAGAAAGATGTTAATTTTAACTATCACTCCCATAGACGCTTTATTAGAAACACTCTCACAGCAGCGGTAGCTTGATTTTTGTAATTTGATGCAAAAGTAATATAATACAAAGTATTAGTGTTATAAATGTACATAAAAAAAAAATACACAAAACGTTGCAGGATTTACGATATTGATGACTATTAAAACACGTCATCACAGTCTGTGAAAAGGGTCTATGTGGGAAAAGCTGCTGCACATTGGACACTGAATGATATTTATTTAATATGTCAAATGTTTGTAAAGTCATTAAACCAACACCCATGAACATTTTATGCTTAAAGCTTTATCTGATTGAATTATGTTTTTATTTTATTTTTTATTTTTAGCTGCTGCCACATTCTTTGTTTGCCTTTTGGATACCATGAAAATTAAACTTCATTAAAATAATTAAGAATTAAACTTGTGTATTGACCTGGAAGTATGCAAACGTCTTTTTGTTGGGTGCTGTTGCCATGGTGAATCGTAATTTCGGAGCTCCATTGATCGTGGCTTTTCATAGTTGGAGTGCATGAGCTTAATTCAGAGTCAGTCTACTCAGAGTTGATTGAACTACCTCAAATCAGCTTTTCTGAAACCCAAAACTCAGAGTTTCCCATCTCAGAGTAAGTCAACTCAGAGTTCAGGTTTAAACTCAGAGTTGGTTGAACCTCCTTTCTGAAACAGGCCCCAGGTAGCCTACGTTGAAGGAGAGTTTTTTTGTTTTTTGAATACTTGTTTCTTTGCTCATTACGTTGGTTCTCCAATCTTGTAGACCTGATTGTCTCATTGGGTTAATTGATTATATTAGGCCTTATTAGGCTAATTGAATGCTTTCTGACTATGGGTGGGGTTCAACTTATAAGTTTGTGTCATTCTCATCTTGTGTGCTGCTTTGCCCTGAAGAAGACCATCTGTTTTGGTCGAAACATGTTGGCTCTTGTAGTTTTTAATATGACTTAAGCCATACTTAATAAAGGCTTTTAATTTATTCCTTCTCCTCTTTTACGTTTGACTGAGTGCCTGGGACCTGCCTTTTTTGCCATAGGATTTTTCCCTACCCCAAGAGCATCTATTGCGAACTGTTTAACTACACCTGAGCGCCGGGTTGAACCCTTTGCAGTAAATAATAATTGTATTTGCTATGTTCAGGGAAAAAGGACTACTGTCAAATAAAAATAAAGAAAATAATAAGAACAAATAATTTAAATACAAGCAGCAGCACAAATAAATACTTTTGAGCAAAGATACTAATAAAATAAACTATGCTTCTCAGGTTTTTCAAGTAGCCTACGTCTAACATTAGTTTTCAGGTACAGTAGGCCCACAGAAAATGATCAAATGTAAAATAACATTGCATATTTGACTGTATAAATTAAAGATTAATCCTATTAAACTTACAAAAGCATTTCAATAAAGAGCAGTGAGTGATGTCCTTGTCTTTTGTTGTTTGACATTAAACAGACAGCAGTAAAGGCTACTGCCCCTTTAAGACCTAATGCTACTGCCCCTTTAAGACCTATTGCTACTGCCCCTTTAAGACCTAATGCTTGGATATGCGTTGTCTTTCTCGACAGTATAAAGTTCACTTAAGGCATATACAGACTATGTCTGCTAGGATACTCACCAAGATGGACATGTTGACATACTTTTTGTGTGAGTTTGTCCGTTCAAGAGCAAGATTTGAAAGAGAACTCAATATTTGCGCGCTGTGAGACGTGTGCGCGCTCTCGGATGAATGCACAGAGATACATTTTCTCACAGCGTGCGCTACTTCTCATTCGCGTCTTCTGGCTCTACACCCGAGTGATGACGGAGAAAACGACTGGTCATATTCCAACATACGGCAGCACTCGCATGTATTGAACAGTTTACAAAGAGAGAATTATTTGAAAAATTTGAAAGAAAAAAAAAATGGTCCCGGTTGGGAAACACTGCAGTAGGGATGAAACGGTATGGAAATTTAACATCACGATTATAGTGACCCAAATTATCGCGGTTATCAATATTATCACGGTTTTGTTCAAACGAGATGAAAGTGTTCAAAAAGAACAGATGCACACTTAAAACATTTCAACAAGTTTTATATTTGAAATTCAACAAACAACAAATAACTAAAGCAGCTCTATGCACTTTTTTAAGCAAGATTCTGTGGGATTTCCTTCCTTAATGGCCGTCGTCAATAGCAACACAACGCATAATAATAATTTGTCGTAAATATAATCTCTAATATTATCTCTGTAAATATATTTTTAAGCAATATTCTCATCAGTGTTCAGCAATGATGCATTTAAATCTAGCATATTTTGTGTAAGAGCCCAAACAGTATCCTAGTGAAATAATGCATATCCATATTTCCATGTGATTTGACAGTTTATTTTATTAAATATCAAAATGTGTGCATCATACTCATACCTGACACCTAGATGAACACTTTACAGTCGGTTTTATGACTGTCATTCTCTTCAAATGCTATTGAAGTTTGAAAGTTGTGTAACTTTAGAGACGGTCCCTAAATTCGCCAGTGTCATATCAGATGCGCTGTGGTTCTGCTGTTTTAAAAAAAAAAAACATTTTAGATGCTGAAATAGAACAAAAACAGTCACTCTCTGTATGATGAGTGAATCTCCTGCGTACATCCCACGTTTATCTCTGCTTTTAGTGTAGATTTCAGCGAGTGAGAGTGACGCGCACTCTGAACAAAACTCTTGCTAATCTGAACGCCTCTGATTATGAGACATTGCATTCATAAACTCAATAGAAACACGTGTGAGTGGTTATAATGCGCAACGCGATTATAACAGATGGATTTTGAGAAGACTATAATAAGTTCAACAGCCAGAGTGACTAGTGTGCAGCCGAAATAACGTTAAGTTACACCCGCAAATGGCGGTTGTTAATGTCAAGCCCTGATTATTATCCATTAAATGTCACCCTAGTCTTGACTGAATTTGTTCGTTCGCTTCACGTTATAATTTGCCAGACGTAGTTTTGGTATTGAGGTTAAAGTCCACTTGCCTTGCGTTCGTAGTTTAGAAGTGTTCTCCCTATTACAGCGACTTTCTTCAGGCATGTTCTGCACACAGGGTGACCATCTTCGATTAAGTTTCCCTCAGGACTTTTGTAAAAGCCTAAATATGACCACACCTCAGATTTGGTCCTTTTAGAAGTCTGAAAAATCCCCCGAGTGCTGTCACTACCTTCTGCCATTTCTCCTCAATCAAAAAACAGCGATGCGCTGCGCCAGACTGACGCTGACTGGACTTGCCGCGAGTTTTCACAATCATGATAATCACATGCGGTTTTAATGAAAATTTAATTTTATACGATATTACTAACCGTCACTAAATTTTATCGTGGTTTATCGTGAAACCGGTAATCGTTTCATCCCTACACTGCAGAGACTACAAAGACAGTGAGCAAGTGTGTGTGTGTGTGTGTGTGTGTGTGTGTGTGTGTGTGTGTGTGTGTGTGTGTGTGTGTGTGTGTGTGTGTGTGTGTGTGTGTGTGTGTGTGTGTGTGTGTGTGTGTGTGTGTGTGTGTGTGTGCGCTCATCTGTGCGTCGGACGGCCGAACCAAGTCCAAACAATGGATGTTGCACCGGTCTTTTTTACCAGCTCCTCCGTTTCGTTTTCAGCGATGTTTACTCAAGATGACCAATACGATGATGCATTGCTGCAGTTGCAGCTCGTGGCTCTAAATTTCGCGGGTAGATTCTGTCATCAACGTGCATTATCGCGATAGTGCAATAGACTTAAAGGTCCCATGGCATGGCTTTTTTCTATTATTTTATAATGTTTCCTGAGGTGTACTTATATTGTTAGTATGATTTTTACATCATAAAATGTCATAATTTAGAAATAAAAGGCATTTTTTTCTATACTGCTGTTTGCCCTGTGGCTGAATGCCCTGCTTCAAGAGGCGTGTCTGCTGTGAGACTTGAGAAAAACGCCCACTGTTGTGATTGGCTGATATCTTTGCATTTGATATGAGCGGAGGGGGCGTGGTTTAACGAGGTCTACGAGGCACGAGCTGCTGCTGCCAGAGACACGGATGGACCGGAGTTCACTTCACATCAGATCTGTCAGTCTCAGTTCAGTCAGTGAACTGTTTTAGTTACAGCATATACTTCAGATTATTAGTCTATTTCTAGTCGGAGGGACTGTCACTCATGTCAGAAAGTTAGTAACTTTACTAAATTATGGATCAGCGCTGACTGGAAACGCGAACCGTTTAGAACGATTTAGTCCGATTTGGTGAAATGATTCGGTTCACTAAAAAGAACCGGTTCAAAAGAAAGATCGTTCGCGAACCGGACATCACTAATGTACCAGAGACTGAGCTCAGCGATTGCTAACAAAGTTATTTATAGTAACTACTGAGTTATGAGAGCGCTGTCAGTCAGCTCGAGTTTATTGTGCTTGTATCAGAGAGTTCTGAATAAACACGAGTCCCAGTCACGCCGAGTCCGTCTTCATCATTATTACCAACTTTGTAACACATGCAAAGTACCATTACAGCTGTCGAGATGAACGAGTTAAAAGTAAGTGTTGATAATAGCATTATTTTTAGATATTTTCCTATCATATGAAAAGTGTCAGTGACGCGAATTGAGTAACGTTACACAGCGCAAACAAAGACACAACAGCAGTAATCGAATGTAATCCAGTTTATTGTGGGAATAGCTGGCTAGCCTAGCCCAGATACCCTCACGCTTACCCCCTTCTGCTTAATCTCTGGCCGCGTTTGGTGCCTCCGCTGTGGGCCAGATGCAGTACTGGGGGTCGGGGATGTTGAAGGCCGACCGGTCAGTGCAGCCCGAGCTTCGGCGTGTGTGAGGTTTATCTCTAAAGATGTTACTCTGCTGATGTTGAGCAGAAAAGACTGTATGCACATTTTAGAACAGATAGACGCGACGAGGACGTACAAAAACACTGACTCACAAGATAGAAAACACGAAAACACCGTTCTGTCGGTAGAGAGAGAAGCCGCTGCGTGTGCACGAATAATAAATAATTAGCTACACATCAGAAATCACTGATCACAGATCAGAAGGAACTGAAAAAAGACTTCTGTTTTCATTTGTACATCCAAACACTGAGAAACTGCCAGCGTTCACTCGTTCACAAGCAGTGATCTCTCGAGCGTTTGCATGGGCGTGCCAGATTCTCTGGGCGGAGGAAAGGGAGGTAAACGTTCCTGCTTGGACGTCAAACCAGGAGACTTCAGGATTGGCTAGTCTAGGCCTGTCATTTTCTCAAAGGCAGAGAAAGACAGCCAGAACTCGGGTTTTCACCGATCAACATTTCTATCCACTTGGGGACAATATTCAGGCTAGGGGAACTCATATTAATGTTGAAAAACCTCATAAAATGAAAATTTCATGCCATGGGACCTTTAAAATCTCTATTGTAGGCCAATTTTGTAACGTTTATATCGCATATCGTTTATATTGCCCATTACTATTGTACAGTAGAATTTAGCTACGGCTCAATGTAATAATAATATATGTATTTAATTTATACAGTGAAGGATATGCAGTGTTATTTAACATTTGTTTACTTTATTTCTGTACCTGGAAACTGTTAAACCTACCTAAAAAGCACTGTTTATTTCATATGTATCTTTGTTCTGTTGTATTTATGTTGGCCTGCTGAATGTTAAATGGATCCAGTCTATGTTCACTAGAAAGGATTTTTGATAATGCAGCAATAAAGTAGCTAGTAGGCTAGAAGTTAATGTATGTTTTTCTTTTTAACTCTGCTGATTTAAAACACTTTATTTTAATGACAAAATTTTGAATAAGAGGGCAAAGACAAATATCAGTATCGGCCAATAATTGTCTGTTAAAATCGGTATCTGCCCAAAAAAATCTTATCGGTGCATCCTTACCAAGATTAATAAATGCTGTAGAAGTGCAGTTCATTATTAGTTCATGTTAACTAATGAAACCTTATTGTAAAGTGTTACCGATACTTTATACTCGCACACATGGGCGTCAGAATCAAAAAATGTGGGTGGGTCCTCTCCCAGAAAAATTTTACTGGAGTAGATGCCATTTACATTAAGTATAGACCCCCTTCCCAAGTGTATTCGTCACACTCAGGCTGTTCTTAACCCTGCCTGTTACCAACTGCGAGATCCTTCTCTCAACTTAAAAGAGTGAAGAATAAACTCAGGACAACCATGAGACAGAAGCGGCCGTCTACACTCTCCCTGCTGGCTATTGAATCCGAAACTAGTCAAGGGAATGGACCTTGAGGATTTAATTTTGCTTTCTCAAAGTCTAGAAAAAAGATGCTCTGCTAAAGGTAAGGCATTTATAATTATTTGTGGGCAAATATGAGACTGTTGTTGAATGTGAAGGTTTTTAGAGATGCTTGTGAAGTTTGGCATGTGTTTGCTGCTGTGCATCTCTGTGGTGCTGAATTCAGCTGTTGATATGGTTGCTTGCAGAAATGTTCACAAGTCCCTGTGGTCCAAGTCAAGTCTTTCAGGTCCAAGTCAAGTCTCAAGTCTTTCAGGTCCAAGTCAAGTTTCAAGTCTGTGAGGTCCAAGTAAAGTTTCAAGTCTGTGAGGTCCAAGTCAAGTCAAGTAAAGTCTCAAGTCTTTCAGGTCCAAGTCAAGTTTCAAGTCTGTGAGGTCCAAGTCAAGTCTCAAGTTTTTCAGGTCCAAGTCCAAGTCAAGTTTCAAGTCTGTGAGGTCCAAGTCAAGTCGAGTCAAGTCAAGTCTCAAGTCTTTCAGGTCCAAGTCCAAGTCCAGGGTTTTTCCTGGGTCAAAAATGGTCTTCGGTGGTGGCTGACAGACATGGTCATCCATACACACACACACACACACACACACACACGCACAGTAAAAAAGTACCCTACCCACGTGATCTGCAAGCGCAATACTGACAATACATTTTAGATAAATTCAAAGAAAGTTTGTAATTTTTGCTTATCTTATTTTGATACCTTATTTTTACACTATTTACAGATAATAGTTTTGGTATATAATCATATCAATATTAAAAAGTAGTATTAAAAAATGATCAAATAGCCTAATTTTCTGCCATATACAATTTCATAAAATGATCAGCTAGCTAATAACAAATTTGTTCTGGGTTCACCTCACTCCAGTCTAAACTAAATGATTTATAGGCTATTTATTTTACTACACATTGTGAACATAAATAAGCTGAAAGACTGTGGATAATTAAAACTAACTCTTACCCCTCCTCTTGCTAAATTGGGTAAGCACACTTGTGTTCTCATTTCAGATGTTCAGAGTAAATGATTAAACTGATTCGTGAGTTCAGTGTTGGACAGTTCAGTTGTTCTAACCAGTCGTTAAAATGATTCGGTTCAAAGGAGACATATAGGTCGCGAATCGGACATTAGCACACGCGTTGTGCTTCATATTCTGTTCCAGTTGGTTTGGTATTTCAAGTTTGATTTTCCCCCTCGTGGGTTTTTGTTTTGTTTTGTATTTGTGTTTATTATTTTGTCAATAAATCCACCTTTCTCTGCAATTGAGTCCTCGCTCCCAGTTTTCCTTTGCGCCACGTAATGCTGCTGTGTAACACCGCAGCTTCCCTTCAGATTAATGGATTGCTTTTCAAATTAAATAACAAAGTTTTGTAAGGTACGGCTTGACTATATTGTTACTATTTCTTGCTCATTTATTTAACAGCAGTTTTCTAATGGGTTATGAATTTGCATGCCTTCAGATGCGTCAGCCTAGGGTCCACTTCAAATGTGGTCACTCTAGGGCACTATACTGTGTTAATCTGGGCCTGTTAATGTGCCACTTTACAGAAGATCTCAGACATCAGCATAATGAATGAGGGGAAAACAGGGAACTTTAGGAGACAAAGAGGCTTTTCAGCAGCTCAGATAAACATGATGGTCCTGTTGTTTCTCTCAGACTTTGGACAGGAGTTCAACAAACCTTGTTTTAATGCAATTCATATCTATCTTGTATCAAAATGCTCCATATTCCTGACAGAAAACGTGTTCACTTCATTTAAATGTAATTAAATGGTCATTCCATGTCAAATCAACAATTTTACCCATTGAAAAAAATGAAGAATAGAAGGATATCAAGATATCTTTAATATTTTTAGAGTGACAGGCACATAAACTTTGGCAAAATAATATTATGGCACTCAGGTATATTATATGAAATTGTGTTGATAGAAAAAACAAGATCCATTTCTAGTTTCAACATTATTTGTTGTTCAGATATTCCTCTGTAAAAGACAAAAGTATCAGCTGTGTGTAAAGTGACCCACGTTTGGTTTTTGACCACTGAAAATGTGAACAATTGTGAACAAAGATGGCTAAAGTCGACAGATTTTACTAATAGTCCTACCAATCTCTGTTTAAAAGTAAAATAAAGCTGCCATCTTTTTTAAAGTCGTTTTTACCCTCCTGTAATTTGGCTCTGAATCTCAGGTGAAAATTGTCATATTGACCCCCCTCTAAAGAATTGTAGATTACTCAGTAAATATACATCCATGGCATTTAATATTTTTGCTTTCATTAATATTTATGTTTTTCTTTCTTCAGAAAGAAAAATTTACAAAATGTATTTTTTAGCCAGGTCTGGTCGACTCTGGTAATTCAGTATAAATTCAGTAACTTGTCTTTGATTTCTCCAGATCTGGTCCTGTGGGCGTCAGTATCTCACAGTGATCACAGTTCACACATACACTGAAGCCCCTCCCACCACTGAAGCCCCTCCCACCACAATTCACCAATAAATACTGGGAATATTCCCATCATCCTACAAGAGAAGGACAAACTCCAGGTGTAGCAGCTGAAATCTGTGTGACTGTTAAAGATGGAGTTTATTAAAGAGGAGATTGAAGACATGAGTTATCCAGAACCATCCAGAATAAAACATGAAGATACTGAGGAACAAATAGGTTGGTGTCCATTCTTGATTCTTCATTATTGACTGCTTTAGTAGCTGTAAAATAATAATCAGTATATGGATGATAAATGATAGATAAATGCATCTAAATGATCATATTCAATCAGTTTTAATCGTAGTGAATGACAGAACTGACCTTTGCACATTAAAGATACTTTAACACTTTACAATAAGTTCTCATTTGTTAACATTAGTTAATGTATTAACTAACAATCAACAATACATTTGTTACAATATTCATAAATCTTTGTTAAAGGTCCCATGGCATGGCATTTTTCTATTATTTTATAATGTTTCCTGAGGTGTACTTATATTGTTAGTATGATTTTTACATCATAAAATGTCATAATGTAGAAATAAAAGGCATTTTGTCTATACTGCTGTTTGCCCTGTGGCTAAATGCCCGGTTACAAGAGGCGTGTCTGCTGTGAGTAGGGTTGCCACCCGTCCCGTAAAATACGGAATCGTCCCGTATTTACAAGCAAAATTACGCATTCCGTATCAAACCAATACGGGACGCGATTTGTTCCGTATTTTACATAGGTCCACACATAGTTCAATAAACACATACGGATTTTGCAGTGTGGAGAATACTGATAGCAAATATAAACAAATCAATTTCACAATAAGTAGTACAGGAGCTAATTTGTGCGTGATTGCGTTTTAGCGGCTTTGTTGTCATAGCGGCGGAGTCTCAAGAACATGCGCTGTGCCTGTAAACTTGCGCGTTTTTTTAAAAACATGTCGAGCTCGCGTCGCGTGCGTCCACAGTTTAAACGCAAGAGGATCTCCAGATATAGAACTGGATATCAAAAAGGTATCAATGGGTCTGTCCAGTAACTCATGATGAACCTCAGGCGAACTGCACACTTTGTGAGAAGCATTTCAGTTGCTCAGACTGACTGACTTAAAGCAACAGCGGTGACAGACCAGTCTATGTGACAGACACATCTGTGCTTCTAAAGGTAGCCTATAGTTTTTTTTAATGGATAATATATTAATATAATATGCCATACATTATCAGAGCTTGGCAGACAGAATTATTATTTTTAGACAGGTTAATTCATAGATTATAGCCTAATAAATGTAATTATTAATTTATAATTTAGCTACGCTATAATCATACATAACCAATAATCCTATCATATAAAGTTTATGACATTTAAAAACAACTTTAGATAAAAATGGGACAAATAATTACATGATAATATAGTCATACTTTAAGTAAATTAATTAAAAGCAGTTTTTGAAATTCAAAAAAGTGATTAATGGTTCAGAATGATTGCTTAAAGGGACAATGCACCCAAAAATGAAAATTCTGTCATCATTTTCTCACCCTCAAGTTGTTCCAAACATGTATACATTTCTTTGTTATGTTGAACACATAGGAAGATTACTATGGAAGTCAATGGTGCCCCCAAAGAAGCCTGGTTACAAACATTCTTCAAAATATATTATTTTGTGTTCAGCAGAACAAAGAAACTCATACAGGTCTGGAACATCATGAGGGAGAGTAAATGATGACAGAATTTTCATTTTGGGCTGAACTGTCCCTTTAAAGTGCACCAAATAGGTTACTAAAAAGTTCTTTAGAAATAAATAAAATAATCAAATGTAAAATAATATAAAATGTGTTCTGTTGCAAGTTCACATACTTGATTGTGTTTTTATTATTCTAGGAGACTTTAATTAGGCACAACTCACACGTGAGCTGCCTAAATTCAAACAACACGTCACATGCCCCACCAGAGACAATAATATTTTGGACCATTGCTACACTACAATAAAAGATGCATATCGCTCTGTCGCCCGAGCAGCTCTAGGACTCTCTGATCACTGCCTGGTCCATCTTTTACCAACTTACAGACAAAAACTTAAAACTGCTAAGCCAGAAATAAGGACTGTAAAGAGATGGACCAATGACACAGAGCAGGTCTTACAAGCCTGTTTTGAAAGCACTGACTGGAGTGTTTTTGAAGCTGCTGCCACCGATCTGGACGAGCTCACAGAAACTGTTACATCATACATCAGTTTCTGTGAGGATTTATGCATCCCTACCAGGACTTATTTATCATTTAACAACGATAAACCGTGACTCAGACAGCTGCGTCAGGCCAAAGAGGATGCCTACAGGAGCGGGGACAGGATCTTGTTTAATCAGGCCAGGAACACACTGACAAAGGAGATTGGAGTGGCTAAGAAGAGCTACGCCAAAAAGCTGGATAACCAGTTTTCTGCCAACGACCCTGCATCAGTGTGGAAAGGCCTGAAAGACATTACCAACTACAAGACACCACCCCCCAGCATCGAGAGCAATAAACAGCTTGTTGAAGACTTAAATCAATTCTATTGTAGATTTGAGACCCAAGATCAGACACTTCACACCCGCCCTGAACATCTCTCTTCACAGCCATCAACACCTCCAGCCATCCCCCTCTCCTCCCACCCTGCACTTCAGATCAGTGAGGATAATGTGCGCCAGATCTTTAGAAAACAAAAGAGAAGGAAAGCACCAGGCCCAGACTGTGTTTCACCAGCCTGTCTGAAAACCTGCGCTGACCAGCTGGCTTCTATCTTCTCACTGATCTTCAACAGATCACTGGAGCTGTGCAAAGTCCCATCATGCTTTAAACGCTCCACCATCATCCCAATCCCCAAAAAAACAAAGATCACAGGACTCAATGACTACAGACCTGTGGCTTTAACATCTGTAGCCATGAAGTCATTCGAAAGACTGGTGTTGGCATATTTGAAGGACATCACTGACCCCTTGCTTGACCCCCTTCAGTTTGCCTACAGAGCAAACCGGTCCGTGGATGATGCAGTCAACATGGGACTGCATTATACCCTACAACATCTGGACAAACCAGGGAACTATGCGAGGATTCTGTTCGTGGACTTCAGCTCTGCCTTCAACACCATCATCCCATCACTGCTTCAGACCAAACTGACCGAGCTCTCTGTCCCTAGCTCTGTCTGTCAATGGATCACCAGCTTTCTGACAGACAGACAACAGATAGTCAGAATGGGCAAAATCATGTCCGACAGCCGCATCATCAGCACTGGTGCCCCACAAGGATGTGTTCTCTCCCCACTGCTATTCTCCCTGTACACCAACGACTGCACCTCTAAAGACCCCTCCACCAAGCTCCTGAAGTTTGCAGACGACACTACTGTTATCGGCCTCATCCAGAATGGTGACGAGTCTGCGTACAGACAGGAGGTGGAGCAGCTGGTTCTATGGTGCAGGTACAACAACCTGGAGCTGAACATGCTCAAAACAGTGGAGATGATAGTGGACTTTAGGAGAAACCCCCCTGTACTCCCCCCACTCACCATCATGAACAGCACTGTGGCTGCAGTAGAGTCATTCAGGTTCCTGGGCACCACCATCTCTCAGGATCTGAAATGGGACGTGCACATTGACTCTATTGTGAAAAAAGCCCAGCAGAGACTTTACTTCCTCCGACAGCTGAGGAAGTTCAACCTGCCACAGGAGCTGCTCGTACAGTTCTACTCCGCTGTCATAGAATCCATCCTCTGCACTTCCATCACCGTCTGATTTGGCTCAGCCTCCAAAACTGACCTCCGAAGACTACAGCGAATAGTCCGGACTGCTGAGCGAATCACTTGCACTACTCTTCCCACACTTCTAGAACTGTACTCATCCAGAGTGAGTAAAAGGGCATGCAAAATGGGTGAATGGGTGTCCCTTATTTTGCCACACCAAAGGTGGCAACCCTAGCTGTGAGACTTCAGTAAAAACGCCCACTGTTGTGATTGGCTGACATCTTTGGATTTTAAATGAGCGGAGGGGGCGTGGTTTAACGAGATCTACGACGCACGAGCTGCTGCTGCCAGAGAGACGGATGGACCTGAGTTCACTTCACATAAGTTCTGTCAGTCTCAGTTCAGTCAGTGAACTGTTGTAGTTACAGCATATACTGCAGGTTATTAGTTTATTTCTAGTCGGAGGGGCTGTCAGAAAGTTAGTAACTTTAGTAAATTATGGATCAGCGCTGACTCGAGACCCCTTTAGAACGATTCAGTCCGATTTGGTGAACTGATTCTGTTCACTAAAAAGAACCGGTTCAAAAGAAAGATCGTTCGCGAACAGGACATCACGGAGACGGAGCGATTGCTAACAAAGTTATTTATAGTAACTACTGAGTTATGAGAGTGCTGTCAGTCAGCGCGAGTTTATTGTGTTTGTATCAGAGAGTTCTGAATAAACACGAGTCCCAGTCACACCGAGTCCGTCTTCATCATTATTCTACCAACTTTGTAACACATGCAAAGTACCATTACAGCTGTCCAGATGAACGAGTTACGAGTAAGTGTTGAAAATAGCATTGTTTTTAGATATGTTCCTATCATATGAAAAGCGTCAGTGACGCGCATTGAATAGACAGCGCAAACAAAGACACAACAGCAGTAATCGAATGTAATCCAGTTTATTGTGGGGAAAGCTGGCTAGCCTAGCCCAGATACCCTCACGCTTACCCCCCTTCTGCTTAATCTCACGCCGCGTTTGGTGCCTCCGCTGTGGGCCAGATGCAGTACTGGGGGTCGGGGATGTTGGAGGCCGACCGGTCCTGAGCTTCGGCGTGCGTGAGGTTTATCTCTAAAGATGTGACTCTGCCGATGTTTAGCAGAAACGACTGTATGCACATTGTAGAACAGATAGACGCGACGAGGACGTACAAAAACACTGACTCACAAGATAGAAAACACCGTTCTGTCGGGAGAGAGAAGCCGCAGTGTGTGCACGAATAATAAATAATTAGCTACACATCAGAAATCACTGATCACAGATCAGAAGGAACTGAAGAAAGACTTCTGTTTTCATTTGTACATCCAAACACTGAGAAACTGCCAGCGTTCACTCGTTCACAACCCATGATCTCTCGAGCGTTTGCATGGGTGTGCCAGATTCTCTGGGCGGAGGAAAGGGAGGAAACCGTTCCTGCTTGGACGTCAAACCAGGAGACTTCAGGATTGGCTCGTCTGGCCTGTCATTTTCTCAAAGGCAGAGAAAGACAGCCAGAACTCAATTTTACACCGATCAACATTTCTATCCACTTGGGGACATTATTCAGGCTAGGGGAACTCATATTAATGTTGAAAAACCTCATAAAATGAAAATTTCATGCCATGGGACCTTTAATGTTAGTTTAATAAAAATCCAGCTGTTCATTGTTGGTTCACGTTACTTAACAAATGTTAACAAATACAACTTTTGTAAATGTAGAAATTAACATGAACTAAGATTAATAAATGCTGTAGAAGTGCAGTTCATTATTAGTTCATGTTAACTAATGAAACCTTATTGTGTTACCGATACTTTATACTCACACAGGCTGTGTCTTGTTTTCTGCTCAGTGTTTTTCATTTTCACATTTAACCTCATTGAACTGATTCTGACTTCTTTATATGTTTATTTTAGACCAGATGGAAGAGAAGGAGCAACAACACAAACTAAATGATGTAAAGAAACTCTGTGACTTCAAAACTCAAGAAACAAAAGCCAAAAAGCTGCACACCTGCTCTCAGTGTGGAAAGAGTTTTTCTCACTCATCAGGTCTCAGAGACATTTGCGCATTCACTCTGGAGAAAAAACGTATACATGCACTCAGTGTGGAAAGAGTTTCACACAAAAACAACACCTTAACACACACATGAGAATTCACACTGGAGAGAAACCGTATACATGCACTCAGTGTGGAAAGAGTTTTTCTCGAGCATCAGGTCTCAGTGGACATTTGCGCATTCACTCTGGAGAAAAACCATTCAAGTGTGATCAGTGTGGCAAAGGATTTATTTTATCATCACTTCTAAAAAAACACCTGATAGTTCATTCAGGTGAGAAGCCTCATGTGTGTTCTCTCTGTGGAAAGAGTTTTTCACGACTGTACAGGTTTAAACTGCACCAGAAAACACATGATGAAGTGAGAGATCATGTGTGTTGTGACTGTGGGAAGAGCTTTACTACATCTAGTCAGCTGAAAGAGCACCAAAGAATTCACACTGGAGAGAAGCCGTATACATGCACTCAGTGTGGAAAGAGTTTTTCCCAAGCATCAAGTATCAGGGATCATCTGCTCCGTCACTCTGGGAAAAAATCATTCAGCTGTGATCAGTGTGGTAAAGGATTTAT
Source organism: Gobio gobio (assembly GCF_949357685.1). Lineage (NCBI taxonomy): Eukaryota > Metazoa > Chordata > Actinopteri > Cypriniformes > Gobionidae > Gobio > Gobio gobio. The sequence goes on along the minus strand of NC_137107.1, from coordinate 52,027,266 downwards.
TTTATCATCAGAACTAAAACAACACCTTACAGTTCATTCAGATGAGAAGCCTCATGTGTGTTCTCTCTGTGGAAAGAGTTTTACTACATCTAGTCTTCTGAAACGGCACCAAAGAATTCATACTGGAGAAAAACCTTTCAAGTGCTCATACTGTGACAAGAGTTTCACTCATTCTGGACACCTGAAAACACATGAGCGAGTTCACACTGGAGAGAAGCCGTATACATGCACTCAGTGTGGAAAGAGTTTTTCCCAAGCATCAGGTCTCAGTGTTCATCTGCTCCATCACTCTGGGAAAAAACCATTCAAGTGTGATCAGTGTGGCAAAGGATTTATTTTATCATCACTTCTAAAAAAACACCTGATAGTTCATTCAGGTGAGAAGCCTCATGTGTGTTCTCTCTGTGGAAAGAGTTTTTCACGACTGTACAGGTTTAAACTGCACCATAAAACACACAGAGAAGTGAGAGATCATGTGTGTTGTGACTGTGGGAAGAGCTTTACTACATCTAGTCAGCTGAAAGAGCACCAAAGAATTCACACTGGAGAGAAGCCGTATACATGCACTCAGTGTGGAAAGAGTTTTTCCCAAGCATCAGGTCTCAGTGTTCATCTGCTCCATCACTCTGGGAAAAAATCATTCAGCTGTGATCAGTGTGGGAAAGATTTTATTTCATCATCAAATCTAAATCAACACCTGATAGTTCATTCAGATGAGAGACCTCATGTGTGTTCTCTCTGTGGAAAGAGTTTTTCATGGCTGAGCAGTTTTAAACGGCACCAGAAAACACATGATGGAGTGAGAGATCATGTGCTGTGACTGTTTGAAGAGCTTTACTACATCTAGTCAACTGTAACAATAATGCATTATAGCTCTAGACATCTGGCCGGATGGAACTCCTCACAGCCTCTGGTGACTTTTCTAATCAGATCATACATAGACAAAGGGCCTTTGTGTTGATGTGACTCTACACTAATTAGATCCAGGCGCCACCGTGTCTCCGCAAGAGATTGGAGCGTTGAATATTATAGCCCCAAGGCATTCACGTGCCTTTACACCCTCACACACACACCCTTTGTGCGAATGGACGCACATACTTAGACAAGACACAGGACTGTTTGTGTGACTCACACACATTCGCCTTATATGAACCATCTGGACCAAAACTGCCTCAATAATGTTTAAATATATATATATTTCGTTGATTTAATGTCTTTATACAATCTATTAAAAGAGCTAGGATGTTTACTGTATGTAAATCAAACTTTGTACGCCAGTAACTGTGGAAATCCTGTAACACTGTACTCTCAAATTGCAGAATGACAGTGTGCGGTATCTTCTCAATCGCAGAAACTCGACTGTACCGAATCTCCTTCACAAATTACATTAAGATGCATTATTACAAAAGTATCAGCTTTCTAAGAATAGAGGCTTAAAATGAGCACCCCGTTTGATTAGCCAAGAGGAGGGGGGTCCAGGAACAAAGGAAAACTCGCGCCTTCTGTCTCCCGGACGTGATTGGATCCCTCCCTCCAATCTCATCTATAAGAACGAGAACTGACCATTAACTCTTGGCATTTCGCCATTGAGAGGAAGACCACCCTGGCCTTCGCCACACTGAGAGAAGGCATCCTTGCAACGGAGAGAAAGACCGGCAGCTTCCTCGAACGACTTTACTAAGCTTCAGAGAAATTCTCCCTGGACCCGAAGATCCTTACCGAACTTCCCTGATGATTCGAACTCAGACACTTACACACGAGAAGCCATAGCAATGCAAGTATTCGATTTCACAATCAAACTGCGTGTAAAAGGTTGTCTGAATTATTCCTGTTCACGGGATTGTTAATTTCTTGAGGTCTTTTGTGAAAGGGCTGTGAAGCTCTCTCTCTCTCTCTCTCTCTCTCTCTCTCTCTCTCTCTCTCTCTCTCTCTCGCTCGTTAATTCTCTCTTTCCATCATTCTTTCCCCCTTTATATTATTCGTTAAGTTTGATTTTTCCTTGTTTTATACTATGTTGTTTTTCTCCTACCTATATATGCATATTCACCTGTGTGACTCGTAGCTTTGTACACTTTAGTTGTTTTAGTAAAACCCAATAATTTCATTGAATTGAATCCGTATTGTTTTGCTCACAAAGATCGAAGTCAATGAGACGTAAGATCTTAGCTACCAATCAAGCTTGATTTTCTTGTATTACTACTTCAGTAATACAAATTTAACAAACATAAGGAAATATTATTTGTCCTGATCAAGCAGATTAATGTTTCTTAAAGTTTGTAAGATTGATAATTGATGAAGAAATCAATTTGGATAAAGGTTACTTTTACTTGATTAAAGGTTCCGTTATAAGATAATATTGTCTGCACAACAAGCTAATCATATTCATAGACTCATGAATATTTATACCATTTGAATAAATTATTCCCCGAAACTCAATGTTGTTACACATCTCAAATTCATACTGGAAAAAAACCTTTCAAGTGCTCATATTTTCTATCCGCAAGTTTCCGGGGGGCGCTACTGTAAAAAAGAAAGTGGGTACAACTTCCGGTGAGGCAATCTGTTTGTGTGCTCATTTCACTTCGTTGACAAGGAACCACCACAGGATAACCCGTACCCAACGCTTACGTTACGAGAAGCCAGTGGAGAAGAGACGCCGACCCAGGACTCGAAATGTCACAACAAGAGCAGGTAAGTTAACATTATTTTGATGTCACGTAGCTTCCTGTTTTTGTTTATACAGAGTTTTTAATACCTTAACTACTTGAATTGCTTATTAATATAAGAAACTGTCTGTATGGTGGTAGACGGTTGGCCTGATATTTTTACCTTGCATAAACTTTTATCGTAACGAGCTTGGAGGGCACAATTGTACACAGTGACTGGTGCTAATTTCATTCTCGCTTTTAGTTAACATTTAACGTTACAGAATATCTATTTGGAGAATATTAAATGCAGTCTATGTGTCTAGATTTTAGCTCATTGTTTCTGCCTTAATTAATACATTGTTTAAAATAATAATTTATTACCTAACTGCGTACATTTCTGAAATTTATACTTTGGACACTCACCTCTGATAACAGATCACTCTAAATTGTAATGTAGACGCATGTATTTTCTGTAAAGTTGCTTTGAAACTATATGTATTGTGAAAAGCGCTATACAAATAAATGTGAATTGAATTAGTTTTTTTTCTGTCACTAAATAAATGGTAATTGAAAGACAAACCACGGACCGCCACTGCTAAATATGTACTTAATGTTTTCCCTACAGATGAGCCTGATCTGACGGAGGCTTCTTGAGAGCCAGATCCTACTTCACAGACCTTCCATGATGCCCAAACACAGAGGTCAGACCCAGCAATGGAGGACCACACCTACTCAAAAGGCACCATCACATTATGTATGACAACTGCACCATCCTCTGCGAGGTCGCTGCCTGTTGCAGATGTTGTTTTGAAAGATGATGCAGACTGTCTGTTGTACACAGGGATTCCACTACTTGAATTCAAAACCCTTGTGTCTTGCTTGCAACGTTTTGCCCCCACATTATCAGCATCTACAATCGATATATCTATGACCATGCTCGTATTTTGACCTCACTTAGTGGAAGTTATGGCGGAGCTCAGAGATGATCACGTTCGTCTAATAAGAGGTAAAATGATAGCATAAATACTGCTCGGTTTCTCGCAGAAACTGATTGTTTCGCTAGATAAGACCCTTATTCATCGTCTGGAATCGTCTGAAATAACGTATATGGGTCGCTCACTTCCTGTTCTGTGGACGCGGTTCTGGAAATGTGGTTCTGAAACTGGCTGCTGCTGGATACTATAGGTTGTTTGCAATCACGTGGTTCTGATGACGTGCAAAATTCAGATGAAGGGCAGGAAGTGAAAAACAGAAAGGACGAGATGGAGGAAAGTCCGTATTGGGCTGGTTTAGAAAATCACAACATATGTTGAACGTGATCCTTATGTTATGAAGAGGACCAGATTTTCTACTTGCCTGCCATCTAGACGGCTGATATAGAGAATGTGAAGCTGCTGCCACGCCGTGTTGAGTTCTGGGCTGGTTTGTTTATATCGCGCTGCCTTTCTGCAAGTGAGTTTAGGTTATTTTGATTTTCTGTCGACTCGTAATTGTGAAATTGTAGGTCATTCATGCTGCATCGACTATTTCCATATGAACTCACACCATCGTTCAGGTGGAAAACAGCGTGAGGAGGTGACAGTAAGATGCTGAATAGCAAATCTAGTAATAATGTCACTGATTAAACCCACTGCCAGTCACTCAATAAAAAATCCCATTGCTTTTGAAAGGTCTGTATTTTATTTGGTTTAATTAACATTACATTTGCGAGTATGATTCTCACTCGGCTTGTGAATTAACAAAACTTGCCACAGCCACTTCAAAACTGTTCAGAAGCTTCCATAGATGCCCAGCAAACAATTTGACGTTGTGACGACGTCACGTGCTGGTCGTTTTTAGTCACGCTTACGTTAGCATATGACGTCACCACAACCGTCAAAGTGAAACACCAAAAGAGGTCGCTACGACGTCGCCAACCGACGTCGTGATAACGTCCCCAGTACGTTGAGGTAACGTTATTTAATTTTGGTCGTCGATTCGTCTTTTGGATGACGTTGCTGTAACGTGGCCAGTACGTTGCTGTGACGTGGCCAGTACGTTGCTTCAACGTATCGTTGGTTGCTGATTGGTCATTTGATGACTTTTGACAGTTTTTCATATATTCATTCTGCAGTGGATTTATTGACAGTTGTTCATTCAGTTTATTTACCTGCCACTGTCACAGCAACATCTATAATTGTGGTTCTTGTTCAGAACATCAGAATTTAAGTTTGTTTCAACTAGTACTGTTCAAATCTTGACATTTTACTCAAATAATTGGTAAAAACATGTTTAAACATTCACTAATGCTTGTAACATTGTAGAATAATTGAAAGAACTGAAAAGTGTTTTTGCAGATTTTATTTAACAATTTAACAGACACTTTAATAAATGGGTGATAACATTAACACAACTATATACATTAAAGCAAAAAATGAAAAAAATATAATTTAAAAAAGGTCTTAATCTTCTGAATCTCAATCTGTGTCACTGAATTCCTGGTTGATCTCTTGTGGGACCGCCACCTCTGGGATTGACAGCACCTAGACAAACAATTTAAATAAATTCAGTGAACAGACCTTCAAGTTTTAATGTCAAACAAGTAAGTAAGTGTTAACCATTTTAAGTAACTAGGGATTGGCTGATACCAGACTTTCTCTTTCATGGTATGAAATGCGATGTAGCCTATGTATATTTTGTTCAAAAACATGATCTTAACTGAATATTGTATGATAAAGTCATTATAATAGGATATATCCATCGTCAAAGAAATTCACTTCAGACATTCTCATTTGGCCAAAAAATCTATATAAAAAAAAAAACTTGTATCGGTACACTGTACGTGTCGGCAAGTACAAAAAATGAAATACTACTGCTACTCATTCCATAAAGTGGTATTGGCCCATCCCTACAAGTAATAGTCGATTGCCAGAGTCTTTTAAGTGAAATGCTCACAAGAAGTGTATTTTTGTACCTGTAGTTTACTGTGGGCTGGTGCATGTTTTAAAACATTTGTGATGAGTCCCTCCACAGCTTTGTCCTGTAGTCCAGACCGACTCAGCATGATAGCCCCTGATGTGTAGAATAAAAAAAATAGAAATGTTTTGTAAATTTCTCGTGTAATTACAATGTTTTGGAAAACAAGTGGTGTTCTCATTTGAAATATAAATTAAATGACGCAGAAGGGCATTTAATATTGATATTGTCTTATAGATTTGAAATCTATATTTTGAAACATGAACCAATTGTAAAGCAGAAACTGTTTAGACAAGCATACATGCATTTTTTGTGCTGTGGAACATCCACACAATTATTACCAAAAGTAACACTTATATTAAACTCACGTTTGATAACCTGGTACACTGCTGTATGCAGCAAGGTTTTTTTCCCCTTCTTCCCATGAAGGCTGTAGTTCTTCCAGACACTGCTAGAAGCTACAGCCCTCATGATACGCCTTGTAGCTTCTCCCGGGTTGGCTCCACCAATCAGACTGAGATGGTGTGTCTACACAGAGGTATTACAGAAAATTAAAAATCAGTAATGCGGTAAATATTAAGCTCTACATAAAACATAGTTGTATGTTTAAACAATTACCCACCAATCTCTTCTTGTAGTCCGGAAGCTCTTTCAGTTTTGCCTCCAAGACAGCAAGTTCTTCCAAAGACTGGGCCACATCGATTTCTATTGGGGTCTCCCGACCCGGGCTGGCTCCTCCAATCTGGTTTAACCGGAGGATCTCCTGGATGCTTTTTGCCATCACATCCTGGCGGGTCAACATTGCCTTAAGTGTCTCTGATTCAGAAACACAAAATGTTTCAAAGACATTAAAATGAAGGTCAGAAATGTATAAAGTGCAAAGATAACACATTGCAGTTATTACATGACTGAAATTTACCCACAATAAAAATTAACATACCTTGCATTACTGTTACCGTTTCGGTTAAGGCGTTGATAGAGTCTGACACACGTGAGGAGCAGCTGGCAGTTTCTGTGTGCACATATGCAATACAAAATGCAAGCATGTTATAAAACAAGAACTACCAAAGTTCAAATCACCAGGCTACATTTCTTGTGTGTCACCAGGTTGATAACTGTAACACTTTACAAATAAACAAGATTTTCAAAGTCACTAAACCAACAATAAAAATATAATCATACCATCAGACATCTCAGGCTGAATAGGACTAACTGGATTAAGATCTGTGTAAAAAAAAAAAAAAGTCGTCAACATAAGGTATATTTTAATTTAGATCCGCACAACTAGACAAAGCTTATGCAACAATTGTTAACTTACTGTTCATAGTGTTTGTCTGCGGAAAGATGCAGATGGGAGGTGGAGGGAGTGTTGGTCCTGCAGAAGATTTCCGTGTAAGAGCTCTGGTGGTCCATGGGACAAATCTAGATACATATTTCCAAGATACTTTGGTTAATCATTAATTTACGGGACTTTTGTGATTTCCAAAAATGTCTTGCTAGCGATTTTCTTATAGAGGACAGTCTTGTGAAGCATGGCATGCTTGAGAAATATTGAACAATTATTTAATATCATACCTCTGGATTTCTTATTACTATGGAGGACCTGTTCCGCAGAGTCTTCATCTAAAAAGCATACAATAAACTCCAGTCAACAAACCAGTCAGGGATACAGCATGTAATAATAAATAAATAAACTGTAAATACCCTCATCGCTGCTGTAAGCAAATTTTGCTGGCCTTTTTGATGTCCTTTTTGAGAGCACCGCCCCATCCTCTGCACTTTCCACGTTTGACATCGTTTCAGCCTTTCTCAACCACCGAAGTGCCTGGTTAAAGTCAGCTACAAAGAAATGTGAACATTAGGGAAAGTACAAACAATATAGGATTAGTTGAAACATTTCACAAGTATTCTACATGATGCAATGTATTTTGCTTTCTTAGCAGCTTAAAAAAAAAAAACTTGTAAGTGTACAAACAATTTAATAAGAAGATACTTAATAAAGACAGTACATTACACGTATACCGACAGCAGCCATCTTGAAAAACAGTCTCGACAAGTCGAGCGACTTGTGGAGAGTGCGTCTGGTAGCTCGCCAGGACTGTAAATAGATTCTCCGACTTGGCTTCATCCTAAAATACAATCAAATTTTATGACGCCAGTTTAGCCAGAGAACCTAAAACTCCATGTAACAACAACGCCCTAACATTGTGAAAAAGTATGGTTTGTGAATAAAATAAGCAAAAGCAATTATCCACTTGAGACCAGACCATGTGTTGTGTAAGGACATGGTAGCCATTTGATATGTTTCTGAAAAGGTGTAAGTTAGGGGATTGGCAAGTTCTAAAAACAGAATAGAGGGTTTTCACCAACGTCACGTTGTGGACGGTAACCCGGATGCGCGGCCATTATGGAGGCACTCGGAGTAAACAACTGAACGGATTACAATGAAACGAGGGGTTGAAGGCAGTGATTAGCCAGTCGTTAGTGACTATATACAAAGAAAATCATATTTATGAGCCATAACCAGGACAAAGAGAGTGTAAATGTGTTCAGGGGAGACTGAGACTGAATGGGGCTTGTTTACACCACAAAACAATAGAGGCAATAGACTGAATGGATGTTTAGATGATAGCCAACGATACAATTCGATTCGATATAATTCGATACACTTACATAATTTTATGAAAGATTTAAAGGGGACGTAGGGGTGGGTGATATGGCAAAACAACAGTAGGCCCACTCGGACATGTTCTTTTTGAGTTCTAAATGTGACGCAACACTATACTCACCAATGAAACCTAACTAGTTAAAAAGCCATTTTAAACTACATTTGAAACAGAGATCTTGGTTATAATGTAAAATTCTGAAAATACTTTAGAGAACGCGGGTTGTTACACCTACCTGTGTTTCGTCGTGAAGGAATGGTGTTATTTCTTCTTTCTTCGATTCTAGATAAGTTAAACTACTGCTGTAACGTTAGGTAACTCTAAAAACTGAAAAGATAAGAAAGTGTGTAAAATAAACAACTAAGACGGTCAAAGATACGACAGTTACACCCACGCACGTTCGTGACCAGCAGCGGAAGCTCTTCTTTTGTGCTTATGGGGAGCAAGCGTTTGAGAGTTCATACTGCCCCTACTGTACCGAAGTGAAAATGTTGAATTCATGACTGGAATCTACAGGCTGTAACATTTTTAAATAATAGATACATTTTTTATTATTATAATTATTATATGTATAGATATAAATGTATTTTATATATATATATATATATATATATATATATATATATATATATATATATATATATATATATATATATATATATATATAAAATTATAGTTTAACTTTTTGAATGAAATTACTGATATAAATCAACTTTTTGATGATATTCGAATTATATGACCAACACCTGTACATATAAAACATCTGAAAACAAATTCTTTTATCTGCTAAAGTCAAGAAATGACGTGGCTAAGACGTGGTGAGGAGGTCAAAATAATTGGTCATCAGCTGGTCTTTAGACAACGTTGTGGGGAGGTAAGGAAGCGACCAAGCGCTGCAGTCGAGATCGCAACTTCTGTTCTTCGTTGCCACAACGTCATGGTATAGTCTTTTGGTGACGTGACGAACCCACGACCAATACTGATGTCACTTTTGGTCGCCGTTACGTCACGTGTTTGCTGGGTGTGATTTTGGTTGTAATTTGTTTAAATAAATATTTACAAAAGAATATAGTTTTTGTGTCTGTCCGCTGAATGTGATCCTCTCAGATTATCCTGCGCGGCCATATGGGAAAGTGAATCAAATTAATTTTCACGGTAACATTAACCAGATCAACATTGTGAACCAAATTCTTCAAAACGTCAGTGAAAACATCAAATGAACATGCAATAAAATAAAATATTTTCTTCCCTGCAAACGATACTAAGAAGAATGTGAATATTTAACCAAGTCAAAAACAAAGGTAAGCCGATATCCGTATTAAGTCCAGTCTCAGCAAATGCAAAACGCCATTAAAGGCAGCACCTTTTAAAGTAAAAAAAAAGTGATAAAAGTTACGTAAACATTAAAAGCTCTTTGTGGTTTCTCGGTTTGATCCATTCGAGCAACAATAAACCACACAAAACATAGGCGTTTGTGTTAGTGTGTTAGTGATTTTGAGTTTGTGTTAGTGATTCCTATATAGAAAATCGCTCCCCGCTACAGCAGTGACGTCACGCGCAAACAACCTATTGAGGTTTTTGGACGCGTGATTTGATTCTGGAACCGGGCCTGTTTAAGAATATGCGGCCCCTTTAAGAAAAATGACGCGCACTGAGCATGCGCAGAAGAGAGAAGCGCGAGAGACGAGCTGAGATCAGTTGAAGCTAAAAGAGACGCTGTTAACGATCGTGAATGAAGGACAAAAGTGGAATATTTTCTCCGGATGCCTTATATTTCCAGTCTGCAGGTGAGAGATGTTTCTTAGATTACAGAGTTTAACATTAATCAGCTCCAGAGTTTACATGTTTAAGGACCAATGTAATGAAATGCGTTGTGTGTCCTGGTTTATTATGAGTGTAATAATATGTTGGCAGAGAGTTTTTCACAGACTCTGACTCTATTACACCAATAAAATGTGCTTAATGTGCCACTTTACAGAAGATCTCAGACATCAGCATAATGAATGAGGGGAAAACAGGGAACTTTAGGAGACAAAGAGGCTTTTCAGCAGCTCAGATAAACATGATGGTCCTGTTGTTTCTCTCAGACTTTGGACAGGAGTTCAACAAACCTTGTTTTAAATGCAATTAATATCTATCTTGTATCAAAATACTCCATATTCCTGACAGAAAACGTGTTCACTTCATTTAAATGTAATTAAAGGGTCATTCCATGTCAAATCAACAATTTTACCCATTGAAAAAAAAAGAAGAATAGAAGGATATCAAGATATCTTTAATATTTTTAGAATAACAGGAACTTTGGAAAAATAATATTCATGGCACTCAGGTATATTATATGCAATTGTGTTTATAGAAAAAACGAGATGCATTTCTAGTTTCAACATTATTTTTTGTTCAGATATTCCTCTGTAAAAGACAAAGTATCAGCTGTGTGTAAAGTGACCCACGTTTGGTTTTTGGCCACTGAAAATGTGAACAATTGACCAATTTACTCATGAAACCACATTAAGATCTCCAGATTTTACTAATAGTCCTACCAATCTCTGTTTAAAAGTAAAATAAAGCTGCCATCTTTTTTAAAGTCGTTTTTACCCTCCTGTAATTTGGCTCTGAATCTCAGGTGAAAATTGTCATATTGACCCCCCTAAAGAATTGTAGATTACTCAGTAAATATACATCCATGACATTTAATATTTTGGCTTTCATTAATATTTATGTTTTTCTTTCTTCATAAAAAAATATTAACAAAATAAAAATTAAGCCAGGTCTGGTCAACTCACAATAAATTCAGTAACTTGTCTTTGATTTTTCCAGATCTGGTTCTGTGGGCGTCAGTATCTTGATTCTTCATTATTGACTGCTTTAGTAGCTGTGAAATAATAACCAGTATATGGATTATAAATTATAGAGAAATGCATCTAAATGATCATATTCAATCAGTTTTAATCGTAGTGAATGACAGAACTGACCTTTGCACATTAAAGATACTTTAACACTTTACAATAAGGTCTCATTTGTTAACATAAGTTAATGTATTAACTCCTTAAAGTTCATGAGCACGTGCACGGGTTGAAGCGCTAACAATCAACAATACATTTGTTTTAATATTTTTTTCAATCTTTGTTAATGTTAGTTAATATAAATCCAGCTGTTCATTGTTGGTTCACGTTACTTGTAACAAATATTAACAAATACAACTTTTGTAAATGTTGAAATTAACAATAAGTAAGATTTAGAGATGCACCGATGTAAGATTTTTGATCGATTTACAACCATCGGCATATCGGCTATAGGATGAATGGTTTATTAATGAACTGCGGGAAGGCACTGAGCTGTATAATGTCTGCTGCATAATCCAATATCATAGTGTAATATTCCTGCTGCGCTGCTGTCTGCGTTTTAATGTTAAAGGGTTAGTTCACCCAAAAATGAAAATTCTGTCATTAATTACTTACCCTCATGTCGTTGGACACCCGTAAGACCTCCGTTCATCTTCGGAACAGAAATGAAGATATTTTAGTGTAAATCTGATGGCTCTGAAAGGCCTCCATTGACACAATGCACGGTTCAGTATCAAGACCCTTAAAAGACACTAAAGACGTCGTTACAAAGTCCATCTCACTACAGTGGTTCTAAAATAACTTTATGAATCGGCGACAATAGTTTTTGTGCGCAAAAAAACCCTAAATAACGACTTATATAGTGATGACGATTTCAAAACACGGCCTCATGAAGCTTCGAAGTGTTATGAATCAGTGAGCCGATTCAGCAGTTTGAATCGCCAAATATCAGCAGTTTATATTTGCTTATTATTTATTAAATCCAGGTAATTGGTTGATAAAACATTGATTAAAATATAAGATACAATTTATATAAAACGAAATTCAGTTTAAAGAAACAACACAACAAAACTTAATGAAACAACACAACAAAACTTAATGAAGCAGTCAAAGTTATTTCTAACCCCCATGACATATTCTGACATATTGCGCATCTTTGTCCTGTTCACTTTTCTTAATCAACGTAAATTAAATAAAAAAATTACATTATAATATTTAAACATATGAAACGAAATAGGTGTTTGATGGCTACAACAAATATAGTAGGCTACAGTACAGAGAAATGTAATGTCGGAGCGCACATGGTTTTACCGGTGAGCGATTCATGAGTGGAGCTCCACTTCGCTCACATGTTCTGGTTGGGTAGGCAGGTTTTTTGTATTCATTTTTAATTTTTCTATTTCCTGTCGCTGTGCATGCTCTTTTACTGTAGGTTATATGGCAGTGTAAACAGCTAAATAACCCTTTTATTTAAAGGTTTAATGTAGGCCATAGTAGTCCATAGCATTACGATTGCAAGAATGTTGGACTCGCACTGTATAAATCCGGCCAGACTGATTTGCTGAAATCAAAATGCGAACAGTGAAGGAGATTTGCCGTTAGCGCGAGCCACTTGCTGTGAAGCGGGAGCCCAGCCAGCACCGGCATAGGATTCTGCTGGGTCTTAAAGCCTTCCGCGAACGGCTATGTTCGCAAATCAAACAGTGATTTTTCTCAAAGGAATGATTGTTTCTCAGTTTAGATCGTATGCCTGAATATACGGGACAAACTTAGTTTCGTATGGCTTTCATATGGAATGCTTCATTGATGCCTTGAATACGGGACTATTCCGGTTGGCAGACGGAATCTAGTCATAAAAATGGAATTTACTGCATAACGCATAACATGAATTAATTTACCTCACACACAAACTCAAAGGTCTTCACGGCAACCCGTCAAAATAAAAGTTCAGTTTAACAAAGTAATTGTGACTGAATTATATAAATGTTGTACAGTAGGGATGGGCGATATGGCCTAAAATCCATATTGCGATATACATTGCAGCCTCTTGCGATAACGATATATATTGCGATATAAATATTATAATAGAACCATTTCAGAACGGGTTAGACCCTAAGGAAAGCCACACTGCTAAATGTATTTTTTTTTTTTAAAGAAAGAAACGTTGTATGTAGTTTTGAGAACATTTATTGTGCAAAACTGTAATTATAACATATTGTTGCAGATAAATAAAATTCAAGTACACTAGCTGCAGAGACTTAAACAAAAAAAAAGCAGAACGTTTTAAAAACGTCCTGTACGCGCTTATCCATATAATGGCAGTGAATATCAACCAGGCTAAAACTTTACAAAAATTATACAAAAGTATCACGCAATGCTACAGGGAGATGCGTGCCAGATCTGTACCAATTTCGGTACCACTATTTTTTTATTTATTTAAGTATTTAAAAAAATTGAATGCAATTCATTACGTTTATTATTTATGATGATAATTATTATAAGTAAATAATAATTGTATTTGCTATGTTCAGGGAAAAAGGACTACTGTCAAATAAAAATAAAGAAAATAATAAGAACAAATAATTTAAATACAAGCAGCAGCACAAATAAATACTTTTGAGCAAAGATACTAATAAAATAAACTATGTTTTTCAGGTAGCCTACGTCTAACATTAGTTTTCAGGTACAGTAGGCCTACAGAAAATGATCAAATGTAAAATAACATTGCATATTTGACTGTATAAATTAAAGATTAATCCTATTAAACTTACAAAAACATTTCAATCAAGAGCAGTAAGTGATGTCCTTGTCTTTTGTTGTTTGACATTAAACAGACAGCAGTAAACCTTTAAGTTAACCTTTAAGACCTAATGCTACTGCCCCTTTAAGACCTAATGCTACTGCCCCTTTAAGACCTAATGCTACTGCCCCTTTAAGACCTAATGCTACTGCCCCTTTAAGACCTAATGCTACTGCCCCTTTAAGACCTAATGCTACTGCCCTTTTAAGACCTAATGCTACTGCCCCTTTAAGACCTAATGCTACTGCCCCTTTAAGACCTAATGCTACTGCCCCTTTAAGACCTAATGCTACTGCCCCTTTAAGACCTAATGCTACTGCCCTTTTAAGACCTAATGCTACTGCCCCTTTAAGACCTAATGCTACTGCCCCTTTAAGACCTAATGCATGGATATGCGTTGTCTTTCTCGACAGTATAAAGTTCACTTAAGGCATATACAGACTATGTCTGCTAGAATACTCACCAAGATGGACATGTTGACATACTTTTTGTGTGAGTTTGTCCGTTCAAGAGCGAGATTTGAAAGAGAACTCAATATTTGCGCGCTGTGAGACGTGTGCGCGCTCTCAGATGAGTGCACAGAGACACATTTTCTCCCAGCGCGCGCAACTTCTCATTGGCGTCTTCTGGCTCTACACCCGGGTGATGACGGAGAAAACGACTGGTCACATTCCAACATACGGCAGCACTCGTATGCATTGAACAAAGTTTACAAAGAGAGAATTATTTGAAAAATTTGAAAGAAAAAAAAATGGTCCCGGTTGGGAAACACTGTAGAGACTACAAAGACAGTGAGCGTGTGTGTGTGTGTGTGTGTGTGTGTGTGTGTGTGTCTGTCATCAACGTGCATTATCGCGATAGTGCAATAGACTTAAAATCTCTATTGTAGGCCAATTTTGTAACGTTTATATCGCATATCGTTTATATTGCCCATTACTATTGTACAGTAGAATTTAGCTATGTCTCAATGTAATAATAATATATGTATTTAATAGGGATGCACCGATATGAACATTTTGGCCGATACCGATAACCGATAATTCTTAATATTTGAAAGCCGATAACCGATATATTGGCCGATAAATCTAAATACAAATTTTAATAAACTCTGAGAGCCTGATTACAAAAACAAAAGGCTCACCATTAAAAGCCATGTCCCAAACACTTCAACATAAATCAAACCTATACACTACAGTAGCCTATTTGAACCAGTGTGAGATTCCTTACCTTTTCAAATTAATTTTACACTCCTATGGCCAAATTTTTTTTTTTTAACACTTTACAATAAGGTTTAATTTTTGTTAGTATTAGTTAACCAACAATGAATGAACAATACTTCAACAGGATTTATTAATTTTAGTTCAAGTTAATCTCAACATATTCAGACCCAAAGTTGTGTCTTTTAACATTAGGTATGAACTGTGAATGGACTGTTACAAAACACAAACATTTTATTACTAAAAGAAACAAAGGTTATTGCTCTCTGTTTGTTCATGATAGTTAATGCATTAATAAAATGAGACCTTATTTGTAAAATGTTACCAAAAATTATATTGTCTAAAAAATAAAAATAATATACCTAAATAATGCAAACAAGTAATTGAACAGCATTACTTAGGCTGCATAATAAAGAATCAGAATGCAAGTGCATGAAATAACCTCCGCACAGACGATAAAGAAATGGTTTAAATCAAACCATATTGTTGATGGAAATGATCCGAGAACAATAAAAGTGCTAATTATAAAAAATAATGCTTGTGTTTTTGAAAAAAATGTTTAATATTACAGTAGGCTAATAGTATACATCTGTAATATTAGTCTAGTCTATTAGGAATAATGTTGCTGTTTGAGAGCGCGCTGAAGCTGGAGAGAATGAACGAACAACCATAAACTGAAGCGCTTAGAAGTTTAATTAACAACTAAACGCATCATATATGAGAACAATCAGATATTTATACAAAATAAATATAATATTACAACTTATATTAGCACAAAATCACGCATAGGTGAAGGGTTATAACTCCTGTGGATGCTCTTCCCCTGTTTGAGAGCGTGCTGAAACTTAAGATGATCACCGGTACAGTGAAGCACTGCGGGTTATTGACTCAACGAAACACATCCTATATGACTTTAATCAGATGTTTATACTACAAAAACGTAATATTACGACTTACATATGCTTAAAATGACGCGAATGCACAAGCGAACTTGACTGTGCTGGTCAGAATGCGTTGTTGACGCTTCCCACAACAGCGCGCTGAAAAACAACTAAACCCAGAGAATTCACTACGTTTTATAACAGAAATATTCTCATTGCAGTGTTATGTATAAGACAGTCCCAGTAGTTATTAATGCTGTGCATTTCTGTTTGAAATGCGCGCGCCGGTACAATGAAGTGCTTTACTGCATCGTTAATTAACTCAACCAAACGCATCCTATATGGGATTATATACACAAAATAATAAATATAATATTACAACTTACAATGGCACAAAAGGCTGTGAATGCACAAGCGAACTTGACTGTGCTCGTCATGAAGGTGTAACTCCGTGGGCGCGCTCTTACCTCAACAAACGCGCTGAAACACAACGCTCTTTTACAGCCTATTCTATTCTCATTATCATTTTATGTAGATTATAGAAGACTTGTGCTGCACATGTTGCACATAACTGTATTTTCCTTTTCGAAGTGATTCCAAACATATTTAGAGCAATTCAAACCCATCATGGTGGACAGCACGTCCGTCTCAGCTGAAGGAAATAATACATTATCTTTCGGCTTGACTATATCGGTCAAATTTTCTTATTGGACCGATAACGATAACATCAAAAATAATCATTTATCGGCCGATAACGATATGTTGCCGATATATCGTGCATCCCTAGTATTTAATTTATACAGTGAAGGATATGCAGTGTTATTTAACATTTGTTTACTTTATTTCTGTACCTGGAAACTGTTAAACCTACCTAAAAAGCACTGTTTATTTCATATGTATCTTTGTTCTGTTGTATTTATGTTGGCCTGCTGAATGTTAAATGGATCCAGTCTATGTTCACTAGAAATGATTTTTGATAATGCAGCAATAAAGTAGCTAGTAGGCTAGAAGTTAATGTATGTTTTTCTTTTTAACTCTGCTGATTTAAAACACTTTATTTTAATGACAACATTTTGAATAAGAGGGCAAAGACAAATATCAGTATCGGCCAATAATTGTCTGTTAAAATCGGTATCTGCCCCAAAAAATCTTATCGGTGCATCCTTACCAAGATTAATAAATGCTGTAGAAGTGCAGTTCATTATTAGTTCATGTTAACTAATGAAACCTTATTGTAAAGTGTTACCGATACTTTATACTCGCACACATGGGCGTCAGAATCAAAAAATGTGGTTGGGTCCTCTCCCAGAAAAATTTTACTGGAGTAGATGCCATTTACATTAAGTATAGACCACCTTCCCAAGTGTATTCGTCACACTCAGGCTGTTCTTAACCCTGCCTGTTACCAACTGCAAGATCCTTCTCTCAACTTAAAAGAGTGAAGAATAAACTCAGGACAACCATGAGACAGAAGCGGCCGTCTACACTCTCCCTGCTGGCTATTGAATCCGACACTAGTCAAGGGAATGGACTTTGAGGATTTAATTTTGCTTGCTCAAAGTCTAGAAAAAAGATGCTCTGCTAAAGGTAAGGCATTCATAATTATTTGTGGGTAAATATGAGACTGTTGTTGAATTTGAAGGTTTTTAGAGATGCTTGTGAAGTTTGGCATGTGTTTGCTGCTGTGCATCTCTGTGGTGCTGAATTCAGCTGTTGATATGGTTGCTTGCAGAAATGTTCACAAGTCCCTGTGGTCCAAGTCAAGTCTCAAATCTTTCAGGTCCAAGTCAAGTTTCAAGTCTCAAGTCTTTCAGTTCCAAGTCAAGTTTCAAGTCTCTGAGGTCCAAGTCAAGTCTTTCAGGTCCAAGTCAAGTTTCAAGTCTGTGAGGTCCAATCAAGTCAAGTCGAGTCAAGTCTCAAGTTTTTCAGGTCCAAGTCCAAGTCAAGTTTCAAGTCTGCGAGGTCCAAGTCAAGTCTTTCAGGTCCAAGTCAAGTTTCAAGTCTGTGAGGTCCAAGTCAAGTCTTTCAGGTCCAAGTCAAGTTTCAAGTCTGTGAGGTCCAAGTCAAGTCAAGTCTTTCAGGTCCAAGTCAAGTTTCAAGTCTTTCAGGTCAAGTCAAGTCTCAAGTCTTTCAGGTCCAAGTCAAGTCTCAAGTCTTTAGGGTCCAAGTCAAGTCAAATCAAGTCTTTGTTCTATTTTTAGAAATATTTTTTTCCAGCTAGTTGTTATAATTAACAGTTTATTGATGTCACAGGGTGTTTTGGTGTTGGTTCATGTTCATGTTTTTAGTTTGTCATGTTCACTGTCTTGCTTCCTGGTTTGTCATGTGACTCCCATGCCCTCATGTGATCTTGTGTCATGTCATTGGTTCATTGTCTGATCATCGTTCACAGTGTCCCTTGTCTTGTCATTAGTCCATGTGTATTTAAGCCCTCATGTTTGCCATGTGTCCTTGTCTTCCGTCCCTTCTTGTTAACTGATTATTGTTTAATTGGCCCCACCTGTTTCTCGCCTGATTTGTGCCCTTTATAGTCTCCTCGTGTTTGTAGTCTTGTGTCAGATCGTTGGTCGTTTGTCTCCAGGGGCCTATACCATGAAGCCGGTTTAGCTGGCTAGCCAGATATGTTTAAGCTTAGTTTGTGCTAATCCTGGGTTTTAGGTACCATTAAAGTGATTTGGCTTTTAGCAGTGTTCATTTCCAGTAACGCTAACGCTAATGCTCCATGGGAGGTTATGTTCTGGATAAGAGATCAAACTGAAATCGGACCAATCAGCTGTGAGCAAAGTGACACACCTCTGATGCAATAAAGTTTCTATTCCAAAATAAAGGTCACTATATAGCAAATGTTTTTTAAAGACTAAAGCGTCTGGCTTTTAACAATGCTTATTTAATATAATAATAATAATTTTATAATTTTGTATAATATAATATGTAATTATTATACCCGTATTCAATTACACATGTATCATTTTAGTTAATCAATCATTAATAGGCACTTAGTTGAAACTAATATAAATAGCCTATACAAAGGTCATACAAATAAGCTTTAAAATCAATAAAAAAGCTATAAAAATTACTACATTACTCAATTCTCTATATATCAACTAAACTAACTTCATAACTTTTACTTGCATTGACGTAGTGAATATTTTCTTTAAGTTGTACTCTTTTATAGACAGCTCTTTTCTTCTTGCTGTGTAAATTTGTTTAAATTCTTAATATTTTTCAATCATGTAATATTCTGCAGAAGAGAGAAATGAATCTCGCTGCTTCTCTCGTGAGAAGTGAATCTCACTGATCCATAGCGTGTGATTGGCTGTTCACTACTGATTAGGGCTGGACCAGAATATTCGAATATTCGTTCGATGGGTTGGTATTCGATTTTCAAATTTGTGATTCGAATATTCGTTGTTGTTGTTTTTTTCATGAACACATGGCATCCCGCTCAAAACGGCTCTCATTCGCGCTTGCATATGTTTACACAAAAAATCACTATAAAATACAATACTTTTTTCAATTATCTTATAGCCAAGCCATTTTAATAGCCTCGTTATACTTAATAAATATATTTGCTTCTTCTTAGTGTTCCCTGCAGCAGAGCGCACAACTGCACAAGCTTATATGGCAGAAGCCATGTCTGAGCTTGCATTTTGGGTTAAACTGCGTTCGTTTGACATTGTGGAAAATAGAATAATATAATCAAAATGTATTATCCTTTTTATACGTTAGGGATGTGACGGTGAAAACATGTTCCCTCAGCGTTTCCCTCATTGCTGTGCTTGTGCGCTGAGCGGCTGAACGCATGCAGCTCTGCGCCGCGTTTACTTTCGGTTTGCCAATTCGGGGCAAGTTGCTTGAATTGTGGGTTCATTAGCTATTATTCTATAATGAAAAACATAGCAACAAAACAGTACAATGACAAACTCCCTTAAGTAGGCGCTTTTACATCGCTTTAAAAACAAATATTCCGCGATCATCTTGTAATTTAGCTCCTCGCTCTCGTGTAGAATATTATCTGACTGCTGCTGCTGATGTGCTGAGACGCCCGTTAGTTTGGCTCGAGTGGCACGTTCAGTTTTTTAATTGTAGTTAGTCTTAGACCCTAGCCTGGCCGTGTCAAACAGCTTACCAAAACTATCGGCCCGAGTCCCGTGATTTTTTTATTTTTTATTTTATTTTTGTATCCTCCCTATTAGGCCTACACATCGTTGCAGCCATTAAAATAGTTCAGTTTTGTTTTTAATGTCAAAGTAGTTATATTTTGTTTCGTTTCTTTATTAAGTTAATTTAGAAAAATGTTTAAAGCATTTTTTTGTTAGTTAAATTAAAGTTTTAGTTGTTTTAAAGTAATGACCAAGCGGACCGCAGCTGACAATGAGTTAACCGCATGTTGGATCAATTTAGCCTCTGAAATCAACACTGGTCTTACTGGTAATGAAATCCATAGATATAAAACACTTCAAGCATCACAATGTTGGTTTAAACATTTAGCCTACTATCACCACCACCACAGTAAAAAGGCATTTTTGACAAGCTGAGGCTAATGCTGCTCGCAACGGCGCAAATGAAACAAATAAAATGAAGTGACGTGACGTGTTTTTTTAATTAATTAATTTATTTAATTTGTTTTTTTATTTTAGTGCCATATAGAACCTTTTTTTTGAGTAAACATTCCTCCCTATTACACATTGTTGCAGCCATTAAAATAGTTCAGTTTTGTTTTTAATGTCAAAGTAGTTATATTTCGTTTTGTTTCTTTATTAAGTTAATTTAGACAAATGTTTAAAGCATTTTTTTGATTGTTAAATTAAAGTTTTCTTTTTTTTAAGTAACGACCAAGCGGACTGAGTGAGTTAACAACACATGTTTGATCCATTTATCCTCTTAAATCAACACTTAACTTGTCTTGCTTATAATACGTTTTTTTTTTTTTTTGAGGAAACGTGTTCAAAAAGAAATAAATAAAAATTAGGCAGGTTGTCTTAACTTACACCTCTCCGCAAAATTAATATAAATCCGATCTTCAATTCTTGCGCTATGCACATTTAATGGAGTTCATGTCAACGAAAGCAACAGATATGAGCTGCATTATAGGCTATTCATCAGCTCATTTCAAGATCAAAGACTGCAATATCAGAACGAGTGATCTAAGCACTGTAAGAGCATTTAGTCTCATTCATTTTAATGAAGATGATTGTGTTTTTGAGCATCTAAGAGGTTCGGCAGTTTGCGTGTTGGCTTGCTTTACTCATTTGCGGCGATACTCTAAACACTGCGAGCCGTCTTGACAGTCGTGTTGTCATAGTCTCATGTTGTTTCCACCAGCGCTGCACACCTCATTGTTTCTTTTAATTAATGAATGTCTAAAATATAAAATGAAGGAAAAAGCCTGCGTTTGAGGTATGACGTGAAAATTGGCCCGAAGCCCGGCCCCAGGGGCCGCAATAGGGGCTCTTAGTCTGTTCTATAACTGAACAGAATTATTTTTACTAGCTACTATAATATATCAAAACTGGGACGTAACAGATCTGTGTGTTTTGTATCACTAGTAGGGATGGGCAACAGTGGTCGAGTAATCGAGTACTCGAACGTGACAGCGATCATCGATCATGAGAACGATGATCGCCCTGAAAAAAAAAATATTTGTCTCTTTTTTTTATTGGTTATTGCGTCGTTTTGCGCGGTACCGGAGGTCTGATTGGTTGGCGTTATACAGCACGCCTCATGACCGCGGCGAAATAAAGTGAAGAGGCGTGCACTGCAGTGATGTCTGGAATCACTGATCATTAAATGGTTAGTGCAAGATGTGCAGCGCCAATCGGTCATAGCATTATAATGAGAACACCGTGGAAAATGCTGCTAAATGATCTGTGCTTAGTTCCCCGTTTATCAGCTTATCTCTGAGAAACTAGCGAGAACACTCAGACTAGCGCGTGAAGTTCATGTGCGCATTCGCGTCCTTTTCTGCAGATGCAGAAGATTACCTTTATGTTGTTTATCTGATTAATCTAATATAAAACGCGTTTGGTTGAGCTTAATAAGATAGAAAAGCGCTGCCGTTAAACCGGCTGTTCATTCTCTTCAGTTTCAGCTCAAATGCATTAATGCTCGAGCTCGACATGGTTTAGAGACAGATATTCTTTTCAGATAGGCTATTTCTTTCTCAGAATCATTGACATTAGTAATGCAGCAGTGCTATACTGTTCTCGTATTTTTTTAACAGTAGACCTAGTTTATTTAAAGTTGTTTTTCGTTATGAGTTTGAAAACGCGCAGTGATGTCTGTAAACGCTTCGATCATGAATAATACAATTAAGTGCATGATGTGCAGTGAGTCAATCTGTCAAAGCATTATAATGAGAACACGATTTTAATAAAATGTTGTTTCTGTGTGCTTTCGTTGTCCGTGTATCAGCGTTGTTAAGGGAAGAGCGCATTCAAAATGTTCCGTTTCAAACCCTTCGCCTGTAAAATCTAGCACGCTGAAGTTCACGTGCGCATTCACGTCCTTTTGTGTTGATATATGTCGTAAGGTTCATAATAATCTTCATATTAACATTGATATAGGGTACGTTTGGTTGAGTTTATTAACCAGCTAGCAAGCTCTGCAGGGTAGTGTTATTTCACAGTTTCAGCTCAAAGGCAATGCTCGATATTATTGACTTGGTTATTTGAGACGGTCATTTTATAAAGATGTTTCTTTTTCAAAGACATTTATGCATCATAATCTAGCAGTTATTTTTTGTTTTATATGTTCATGTTTTCATATACCTGTTTTCATGTCACGTTTGTATTTGTCAACAACCATTTTCATAACAGTTTTCATTATCTCAATAACGGACATGCCCCGCCCCCTGCACATGCCCCGCCCCCAATTACTCGAGTACTCGTTTTTGAGACCTATCGATGATCGAAATGAGAAATTGACAAAAATGCCCATCCCTAATCACTAGTTCATTGCCCGTTCGCGGAGCATAAAAGCCCTGCCCGCGTGAGGCGCGCCGCTTCTCCAGACTCCAGCCTTTATTAGAGAGAAGGATATGTTCAGCTCCTTCCCTCCGAAGCTTCGAATATTTGATGTTGATCACTACCAAAGCTTCGAAGCTCAAAAAATGGTATTCGGACCAGCCCTACTACTGATGTCACAGCTAAACTCCTAAACTCAGGATCAAAGCCTGAGTTGACAGAGAAAGCTGATGATCAGCATCATGGGACCAACAAAGCCTGAATAGATTGGTTTGGTTTTGGGTTTTTGTTTTGTTTTGTGTTTGTGTTTATTATTTTGTCAATAAATCCACCTTTATCTGCAATTGAGTCCTCGCTCCCAGTTTTCCTTTGCGCAACGTAATGCTGCTGTGTAACACCACAGCTTCCCTTCGGATTAATGGATTGCTTTTCAAATTAAATAACAAAGTTTTGTAAGGTACGGCTTGACTATATTGTTACTATTTCTTGCTCATTTATTTAACAGCAGTTTTCTAATGGGTTATGAATTTGCATGCCTTCAGATGCGTCACCCTAGGGTCCACTTCAAATGTGGTCACTCTAGGGCACTACATTCTGTTAATCTGGGCCTGTTAATGTGCCACTTTACAGAAGATCTCAGACATCAGCATAATGAATGAGGGGAAAACAGGGAACTTTAGGAGACAAAGAGGCTTTTCAGCAGCTCAGATAAACATGATGGTCCTGTTGTTTCTCTCAGACTTTGGGCAGGAGTTCAACAAACCTTGTTTTAATGCAATTCATATCTATCTTGTATCAAAATGCTCCATATTCCTGACAGAAAACGTGTTCACTTCATTTAAATGTAATTAAATGGTCATTCCATGTCAAATCAACAATTTTACCCATTGAAAAAAAAGAAGAATAGAAGGATATCAAGATATCTTTAATATTTTTAGAGTGACAGGCACATAAACTTTGGCAAAATAATATTATGGCACTCAGGTATATTATATGCAATTGTGTTGATAGAAAAAACAAGATCCATTTCTAGTTTCAACATTATTTGTTGTTCATATATTCCTCTGTAAAAGACAAAAGTATCAGCTGTATGCAAAGTGACCCACGTTTGGTTTTTGACCACTGAAAATGTGAACAATTGTGAACAAAGATGGCTAAAGTCGACAGATTTTACTAATAGTCCTACCAATCTCTGTTTAAAAGTAAAATAAAGCTGACATCTTTTTTAAAGTCGTTTTTACCCTCCTGTAATTTGGCTCTGAATCTCAGGTGAAAATTGTCATATTGACCCCTCTAAAGAATTGTAGATTACTCAGTAAATATACATCCATGGCATTTAATATTTTTGCTTTCATTAATATTTATGTTTTTCTTTCTTCAGAAAGAAAAATTAACAAAATGTATTTTTTAGCCAGGTCTGGTCGACTCTGGTAATTCAGTATAAATTCAGTAACTTGTCTTTGATTTGTCCAGATCTGGTCCTGTGGGCGTCAGTATCTCACAGTGATCACAGTTCACACCTGCAGTGAAGCCCCTCCCACCACTGAAGCCCCTCCCACCACAATTCACCAATAAATACTGGGAATATTCACATCATCCTACAAGAGAAGGACAAACTCCAGGTGTAGCAGCTGAAATCTGTGTGACTGTTAAAGATGGAGTTTATTAAAGAGGAGATTGAAGACATGAGTTATCCAGAACCATCCAGAATAAAACATGAAGATACTGAGGAACAAATAGGTTGGTGTCCATTCTTGATTCTTCATTATTGACTGCTTTAGTAGCTGTAAAATAATAATCAGAATATGGATGATAAATGATAGAGAAATGCATCTAAATGATCATATTCAATCAGTTTTAATCGTAGTGAATTACAGAACTGACCTTTGCACATTAAAGATACTTTAACACTTTACAATAAGTTCTCATTTGTTAACATTAGTTAATGTATTAACTAACAATCAACAATACATTTGTTACAATATTCATAAATCTTTGTTAAAGGTCCCAT
The DNA here is from genome assembly GCF_949357685.1 of Gobio gobio. Taxonomy (NCBI): domain Eukaryota; kingdom Metazoa; phylum Chordata; class Actinopteri; order Cypriniformes; family Gobionidae; genus Gobio; species Gobio gobio. The sequence continues at coordinate 52,002,280 of NC_137107.1, read as the reverse complement.
GGCATGGCATTTTTCTATTATTTTATAATGTTTCCTGAGGTGTACTTATATTGTTAGTATGATTTTTACATCATAAAATGTCATAATGTAGAAATAAAAGGCATTTTGTCTATACTGCTGTTTGCCCTGTGGCTGAATGCCCTGTTACAAGAGGCGTGTCTGCTGTGAGTAGGGTTGCCACCCGTCCCGTAAAATACGGAATCGTCCCGTATTTACAAGCAAAATTACGCATTCCGTATCAAACCAATACGGGACGCGATTTGTTCCGTATTTTACATAGGTCCACACATAGTTCAATAAACACATACGGATTTTGCAGTGTGGAGAATACTGATAGCAAATATAAACGAATCAATTTCACAATAAGTAGTACAGGAGCTAATTTGTGCGTGATTGCGTTTTAGCGGCTTTGTTGTCATAGCGGCGGAGTCTCGAGAACATGCGCTGTGCCTGTAAACTTGCGCGTTTTTTTAAAAACATGTCGAGCTCGCGTCGCGTGCGTCCACAGTTTAAACGCAAGAGGATCTCCAGATATAGAACTGGATATCAAAAAGGTATCAATGGGTCTGTCCAGTAACTCGTGATGAACCTCAGGCGAACTGCACACTTTATGAGAAGCATTTCAGTTGCTCAGACTGACTGACTTAAAGCAACAGCGGTGACAGACCAGTCTATGAGACAGACACATCTGTGCTTCTAAAGGTAGCCTATAGTTTTTTTTAATGGATAATATATTAATATAATATGCCATACATTATCAGAGCTTGGCAGACAGAATTATTATTTTTAGACAGGTTAATTAATAGATTATAGCCTAATAAATGTAATTATTAATTTATAATTTAGCTACGCTATAATCATACATAACCAATAATCCTATCATATAAAGTTTATGACATTTAAAAACAAATTTAGATAAAAATGGGACAAATAATTACATGATAATATAGTCATACTTTAAGTAAATTAATTAAAAGCAGTTTTTGAAATTCAAAAAAGTGATTATTGGTTCAGAATGACTGCTTAAAGGGACAATGCACCCAAAAATGAAAATTCTGTCATCATTTTCTCACCCTCAAGTTGTTCCAAACATGTACACATTTCTTTGTTATGTTGAACACATAGGAAGATTACTATGGAAGTCAATGGTGCCCCCAAAGAAGCCTGGTTACAAACATTCTTCAAAATATATTCTTTTGTGTTCAGCAGAACAAAGAAACTCATACAGGTCTGGAACATCATGAGGGAGAGTAAATGATGACAGAATTTTCATTTTGGGCTGAACTGTCCCTTTAAAGTGCACCAAATAGGTTACTAAAAAGTTCTTTAGAAATAAATAAAATAATCAAATGTAAAATAATATAAAATGTGTTCTGTTGCAAGTTCACATACTTGATCTCATGTTTTCTTATGGTTTATTGTTGAGCTGTCAAGTTGTCAATGTAGAAATAATAATTTCATGACGTGTTTTTTTTTTGGGGGGGGGGGGGGGGGGTGTGTGAATGGGTGTCCCTTATTTTGCCACACCAAAGGTGGCAACCCTAGCTGTGAGACTTCAGTAAAAACGCCCACTGTTGTGATTGGCTAACATCTTTGGATTTTAAATGAGCGGAGGGGGCGTGGTTTAACGAGGTCTACGACGCACGAGCTGCTGCTGCCAGAGAGACGGATGGACCTGAGTTCACTTCACATAAGTTCTGTCAGTCTCAGTTCAGTCAGTGAACTGTTGTAGTTACAGCATATCCTGCAGGTTATTAGTTTATTTCTAGTCGGAGGGGCTGTCACTCATGTCAGAAAGTTAGTAACTTTAGTAAATTATGGATCAGCGCTGACTCGAGACCCCTTTAGAACGATTCAGTCCGATTTGGTGAACTGATTCTGTTCACTAAAAAGAACCGGTTCAAAAGAAAGATCGTTCGCGAACAGGACATCACGGAGACGGAGCGATTGCTAACAAAGTTATTTATAGTAACTACTGAGTTATGAGAGCGCTGTCAGTCAGCGCGAGTTTATTGTGTTTGTATCAGAGAGTTCTGAATAAACAGTCCCAGTCACACCGAGTCCGTCTTCATCATTATTCTACCAACTTTGTAACACATGCAAAGTACCATTACAGCTGTCCAGATGAACGAGTTACGAGTAAGTGTTGAAAATAGCATTGTTTTTAGATATGTTCCTATCATATGAAAAGCGTCAGTGACGCGCATTGAATAGACAGCGCAAACAAAGACACAACAGCAGTAATCGAATGTAATCCAGTTTATTGTGGGGAAAGCTGGCTAGCCTAGCCCAGATACCCTCACGCTTACCCCCCTTCTGCTTAATCTCACGCCGCGTTTGGTGCCTCCGCTGTGGGCCAGATGCAGTACTGGGGGTCGGGGATGTTGGAGGCCGACCGGTCCTGAGCTTCGGCGTGCGTGAGGTTTATCTTTAAAGATGTGACTCTGCCGATGTTTAGCAGAAACGACTGTATGCACATTGTAGAACAGATAGACGCGACGAGGACGTACAAAAACACTGACTCACAAGATAGAAAACACCGTTCTGTCGGGAGAGAGAAGCCGCAGTGTGTGCACGAATAATAAATAATTAGCTACATTTCAGAAATCACTGATCACAGACCAGAAGGAACTGAAAAAAGATTTCTGTTTTCATTTGTACATCCAAACACTGAGAAACTGCCAGCGTTCACTCGTTCACAACCCATGATCTCTCGAGCGTTTGCATGGGCCAGATTCTCTGGGTGGAGGAAAGGGAGGAAACCGTTCCTGCTTGGACGTCAAACCAGGAGACTTCAGGATTGGCTCGTCTGGCCTGTCATTTTCTCAAAGGCAGAGAAAGACAGCCAGAACTCAATTTTACACCGATCAACATTTCTATCCACTTGGGGACATTATTCAGGCTTGGGGAACTCATATTAAGGTTGAAATACCTCATAAAATGAAAATTTCATGCCATGGGACCTTTAATGTTAGTTTAATAAAAATCCAGCTGTTCATTGTTGGTTCACGTTACTTAACAAATGTTAACAAATACAACTTTTGTAAATGTAGAAATTAACATGAACTAAGATTAATAAATGCTGTAGAAGTGCAGTTCATTATTAGTTCATGTTAACTAATGAAACCTTATTGTGTTACCGATACTTTATACTCACACAGGCTGTGTCTTGTTTTCTGCTCAGTGTTTTTAATTTTCACATTTAACCTCATTGAACTGATTCTGACTACTTTATATGTTTATTTTAGACCAGATGGAAGAGAAGGAGCAACAACACGAACTAAATGATGTAAAGAAACTCTGTGACTTCAAAACTCAAGAAACAAAAGCCAAAAAGCTGCACACCTGCTCTCAGTGTGGAAAGAGTTTTTGTCACTCATCAGCTCTCAGGAGACATTTGCGCATTCACTCTGGAGAAAAAACGTATACATGCACTCAGTGTGGAAAGAGTTTCACACAAAAACAACACCTTAACACACACATGAGAATTCACACTGGAGAGAAACCGTATACATGCACTCAGTGTGGAAAGAGTTTTTCTCGAGCATCAGCTCTCAGTAGACATTTGCGCATTCACTCTGGAGAAAAACCATTCAAGTGTGATCAGTGTGGCAAAGGATTTATTTTATCATCACTTCTAAAAAAACACCTGATAGTTCATTCAGGTGAGAGACCTCATGTGTGTTCTCTCTGTGGAAAGAGTTTTTCATGGCTGAAGAGTTTTAAAGATCACCAGAAAACACACAGAGAAGTGAGAGATCATGTGTGTTGTGACTGTGGGAAGAGCTTTACTACAACTAGTCAGCTGAAAGAGCACCAAAGAATTCACACTGGAGAGAAACCGTATACATGCACTCAGTGTGGAAAGAGTTTTTCCCAAGCATCAGGTCTCAGTGTTCATCTGCTCTATCACTCTGGGAAAAAATCATTCAGCTGTGATCAGTGTGGGAAAGGATTTATTTTATCATCAAATCTAAAACAACACCTGACAGTTCATTCAGATGAGAAGCCTCATGTGTGTTCTCTCTGTGGAAAGATCTTTACTACATCTAGTCTTCTGAAACGGCACCAAAGAATTCATACTGGAGAAAAACCTTTCAAGTGCTCATATTGTGACAAGAGATTCACTCTTTCTGGACACCTGAAAACACATGAGCGAGTTCATACTGGAGAGAAGCCATTTAACTGTGATCTTTGTGGTAAAGATTTTATTTCATCATCAAATCTAAAACAACACCTGATGGTTCATTCAGGTGAGAAGCCTTATGTGTGTTCTCTCTGTGGAAAGAGTTTTTCACGACTGTACAGTTTTAAACTGCACCAGAAAACACATGATGGAGTGAGAGATCATGTGTGTTGTGACTGTGGGAAGAGTTTTACTACAACTAATCTTCTGAAAGAGCACCAAAGAATTCACACTGGAGAGAAGCCGTATACATGCACTCAGTGTGGAAAGAGTTTTTCCCAAGCATCAGGTCTCAGTGATCATCTGCTCCATCACTCTGGGAAAAAATCATTCAGCTGTGATCAGTGTGGTAAAGATTTTATTTCATCATCAAATCTAAAACAACACCTGATAGTTCATTCAGGTGAGAAGCCTCATGTGTGTTCTCTCTGTGGAAAGAGTTTTTCACGACTGTACAGGTTTAAACTGCACCAGAAAACACATGATGGAGTGAGAGATCATGTGTGTTGTGACTGTGGGAAGAGCTTTACTACATCTAGTCAGCTGAAAGAGCACCAAAGAATTCACACTGGAGAGAAGCCGTATACATGCACTCAGTGTGGAAAGAGTTTTTCCCAAGCATCAGGTCTCAGTGTTCATCTGCTCCATCACTCTGGGAAAAAATCATTCAGCTGTGATCACTGTGGTAAAGATTTTATTTCATCATCAAATCTAAATCAACACCTGACAGTTCATTCAGGTGAGAAGCCTCATGTGTGTTCTCTCTGTGGAAAGAGTTTTTCATGGCTGAGCAGTTTTAAACGGCACCAGAAAACACATGGTGGAGTGAGAGATCATGTGCTGTGACTGTGGGAAGAGCTTTACTACATCTAGTCAGCTGAAACAATAATGCATTATAGCTCTAGACATCTGGCCGGATGGAACTCCTCACAGCCTCTCGTGACTTTTCTAATCAGATCATACATAGACAAAGGGCCTTTGTGTTGATGTGACTCTACACTAATTAGATCCAGGTGCCACCGTGTCTCCGCAAGAGATTGGAGCGTTGAATATTATAGCCCCAAGGCATTCACGTGCCTTTACACCCTCACACACACACCCTTTGTGCGAATGGGCGCACATACTTAGACAAGACACAGGACTGTTTGTGTGACTCACACACATTCGCCTTATATGAACCATCTGGACCAAAACTGCCTCAATAACGTTTAAATATATATATTTCGTTGATTTAATGTCTTTATACAATATATTAAAAGAGCTAGGATGTTTACTGTACGTAAATCAAACTTTGTACGCCAGTAACTGTGGAAATCCTGTAACACTGCACTCTCAAATCGCAGAATGACGGTGTGTGGTATCTTCTCAATCGCAGAAACTCGACTGTACCGAATCTCCTTCACAAATTACAACAAGATGCATTATTACAAAAGTACCAGCTTTCTAAGAATAGAGGCTTAAAATGAGCACCCCGTTTGATTAGCCAAGAGGAGGGGAGTCCAAAAACAAAGGAAAACATGCGCCTTCTGTCTCCCGGACGTGATTGGATCCCTCCCTCCAATCTCATCTATAAGAACGAGAACTGACCATTAACTCTTTGCATTTTCGCCACTGAGAGAAGGACCCCTTGGCATTTCGCCATTGAGAGGAAGACCACCCTGGCCTTCGCCACCCTGAGAGAAGCCATCCCTGCAACGGAGAGAAAGACCGGCAGCTTCCTCGAACGACTTTATTAAGCTTCAGAGAAATTCTCCCTGGACCCGAAGATCCTTACCGAACTTCCCTGACGATTCGAACTCAGACACTTACACACGAGAAGCCATAGTAATGCAAGTATTCGATTTCACAATCAAACTGCGTGTAAAAGGTTGTCTGAATTATTCCTGTTCACGGGATTGTTAATTTCTTGAGGTCTTTTGTGAAAGGGCTGTGAAGCTGTCTCTCTCTCTCTCTCGCTCTCTCTCTCTCACTCTCTCGCTCGTTAATTCTCTCTTTCCATCATTCTTTCCCCCTTTATATTATTCGTTAAGTTTGATTTTTCCTGGTTTTATACCATGTTGTTTGTTTTCTCCTACCTATATATGCATATTTACCCCGTGTGACTTGTAGCTTTGTATACTTTAGTTGTTTTATTAAAACCCAATAATTTCATTGAATTGAATCCGTATTGTTTTGCTCACAAAGATCGAAGTCAATGAGACGTAAGAACTTAGCTACCAATCAAGCTTGATTTTCTTGTATTACTACTTCAGTAATACAAATTGTACAAACATAAGGAAATATTATTTGTCCTGATCAAGCAGATTAATGTTTCTTAAAGTTTGTAAGATTGATAATTGATGAAGAAATCAATTTGGATAAAGGTTACTTTTACTTGATTAAAGGTTCCGTTATAAGATAATATTGTCTGCACAACAAGCTAATCATATTCTTAGACTCATGAATATTTATACCATTTGAATTAATTATTCCCCGAAACTCAATGTTGTTACACATCTCAAATTAATACTGGAAAAAAACCTTTCAAGTGCTCATATTTTCTATCCGCAAGTTTCCGGGGGGCGCTACTGTAAAAAAGAACGTGGGTACAACTTCCGGTGAGGCAATCTGTTTGTGTGCTCATTTCACTTCGTTGACAAGGAACCAACACAGGATAACCCGTACCCAACGCTTACGTTACGAGAAGCCAGTGGAGAAGAGACGCCGACCCAGGACTCGACATGTCACAACAAGAGCAGGTAAGTTAACATTATTTTGATGTCACGTAGCTTCCTGTTTTTGTTTATACAGAGTTTTTTATACCTTAACTACTTGAATTGCTTATTAATATAAGATAAACTGTCTGGCCTGATATTTTTACCTTGCATAAACTTTTATCGTGACGAGCTTGTAGGGCACAATTGTACACAGTGACTGGTGCTAATTTCATTCTCGCTTTTAGTTAGCATTTAACGTTACAGAATATCTATTTGGAGAATATTAAATGCAGTCTATGTGTCTAGATTTTAGCTCATTGTTTCTGCCTTAATTAATACATTGTTTAAAATAATAATTTATTACCTAACTGCGTACATTTCTGAAATTTATACTTTGGACACTCACCTCTGATAACAGATCACTCTAAATTGTAATATAGACGCATGTATTTACTGTAAAGTTGCTTTGAAACTATATGTATTGTGAAAAGCGCTATACAAATAAATGTGAATTGAATTTGTTTTTTTTCTGTCACTAAATAAATGGTAATTGAAAGACAAACCACGGACCGCCACTGCTAAATATGTACTTAATGTTTTCCCTACAGATGAGCCTGATCTGACGAAGGCTTCTGGAGAGCCAGATCCTACTTCACAGACCTTCCATGATGCCCAAACACAGTGGTCAGACCCAGCAATGGAGGACCACACCTACTCAAAAGGCACCATCACATTATGTATGACAACTGCACCATCCTCTGAGAGGTCGCTGCCTGTTGCAGATGTTGTTTTGAAAGATGATGCAGACTGTCTGTTGTACACAGGGATTCCACTACTTGAATTCAAAACCCTTGTGTCTTGCTTGCAACGTTTTGCCCCCACATTGTCAGCAGAGGACCAAATCCAGAACTTTGTTATAGCTGATTTAGCAAGACACTTCAAAATGTCACCTGGTCAGGTCAGTAAAACACTGACATTTTGGATAGATGTTATTGCTGAGCACACCCAGGATCTCATTCTATGGCTGCCTCGTGAAACAATAAAGGCCACTTTGCCGCAGGTTTTTATGGAAAATTTTCCGAACGCAACATGTGTCATTGACTGCACAGAAAGTGTCTTGCAGAAGGCTAAAAATCTTGACTCAAGAACTGAATCTTACAGTCACTACTATGCCAGCAATACTGTCAAGTATCTAGTAGCAACTGCTCCATCCGGAATTATGTACATTTCAGAGACTTATGGTGGTAAATGTAGCGATCGATTCATCACACAGAACTCTGGGTTTCTTGACCATTTGCGTGCTGGAGATGAGGTGATGGGAGACCGTGGCTTCACCATCAGGGATTTATTTAACGGAAAGTTCGTTTGATCACACCAGCCTTTACGCGCAAGAAATGCCAGCTGACAAATGAGCAGGTCACCCGCACAAGACGCATTGCTAATGTCCGCATACACATTGAGCGAGCAATCAGGCGTCTTAAGGTGTACAGGATCCTCTCTCAAACTGTGCCTATTAGTTTTGTGCCTAAAATCGACAAAGTACTAAGAATCTGTGCAGCACTTGTAAATCTGCGAGGGGAGCTTATTTCTAGAACGTAGCCACTATATCTTACATAATCAACATGACTAAATGTAAATAAGTTCAAGAAGAGGTAGCAACAGTACTGCACTGCATACACATGTACACCAGGTGCCTCTGTTTTTGAACACAACAATGAATACTTTATTTATTTATTTATTTTTGCTGATTATATGTTACTTTTTTACTAAGGTTTTGAATTGAATTGTTCTTGTGGACATAACTTACGTTACATGGTTGCACCCTCATCCAGACAGACATTTCTTTGGGAACCCTGTGGAGGTGTGGAATTTGCAGGGCACACAGACTGATTCTGTAGCAGCGTTCCTACCTGTGGAACGTATTGCAGGGAGATGTGAACTAAGTACATCAACAATCAACAATAAACTTTTGCTGATAATTTACTCACCCCCATGTCATCCAAGATGTCCATGTCTTTCTTTCTTCAGTTGAAAAGAAATAAAAAAATTTTGATGAAAGCATTCCAGGATGTTTCTCCATATAATGCACTTCAATGGGCTCCAAACGGTTCAAGGTCCAAATGTCAGTTTCAGTGTAGCTTCAGAGGGCTTTAAACGATACCAAACGACGAATAAGGGTCTTATCCAGCCAAACCATCAGTTTCTGCGAGAAACCGAGCAGTATTTATGCTATTATTTTACCTCTTAACAGACGAACGTGATCATCTCTGAGCTCCGACATAACTTCCGCTAAGTGAGGTCAAAATACGAGCCTGGTCATAGATGTATACGTAGATGCCTCATTAGCGCTTACACAGATCAGTAGAATGAGGCATCTACAATCGATATATCTATTACCATGCTCGTATTTTGACCTCACTTAGCGGAAGTTATGGCGGAGCTCAGAGATGATCACGTTCGTCTGATAAGAGGTAAAATGATAGCATAAATACTGCTCGGTTTCTCGCAGAAACTGATTGTTTTGCTAGATAAGACCCTTATTCATCGTCTGGAATCGTCTGAAATAACGTATATGGGTCGCTCACTTCCTGTTCTGTGGACGCGGTTCTGGAAATGTGGTTCTGAAACTGGCTGCTGCTGGATACTTTAGGTTGTTTGCAATCACGTGGTTCTGATGACGTGCAAAATTCAGGTGAAGGGCAGGAAGTGAAAAACAGAATGGACGAGATGGAGGAAAGTCCGTATTGTGCTGGTTTAGAAAATCACAACATATGTTGGACGTGATCCTTATGTTATGAAGAGAACCAATTTTTTTTACAAACGAATACAGTTTTTGTGTCTGTCCGCTGAATGTGATCCTCTCAGATTATCCTGCGCGGCCATATGGGAAAGTGAATATTTACAATGACAACAATAAGCTTCAGTTACATTGACACCTTTCCAACAAAGAAATAGATCGACTTCTATCAGCTTGTTGAACACATTTTTATTTCTACCACAGCATGAGCCACTGTTTTCACGATAACATTAACCAGACCAACATTGTGAACCAAATTCTTCAAAACGTCAGTGAAAACATCAAATGAACATGCAATAAAATTAAATATTTTCTTCCCTGCAAACGATACCAAGAAGAATGTGAATTTTTAACCAAGTCAAAAACAAAGGTAAGCCGATATCCGTTTTAAGTCCAGTATCAGCAGATGCAAAACGCCATTAAAGGCGGCACATTTTAAAGTTAAAAAAAGTGATAAAAGTTACGTAAACAGTAAAAGCTCTTTGTGGTTTCTCGGTTTGATCCATTTGAGCAACAATAAACCACACAAAACATAGGCATTTTGAGTTTGTGTTAGTGATTCCTATATAGAAAATTGCTTCCCGCTACAGCAGTGACGTCACGTGCAAACAACCTATTGGGGTTTTCGGAAGCGTGATTTGATTCTGGAACCCATAGACATAATAAATACATAGACGCCCTATTGGCCGTTTTAGAACGTTGTATACACAACATTATAGTATTATAATATTATTTTCAAATACTCATTTTTATATTATTTTTATATTATTATTATTTAAAATTATTATTGCCCCAGGTTCAGTAATGAACTCTTGTAATAAAGTAGCAGTGGCTGGGACAGATTTTAAGTATGCAACCTAATCCTGTTTACATGAAATAAGCCGCTCCAGAGCAGGTTTGAGTTTACGGACCTGTTGCTATGACAGCAAGTCCAGGATGAGCTTCGAAGAACCAAACAATCCAAGATCATACCAAATCGTCAACAATCAAGTCCAGCTAACTGAGTTAGCGAGGTACGAAGAACGGACCCCTGATAGCGACAGGGTCTCTTCCTGTGGTTCCACATTCCCTGAAGTGCTTGGAGAGACACCGCACCGGACCATGAGACACCGGAAAATGCCCTGGAACTGGCCTGCAGTTTGGATGTTTATTCCATCCCCCTAAAAACCACACACACACACACACACACACACACACACACACACACACACACACACTTACTTAAGAATAGTTCACACAAAAATTTTAATTAGCTGATAATGTATTCACCCTAAGGCCATCCAATATGTCATATAAACATAGATATATACAGGGGCGGTTCTAGGATTTTCATTTTAGGGGGGCTTAGCCCCCAGTGAGGGTCCAAATTGCGCTATTAACTAGTAGCTTACTAACATGCATATCCATAGGATGGCTGTTTATTAATACTTATAAAGTAATACTTATAAAGCTCCCCCGAGAAAATGTTTATTTCTCTGATTTACATATGTGCATTTTAAGATGTTCTGAAGGCCAAAAAATTATATAGCAGTAGCTTGAAAACCATGTCACTGGGCAGTAGATTATTTGTCTTTCTTATCTCCACATCTCTTTTTCTCTGTTTTTATCTTGCCCAGTCTCTTCCGCTCCTAACGCTGAGCTTTAACTGATATAGTTTTTCCATTTTCGTCAGAGAAGAAAGTAAATATGGTTTACATACTGATATTTATAAGTTTTATAAATACTTTTCTTAGACACGTTAATTTACTGTTTATTAAAGTTTTACGTTTATTCAATTAATTCACAAAATAAACACATTCATTAATCTTATGCCCAATACAGGCTGATATAGCTGAGCTTTTTTATTTATTTACTGAAGGCTACAAATGGAATAATATTACAATATGTACACATTCATTATTAATCTTATGCCTAATCTGAAGAAAACGGGTTTGTTAATATTTCTTGTTTGTTAATTACATTATGAATCACAGTGGCCTATTTTCAATTCAAATTGGCGAAATTAGACAAAAGTGTAGACTATTAATTTGCCTGAATATTTTTGTCTTTGTTTAACATTTCTGACTTAAAGAAGTAGAGTCTTAGCTTACATTTCTCTCACTTGACGTCGAGTCGTGCTGCTAAAATTCGCGTTTAGCCTCAGCAGATTCTGTGTGAACATAAAGAAGCCCCCCTAAAAAGGGTCTAGAGCTGCCCCTGGATATATATATATATCATATCTTGGCCAGCAGAGTTTCATATTTGGGTGAAATAGAACTGCACAATTCTGGATGAATCACGATTTTTTGCTGTAATCCTACTTGTCAAAGGTTTTAATAGAAATAGCTGAATAATTGTAATTTAAGAATAAGATGATGTAGGTGTTTGAATTACCGTAATATTATTTTTTTTACAATTAATCATGCAGCTCTTCCTTTAATACAGATATGGCCTCTTTTCAGATTATATTTTGATATCGTTTCTGAAATCCGTACCTGATGCTCAAATTCGAGCTCTGAAATCGTAGTTGTTCAGAATCATCAACTTCCCACTGTCACCTCTTTGTCTTTGGGAAACCTTCAATGTGTGATAAAAGTTAGCTAGCCAACTAACTTAAGTTAACTAACATTAAGAGTCACAATATGTCAGTCGCCTGTCATAAAAGTCTTTCAAAAATATATAGATGAATATTTCGATTTCAGGAATTTTATTTTATAATATAAGATATAATATAAGCTAAAACTATAATATAAATCATGTCAACTCATGTCTCAACTTTCACAGCTAAGTAGCAACATCGCTAGCTATTTTAGTCTGACTGACTCTGGTGGCCAACTAACGTCACTATTACTAATTATATAATAATATAACGTCTATGTATTTATTATGTCTATGCTGGAACCGGGCTTGTTTAAGAATATGCGGCCCCTTTAAGAAAAATCACGCGCACTGAGCATGCGCAGAAGAGAGAAGCGCGCGAGACGGGGCGAGTGCTGATCCAGTTGAAGCGAGAGAGACGAGCTGAGATCAGTTGAAGCTGAAAGCGACGCTGTTAACGATCGTGAATGAAGGACAAAAGTGTAATATTTTCTCCGGATGCCTTATATTTCCAGTCTGCAGGTGAGAGATGTTTCTCAGATTACAGAGTTTAACATTAATCAGCTCCAGAGTTTACATGTTTAAGGACCAATGTAATGAAATGTGGTTTATTATGAGTGTAATAATATGTTGGCAGAGAGTTTTTCACAGACTCTGACTCTATTACACCAATAAAATGTGCTTAATGTGCCACTTTACAGAAGATCTCAGACATCAGCATAATGAATGAGGGGAAAACAGGGAACTTTAGGAGACAAAGAGGCTTTTCAGCAGCTCAGATAAACATAATGATCCTGTTGTTTCTCTCAGACTTTGGACAGGAGTTCAACAAACCTTGTTTTAAATGAAATTAATATCTAACTTGTATCAAAATACTGAGAGAAATTGTATGGCACTCCAGTATATTCTATGCAATTATGTTTATAGAAAAAAATTAGATTATTTGTTGTTCAGATATTCATCTGTAAAAGACAAAAGTATCAGCTGTATGTAAAGTGACCCACATTTGGTTTATGGCCACTGAAAATGTGAACAATTGACCAATTTACTCATGAAACCACATTAAGATCTCTATATCTCTGACTTTAAAATGAAGAAACCAAAAGAAATGCTTGATAAGAACCAGAATATAAGAGGATTTTAGGATATCATTAATACTTCTTGAGTTACAGTCATGCAAACTTGGGGCAAAAAACACAATTTTTTGAACAGTCACTGTTGGCATATAATGCAACAAAGATCGCTAAAGTCGACAGATTTTACTAATAGTCCTTTCAATCTCTGTTTAAAAGTAAAATAAAGCTGCCATCTTTTTTTAAAGTCATTTTTACCCTCCTGTAATCTGGCTCCGAATCTCAGGTGAAAATTGTAATATTGACCCCCCTGTAACAGTAATGAGTCAATCAGTCGTCTGGCAGGAAGGCCAAAGTCTGAACTCCTCACAGCCCTCGTGACTTTTCTAATCAAATCATACTTAAACAAAGGGCCTGTGTGTTGATGTAATCATCTATGCTGATTAGATCCGAGGCGTCATCGTGTAGCCGCAAGAGATTGAAGCTGTCTCTCTCTCTTTCTCTCTCTCTCTCTCTCACTTCCGGTGTGATTGTTGGGAGTGTGTGTGGGAGCTGAGTGTTTGCTGAGAGCGCTTGTGGAAACTTTATTTTTCCTATTTTTTCCTTTTTACGTTTCTTTTCCCCTCGTTTTTTCTTTTAACACAGAATAGAGAAAAGGTTTTTTTCTCTTAGTGTGTGTGCGTCTTGAGGCCCGGAGTGACAGTGGAGGATCTGCTGCTGGTGATAGGAGAACAGGTTGACTTTGAGAATGTCGTCTCGGCCTCTCGAATGAATAAAGCAGTTGTTGTGTTTTTGAAGTCTGAGGCGTTAGTCAATCAGTTGACTGTCAGTGGTATATGGGTGAAGGAAACATATGTCCCGGTAACCCCGCTATCCGCTCCAGCAACAAAAGTTACCATTTCAAATCTAACGATGTTATCACAAAAGAGTTACAACGATTTGGTAAGATCGCGGGTTCCGTCCGATTGATTCCCTTAGGGTGTAAAAACACAGCGTTAAAGCACGTTCTTTCATTTAGACGTCAGGTGTATATGTTTTTAAATTCACCGGAGCGAACCTTGGAAGTCTCCTTCCGTGTCATTCAAGGGGGGAATTCTTTCATGGTTTATGCCACTACGGATAGTCTACGCTGTTTTGATTGTGGAGATCTGGGACATAAGCGCTTCGCGTGTCCACACAGAGACGGACCGCGCGCGTCCACATCTGACGCGAATAACACCGATAAATCAGCAAATAACACAGGAACATGGAACGCCGAGGAGCATGAGACAGTCACTACTGAGGAAGAGCAGGGACAGCAGGAGGTGAGTGAAAATAATGTAGGCCTTAACATTGTAAGTAAGGAACGACCTGGCTACAGTTATGTTCCTGAAAAATCAGTGTGTGAATTGTCTGATGTTGATAAGAGAGAGACTCAAGGTGATGGTGTGGATGTGTGTAAGAGTAATGATACAGTACAGGTAGAAGGTGAAATGGAAAACATGACTGATGAGATGGAGGTTTTATCTCAGTATAGTAATGATGGAATGAGAGATGATGAGCAGTGGTCAGAGGATGAAAAAGATATGTATACTGTCGAACAAATCAATTCTTTTCTTGACAAAACAAAAGGAAAATCAGGTGTTGAAATAAGTGATTATTTCCCGGATGTGGAAAAATGTATTGCTTCTGTAATGTGGGCTAGAAAAAAGAGCAACTATGAAGAGCTTACACAACAAAAGAGGTTTCGCTTAAAGAAACATATAACTGCAATAAGATTAGGAAAGAAAGCAGGAAAAGCGAGGGGAAAAACTAAATAGATATGATGGCTGTTGACTTCTCTTTTCTATATTGTTTTCTTTTTCTCTCTCTCTTCCTTATGGAGACCTTACGGGTGGGATCCCTAAATGTAAATGGGATGAGGGATGGGAAGAAAAATTGGTTACTTTCAGAAACCATACGCTTGAAAGATCTCAGCGTTGTTTTTTTGCAGGAGACTCATAGTGACCAAAGAAATGAGGTAGACTGGGGTTTGTGGTGGGAAGGAAAGAAGGTTCTAAGTCATGGGAGTAATCTTAGTGCTGGAGTGGCTGTGCTTTTTTCCCCTAGTCTTCAAGCTAAAATTTTATTTAAAAATGAGATAGAACCAGGGAGATTATTACTAATTAGGGCTGAAATTAGAAATCTTGTTTTTGTGTTCATAAACATTTATGCTCCTAATTTAGGATCTGACAGGTTGCAGTATTTTTCCAAACTGGAAAAAGTTTTAAGCCAACAGCAGGATGGGGATTTAATAATTTTAGGAGGAGATTGGAACTGCACTTTAGATTTCACAAAAGACAGGAATGGAGAAGAACCTCATGCACAGTCAGCTGCAGTTTTAGCAAATGTGATTAAAAAAAAAAACTAAATTTATCGGATGTATGGAGGGAACACAATCTAGCAGCACAACAATATACATGGGTACATTTTAGTAATGGTAGAATTTCTGGGGCACGATTGGACAGGTTCTACACATCACACAATATGAGGAATAGAGTAAAACATACAGCTATCATTCCTACATCTTTTTCTGATCACAAACTCATTACAATAGAGTGTTCGTTGGTGAACAGAGTTCAGAAGAGTTACTATTGGCATTTTAACATTAAACTTCTGGATGATAAGAATTTCTGTGAGAACTTTGGAGTTTTTTGGGAAACCTGTAAAAATGAAAAAGTTTTATATGAAAATATAATTCAGTGGTGGGAAATCAGTAAGGTTCAAATAAAAGGGTTCTGTCAGCAATATGCAACCCATTCTTCTTTGGTTTTAAAAAAGAAACTAGAGTTGCTAGAAAAGGAGATCATTGATATTGAGAAGACAATGACTGTTAATGATACTGCAGATTTACAAGAACTGTGGACAGGAAAGAAAAACCAGCTGAGCTTCATTCTAAATGAAAAAGTTAAAGGGGCTCTTGTAAGGAGCCGTTTTTTAACAACGAGGGACATGGATGGACCCACATCTTATTTTTTTAATTTGGAGAGAAAAGCTGGACAGGAAAAGCAGATGTACTGTTTAAAAGAAAACAATGGAAAAGAAACCTCTGACCCAGTCTCAATGCGGAGAATCGCTGTGAATTTTTATTCTGATTTATTTACTGCTGAAACCTCGGATGAACAGTGCACAAATGAACTGCTTCAGGAACTTCCTGTTTTAACTCCAGAGCATAAACATTTGTTAGAAACTGAACTCACTTTTGAGGAGGTTACTGCTGCAGTAATGGGACTCTCTTCAGGACGTGCACCTGGCTTGGATGGATTACCTGCAGAGTTTTATAAGAACTTTTGGACTGTTTTAGGACATGACTACTTTGAGGTTTTGCAAAACTGCATTACAGAAGAAATTCTTCCCACAAGCTGTCAGCGGGCTGTTTTAACTTTGCTCCCAAAAAAGGGAGATTTAACGTTATTAAAGAATTGGAGGCCTGTAGCAATTTTATGCTCAGAATATAAAATATTTTCTAAATGTCTGGCAAACAGGCTAAATACTGTATTGTATGAAATCATTCACAAAGACCAGTCTTACTGTATAAAAGATCGATCCATCACAGATAATTTACATTTGGTACGGGACATGCTTGATTTTGCTTTTCAAAACAATATTAATATTGGGTTTCTGTCATTAGATCATGAAAAAGCTTTTAACAGAGTAGACCACAATGTTCTTTTTAAAACGTTAAAGGCTTTTGGATTTGGGGATGGTTTTATCTCTAAGATTAAATTGTTGTATACTGAGGCTACGTGTATGGTTAAAATGGCTGGTGGCCTCAGTACTCCTGTGAAGATCCACAGAGGTATTAGGCAAGGGTGTCCTCTCTCGGGTCAGCTATACAGCATAGCTATTGAGCCACTGTTATGTAGATTAAGACAGCAGCTCGCGGGATTAAATGTTAGTACACTGGTTTTTAAAGAACCTACTAAAGTCTCTGCATATGCAGATGATATCACAGTGTTAATTAGTGGTCAGAGTGAGGTTGATTCTTTAAAAGGAGCTCTAGCATGTTACGGGAAGGCATCTTCGGCTAAAGTTAACTGGGGTAAAAGTGAGGCTATTTGGTGTGGTACTGGTCTAAATAGTCCATCACTTCCTGGTGGATTACAGTGGGGGAGAACAGGCTTTAAATATCTTGGGGTGTTTTTAGGAGTAGATGAATTTAAAAGGAAAAACTGGGAGGGCCTAGTGGAGAAAGTGTGTGTTCGGTTGTCTCACTGGAAATGGTTGCTGCCTCGGCTGTCCTACAGGGGGAGGGACCTGGTATGTAATAATCTGGTGGCTTCATCGTTATGGCACAGGATGATGATTCTAGAGCCTCCAGAAGAGCTAGTAAGGAAAATCCAGAAAAACCTGGTGGACTTCTTCTGGTCGGGACAGCACTGGCTGAGGGCGTCAGGGCTGTATCTGCCTATTCAGGAAGGAGGACAGGGGCTGGTCGACATCAGTTCCAGAATCCAAGCCTTGAGACTTCAGGCAGCTCGGAGACTACTCTACGGGGAGCACGTGAGCTGGGCCGAGGTGGCCTGTGCCCTTATGAGGAGAGCAGGAAACATGGGATTAGACCGACACCTGTTTCTCATGGACATCAACAAACTGGACTTAACAGGACTGACACCTTTCTACAGGTCAGTACTGAGAGCATGGACACTTTTAAAAATATCTCGGGAGCCAAATGGTCTGCTGGACCTGTGGATGAGGGAAGAACCTCTGCTCTTGAACCCGGCACTGGCTTTGGACATTTTCAACTCAGTCTCCCTCAGAAGAGCTTTATGGACTGCAAACATTACTAAAGTTGGACTTTTGATTTCTGAGAAAGGGTGGATATCTGCTGAAGTTTTGGCTCAAAAGCTGGACATTAGATCAGTTCGAGTGGTGGAGAGAATGCTGACTCAAATACGTGAGTTTTTGCCCCAGGACTATAGACTGGTTTTAGAGTCATCTGGTGGAGAGGAGGAAACCTATACTTTCCCAGAACTGACTTTTTCAGCAGACACTGGAGAATGGCAAGAAGCTGAGGGAAGCCTGCTTTCTTTTAAGACCCCTCAATTGGAGTTTTTTAGCAACACAGAGAAAAAAGCTTTTTATGTACTGTGTGTGAAAGTGGCACATCTGAAATCGCTTGAGAGTGTAAGAGAGTCCAAGTGGCAGGAGGTTTTTGGGCCAGAAGCTTCCCCTAAAGGCTGCTGGAGGTCCCTGTACAAGACTCCGATAGAGAAAAGGTCTGGAGACCTGCAGTGGAGAATTGTGCATGGGATAATAGCTACAAACAGACACAGAGCACACCTTGACCCACAGGTAGGGGAGGGCTGTCTGTTCTGTGGGATGCAGGAAACAGTTTTTCATTTGTTTTTTTAATGTTTTAGATTAAAGCCATTATTTAACAAATTAGAAGAGTGGTGTCAGACACTGGGGCAGTGCCGGCCCGTGGCATAGGCGGAATAGTCAAATGCTAGGGGCACCACTCATCCATAGGGGCGCCAAAATTTATTAATGATACTATTTTATTAATATTAATTTGAAATATTACCAAATATTGCGCAAAAAAACGTAACGAAGTCCCCCGCATCTTCCCGGTCCGCCTCATCAATCTCCCCCCGCCGATCAACTTGAAGTGCGTCAGAAATACAACGTGAGATCAGTTTATCGTTAGGGGAATTTGATGTGTTGCGTCGCCTCTCGCCGCATCCAACGCAGACAGGATTGCTTTCATTTTTTAGGGTGCTTGGCCGCTCGCGCCAGGTGTTGACACGGTGTAAGTTGCCTGATTATTTATGACGGATGGCCGAATTATAGTGTCAAAAAAGACAGAAGCCCTCTGATGCAGGGAAGATAAGGGATACACTGCTCTTCTTACGTAGTATTTGTGTCTTGTTTCTAGTCTAAATATCTAAAAATTCTTAAACCATTGTGCATTTACTAGATAAGTAAAATGACAGAAGATAATTTTCTTGTTTTCTTGAAAATAAAATCAAAATGATGTGAGTTTTTGCTTAAAACAAGCAAAATTATCTGCCAATGGAGTGAGAAAAATAATCTTGTTTCTGATTGAAATCTTGTTTCTGTCCCAAACATAAATTAGATTATTTTTCTCACCCCATTGGCAGATAATTTTGCTTGTTTTAAGCAAAAACTCACTTAATTTTGATTTTATTTTCAAGTAAACAAGAAAAATGTCTTTTTACTTATCTAGTAAATGCACCTTGATTTAAGAATTTTTAGATATTTGGACTGGAAACAAGAAAAAGATTCCAAATAAGAAGAGCATTTTTTGCAGTGTAAAGACAGAAGTAAAGTGATGTAGGCAAATAAATGAACAGTTTATTTATTTGCATAGTAGTAAAATACTAATGTTTGCTAATTAATTCCAGTTATTTTTACCTTAAACTTTATGCAAGCAGCTGTTCTGGGTTCTCCAGAGGCCACAGCCAGTGTGATTTTGTAAAAAATAAATAATATAAAAATATTAAACGCATGTAATATCACTTTTTTAATAGCCTAATGTTTTTACTCTGCAGTAGTGCAGTTTTAAGGGGGTGTGTAGCAATTTTAAAATATATTTGCCGAAATTAGTAATGATATTTATATACAGGTGTATTTAAAATAGCAACATTTTATGTTAAAGTATTTAAATGACATTAAATATCAAAATTTCTCAGTTGAATTCCTGGTGAAAACATGAAAATGCTCATAGTTTAGTGGAAGATTGCTGCCATCTACTGGAAAACAAACACTTTTGCTAGTTCTCAATGAATAGTTTGGCAATGAATGTTAGATGCAATTACTCTTGCTCTTTGTGTTTAGGCTGTAATGTGGCATAGGTGCAATTTTTGTACAGTTTTACTATCATCAGCCTTTAAAAAATAAAAAATAATAATAATATCATGAACATAATGACGGAGTAGAATGGACTGGACATCATATAAAACAACAACAACAATAAAAATAAAACATCAATGCATTACAAAAATAAAACGGTTCGAGTGTTTCCACAACTTAGACTGATAACATGTAGTGCTAAACCTTGATACAAGGGGCACCAAGTAAAATCTTGCCTAGGGCAGCAAATTGGTCAGGGCCGGCCCTGCACTGGGGGAAGTTTTTATGCCTATGTTTTTTATTTTTGGGCCCAAGTACAGCAGGAAAAAAAAAGAAGTTCATGTTTTATAAAAATTTTTATTTGGGCAAGCAAAAATGTCAATTTGGTTGTCACGAAAGAGAAAATTGAATAATGGTGGATTAACTGATGTGGTTGCAGTGTTACAGGGGTTAATAAAATCCCGTATAAATATAGAGTTTAACAATTATAAGTTGGTTATTGACTTGGATGGTTTCAGAGGTAAATGGGGCATAAAGAATGTTATTTGTGATGTTGACATTGATGGCTGTCTCCAATTTTATGCATGAGTGAGTTTTGATCATAAAAGGGGAATTTTTATTTTATTTTTATTAATATTATTTTTTACTAAAAATGTTATATCTTTGACTTTGACTTTAAGATCACTTTATTTACAAAAATATTAAAGTCTCTCTCTCTCTCTCTCTCTCTCTCTCTCTCTCTCTCTCTCTCTCTCTCTCTCTCTCTCTCACTTCCGGTGTGTCTGAGTGCGAGTTGACGGAGTGTGTGAGCGTGGCTGGAGGGCTTGTGAGTGAAGCTGTTTTCTTTTTTCTTCCCCTTGTTGGTTTTCTGGTCTTTTCTATTTAGTATTTTTGGTTCTTTGTTGGGCCGCGTGCTATCCACTTTATCAGGGAAGCATGTCGGCCCCTGGTGTGCAGGTTTTGAGTTCACTTACGCGGCGTAATGCGGTTAAAGTTGCCGCCGCGGTGACTGTGGAGGAATGTTGTCTTGCCATTGGTGAGGTTGTGGGGCATGAAAGCGTGCTATCCGCCTCCAGAATGAATAGTGCCGTTGTGGTGTTTCTTAATAGCGTAGATAAAGTCAATGAAGTAGTCGAACACGGGATAGTCATTGGTGGTGATTTTGTCTCTGTTCTTCCTCTTTCATTGCCAGCTAAGAGAGTTACTTTATCGAATGTTCCACCGTTCGTAAGTGATGAAATTTTGACCCAAGCTTTATCCCGGTACGGAAAGTTGGTATCTCCGATTAAAAAGATTCCAATCAATAGCGGATCACCTCTGTTGAAACACATTGTTTCTTTTAGGAGATTCGCGTATATGATTATTCAGGATGACGTCGAGCTAGACATGACGCTTAATTTTCGAATTGACAATTTTGAATACGTAATTTTTGTCACTACCGCGAAATCTAAGTGTTTTAGTTGTGGTAAATCTGGACATTTAATTCGCAATTGTCCTGACAAAGTTTCAGAAAGGGAAGCAAACGTTGTGAATGAGAATACTGAGGGTGACATGGTTGAGGAGGTATTGCCGGGGCCGAACTCGGCTGTGGCGGTGACGGCTACGAGTGTTCCCGGTGGGAGTGTGGATGCGTCGTCTTCACTGCAGCGTGAACACTCGGGCACGATACGCACTAAAACACTTTCAGAGGCTAGTGTCAAAGATTTACTGAGCGTGGCAGAGTTTTCTCAGGATAAAGGAGATGCTGAGCAAAATGAAGTTGCTTTAGAGAATAGTTCATTGCAAGGGGCTTGTGCGACGGACTGTGTGGAGGAAGAGCATTTTTTCAAAATGCCCCATAAAAGGAAGATGGTTAAAAAAAATGTTGATGCCAAAATAAGTAAAACAAGTGAAGTGCAAGACGATATGGATCAGGATACAGAAAGTGATGGTGGGTCTTCTGACTCTAGTATGACACTTTCTCAGGGGGAGTTCATTGGTCGGGATTATGGACTTGATGATATTAAGTTATTCCTTAGATCAACAAAAAATAAACGAGGTGTGAATGTGCAGGAATATTTTCCTGATGTCAATCAGTTCACTGAAAAAGCAAGAAGCCTAATGGCAGAGAGTTGCTTTACAAACAAAGAAGTCTATCGACTTAAGAAAATTGTGAGGAATCTCAATACTGCTTTAAACAATGATGTCTGTTAATTTTCAAAGTAGAATGGCTGATGTTTTTTGGCTATTTGGGTGTTTTTTCTTTTCCTTTTTCTTTTTTATGAGTGAAGTGCATGTAGCTACTTTGAATGTTAACGGTGCAAGACATTCTAAAAAAAGAGCTACAATATATGAAGTAATTAAACAGAAAGATATTGATGTTGTCTTGTTACAAGAAACTCATAGCGACTTAAAAAATGCTGCTGACTGGGCGAGGGAGTTTGATGGCATCCCTGTGTTAAGCCATAACACTTCAATAAGTGGGGGAGTTGCCATTTTATTCACAAAGAATTTTAGTCCTATCTCTTATGATGTTGATGAAATAGTAAAAGGTAGGCTTTTAAAAGTTAGAGCGGTTTTTGAAAGTTATGTGTTTGTTTTTATTTGTGTATATGTTCCAACTGCACCTGTTGAAAGAATGTTTTTTTTAGACATACTGTGTTCAACTCTACAAAACTGTTGCCCTGAAGATTTTTTGTTCCTAGGTGGTGATTTCAATTGTACTGAGCATAATTTAGATCGAAATCACATTGAGCCTCATTTGGCATCGCGTAAACGTTTTACTCATATTATTAAAAAGTATGATTTATGTGATGTTTGGAGATCTTTAAATGGTAATGTGAGACAGTACACTTGGGTTCACACACGTGATAATGTTATGTCATTAGCAAGGCTGGACAGAGTTTACAGTTTTAATCACCATCTTAGTATATTCAATAAAAGTTATATAACACCAGTAATTTTTTCAGATCACAGTATGGTGCACTGTAAGTTTATTTTAAGCTCAATAAAACCAAAAAGCGCATACTGGCATTTTAATACTAATTTGTTAAATGATCTTTTTTTTAAGGAATCTTTTAAGTATTTCTGGGAAGCTCACAGAACAAAGAAGTCTTTTTTTTATTCATTGCAACAGTGGTGGGATGTTGGTAAGATAAAAATAAGACAATTTACTCAACAGTATACTCACAACGTTACTAAGGAGTTGACTCGTTCTTTAGAGTTTTTGGAAAGAGAGATAATTGAATTTCAAAATTTGGCTCAATCAACTGGCGATATTCATTATTTAGAAGCCTGTTCAAAGAAGAAAGCCCAGTTAGCTGATCTACTGGGGCATAAAGTACAGGGGGCTCTGGTCCGTTCACGTTTTCAAAGCATTGACCAGATGGATGCACCATCCCAATACTTTTTCAATCTGGAAAAAAAGAACGGCCAGAAACGGTTTATTCATGGTTTGCGCTCTGAAGATGGAGTTTTATTGTTGGATCCTGCTGGTATTCGGGGAAGGGCAGCACAGTTCTATCAAAATCTGTATAGGAGTGAGCTCAAGTCAGAGTGTTGTGTGGACAACGTTTTCCTTGACAGCCTACCAAAGGTGTCAGAGGAGGGTAATAGTGACCTTGAAGAGGTGCTGACCCTGGAAGAGCTTTATAAGGCCCTGCAAAGCATGGAGTCTGGGAGGGCCCCAGGAGTGGATGGCCTCCCGGTTGACTTCTATAAGGCTTTTTGGTTGGAGTTGGGTGTAGATCTGCTGGAGGTACTGAAGGACAGCTTGTCGAAGGGCGGGTTGCCGTTGAGTTGCCGAAGAGCGGTGATCACTCTTCTCCCAAAAAAAGGGGATCTTACAGATATTAAGAACTGGCGCCCTGTCTCGCTTCTCTGCAGTGACTATAAAATACTTTCTAAGGCATTGGGTAACAGATTGGCTGGAGTGTTGGGTCAGGTTATCCATCCGGACCAGACGTACTGTGTCCCTGGTAGATCTATATTCGACAATATTTCTTTAATTCGGCATATTTTTTACGTTTCTAAATTGTTAAATTTGGACTGTGGCTTGATATCTTTGGATCAGGAGAAGGCGTTTGACCGAGTAGAGCACTCATATTTGTGGAGTGCTTTAACAGCTTTTGGTTTTAGCCAGAACTTTATAGACATGCTTAGGGTACTCTATTGTGACGTTGAGAGTTTGCTGAAAATAAATGGTGGCTTATGTGCTCCTTTTCAGGTTCTCCGGGGTATCAGACAAGGTTGCTCCTTGTCCGGAATGTTGTATTCCTTGGCTATTGAGCCATTGCTTCAACAGATAAGAGGTCAATTAAGTGGTTTGTTTTTACCAGTTTGTAGTAATAAAATTTGTTTGTCAGCCTATGCCGATGATATTGTGGTGATGATCAACAGACAAAGTGATGTGCAGATTTTACTTCATTTAATTGAAGAATTTAGACTGTTGTCTTCTGCAAAGGTCAATTGGAAAAAAAGTGAGGCTTTATTGTTGGGACAATGGACTGATGGTAAACCTTGCCTTCCTGATGGGTTGTGTTGGGGGAATGGGGGTATAAAATATTTAGGCGTTTATCTAGGGGATGACAGTGTGTTACAAAAAAATTGGGAGGGGCTGATGGAAAAAGTTAAGGGGCGATTGGACAAGTGGAGATGGTTATTACCAAATATGTCCTATAGGGGGCGAACTCTCATTGTCAACAACTTAGTGGCATCTTCACTTTGGCATAGATTGGTATGTGTAGACCCCTCACCACAGTTTTTAGCAGAAGTTCAAGTTGCCCTTGTGAACTTTTTTTGGGACAAGCTACATTGGGTCCCACAAAGTGTTTTATACCTCCCCAAAGATGAAGGTGGGCAAGGTTTGATTCACTTGCAAAGTAGAATGGCTGCTTTTCGGTTACAGTTTTTAAAAAGATTACTTGATGGTTCTACAGATTTCAGCTGGCGTGCTGCGAGCTGCACCATTTTGCACACTATTGGGGGTTTCGGACTGGATAAATCCCTTTTCTTAATGGATCCAACCAAATTGGATTTATCGGAACTGCCTGCTTTCTATCGAAACCTTTTCAAGGTGTGGAGTTTTTTTCGTGTTCACAAGACTGAGAACTCATATTCTCTCCACTGGCTTTTGCAGGAACCACTGATACTTGGGGCTCGCTTGGACATTGCTACTCACTGCTATTTGCCGGGGTTCAGCACCATATTTCTGAAATCCAAGGTTTTTACTTTGGGACATTTGTTGACTTTAACTGGGCCTCAATTTGAGAATGTGGATGTTGTATCCAAGCATTTAGGAATCAGATCTGTTCGTTTATTAACTCGTTTTTTTGTCAAACTTAAATCATGTTTTACAGTTGATGAAGAACATTTGTTAAGAGACTTTTTTACAGGGGTTTGTACTCCTGATGTTGAGGATCCTTTTCCGTGTTTAATTATTCAACCCAAACTTGAAGAGGGTATAGGTTTTTTGCTGAAATCAGGTGAATCTTTGATTTTAGATTTCTTGTCAAGTGAAGGAAAAAAACTGTATAGAGCCTGTGTTTTGGTTTTTAATAAGAAAATGTTAGAAAAAAGAACTGATACACCATGGCGTTCTGTTTTTAAACTAAGAAATGATGTAAAACCTGAATGGAGATCATTATATAAGCCACCATTGTCTAAAAGGTTTGGTGATATACAATGGCGAATTCTCCATGGTGCCATTGCTGTCAATTCTTTTATTTCAGTGCTGAATCCAGAAGTTAATTCTGCTTGCCCTTTCTGTCTTCAAAGGGAGACTGTTTTTCATGCTTTTATGCATTGTTTTAGATTAGAACCTTTGTTTATGAGATTACAAGAATTGTTTTGTAGGTTTGATGAAACTTTTTGTATTGAGACTTTCATTTTGGGTTTTAAGTATTTTCAGAAAAAACGTTTCACCTGTCAATTGTTGAATTTCATTTTAGGGCAAGCAAAAATGGCTATTTATATCAGCAGGAAAAATAGAGTGGAACAAAAGTGTAGCGATGATGTGAACGTGTGTTTTTCAACTTTGATAAAATCTAGAGTTTTGATTGATTTTCGGTTTTATAAAACTATGAGAGATCTTTCATCTTTTGAATTGATATGGTGCAGTCATGGTGCTTTGTGTGCAGTTTGTGAAGGTGATTTGTTTTTTTCTTGGTAATTTATTCAGGTGTTAATATTCTTGGTGTAATGTGTTAAAAGTATTATATGGTCAGTTTATTGTGAAGAGATACTGTTAAAATTGTAAATAAAGTTTTTTCAAAAATCAAATCTCTGTCTCTCTCTCTCTCTCTCTCCCTCCCTTGTTAATTCTCTCTTTCCATCATTCTTTTTCCCTTATTCGTTAAGTTTCATGTTTCCTTGTTTGTACCATATTGTTTGTTTTCCCCTACATATATATGCATATTTCCCCCGTATGAATCGTAGCTTTGTAAACTGTAGTTGTTTTATTAAAACCCAATGATTGCATTGAAGTGAATCCGTATTGTTTTGCTCACAAATATCAAAGTCAATGAGACGCAATATTTTAGCTACCCATTTAAGCTTGATTTTCATGTATTACTATTTCAGTAATACAAATCGTACAAGCATAAGAGATATTATTTGTCCTGATCAAGCAGATTAATGTTTCTTAAGGTTTGTAAGATTGTAATTGATGAAGAAATCAATTTGGATAAAGGTTACTTTTAAATGATTAAAGGTTCCGTTATACGTTGATATTGTCTGTACAACAAGCAAATCATATTCATAGACTCCATTTGAATTCATTATTCCCCAAAACTCATTGTTGCTACACCCCTCTAAGGAATTGTAGATTACTCAGTAAATAAACATCCATGACATTTAATATTTTGGCTTTCATTAATATTTATGTTTTTCTTTCTTCATAAAAAATATTTACAAAATAAAAATTAAGCCAGGTCTGGTAATTCAGTA
Source organism: Gobio gobio (assembly GCF_949357685.1). Taxonomy (NCBI): domain Eukaryota; kingdom Metazoa; phylum Chordata; class Actinopteri; order Cypriniformes; family Gobionidae; genus Gobio; species Gobio gobio. Next base: position 51,975,193 of record NC_137107.1, on the reverse strand, counting down.
TAAATTCAGTAACTTCTCTTTGATTTTTCCAGATCTGGTCCTGTGGACGTCAGTATCTCACAGTGATCACAGTTCACACCTGAAGTGAAGCCCCTCCCACCAGTGAAGCCCCTCCCACAACAATTCACCAATAAATACTGGGAATATTCCCATCATCCTACAAGAGAAGGACAAACTCCAGGTGTAGCAGCTGAAATCTGTGTGACTGTTAAAGATGGAGTTTATTAAAGAGGAGATTGAAGACATGAGTTATCCAGAACCATCCAGAATAAAACATGAAGATACTGAGGAACAAATAGGTTGGTGTTCATTCTTGAGTCTTCATTATTGACTGCTTTAGTAGCTGTGAAATAATAATCAGTATATGGATGATAAATGATAGAGAAATGCATGTAAATGATCATATTTTATCAGTTTTAATCGAAGTGAATGACAGAACTGATCTTTGCACATTAAAGATACTTTAACACTTTACAATAAGGTCTCATTTGTTAACATTAGTTAATGTATTAACTAACAATCAACAATACATTTGTTACAATATTTATTAATCTTTGTTAATGTTAGTTAATAAAAATCCAGCTGTTCATTGTTGGTTCATGTTACTTAACAAATGTTAACAAATACAACTTTTGTAAATGTTGAAATTAACATGAACTCAGATTAATAAATGCTGTAGAAGTGCAGTTCATTATTAGTTCATGTTAACTAATGAAACCTTATTGTGTTACCGATACTTTATACTCGTTTTCTGCTCAGTGTTTTTAATTTTCACATTTAACCTCATTGAACTGATTCTGACTACTTTATATGTTTATTTTAGACCAGACGGAAGAGAAGGAGCAACAACACAAACTAAATGACATTAAGAAACTCTGTGACTTCAAAACTCAAGAAACAAAAGCCAAAAAGCGGCACACCTGCTCTCAGTGTGGAAAGAGTTTTTCTCGAGCATCAGGTCTCAGTAGACATTTGCGCATTCACTCTGGAGAAAAACCATTCAAGTGTGATCATTGTGGCAAAGGATTTATTTTATCATCACTTCTAAAAAAACACCTGGTAGTTCATTCAGGTGAGAGACCTCATGTGTGTTCTCTCTGTGGAAAGAGTTTTTCATGGCTGGACAGTTTTAAACTGCACCAGAAAACACATGATGAAGTGAGAGATCATGTGTGTTGTGACTGTGGGAAGAGTTTTACTACAACTAATCTTCTGAAACAGCACCAAATAATTCACACTGGAGAGAAACCGTATACATGCACTCAGTGTGGAAACAATTTTTCTCGAGCATCAGCTCTCAGTGTTCATCTGCTCCGTCACTCTGGGAAAAAATCATTCAGCTGTGATCAGTGTGGGAAAGATTTTATTTCATCATCAGAACTCAAAAGACACCTGGTAGTTCATTCAGATGAGAAGCCTCATGTGTGTTCTCTCTGTGGAAAGAGTTTTTCACGAATGAGCTGTTTTAAACTGCACCAGAAAACACATGATGAAGTGAGAGATCATGTGTGTTCTCTCTGTGGAAAGAGTTTTTCATGGCTGAGCAGTTTTAAACAGCACCAGAAAACACACGATGGAGTGAGAGATCATGTGTGTTCTCTCTGTGGAAAGAGTTTTTCATGGCTGAGCAATTTTAAACAGCACCAGAAAACACATGATGGAGTGAGAGATCAAGTGTGTTGTGACTGTGGGAAGAGCTTTACTACATCTAGTCTTCTGAAACGGCACCAAAGAACTCATACTGGAGAGAAACCTTTCAAGTGCTCATATTGTGACAAGAATTTCACTGATTCTGGACACCTGAAATCACATGAGCGACTTCATACTGGAGAGAAGCCGTACCACTGTACTCAGTGTGAGAAGAGTTTCACTCAGTCTGGAAACCTGAAAGTACATAAGCGACTTCATACAGGAGAGAAACCTTTCAAGTGCTCATATTGTGACAAGAATTTCACTCATTCTGGAGCCCTGAAAAAACATGAGCGAGTTCACACTGGAGAGAAGCCGTACCACTGTACTCAGTGTGAGAAGAGTTTCAGAGATCCAAAAGGTTTAAAAAATCATCTGCTCATTCACTCTGGAGAAAAAGCCATTTAACTGTGATCAGTGTGGTAAAGATTTTAAATCGCCATCAAGTCTAAAACAACACCTGATGGTTCATTCAGATGAGAAGCCTCATGTGTGTTCTATCTGTGGAAAGAGTTTTTCACGACTGAAAATTTTTAAACTGCACGCATGAAAACACATGGTGGAGTGAGAGATCATGTGCTGTGACTGTGGGAAGAGCTTTACTACATCTAGTCAACTGTAACAATAATGCATTATAGCTCTAGACATCTGGCCGGATGGAACTCCTCACAGCCTCTCGTGACTTTTCTAATCAGATCATACATTGACAAAGGGCCTTTGTGTTGATGTGACTCTACACTAATTAGATCCAGGCGCCACCGTGTCTCCGCAAGAGATTGGAGCGTTGAATATTATAGCCCCAAGGCATTCACGTGCCTTTACACCCTCACACACACACCCTTTGTGCGAATGGGCGCACATACTTAGACAAGACACAGGACTGTTTGTGTGACTCACACACATTCGCCTTATATGAACCATGTGGACCAAAACTGCCTCAATAACGTTTAAATATATATATTTCGTTGATTTAATGTCTTTATACGATGTATTAAAAGAGCTAAGCTGTTTACTGTATTTAAATCAAACTTTGTACGCCAGTAACTGTGGAAATCCTGTAACACTGTACTCTCAAATCGCAGAATGACGGTGTGTGGTATCTTCTCAATCGCAGAAACTCGACTGTACCGAATCTCGTTCACAAATTACAACAAGATGCATTATTACAAAAGTATCAGCTTTCTAAGAATAGAGGCTTAAAATGAGCACCCCGTTTGATTAGCCAAGAGGAGGGGGGTCCAGGAACAAAGGAAAACTTGCGCCTTCTGTCTCCCGGACGTGATTGGATCCCTCCCTCCAGTCTCGTCTATAAGAACGAGAACTGACCATTAACTCTTTGCATTTTCGCCACTGAGAGAAGGACCCCTTGGCATTTCGCCATTGAGAGGAAGACCACCCTGGCCTTCGCCACCCTGAGAGAAGGCATCCCTGCCACGGAGAGAAAGACCGGCAGCTTCCTCGAAAGACTTTACTAAGCTTCAGAGAAATTCTCCCTGGACCCGAAGATCCTTACCGAACTTCCCTGATGATCGAACTCAGACACTTACACACGAGAAGCCATAGTAATGCAAGTATTCTATTTCACAATCAAACTGCGTGTAAAAGGTTGTCTGAATTATTCCTGTTCACGGGATTGTTAATTTCTTGAGGTCTTTTGTGAAAGGGCTGTGAAGCTGTCTCTCTCTCTCTCTCCCTCTCTCTCTCTCTCTCTCTCTCTCTCTCTCCCTCCCTCCTTAAATCTCTCTGTCCATCATTCTTTCCCCCTTTATATTATTCGTTAAGTTTGATTTTTCCTTGTTTTATACCATGTTGTTTGTTTTCTCCTACCTATATATGCATATTTACCCTGTGTGACTCGTAGCATTGTATACTTTAGTTGTTTTATTAAAACCCAATAATTGAATTGAATCTGTATTGTTTTGCTCACAAAGATCGACGTCAATGAGACGTAAGATCTTAGCTACCAATCAAGCTTGATTTTCTTGTATTACTACTTCAGTAATACAAATTTAACAAACATAGGAAATATTTGTCCTGATCAAGCAGATTAATGTTTCTTAAAGTTTGTAAGATTGATAATTGATGAAGAAATCAATTTGGATAGAGGTTACTTTTACATGATTAAAGGCTCATGAATATTTATACCATTTGAATTAATTATTCCCCGAAACTCAATGTTGTTACACATCCCAAATTCATACTGGAAAAAAACCTTTCAAGTGCTTATATTTTCTATATATTGTAATCATTATGTTGACAACTTGTAATAAATACTTCAATGAGCTCACGGTTTCTGGCTTAAATAAATATATTGTTAGCTAACTGCGTGATTTGTATATGTATATTTCTGAAATACATAACTTGGACACAGTCTCCTCTGATAACAGATCACTCTAAATTGTAATGTAGACAAAGACAGTTTCTGTAAAGCTGCACTGAAACGATATGGATTGTGAAAAGCGCTGAACAAATAAATATTAATTGAATTATGACAAGTTTTTCCACTCAAAAGTCAACAACTCTCACAGTGTAAATAAAGTCGGATTGGATTGTGTCTAAATAGTTCTTTCTAGAATTAGATATATTTATGTCATTTAATTATGTACTAAATTGTCTTTTGATACATGCAGTTATGAGAAATAAAACAGAAACAACATCTTGTCTTGATTGATGTATTTAATGAACACTAATCATCACAGCTGTTCGTCATCTAGGTTATCATCATGTGTGTATTAGTTCCTTATGTCACTCATCACTCTTTCTTAATACTGTAATAAATATGTTTGGGATGTACAGTATTATTGTCAACCAAATGATCAGATTTCTGTATCACACAAAGAGTTCGAGTTCATTTTTGTCCTTCATTATTGCTGAATCCAAACCAGAATTCTGGCCACGTCTGTTTTATGATATTTGGGCATATTTACCCTAACAGCTCAACTGTACCATATATTTGCCAAAAGTGACCCAAATTTTTATTAATTATGTAGGTCATATTTGCCATATCAAATTTGGTTCACTTTAGACACCCACCTACATTTTGGTGTAATGTATTCTGGCCATATTTGCTATGCCATGTGTTGTTCACATTAGGTTCACATTCAGAGTCGCCAGTGATTACTGTCCCACATCTTTGCCAAAACTGACCCAGAGTCACCAGTGATTACTGTCCCACATCTTTGCCAAAACTGACCCAGAGTCACCAGTGATTACTGTCCCACATCTTTGCCAAAACTGACCCAGAGTCGCCAGTGATTACTGTCCCACGTCTTTGCCAAAACTGATCCAGAGTCACCAGTGATTACTGTCCCACATCTTTGCCAAAACTGACCCAGAGTCACCAGTGATTACTGTCCCACATCTTTGCCAAAACTGACCCAGAGTCGCCAGTGATTACTGTCCCACGTCTTTGCCAAAACTGACCCAGAGTCACCAGTGATTACTGTCCCACATCTTTGCCAAAACTGACCCAGAGTCACCAGTGATTACTGTCCCACATCTTTGCCAAAACTGACCCAGAGTCACCAGTGATTACTGTCCCACATCTTTGCCAAAACTGACCCATAGTCGCCAGTGATTACTGTCCCACATCTTTGCCAAAACTGACCCAGAGTCGCCAGTGATTACTGTCCCACATCTTTGCCAAAACTGATCCAGATATGTTTCAAGATAACTGGGAAACTTTTTTGCTGCAACACGTGAGCGACATTTGGTTTGTACACCAGATTAGCCAAATCAAATGTATTATTTACAATGTGTTTTTGCAGCGGTGAGGAATGTAGCCAATCACAGACATAGTTGTTGATCTCTTGAACGCAATGGCCAATCAGAATCCACCCAATGCTCAAAACACCAGAGTTTTTATGCAGCAGGCTCACGAAACCTCTCATTAACAAACAAAGTGTAGACACGATGTAAGTAAGAGATTTATTGAGCATTGTAGGCAGCTTCATTGATTATAACTGAGCTTTGTGAGATGAACTGACAAAGCAACAGCGTTTTAGTGATTGTAAAGGGAGACATCTTTTATCACAGATGAACAGAACATTTATTTATTTTTGAAGCCTAAATGCAGTCGCCAGAAGTATAAAGCTAAAGGTAAGCTATAAACGGACTACACCACAGTCGCTCGACTTCAAAGTCAACATCACTAAGCTTCTGACAACGCTTTCAGTTTTTATCTCAAAACATTTTCCCAGAATGTTAGACTACTTTTGTGCTCATCAAGTTATGACAATTACCTCGGATTGCAGGTTCTTATTGCACCGTTTGATCCGTTTTTAAGAGAACACATAGGTCATGGGTCTGGGGTTAGACATGTCAAATTGCCGGCGACAAAGTTAAGACAACACCAGTAACATGGCTGGTAAATATAACAGTCTTCAGGCACATCTGAAAAAAGAAAACTCTGATTCATCATGTGGCCGTCTACACTCTCCATCCTGGCTATTGAATCCGACACTAGGCAATGGACTTTGAGGATTTAATTAACAATTTAGCATGCACAAAGTCTAGAAAAAAGATGCTCTGCTAAAGGTAAGGCATTTACTATTATTTCTAGGCAAATATATTATATATTATTATATAAAATATATTAGTATGGCATGTTCATGTTGTTCACTTCAAAAGTGGTCACCCTAGGGCACTATACTGTGTTAATCTGGGCCTGTTAATGTGCCACTTTACAGAGGATCTCAGACATTAGCATAATGAATGAGGGGAAAACAGGGAACTTTAGGAGACAAAGAGGCTTTTCAGCAGCTCAGCTAAACATGATGGTCCTGTTGTTTCTCTCAGACTTTGGACAGGAGTTGAACAAACCTTGTTTTAAATGCAATTAATATCTAACTTGTATCAAAATACTCCATATTCCTGACAGAAAACGTGTTCACTTCATTTAAATGTAATTAAATGGTAATTCCATGTCAAATGAACAATTTTACCCATTGAAAAAAATTAAGAATAGAATATCAAGATATCTTTAATATTTTTAGAATAACAGGCACACAAACTTTAACAAATTTTATGGCACTCAGGTATATTCTATGCAATTGTGTTGATAGAAAAAACGAGATCCATTTCTAGTTTCAACATTATTTGTTGTTCAGATATTCCTCTGTAAAAGACAAAAGTATCAGCTGTATGCAAAGTGACCCACGTTTGGTTTTTGGCCACTGAAAATGTGAACAAGTGACCAATTTACTCATGAAACCACATTAAGATTTCCATATCTCTGCATTTTACCATATGGGGTGTCACGGGGTGACAAAAACCGAACGGGACTAAGATCCTGGTGAATGCAGTCATTCAGGATTTTCCAGTGAACATCCGTTCTATGCCCTGTGAATCTGTTGCCATGGCAGCGGGGCTGATTGCCTGAGTGACAGCAGGTGTGGGGCAATTACAGAGAACGCTGTGAGAGGGACACCTATTCAGACGAGGCTTTAAAAACAGAGAGAAAACAGACTGTGGGGTGGATCTCCTCCCATATGATGCTGTGTTTGTCAGCGGGTTGTTCTTTTTATTGAGGCTGGGCTGTGGAGTGGGGAAGATTGAAGCTGTGGAAGAGGAAGGAAGGAGTGAAGTATTTGTCAGCGAAGACTTGAGGAATATCGTCAGTAGTGAGAAAGACGCAAGTGATGAGTATTTGATCCGTTGTTTATATGCACTAACACTGAAGTGGTGTGGAGAGTTTGGAAAATGTTTGGCACGAGTGAACTATTACACCGAGTGAATTAATGATCTGTCTCCAACTTCTGTCCTCTCCTTGCCGAATGTGACGATCGCTGCATCGTTCTTCTGCTTTCCCGGAGCGAAGTCAAGCCCTGATCGAGGACGAGATCCGATCTGGTGGGAGAAAAGACCGTCTTCCTCCCGCTGTCTCTAACGAAGGGCTTTGATAAAGCAACCGCCCAACTTCCTGCTTTGAAAAGACCCGGCCCTGTTAATGCTGAGTGCTTCATATATCATGTACTGCTGAAACTGTGCTGTGTCTGTTCTAGTGCTCAGCCGAAGTGAGCGTCCTGACCAAAGTGTCCTCCCCGCCTGGTGGTCTCCACACGCCCCTATTGGAAGCCTTTACCCTGTTCAGAAGAAGAAAAGGTATATCAGTTGCAAGCTTCATGTACTGTCGAACCGTTGAAACTGTGCTGTGTCTGTCCCAGTGTTCAGCCGACGTGAGCGCCCCGCTCTAAGTGTCCTCCCCGCCTAGTGGTCTCTACACGCCCTTATTGGAAGCCTTGATCCTGTTCAAAGGAGAGAAGGTATATCAGTTGCAAAGCTTCACGCACTGTTGAACCGTTGAGACCTTGCTGTACTGTTCCAGTGCTCAGCTGAAGTGGAGTGTTCCGCCCAAAGTGTCCTCCCCGCCTGGTGGTCTCCACACGCCTTATTGGAAGCCTTTACCCTGTTCAAAAGGAGAGAAGGTATATCAGTTGAAAAGCTCACACACTGTTGAACCGTTGAGACCTTGCTGTACTGTTCCAGTGCTCAGCTGAAGTGGAGTGTTCCGCCCAAAGTGTCCTTCCCGCCTGGTGGTCTCCACACGCCCCTATTGGAAGCCTTGACCCTGTTCGAAAGGAGAGAAGGTATATCAGTTGAAAAGCTTCACATACTGTTGAACCGTTGAGACCTTGCTGTACTGTTCCAGTGCTCAGCTGAAGTGGAGCGTTCTGCCCAAAGTGTCCTCCCCGCCTGGTGGTCTCCACACGCCCCTATTGGAAGCCTTGACCCTGTTCGAAAGGAGAGAAGGTATATCAGTTGAAAAGCTTCACATACTGTTGAACCGTCGAAACTGTGCTGTGTCTGTCCCAGTGTTCAGCTGACGTGAGCGCTCCGCTCAAAGTGTCCCCCCGCCTGGTGGTCCCCACACGCCCTTATTGGAAGCCTTTACCCTGCTCAGAAGAAGAAGAGAGTGGCTCGCTTGCCCCCACCTCTGAGTACTTCCCTCTGGAGTAACCCCAGTGACTCGCTTCGCCCTCGCATCTGCATACTTACCTGGTTCCAGTCTGAATGGGGTTCGTATGACCACGGCCTCCCCTCTTGAGTCCCGTAGAGGAGTACTTACCCAGTGACCTACCTGGACGGCGCGGGGATTCCCCCCTGATTCCCCTCCGACGAGCCTCCGGTCCGTCACGATCGTCCCTCCCCTCCCGTCCCGGGAGGTCTAGAGACTCTTGAACTGTCCTGGCAGCAAGAAGAAGATTTTATTTAGGACCTATCCAATTCATTGATCTTTTAATATAATAAATAAACTGTATTATTTTATTCCCTTGTCTGTCTGGTCCTTGACACATTCCTCGAGGTGGTTCCTGGGTTTTTCAGGGGTGGGTGCAGTCTGGGTTGGCCCGCCCCGACCTGTGACAGAACTTGGCGTAGTGCGGCAGGGTTACCACCTCGAGTGGAGCGATCAAGGACCTAGATGGCAGAAGAAGAAGAGCCAGTGGCCCGGCAGCCCGTTATGCCTTTCTTTATGGGGGCCCCGTGGGCCCAGAAGTACGGAGGTCCAGGGTCAGAATTGAGCCTGTCAGCATGGAAGACCCAGGTTGAATACCTGGCAGGGCTCCAAGGGCTAAGTGCCCCTCAGAAGGTACAGTTTGTGCTAAATTCGTTGGAGGGAGAAGCAAGAAGAGAAGTACAGGCAGCGCCGGAAGCAACCCGCATCACCGCCCAAGCCATCTTTGATTTTCTCACGGGGCAATACGGAGACACCACCCCGGTAGCGGTCCTGAGAACGCAATTCTTTAATTGTAGGCAAGGGCCTCGACAAACCGTTCGGCCATTCACGTTGCAACTGAGGGAACAGTTTACCAGGCTAAGGGGAAGACAGGATCACGGCCTGGGGGACGAGGAGACCCTATTGCGAGATCAGTTTCTGTTGGGATTACGGGAGGGCCCCGTGCGTCAGAGTCTGCGGGTGCAACTGAGACGGACGCCGGACCTCACGTTCGAAGAGCTTCGGCAGGAAGCTCTAGCCCTTGAGCGTGACCACACCGAAGGTATGGATCCCCCCAGCTGTCTGGCTGCGAATGCTGTCAGTGGGCCTTCGGCCCCTGTTACTTCCGATTGGAAGCATGCCCTCCGGGAGGAACTAAAGAGGGATATCCGTGAGCAAATGTCTGAACTGTCTAAGTCTGTCGTCGAAGAACTCCGCCGAGAACGCCTCCATTCATTACCCTCACCGCGGGAGCGAGCCTACTCCGACGGGAATCGCCCTCCAGAGCGTCACTTCACTCGATCCACGGGTCCCCGATTCCAGTGGGACGAACAGGGGCGTCCTATCTGCAACGGCTGTGGGGAAGCCGGACATTACGTCCGTCAGTGCTCCTCCAGACGCGCTTCGCAGGGGGGTTTTTAGAGTCTCCGGCCACTGTGGGTCAAGTGGTCGGGACCCCCTTTTCAGACCCCTCGTCTTCCAAACTGTCGAAGGAACGCCTGGTGGGCCGTTGTCCGGTCATCGTGGTTCAAGTCAATGGCCAGAAGGTGCAGTGTCTGCTGGACACGGGGTCGCAAGTCACTCTGTTCGCGGAGAGCCTAGTCCAGGAACTATTCGGTACCCAGGGCCGGCCGACGACCGAAGCCCCCTGGCTGACTCTGCGAGGGGCCAACGGTCTCGACATCCCATACGTGGGATACGTAGTGACAGACCTAGAGATCCATGGCATGGTCGTACCCCAGAAGGGGGTGGTGGTGGTTCGCGACGCCTGCCTGGGGTCTCATCGCGCCCTGTTGGGCATGAATGTCATCTCCGAATGCTGGGAGGGGCTGTTCCAGAGTGGGCCGGCCCGAGCAACTGCGACGCCTGAGGACAGAGAATGGGATTGCATTAGAGCTGACTGTCGCCGAGTTTGCCTGGCCGAACAGCAGGGGGACCGGGAGAGCACTGGAAGAGTGGCTTGCTGCTATGCGTTGTCCATCCCGGCTCGAAGCGAGGCGATGGTTTGGGTCCGGGTGCCCCCTAGACTTTACCACCCGGAGGAGTGGGTGTTGGTAGAACCGCACAACGACGGTCCTAAGGTGGAAGTGGCCAGAGGACTGGCATCCGCCCAAGGCAGCCGAGTCCGGGTGAGAGTCCGGAACACGAACCCTTTCCCGATCCAACTGCATCGTCATCAGTGTCTAGCCCGAGTTACCTCAGTGTTGCCCCAGCAAGTGCAAGATCCAGGAGGAGTCAAGTTCAGTCAAGTGGGCCCGACCGTAGTGGAGGTTGCGTTGGCGCAGACGGGGACGCACAGAAGAGAGGCTGAAGGAGGACTGCCGGCCCATCTCGGAGGTGAGTCCCTACGGGGAGAAGGGCTGGAGGAGGATCAAACAAGACGGCTCGAGGCTTTTCTATCAAAATGGCCACAGTTGTTCTCCACCCATGACGAGGACTACGGGTGTACTAACATCGTTCAGCATCAAATTCCCACTGGAGAAGCCCCGCCTAGTAGGGAACGCTACCGGCCGGTACCTCCAACATTATATTCCGAGGTTCGGGCTCTTCTGCGGGGGATACTGGATAAAGGGATCATCCGCGAGAGCAGTAGCCCTTGGGCAGCCCCGATTGTTCTGGTAAGGAAGAAAACAGGCGCATGGAGATTCTGTGTGGATTATCGGAGGTTGAACCAAGTGACGAAGCGGGATGCTTTCCCATTGCCTCGAGTCGAGGATTCCCTCACGAGTCTCACCCGGGCGGCCTGGTATTCCACACTAGACCTGGCGAGCGGATACTGGCAAGTGCAGGTGGACAAGCGGGACTGGGAGAAGACGGCCTTCACGACTCCCTTTGGGTTATATGAGTGGGACCGGATGCCGTTCGGCCTCTGCAACGCCCCCGCCACGTTCCAACGGCTAATGCAGCGCTGCCTGGGGAGCCAGCTAGTGGATACCGCTCTTGTGTATCTGGATGACGTGATTATCTATTCCCCTGACTTTGAGACTCACCTTCAGCATCTTGAGCAGGTGTTCCGCTCCCTTGAGAAGTACGGGCTGAAGCTCCAACCGGATAAATGTCAGCTTTTCCGGAAGGAGGTAAAGTTCCTGGGCCATATAGTGAGCGCTGCAGGAATCGCTGTGGACCCAGAGAAGGTGTCGGCTGTACAGGGGTGGACTGCCCCGAAGACCGTGCGCCAGGTTCGATCCTTCCTCGGCTTTGTCGGGTACTACAGGCGATTTATTAAGGATTTCTCTAAGATCGCCAAACCCCTGAACCAGTTGCTGGGTGGAACGGGACACACCAAGGGCCGAGGGTCCCCAGCGATTCAGTGGGATCCGGCATGCGAGACCGCCTTCCAGAGGCTCAAGCAGGAGCTGTTACAAGCACCCATCCTGGCATACGCAGACTTCACCCAGCCCTTTATCCTCTACACTGACGCCAGCCACTTGGGCTTGGGGGCTGTCTTAGCGCAGAAACAGCAGGAGGAAGAAAGAGTCATCGCTTATGCGAGCCGGAGTCTACACCCCGCGGAGAGGAACGATGCCAACTACAGCTCCTTCAAGCTTTAGTTACTGGCCATGAAGTGGGCGCTCAGTGAGAAGTTCAAAGACTACCTTTGGGGAGCAAAGGTGACCGTAGTGACTGATAACAATCCACTGGTACACCTACAAACCGCCAAGTTGGGGGCGGTGGAACAGAGGTGGGTGGCACAATTGGCCAACTTTGAGTACCAGCTTCAGTACCGGCCAGGAAGGGAACATACCAACGCTGATGTACTATCTAGGTGGCCCGAAGGAGGGCCGGAGGGTCCGAGACCCATGCGGGAGGTGGACCGTGACGAGGGAATGATGGTGGGCATTGTGGAGGCACCGGGACCACCGTTGGAGGAACCGCCCGCAAGTTGGGGATGGGACCCACAGCGCTGGAGGATGTTGCAGGGCGAGGATGAGGACCTGTCACTGGTCCGGGTCTGGCTGGAACAGGACAAGTGGCCGGAGGGTGCGGGACGCCGGGCTCAAACCCGAATCGTGAGGGGCCTACTGGGCCAGAAGGAGAGGCTCCATCTGAAGGAAGGGGTGATTTGTCGGTCCCTCCAGGACTCATGCTCCGGTGACCCGGTCTGGCAAGTGGTGGTCCCCGAGGGAAGATGTCACGCTCTGCTGGAGGCTTATCACACCAAGCTTGGTCATCAAGGGCGGGAGAGGACGACGGCACTCTTGCGACGCCACTTCTACTGGCCTGGGATGGAGGGGACCGTGAGGACTTACCTGCAGGGCTGCCAGCGCTGCACCCTGTTCAAAGCCAGGAAAGAGACACGAGCTCCATTGGTCCCAATTCGAGCTAAAGCACCGATGCATATCCTCGCTATGGATTATCTGACGCTGGGTCTGTCGGTCGATCGCGTTCAAAACCTCCTAGTGATCACTGATCTGTTCACCAAATATGCCTGGGCCATCCCAACTCTGGACCAGACCGCCATTACCACCGCTAACGCTCTGTGGAGGCATGTCATCCAGCCCTTCGGGTGTCCCGAGGTGTTCCATTCCGATCAAGGGCCAAATTTTGAATCCAGGGTAGTACACGAGTTGTGCCAACTGTACGGATGTAAGAAGACCCATACGACGCCTTATCATCCTCAGGGGAACGGAGGGTGCGAGAGGTTTAACCAGACGCTGCTCGGTCTCTTGGGGACCTTGGAAAACGACCAACAGGGGCATTGGGCTGACAACCTTCCGGCAATGGTCCAGGCGTATAACAACAGCATACACAGCACGACCGGGTATGCACCGACCTACCTGATGTTCGGAAGGCATGTGAGACTACCCGTTGACCTACTGCTGGGGACTGCGGCCGCTGAAGAGGGAGGCGGTGTAACGGAGTGGGTGGCCAGACACCATCAACGCCTTCAACTGGCCTACGAACGGGTCTCGGACCGAATTAAGCAAGCCGCAGCCAAGAACAAAAGGTTGTATGACCGTACGGCTCGAAGTGCGCCGCTACTGCCTGGCGAAAGAGTTCTGGTGCGAGATAACTGGCGGCAAGGAAAGGGCAAACTCAGTGATCGGTGGGAGCCCCAGCCGTATGTGGTCCAACGACAGCCGCATCTCGATCAACCGGTGTACGCCATCCGTCCCGAAGGGAGAGAAGGTCCAGAGCGGGTGCTCCACCGAAACCTGTTGCGCCCTTGTCTGAATTACCCCGAACCAACTGTAGAGAGACCTCCGACTGAACCAGCGTGGATGCCTCCCGTGGTGGGATGGGCTGTGGCCCCCCGGAGGCTGGATATGGGGCCAAGGCCAGAGGAACCTAACTCCCCGCCAAGGCCCGAGGAACCTAACTCCCCGCCAAGGCGATCCCAACGGGAGAACCGGGGGCAACCCCCAGCCAGGTACGGAGACTGGGTGTCCGGATCCCGTTCTAGGGACTAGAACGGTTTGGCAGGGGGGTGTGTCACGGGGTGACAAAAACCGAACGGGACTAAGATCCTGGTGAATGCAGTCATTCAGGATTTTCCAGTGAACATCCGTTCTATGCCCTGTGAATCTGTTGCCATGGCAGCGGGGCTGATTGCCTGAGTGACAGCAGGTGTGGGGCAATTACAGAGAACGCTGTGAGAGGGACACCTATTCAGATGAGGCTTTAAAAACAGAGAGAAAACAGACTGTGGGGTGGATCTCCTCCCGTATGATGCTGTGTTTGTCAGCGGGTTGTTCTTTTTATTGAGGCTGGGCTGTGGAGTGGGGAAGATTGAAGCTGTGGAAGAGGAAGGAGGGAGTGAAGTATTTGTCAGCGAAGACTTGAGGAATATCGTCAGTAGTGAGAAAGACGCAAGTGATGAGTATTTGATCCGTTGTTTATATGCACTAACACTGAAGTGGTGTGGAGAGTTTGGAAAATGTTTGGCACGAGTGAACTATTACACCGAGTGAATTAATGATCTGTCTCCAACTTCTGTCCTCTCCTTGCCGAATGTGACGATCGCTGCATCGTTCTTCTGCTTTCCCGGAGCGAAGTCAAGCCCTGATCGAGGACGAGATCCGATCTGGTGGGAGAAAAGACCGTCTTCCTCCCGCTGTCTCTAACGAAGGGCTTTGATAAAGCAACCGCCCAACTTCCTGCTTTGAAAAGACCCGGCCCTGTTAATGCTGAGTGCTTCATATATCATGTACTGCTGAAACTGTGCTGTGTCTGTTCTAGTGCTCAGCCGAAGTGAGCGTCCTGCCCAAAGTGTCCTCCCCGCCTGGTGGTCTCCACACGCCCCTATTGGAAGCCTTTACCCTGTTCAGAAGAAGAAAAGGTATATCAGTTGCAAGCTTCATGTACTGTCGAACCGTTGAAACTGTGCTGTGTCTGTCCCAGTGTTCAGCCGACGTGAGCGCCCCGCTCTAAGTGTCCTCCCCGCCTGGTGGTCTCCACACGCCCTTATTGGAAGCCTTGATCCTGTTCAAAGGAGAGAAGGTATATCAGTTGCAAAGCTTCACGCACTGTTGAACCGTTGAGACCTTGCTGTACTGTTCCAGTGCTCAGCTGAAGTGGAGTGTTCCGCCCAAAGTGTCCTCCCCGCCTGGTGGTCTCCACACGCCTTATTGGAAGCCTTTACCCTGTTCAAAAGGAGAGAAGGTATATCAGTTGAAAAGCTCACACACTGTTGAACCGTTGAGACCTTGCTGTACTGTTCCAGTGCTCAGCTGAAGTGGAGTGTTCCGCCCAAAGTGTCCTTCCTGCCTGGTGGTCTCCACACGCCCCTATTGGAAGCCTTGACCCTGTTCGAAAGGAGAGAAGGTATATCAGTTGAAAAGCTTCACATACTGTTGAACCGTCGAAACTGTGCTGTGTCTGTCCCAGTGTTCAGCTGACGTGAGCGCCCCGCTCAAAGTGTCCCCCCGCCTGGTGGTCCCCACACGCCCTTATTGGAAGCCTTTACCCTGCTCAGAAGAAGAAGAGAGTGGCTCGCTTGCCCCCACCTCTGAGTACCTCCCTCCGGAGTAACCCCAGTGACTCGCTTCGCCCTCGCATCGGCATACTTACCTGGTTCCAGTCTGAATGGGGTTCGTATGACCACGGCCTCCCCTCTTGAGTCCCGTAGAGGAGTACTTACCCAGTGACCTACCTGGACGGCGCGGGGATTCCCCCCTGATTCCCCTCCGACGAGCCTCCGGTCCGTCACGATCGTCCCTCCCCTCCCGTCCCGGGAGGTCTAGAGACTCTTGAACTGTCCTGGTGGCAAGAAGAAGATTTTAATTAGGACCTATCCAATTCATTGATCTTTTAATATAATAAATAAACTGTATTATTTTATTCCCTTGTCTGTCTGGTCCTTGACACGTTCCTCGAGGTGGTTCCCGGGTTTTTCAGGGGTGGGTGCAGTGAGGGTTGGCCCGCCCCGACCTGTGACATGGGGCATTTAAAATGAATAAACTAAAAAAAAAGCTTGATAAGAACCAGAATATAAGAGGATTTTAGGATATCATTAATTCTTCTTGAGTTACAGGCATGCAAACTTGGGGCAAAAAACTGTGTTTTTTCCCATTTTTGAAAAGTCACTGTTGTGTCACGGCCAATAGTGTTTTTCTACCAGGTGGCGTTGTTCCATTGTCTAGACTCTAGAGTGAGCGTCAGGAACAGATGTGGTGTATTACCGGTGATTGTCAGGAACAGGTGTGGTGCATTACTGGTGATTGTCAGGAACAGGTGTGGTGCATTACCGGTGATTGTCAGGAACAGGTGTGGTGCATTACTGGTGATTGTCAGGAACAGGTGTGGTGCATTACCGGTGATTGTCAGGAACAGGTGTGGTGCATTACTGGTGATTGTCAGGAACAGGTGTGGTGCATTATTGGTGATTGTCAGGAACAGGTGTGGTGTGGTGCATTACTGGTGATTGTCAGGAACAGGTGTGGTGCATTACTGGTGATTGTCAGGAACAGGTGTGGTGCATTACCGGTGATTGTCAGGAACAGGTGTGGTGCATTACCGGTGATTGTCAGGAACAGGTGTGGTGCATTACTGGTGATTGTCAGGAACAAGTGTGGTGCATTACTGGTGATTGTCAGGAACAGGTGTGGTGCATTACCGGTGATTGTCAGGAACAGGTGTGGTGCATTATTGGTGATTGTCAGGAACAGGTGTGGTGCATTATTGGTGATTGTCAGGAACAGGTGTGGTGCATTACTGGTGATTGTCAGGAACAAGTGTGGTGCATTACTGGTGATTGTCAGGAACAGGTGTGGTGCATTACCGGTGATTGTCAGGAACAGGTGTGGTGCATTATTGGTGATTGTCAGGAACAGGTGTGGTGCATTATTGGTGATTGTCAGGAACAGGTGTGGTGCATTATTGGTGATTGTCAGGAACAGGTGTGGTGCATTACTGGTGATTGTCAGGGACAGGTGTGGTGCATTACCGGTGATTGTCAGGGACAGGTGTGGTGCATTACCGGTGATTGTCAGGAACAGGTGTGGTGCATTACTGGTGATTGTCAGGGACAGGTGTGGTGCATTACCGGTGATTGTCAGGGACAGGTGTGGTGCATTACTGGTGATTGTCAGGGACAGGTGTGGTGCATTACTGGTGATTGTCAGGGGCAGGTGTGGTGCATTACTGGTGATTGTCAGGGACAGGTGTGGTGCATTACTGGTGATTGTCAGGAACAGGTGTGGTGCATTACTGGTGATTGTCAGGGACAGGTGTGGTGCATTACTGGTGATTGTCAGGGACAGGTGTGGTGCATTACTGGTGATTGTCAGGGGCAGGTGTGGTGCATTACTGGTGATTGTCAGGGACAGGTGTGGTGCATTACTGGTGATTGTCAGGGACAGGTGTGGTGCATTACTGGTGATTGTCAGGGACAGGTGTGGTGCATTACTGGTGATTGTCAGGAACAGGTGTGGTGCATTACTGGTGATTGTCAGGGACAGGTGTAGTGCATTACTGGTGATTCTCCACACCACAAACCGACACACACATCTCAACGACCTTCACACACACGCTCCCCTCCTTCTCTCTGCTCTCTGAAGCAGATGTCTCCAAACTCATCCTTTCCAATCATCCCACTACATGTCCGCTTGATCCTATCCCCACTCACCTCCTTCAGGCCATTTCTTCTTCTGTTACTCCTGCACTCACTCACATTGTCAACACCTCTCTTCACACCGGGACTTTCCCCACAGCATTTAAGCTGGCTCGGGTAACCCCACTGCTTAAAAAACCCTCTCTAAACCCAGCACTTTTAGAAAACTACAGACCGGTATCCCTTCTACCTTTCATTGCAAAGACACTTGAGCGGGCTGTGTTTAATCAGCTCTCTACGTTTCTTGAACAGAACAATCTCCTGGACATCAACCAATCCGGTTTCAAAAGCGGCAACTCAACTGAAACTGCCCTGCTCTCAGTTACGGAGGCACTGAGACAGGCAAGAGCAGCCTCCAAATCCACAGTACTTATCTTACTGGATTTGTCTGCTGCTTTTGACACAGTTAATCACCAGATCCTCCTGGCAACTCTCATGAAGATGGTCATCTCAGGAACCGCTCTCCAGTGGTTCAAATCTTACCTCTCAGGTAGGTCCTTCAGGGTGTCATGGAGAGGTGAAGTGTCTAAGTCACATCATCTAGCTACTGGAGTTCCCCAGGGCTCAGTGCTTGGACCACTTCTCTTCTCCATCTACATGTCATCATTGGGATTGGTCATTCAGAAACATGGCTTTTCCTATCACTGCTATGCCGACGACACTCAACTCTACTTCTCATTTCAACCTGATGACCCATCGGTTGTTCGTATCGCTGCCTGCCTAACAGACATTTCAGCCTGGATGAAGGAACATCACCTGCAACTCAACCTTGCAAAGACAGAACTGCTTGTGGTCTCAGCCAAACCAGCACTGCATCACAATCTCTCCATTCAGCTAGGATCATCAACCATAACTCCGTCCAGGACAGCCAGGAACCTTGGGGTTGTGATTGATGATCAGCTAAAATTCACTGACCACATTACTGCAACAACCCGGTCCTGCAGATTTGCACTATTCAACATTAGGAAGATTAGACCCTTCCTATCAGATCATGCCACACAACTACTGGTACAAGCTCTTGTTCTCTCCAGACTGGACTACTGTAATGCTCTTTTTGCGGGCCTTCCGGCATGCACTGTCAAACCTTTGCAACTGATCCAGAATGCAGCGGCGAGGTTGGTCTTTAGTGAGCCGAAGAGAGCACACGTCACGCCTCTCCTCATTGGTCTGCACTGGCTACCAATAGCTGCTCGCATTAAATTCAAGGCACTGGTGCTCGCCTTCAAAACATCCACTGGCTCTGCACCAATATACCTAAACTCGCTCTTTCAGACTTACACACCCTCCAGGAACTTGCGTTCTACCAGTGAACGACGCCTTGTGGTGCCATATCAGAGAGGCATGAAATCGCTGTCACGGACCTTTTCCTGGACCGTTCCCACCTGGTGGAATGACCTGCCTATCTCAATTCGTGGGGCCGAGTCTGTAGCCATTTTCAAAAAACGTCTAAAGACACATCTTTTCCAGCAACACCTGACCGATCGAGAATAAAACTTATCATTCTATTCATTGTCTGTCTGTCTAATTTATAAAAAAAAAAAAAAAAAAAAAAAATTCTGTTCTGTGCTTGACTTACTGAGACTTGTTACAGCACTTGCATATTGCTGATATTGTTGCCCTTCGACTGTTCTAGCTGCTTATATTGCCCTCATTTGTAAGTCGCTTTGGATAAAAGCGTCTGCTAAATGACTAAATGTAAATGTAAATGATTGTCAGAAACAGTTGTGGTGCATTACCGGTGATTGTCAGGAACAGGTGTGGTCCATTACCGGTGATTGTCAGGGACAGGTGTGGTGCATTACCGGTGATTGTCAGGGACAGGTGGTGTGCATTACCGGTGATTGTCAGGGACAGGTGGTGTGCATTACCGGTGATTGTCAGGGACAGGTGGTGTGCATTACCGGTGATTGTCAGGAACTGGTGTGGTGCATTACTGGTGATTGTCAGGGACAGGTGTGGTGCATTACTGGTGATTGTCAGGGACAGGTGTGGTGCATTACCGGTGTTTGTCAGGGACAGGTGTGGTGCATTACCGGTGATTGTCAGGAACAGGTGTGGTGCATTACCGGTGATTGTCAGGGACAGGTGGTGTGCATTACCGGTGATTGTCAGGGACAGGTGGTGTGCATTACTGGTGATTGTCAGGAACTGGTGTGGTGCATTACTGGTGATTGTCAGGGACAGGTGTGGTGCATTACCGGTGATTGTCAGGAACAGGTGTGGTACATTACCGGTGATTGTCAGGAACAGGTGTGGTGCATTACCGGTGATTGTCAGGAACAGGTGTGGTGCATTACAGGTGATTGTCAGGAACAGGTGTGGTGCATTACCGGTGATTGTCAGGAACAGGTGTGGTGAATTACAGGTGATTGTCAGGAACAGGTGTGGTGCATTACCGGTGATTGTCAGGAACAGGTGTGGTGCATTACCGGTGATTGTCAGGGACAGGTGTGGTGCATTACCGGTGATTGTCAGGGACAGGTGTGGTGCATTACCGGTGATTGTCAGGAACAGGTGTGGTGCATTACTGGTGATTGTCAGGAACAGGTGTGGTGCATCACCGGTGATTGTCAGGAACAGGTGTGGTGCATTACCGGTGATTGTCAGGAACAGGTGTGGTGCATTACTGGTGATTGTCAGTAACAGGTGTGGTGCATTACCGGTGATTGTCAGGAACGGGTGTGGTGCATTACCGGTGATTGTCAGGGACAGGTGTGGTGCATTACCGGTGATTGTCAGGGACAGGTGTGGTGCATTACCGGTGATTTGTCAGGGACAGGTGTGGTGCATTACTGGTGATTGTCAGGAACAGGTGTGGTGCATTACCGGTGATTGTCAGGAACAGGTGTGGTGCATTACTGGTGATTGTCAGGAACATGTGTGGTGCATTACCGTTGAGCATCAGGAACAGGTGTGGTGCATTACCGGTGATTGTAAGGAACAGATGTGGTGCGTTACCAGTGATTGTCAGGGACAGGTGTGGTGCATTACCGGTGATTGTCAGGAACAGGTGTGGTGCATTACTGGTGATTGTCAGGAACATGTGTGGTGCATTACCGTTGAGCATCAGGAACAGGTGTGGTGCATTACTGGTGATTTTCAGGAACAGGTGTGGTGCATTACTGGTGATTGTCAGGAACAGGTGTGGTGCATTACTGGTGATTGTCAGGAACTGGTGTAGTGCATTACCGTTGAGCGTCAGGAACAGGTGTGGTGCATTACCGGTGATTGTCAGGAACAGGTGTGGTGCATTACTGGTGATTGTCAGGAACAGGTGTGGTGCATTACTGGTGATTGTCAGGAACTGGTGTGGTGCATTACCGTTGAGCGTCAGGAACAGGTCTGGTGCATTACTGGTGATTGTCAGGAACAGGTGTGGTGCATTACCGGTGATTGTAAGGAACAGGTGTGGTGCATTACCGGTGATTGTCAGGAACAGGTGTGGTGCATTACTGGTGATTGTCAGGAACTGGTGTGGTGCATTACCGGTGATTGTAAGGAACAGGTGTGGTGCATTACTGGTGATTGTAAGGAACGTCTCGGTTACGGATGTAACCCTCGTTCCCTGAGGAGGGAACGGAGACGTAACGTTAGTGACTAACGAATGGGGGTTTCGCTTAGAAGCCTATCATCTTCGAGCTTAGAGAAAACGCCCAATGGCGTGCCAATGCCATGGGGCATGCGGAATATGCATACGTGACTCCGTGAGTATATAAGGAAGTCCGAGGCAATATCGCATTATGTTACCTGCTTGAGGAGCCAAACTGAACTCCGCGTTCCAGGTAGCACAGCTGATGTGGCAACGGGACTTACGTCTCCGTTCCCTCCTCAGGGAACGAGGGTTACATCCGTAACCGAGACGTTCCCTTTCGTTCAGTCACTACGACGTGACTAACGAATGGGGGTCCCAATATAATCCCGCCACTCAGCTGTCTTCCAGTGCCCTGCTTAAGTGTGAGTACCCTGTCGTAAGACTAGTATGGACGAAGGACTCCACTTATCACAGGATTACCAAGGTACACTGGGAAGCATATCCCAGTGAGGGAATGCCAAAGATGCCTATCCGTAGAGAGGACTTAAGAGACACATATGACCCGATTAAGGGGCTGCATATGGAGATCTCTAGGGTACCAGCCGAAGGTGGATTTTTAACCCTAGGGTTGGCGGGGGACACGCCAAGGGAAGAAACCCGCTCACTGCGCAGACTTACGGTGAAATACTCGTGTGGGGGTCGCCGGAGGGGAACCATGCACACGGGGCACCTGGCCGGAGACGAGTGTCTGGGCTCGCTAGAGGGCAGACACACAGGTATCGGCGTAAGCAGTGCTGGAGGAGCTCAGGGCTCTCGGGGAGCTCACCTGAGGAAATTATCGCACGTATCCAGTCCGTGGAGTGGAGTGGCGAGCAAGCGAAGACACCAAAGCCTGGTCCATTACCGGCCCCTCGGGGGGGGCGAGTACATAGTCGGACACTGGCTCCACTCTGAGATTGTAGAATCTGGCGAATGTGTTGGGTGTCGCCCAGCCTGCAGCTCTGCAGATGTCTGTCAGCGAGGCGCCATGTGCTAGAGCCCAAGAGGAGGCCACACTCCGAGTGGAGTGTGCCCTCACACCAAGGGGACATGGTCGACCTTGCTGCCGGTAAGCCAAAACAATGGTGTCCACTATCCAGTGAGACAACCTTTGCTTTGAGAGAGCACTTCCCTTCCGCTCTCCACCATAACAGACAAAGAGCTGGTCTGAGGTCCTGAAACACTGCGTCATGTCTACGTAGGCGCGGAGAGCGCGTACTGGACAGAGCAATGCCAAGGCTGGGTCTGCCTCCTCCAAAGGCAGCGCTTGCAGGTTCACTACCTGATCTCTGAAGGGAGTGGTTGGAACCTTGGGCACATATCCAGGCCGGGGTCTCAGGATCACGTGAGAGTTAGCCGGCCCGAATTCCAGGCACGCTTCGTCAACCGAAAATGCCTGCAGGTCCCCGACCCTCTTAAGAGAGGCCAATGCGGTCAGCAGAGCCGTCTTCATCGACAGGAACTTAATATCAACCGACCGCAAAGGCTCAAAGGGAGGCCTCTGCAGAGCACCTAGAACTACTGAGAGGTCCCAAGAGGGTACGAGAGGAGAGCGAGGAGGATTCAGTCTCCTTGCTCCCCTCAGGAACCTGATGATCAGGTCGTGCTGACTTACCTTTTTGTTCTCCAAGAGATCGTGGTGGGCAGATATAGCGGCCACATAAACTTTGAGGGTGGAGGGAGACAGCCTTCGCTCCAGCCCCTCTTGGAGAAACTCAAGCACGGACCCGATCGGGCATTTCCAGGGGTCTTCTTGGCGGGAAGAGCACCAGGTGACGAAGAGGTTCCACTTCAACGCATAGGCATGCCGAGTGGACTCTAGCGGAAGTGATGGTGGCGACCACCGTAGGTGGTAGGCCACTCAAACCTGCCGCGTCCCGTCTAGGAGCCACACGTGAAGGTTCCACAGGTCGGGACGCGGGTGCCATAGGGTGCCCCGTCTCTGAGTAAGGAGGTCCGGTCTCAGAGGAATAGGCCAGGGAGGGGCTGTCGCAAGGATTATGAGTTCGGGGAACCAGGTCCGGCCGTGCCAATACGGGGCGACCAAAAGGACCTGCTCCTTGTCCTCCCTGATCTTGCACAGGAGTTGTGCGAGTAGGCTCACTGGGGGGAACGCATATTTGCGTAGGCCCCGCGGCCAGCTGTGCGCCAGTGCATCCGAGCCGAGCGTGCCCTCGGTCAGGGAATAAAACAGGCTGCAGTGGGAAGAGTCGTGGGAGGCAAACAGATCTACCTGTGCGTCGCCGAACTGTTCCCAAATCAGCTGGACCGTCTGGGGATGGAGTCTCCATTCTCCCGGGAGAGGCTGAAACCGTGAGAGCTCGTCGGCTGCGTGGTTCAGGACTCCCGGAATATGGACAGCACGAAGGGACCTCAGGCGCTTCTGACTCCATAGGACGAGATGGCGGGCGAGTTGAGACATACGGCGGGAGCGTAGACTGACCTGGTGGTTGATGTACGCTACTACGGCCGTGTTGTCTGTCCGGACAAGCACGTGTTGACCCTTCAGCAACACTCGGAAGCGGTGCAGGGCGAACCGTACTGCCAGCAACTCGAGGCAATTGACATGCAGAAGGCGCTGGGGTCCTGTCCAGGAGCCCACGGCTGCTTGTCCATTGCACATGGCACCCCAACCCGTGGCAGAGGCATCCGTCAATACGACAACATGCCTGGAAACTCGTTCTAAGGGGACACCTGCCCGTAGAAAACTGAGGTTCGACCACGGGGTGAGCGTCTGTAGGCAGGGCCGGGTCACTTGAACCCGGAGCGTGCCAGACTGCCATGCCCATCTCGGGACTCGATCGCGAAGCCAGTGCTGAAGCGGTCTCATATGAAGCAATCCGAGTGGCGTACCCGGCTGCAGATGCTATATGCCCCAGGAGCCTCTGAAACAGTTCAGTGGAACCGCACTCTTTTGAGTCAAGAGACCGCAAGTACAAAAGGAATGGCGGAGTCGGACTGTGGTAGTTCATCTTTTCCTCTTCAGTTCCAGATTGTTTTCTTTATTTAATTGGGTTGTTGTATTATTACTTTGACTTATTTTTCTATGAAATGTTTATTTGTCAAATTGAGTTCCATGTGTGGCCTCCCCTTGTCTGTTGTCAGTGGTTCTCAAAGTGTGGTACGCGTACCACTAGTGGTACTCAGGCTCCCTCTAGTGGTACGCAGAGGAATCACTAAATTAAAGTCGCTGTAAAGGCGATTCTAAAATTTGTTTCTATTCTAAACATATTCTAAATGTTAAAAATGTATTGCTGAAACACGTTACAAACACTGTGAACTGTGTTGTTCTAAAATGGTGGCTCGATGACGCACTGGAGCCACTGAGCCTGGCCCCTCCCCTAACCCTATAATGATTCGCATCAGTTCGCCCGTTCAATCGCGCGTCGCTGTCAATACCATTAGTTACTACAGCCTACAGTTAGCTAGCTATTTATGCCTTCATCACGTAAATGCATATTACCTAATTGTAAAACATTTAAAACGCTTATAAAACAAAATTGCTGATATCAAGAAGAGGTGGATTAATTGTGTGAACAGCTACCTTGAACACCACCAACACCTGCATCTGCAGTGATCGTTTTACACCGGATAGTTTTACAAACATTCATCAGAGACAACTGGGATTCACTGATAATCCACTGCCCGACCGACACAGGACTTCATCCCCCCGTCCCGCCAACATCTGGTGCCATCGTTGCAGAACGTGCCACTGCCCAGTTGTCTTGTGTGTTTACTGCTGCTTTCCCGCTAGTGGGCGTGGTTTCAGCGCAGACAGAGTTTGAGAGCAGAGAATGCTGCTTATTTTTTCAAGATTTTGCTTGGCTTTTTTTTCATATAATTTAAATTTGCCACACATTAAATAACACATTTTTCTGTGGTGTGAGAAACTCTTTAAATATATTTAATTTTGACTTTAAATATAAATGAATGTTAAAACAATACCTTTTATTTTCATCTTTATTTGAATAAAGTTTTTTTTTACATTTAAGTACATTACAGTTTTAATTTAACTTTTAGATACAACACATTTTAATTTAATCATTTAATCATTCGTTTATTATTTTATTTACCTGTATGTAAAGCACAGTGCAGTGTTAATGTACAAACTGTATTTACAATGTTAAACAACAAAAAAATATTCTTTTTAGGAATAAACTGCCTCGATTTTTAACTGTGCAGACTGTAGCTGAATAGTTAGGCCTACTACGCTACTCTATTTTAATGTTGGTGATTATGGTGGTACTTGGAGTGCCAAATATTTTCTGAGGTGGTACTTGGTATAAAAAGTTTGAGAACCACTGTCTTATGTTGCTTCACCTTGAGCCAGGTGGACGTAACAGTTGGCATATAATGCAACAAATCAGTATTTATATTTGTCTTTCTTCAGAAAAAAAATTAAAATATTTTTTTAGCCAGGTCTGGTCAACTCTGGTAAATCAGTATAAATTCAGTAACTTCTCTTTGATTTTTCCAGATCTGGTCCTGTGGGCGTCAGTATCTCACAGTGATCGCAGTTCACACCGGAAGTGAAGCCCCTCCCACAAGTGAAGCCCCGCCCACAAGTGAAGCCCCTCCCACCAGTGAAGCCCCTCCCTCAACAATTCACCAATAAATACTGGGAATATTCCCATCATCCTACAAGAGAAGGACAAACTCCAGGTGTAGCAGCTGAAATCTGTGTGACTGTTAAAGATGGAGTTTATTAAAGAGGAGATTGAAGACATGAGTTCTCCAGAACCATCCAGAATAAAACATGAAGATACTGAGGAACAAATAGGTTGGTGTCCATTCTTGATTCTTCATTATTGACTGCTTTAGTAGCTTTGAATTAATAACCAGTATATGGATGATAAATGATAGAGAAATGCATATAAATTATCATATTTTATCAGTTTTAATCGTAGTGAAAGACAGAACTGACCTTTGCACATGAAAGATACTTTAACACTTTACAATAAGGTCTCATTTGTTAACATTAGTTAGTGTATTAACTAAAAATCAACAATACATTTGTTACAATATTTATTAATCTTAGTTAATGTTAGTTAATAAAAGTCCTGCTGTTCATTGTTGGTTCAGGTTACTTAACAAATGTTAACAAATACAACTTTTACAAATGATGAAATTAACAATAATTAAGATTTAGAGATGCACCAATGTATGATTTTTGATCGATTTACAACCATCGGCATATCGGCTATAGGATAAAAATGAAAAGGGCCGATATAACAAACCGATGGTTTATTAATGAACTGCGTGAAGGCACTGAGCTGTATAATGTCTGCTGCATAATTTCCAAGATCATAATGTAATATTCCTATTGCGCTGCTGTCTGCGTTTTAATGTTAATCAAACAACAAAAAACCAACCAAAAAATCGCTCACTACTCTTGACTAAATAACTTTCATAAGGTCACGTGATAGCGCGACCCGTTTAGCTCCACGAGTCGGTGGGCAGGCTTGAGGCGGCGCTTCTGAATTCTATGACGTCAGTGGTCGACATTTTCTGAGATCTCTCGTTTTCTGGGCCTGGTGTCAATAAAAGCTTTTCTTTGACTTACAAGGAAGTTTTCAGCTCCGAAACTTACAGGATATTCTTATATCACGATGAACTTTTATATATCAAAGGCTCAAGGGAAAGTTGATTTCTCAATTCATCACCCCTTTAATAATAAGTGTTTATCGGGTAGGAGTAATTAAACAGACGTGCTGAATTAGTGATGATAAAAGTGAGTGGGTCCAATATCATTGGTAGTAAAAAGTGGGTGGGTCTTGTCCACATAAAATGGTTTCGACTCCCTTACTCACACAGACTGTCTTGTTTTCTGTTAAGTGTTTTTTAATTTTCACATTTAACCTCATTGAACTGAATCTGACTACTTTATATGTTTATTTTAGACCAGATGGAAGAGAAGGAGAGAAGACACAAACTAAATGATGTAAAGAAACTCTGTGACTTCAAAACTCAAGAAACAAAAGCCAAAAAGCTGCACACATGCTCTCAGTGTGGAAAGAGTTTCAGGTAGGGTGACCACCATCAAACAAACCAAATGTGGGACGATTACTAAGTTTGTGTGGGACAATGTGGGACATGTTACCAACACTAAAACATAACCTGAAACTGTTGTATAATCTTAAATTCAACATAACTGAGCCCAAAGGCAACAGGCATCATGCAGATAACTACTTTTGAAACAGTTCTGACCAAGTGCAACTAAAATCCAACTAAATAAATAATGAAACAAATAAAACAACATTAAATTAGTTAATCTTATATATATATATATATATATATATATATATATATATATATATATATATATATATATATATATAATACAGTTCTGTATATAAATGTATATATGTATAAATGTATATATATAAATCACATTTTTTTGGGGGGGATTGTAGTTTTTATTTTTTATATAAATATTCATTTATATACAGAACTATCCATTCGTTTTCTGACAGGGAACACATGGAACGAATCACCGCTCCACATTTTGATTGACAGCCGTCACAACCTACTAGTGACCGTGTTTACTCCTTTCTTTTCAACCATTTGATATGGTTTAAAAAACGGCTTTTGTATATTTGTGTAAGGCGGGATGTTACTTCTGATTAAATATAGGTGAAAAACGATGTCGCGAAAATAATATAAATGCTTTCTTAAAAAGGCAAAAGAACGCATGCATGTTTTCTCAATATGATCATTAAAAATCAACAGACTGGTGAAAATGCGGGACATTTTCTCAATATGCGACATGCGGGACAAGGGGTGAAAATGCTGTGCGGTACAACGCAAAGCGGGACAGGTGGTCACCCTAGTTTCAGGAGAAAAGGAAACCTTAACACACACGAGAGTTCACACTGGAGAGAAACTGTATACATGCACTCAGTGTGGAAAGAGTTTTACTCAAACATCAGATGTCAATGTTCATCTGCTCATTCACTCTGAGTCTGGAGAAAAACCATTCAGCTGTGATCAGTGTGGTAAAGATTTTATTTCATCATCAGAACTAAAATAACACCTGACAGTTCATTCAGATGAGAAGCCTCATGTGTGTTCTCTCTGTGGAAAGAGTTTTTCACGACTGAACAGTTTTAAACTGCACCAGAAAACACATGATGGAGTGAGAGATCATGTGTGTTGTGACTGTGGGATGAGCTTTACTACATCTAGTCATCTGAAACAGCACCAAAGAATTCACACTGGAGAAAAACCTTACAAGTGCTCATACTGTGACAAGAGATTCACTCGTTCTGGAAACCTGAAAACACATGAGCAAGTTCATACTGGAGAGAAGTCGTACCACTGTACTCAGTGTGAGAAGAGTTTCAGACAGTTATCAAGCCTTCATGCTCATATGAGAAAATGTTGCAAGTGAGCAGCATGTGTTTCATGTCAAATACCTCACAAGTAGACTGAGATAAAATAAAACAGTTTTTCCTGAAAGCACAAAATCATCAGCATTAAAGACTTTTAAAATCATTTTAGCTCGAAACTCACTTTCAGACAGCAGCGAGTGTTTGAATAACTTCTGTTTGTGATCTGATTCTGATCACTGTATAAGGCAGAAAACACACACAGGTGTGTGAGAGATCATGTGTGTTTGTGACTGTGGGATGAGCTTTACTGCATCCTGTGAATGGAAACAGCTCCAAAGAATTCATACTGGAGAAAAACCTCACAAGTGCTTATATTTTCTATATATTGTAATCATTATGTTGACAACTTGTAATAAATACTACAATGAGCTCACGGTTTCTGGCTTAAATTAATTCATTGTTAGCTAACTGCGCGATTTGTATATGTATAAATACATAACTTGGACACAGTCTCCTCTGATAACAGATCACTCTAAATTGTAATGTCGACAAATGCAGTTTCTGTAAAGCTGCACTGAAACGATATGGATTGTGAAAAGCGCTGTACAAATAAATATTAATTGAATATTAAGTTTTTCAACTCAACAGTCAACAACTCTCACAGTGTAAATAAAGTTGGATTGGATTGTGTGTAAATAGTTCTTTCTAGAATTAGATATATTCATGTCATTTAATTGTGTACTAAATTGTCTTTTGATACATGCAGTTATGAGAAATAAAACAGAAAGAACATCTTGTCTTGATTGATGTATTTAATGAACACTAATCATCACAGCTTTTTGTCATCTAGGTTATCATCATGTGTGTATTAGTTCCTCACGTCACTCATCACTCTTTCTTAATAATGTAATAAATATGTTTGGGATGTACAGTATTATTGTCAACCAAATGATCAGATTTCTGTATCACACAAAGAGTTGGAGTTCATTTTTGTCCTTCATTATTACTGCATCCAAACCAGAATTCTGGCCACGTCTGTTTTATGATATTTGGGCATATTTGCCCTAACAGCTCAACTGTACCATATATTTGCCAAAAGTGACGCAAATTATTATTAATTATGTAGGTCATATTTGCCATATCAAATGTGGGTCACTTTAGACACCCACCTACATTTTGGTGTAATGTACTCTGGCCATATTTGCTATGCCATGTGTTGTTCACATTAAGTTCACATTCAGAGTCGCCAGTGATTACTGTCCCACATCTTTGCCAAAACTGACCCAGAGTCACCAGTGATTACTGTCCCACATCTTTGCCAAAACTGACCCAGAGTCACCAGTGATTACTGTCCCACATCTTTGCCAAAACTGACCCAGATATGTTTTAAGCCCAGATAAGCCATGTTTGCTGCAACACAACATTTGCACATTTACTGTAAATGTTAAAAGTAAATCATGAGAGTAGTTTCATTGTGATTAAAAAAATTGCAACTGATTCTGTGTTAAAGTTTTATTCTAAACGAGGAGAAGTCATGACATATAATTAGCCAAAACACTTTTATTTAAACACACTCTTTACAGAGGGTCTTGGTCCATGAACACTGATGCCCTGTACAGGAAGGGACAGAGTCGACTCTGTTTCCTTAGAAGGCTGGGGTACCTTTAATATCTGTAAAAAACTGCAGCAGATGTTTTACCAGACGGTCATCGCTAGCGTCCTCTTCTATTCTGTGGTATGCTGGGGGGGCAGCATTAAGAAGAGGGACGCCGCACAGCTTGACAAGCTGGTGAAGAAGGCTGGTTCTGTGATGGGTGTTGAACTTGACTCCTTAACAACTGTGGCAGAGAGGAGGACCCTTAGCAAGATTTTGTCCATTGTGGACAATGTCCATCACCCACTGCATAGTACCATCTCTAAGCAGAAGAGCACCTTCAGCTACAGGATGCTGTCCCTGTCCTGTTCTACAGACAGACGAGGACATCTTTTTAATTCATCCTTGTGAGCAGGGCATAATATCGTTTCCCTTTCGAGAGGTCTCTCAAATTGCATATGGGAAAACTCCTTTTCTCTAGAATATGAAGCAAAATTTTTATTGATATAAGTATCAATGTAAAACACGGTGCCGCTGCTGATTGGCTGTGCTGCGGCAACTGCAGGAACCTATGGCGAGGCGGCTGAGAGAGCGAGCCAATGGGGATCGCTAGAAAAACCCGCCGAAAAGGGTCTCCTAAATTAGCATATTGAGGCTATAAAAGACCGTGCTTCGCCATAGGAATCAGATTTTATCTCCTTCAGCGACACCATCGCTGACCTCCAGAATAAAGCAACCGCTGTCGACAAGCAACCAGCGGAACCCTGCAGCATTGAGGATGTCGGATTCCTTCCCCGTCTCTGCCTTCAACACCTGCCGTTCCAGCTACTCGTCTGCCCCGAGTGTGATGAGATGGCGCTGCAGACCCTGAGGACTCGCCTCGCCACCTTCGACCAGATTACCGCCCCGCCCGCGCCTCTTGGACCACGCAGGAAAAAGCGTCACGCCCAGAGGCCACCTGAGCGTTTGAGCGGCTGGCCGGTCATGTTCACCCAGGAAGAACAGCTCCCCTCCCTTGCAGCAGCCTGTTCCGTTTTCTTCGGTGGACCAGCACGAGAGGAGGACGGAGAATGCCTTTCTGTGGCTGTATCTGGCAGCGAGTGGTCAGATGCTGTCTCGGAGCCCCCCGCTTTGACGCAGACCTCCACAAGCATTGACACGGAGCTGGTTCGCTTGCTCACCAGGGCCATAGGAGACCTCGGGCTCGAGTGGTCCCAGCCCCAGGAGCCAGCACGGAGTAGGCTGGATGAGTGGTTCCTGGAAAGCCGCCACCTTTCCTGTCCTCAGAAGCCCGCCCCCTTCTTCCCCGAGGTGCACGATGAGCTGACGAACTTGTGGAAATTGCCCTACTCAGCTTGCGTCAAGTCTGCATTTTCAACTGTTGACGGCGCAAAGGAAAAAGGCTACGAGAGTCTTCCTCCCCTTGAAGAGGCCGTCGCTGCACACCTCTTCCTGCCCAATTCCAGAGGATGGCAGGCCAGGGCGCAACACCCCTCGAAACCTTGCCGCGCCACTTCAGCTCTCACTGGCCGAGAATATGCCTCCGCCGGCCAGGCTGCCTCGGCGCTCCACACCATGGCCGTTCTTCAAGTGTTTCAGGCCAGACTTCTCCGTTCTATGGATGAGTCTGTTCCTGACTCCGAGACTCTGAGGGACCTGCGCAGCACCAAGGACCTAGCCCTTCGCGCTACTAAGTCCACCGCGCAGTCCATAGGAAAGAGCATGGACAAGGCCTCCTTCCTGGATGCCCCCATCTCCACCACTGGTCTTTTCAGTCCAGCAGTAGTGGGATTTGCTGAGCGTTTCACAGAAGCGCAGAAGGCGTCGCAAGCTATGAGGCACTTTTTGCCTAAATGCTCCAGCTCTTCCTCTGGTCGTCAAGCCAAAGCTCCGCCCCCTCAGCCTGCTAAGGCGGCACCGACGACTTTACGGACCCACTCTACTTCCAGGACACAGCAGCGCTCTCGTTCAACTAACCGCAGCAGACAGCCTGAGTGCCTGGGACCTCGACCCAAGGCTGTGTTGAACCCCGAGCCCCTGAAGCCGTCCTAGTCATAGGGAGAAAAAGAAGGTGGTTAGGTCCCTCGGCCGGACCCCCACCTCACCCTCTCGGTCTCCCAGTTCCCTGCAAACAGGTGACTGCCAAACTCGCTCGCCTGCACATAAACGCCGTTTTCACGGTGACCCAAATAAATCTCAAAAAGAGCTTTTTCTCTGTAGTGAATGTGCCCGCCCCTCAGTATGCACTTCTACACTCAAACACTTCTCACACAGCGGAGCCGCCGCCGACTTTACGGACCCACTCTACTTCCAGGACACGGCAGCGCGCGCTGTCTTGTGCTATAAATGTAGCGTGCACTGTGTTATACAGTGCCAAGCATAAACACTATCCCCTCAGTGTTACAAGCACAAAGCATCTGGGCCGCCGGGTACCCTCCCTTGTATCATATCCAACCCCTAGCTTCTCGGGCCCAGCCTGGCAGGCCATCCCCATTGTCACATGTCTGTCTTGTCCTGTGTAGCACATGGTGTTTTGGTTTATTTCTGTGTCCTGTGGGTGCCTGTCATCTGTCTTGACCCCACCCCTCGTTATCCAATTATTGGTTAATTTGTCACACCAGCTTTTTTCCCATTACCTGCCTGATTTGTCACCCTTTATATTCTTGGTGTTTCCACAGTCCAGTGCTTGATCGTTGTCTTTAGTCGTTGGTATGTTTTCCTGTTCTCTGGCTCCCTGTTCCCGACCCTGGTAATCTGTCTTTGTTATGTTTGGTTTTCCCCATTGAGGGCTTTGTTTTGTGCTTATTTTTATTTTGTATTTATTAAACACTAATTTTCTCCTGCACTTGAGTCCTCGTCCCTTTTGCTCATGCCGATCATGACACCCAGTATATCAAATTGGGTTTTGAACATAATAAAACAAGGATACTCGCTACAGTTCGCTTGCAGACCCCCGCGCTTTTGCGCCGTGGTCGAGATCTCTGTGAAAAGCAGCGTCATTCACGAGCTTCGCACCGAGGTGTCGAAACTGTTAGAGAAGGGAGCGGTGGAATCCGTTCACCCGTTACTAAGCGAGTCAGGCTTTTACAGTCGCTACTTCCTCACCCAAAAAAAGGACGGAGGCCTCAGGCCAATCCTAGATCTGAGACATCTGAACAAAGCACTCATGTTTCATTCATTCAAGATGCTGACGGTGAAACAAATCCTTGCGTACATTCGCCTGGCGGATTGGTTTTTCACGATCGACCTGAAAGATGCCTACTTTCACAAGATGCCTACTTTCACAAGATGCCTACTTTCACGTGTCCCACCCAGAATGTCTCCTTTCTGGGTATAGTTATAGACTCAATACACATACACTTACGTCACAGCGCTCTCTGTCTGGAGCATGGCAGCGTCATTCAAGGCCAGGGCTTGCGCTCCCCTAAAGCGTTTTCAGAGGATGCTGGGCCTTATGGCCTCGGCATCGGCAGTACTCAAACTGGGTCTGTTACACATGCGCCCCCTTCAACGTTGGCTGTATTCCCGCGTTCCGGCTCATGCATGGAAATCTGGCCAACTTCGCATCAAAGTGAACCACAGCTGTGTCAAAGCTCTGGCTCCTTGGAAGGCGACCGCCTGGTACCAGAAGTGTGTGTCTATGGGCACAGTCACGAAGTTGAAAGTGGTCTCGACAGATGCCTCCACCCTGGGGTGGGGTGCCCTACACGAGGGCAAGCCAATCTCTGGAAGGTGGGCAGAATCAGAGAAACAGCTGCACATAAACTGTCTAGAGATGAGAGCGGTTATTCTATCGCTGAGAGCTTTCCTTCCACACATAAGGGGTCACCACGTCTTGGTCCGATCAGACAATATGTCAGTGGTATCACATATAAATCGCCAGGGCAGTCTGAAATCAGACGATCTGCACTCCATGGCGAAACATCTCCTTTTATGGGCAGAGAGCAACTTGAGCTCCCTTATTACTTATTTTGAAGATTGACCGTTTAGAGGACACTGAGAGGACGCTGGCGTGCATGTCGCCGCTTCTCATGCTCTCGAATAAACAAACCAACAACAGACCAACAAACATTGGACAGGCTGCTACATTGGACAGGCTACTTTATAAATTTCTAAACTGCTAATTGCAGTCAAACCAACTGCTGCTACATTGGACAGGCTACTTTATAAATTCCTAAACTGCTAACTGCAGTCATTCTCCTCTGACATTAGCAGTATTTTACCTCTGGGTATGGCTCAATCCCCCTCAATTCTCTGTTGAAGCTCGGACGTGTTTCTCTCTGGTGGTTGTTCTGCGGCTTGTAAACTAACGCTAGCGGCTTGCTAGCGGTCTCCTCGGGCATCATGGCTTTCCTCAGATACTGCATTATGGAACTCAAAAATCTCAACTCTCACATCGTACCGAGGGCCGTTGACTTTGAGGTGATTAAATCTCTCCATCTCTTACGTCGCCCCCGCTATGTGCACAGGGCTGCGCGGCATAAGTTTGTTTACATGGACACATTCCAGGCTATTCCTGTTCTTCGGTCTCTCACTGCTCAGCGACGACGTCATCAGAACGAGCCACGCCCACACTTTTTCAACCTGCGGCCCATAGAACGGGCTGTTGATGATGTCATCTCCCATTCCAATACTTCTGCTCTGAAGTCTGTCTCATTTATGCTTCTGAACACTCGCTCACTAAATAATAAAGCACCACTCATTCATGACATTATAACTGACAGGAAACTGGATTTTCTGTGTCTAACTGAGACCTGGCAGAACCAAATGGACTTTCTTGCACTTAACCAAGCTACCCCCCAAGGCTACAGATACATTCAAAGACCTCGTAGTTCTGGACTAGTGGGGGACTGGCTGTCATACATAATGCAGATTTCAAAATAAAAGAACTTCCAGTACATGCCACTTCTTTTGAGTGCATTCATCTTGCTCTGTCTGGGCCTCAGCAGCTACAAGTGGTCCTTATCTATCGCCCGCCTAAGGCATCTGCTAGCTTCCTGGCTGAGCTCTCTGACCTTCTTGCTCTGATCTGCCCAACCTCTCCAGCTACTATCCTACTTGGTGACTTCAACATTCATGTTGACACCAGTACTGTCTATGCTACTGACTTCTTGTCATTATTGGACTGCTTTAATTTTACACAAAATGTCAATGGCCCCACACATGCTAAAGGTCATACACTGGACCTGGTATGCTCCTCAGGTATTACCCCAACCAATCTACAAACTATTGACCTGGCTGTTTCTGATCACCTTGCAGTTACGTTCTCTGTTACTGTGCAGAACACACATAGGAAGTGTGAGAAAAGGATCATTGCATATCGTAACATTAAACAAGTATCCATACAAAACTTGTCAAACACTCTAGAAGGCCATCTGATCAGCTATCCTCCAAATCGTATAGTCGATGACTTGGTTAATGACTATAACCGGGCCTTGTTGCGTAGTCTGGACTCTGTTGCTCCCCTCATAACTCGATCTGTCTCCTTCTCCTGTCCTGCTCCTTGGTATACTGCTGAACTCCGCCTCATGAAGGCCACAGGACGGAGGCTGGAGAGGTATTATAAAAAAACTGGCCTTACTGTTCACCGGGAAGCCTACAACGACCATGTTAAGAGCTACAAAGATGCTCTGTCCAAGTCCAAAAATAACTATTATTCAACACTTATTGGTAACCAACAACATCAACCAAAACAGCTTTTTTCCACTATCAACCGCCTACTCCGCCCACCTGACAACCCTTTGCCACTTGACGTTCTTGGCCTATGCTCCAGATTCCAGGATTACTTCCAGGAAAAGGTTGAATCTATCCACCAGCAACTACAGCAGCCAAGCACCTCTCATCCAACGACCCTACTGCTGCTTGACACAAATTTCACAACAGTCTTCACGCCGGAAGACTATCTTTCCTCTTTCCACATGCTCAACACAGCTCAAGTTTGGGAGCTAGTGTCAAAGGCAAAGGCTACGACCTGCAAACAGGATCCAATGCCGACTGCACTGGTTAAGGCATGTCTTCCAACTCTGGGTCCCACCCTTGTCAACATCATCAATACCTCGTTGTCTTCCGGGGTGGTCCCCACCAGCTTTAAAATTGCTGCGGTGATCCCTACACTTAAAAAGCCTGGCTTAAACCACGATGATCCAAGTCACTACCGCCCGATCTCCAACTAACCTTTCATCTGCAAGCTATTGGAAAGGGCTGTGGCTGCCCAACTTAACCATCATATGCTACAGCACAACCTCTATGAGCCATTTCAATCAGGGTTCAGGACACAGCACAGTACTGAAACGGCCCTAATCAAAATCACAAATGATCTTCTCATGGCAGCAGATTCTGGGCATGTCAGCATCTTAATACTTCTTGACCTCTCAGCTGCCTTCGATACGGTATCCCACACGATTCTGCTCACTCGCCTCTCAAATCTCATTGGCGTCACTGGTACTGTATATTCCTGGTTTAAATCCTATCTCACCAACAGGCAACAATACATCACCCTTAAGGATATTTGCTCTGAATTGGCGCCAGTTTTACATGGTGTGCCACAAGGATCAGTACTTGGCCCTCTACTGTTCAATATCTATTTGTTGCCTCTTGGGATGATTATCCGGAAACATGGATTACATTTCTACTGCTACGCTGATGATACCCAGCTCTACATCAGTACTAAGCCTTCCACACCTCTTCCACCACTGACACTCATCAACTGCCTGAAGGACATAAAGCTATGGCTGGTCAGTAACCTTCTTAAACTCAACAAAGATAAAACAGAACTCATAGTGTTTGCTCCTCAGTCACTTCTTTAAAAAGTTGATGACTTCGTACTGGATGTGGATGGCTGCTCAATATCAGCATCTCCTCAAGTACGCAATCTGGGCGTCATTATGGACCCTACTCTCTCCTTCCAGCAACACATTAAACACACTACTAAAACGGCGTTTTACCATCTCAAGAACATCTCTAGACTCCGACCATGCCTCACCGACTCTGTAGCTGAGACCCTTATCCACTCCTTCATCACCTCCAGACTCGATTACTGTAATGGTATCCTGTTTGGTCTGCCCAGCAAAGCTACCGACAGACTCCAGTATGTACAGAACTCTGCGGCTAGGATGCTAACCTACACAAAACTCGGTTCTCACATTAGTCCAATCCTAAAGAAGCTTCATTGGCTGCCAGTTAAATCACGGATCAAATATAAATTCTTACTTCTGACGTACAAATCTCTACATGGACTTGCACCTCAGTATCTGACGGATTTACTCCATCTGTACTGTCAAGCTCGGTCCCTGCAGTCCTCAGACAGGGACCTGCTCGCTGTCCCTAAGTCCAGGCTACGGACATTTGGCGATAGAGCTTTCTGTGTGGGTGCACCATCACTCTGGAACAAGCTTCCCCATGCCATCCGCTCTGCAACATCTTTAGCAACCTTTAAAAACCAGCTTAAAACACACCTCTTCACTGAGGCCTATGGGCCATAGATGCTCTGGTTTCTCTCCTTCTTATCCTTACCCCCCCCCCCCCCCTGTCCATCCCTTCCCTTGCTATTTGTTAAGCGTCCTTGGGTCTTGTGAAAGGCGCTATATAAATTAAAGTTATTATTATTATTATTATTATTATTAGAGCGGCTCACGTGCCAGGTATTCTGAATCAGGGCCCGGATATGTTATCCAGGGGCAGGATTCCCCCAGGGGAATGGTCCCTACACCCACAAACGATTCAGTTGATACGGAGCACTTTGGGCAAAGCGGAAGTAGACCTCTTCGCCTCAGAAGACAATGCTCACTGCCCAATATTTTTCTCCAAACGCAGGGATGCCCACGTTTGGCCCAGACTCCCTCTGTATGCCTTTCCTCCCATCGCGATGCTGCCACAGGCCATCAAAAAGATCAGAGAGACAGTTTCCACAGTGCTTTTAATAGCCCCGCTATGGAAGAACCGGATTTGGTTCTCCGAGCTGATTCAGCTGTCAGACACAGCCCCATGGCCTATTCCGCTGAGGAGGGACCTCCTCATGCAGGCGAGAGGAAAAATCTGGCATCCAAGTCCGGAACTATGG
Organism: Gobio gobio; assembly: GCF_949357685.1. Taxonomy (NCBI): domain Eukaryota; kingdom Metazoa; phylum Chordata; class Actinopteri; order Cypriniformes; family Gobionidae; genus Gobio; species Gobio gobio. Next base: position 51,936,963 of record NC_137107.1, on the reverse strand, counting down.
GCCCTCCACGTATGGCCCATCAACAGATACCCGGGAACCTCTCTCAAAGAGTTCTGAATACTATTTCTGAAGCCAGAGCCCCCGCAACCAGGCGGCTCTATGCTCTGAAATGGTCAGTATTTTCTAACTGGTGTACAGCACGAAACCTCGACGCACATTTGTGCGAGGTGGCAGAAGTGCTCGTCTTCCTTCAAGAGCTAATGGATGCGTGTCGTTCCCCCTCCACGCTCAAAGTATACGTTGCCGCCCTAGCAGCTTATCACACTCAAGTCGCGGGACAATCACTGGGGAAAAGTGAGCTTATCGTACGCTTTCTTAAAGTGGCCAGGAGAATGTACCCACCTCGCCCCCCCTCAGTCCCTATATGGGACCTTGCCACAGTATTAGAGGTTATGAAGGGCTCCCCCTTCGAACCGCTTCAGTCTGCGAGCATAAAGCACCTCTCACTCAAAACCGCATTTCTTCTGGCACTGGCCTCAGTTAGGCGGGTGGGTGATCTACACGCACTCTCCATAAGTGCTTCCTGTCTTGAGTTCGGGCCTAACAACTCCAAGGTTGTCCTCAAACTGAGACATGGTTATGTACCCAAAGTGCTTTCCACTCCCTTCAGAGCACAGGTCATTTCACTGCTGGCCTTGCCCGAGTCGCAGGGAGAAAAAGACGCTAGCCTGCTCTGCCCAGTCAGAGCATTGAGAATATACCTAGAGCGCTCCGCCCCTTTCAGGCTGTCAGATCAGCTTTTCATATGCTTCGGTGGCCGCACTAAAGGTTGTGCTGTCATGAAACAAAGACTGTTACACTGGATGGTGGACGCTATCTCACTGCCTTTTAAGTCTAAAAATCTTGTTTGCCCTATAGGCATCAAAGCCCATTCCACTAGAGGCATGGCCTCGTCATGGGCATGGTCATGTGGCGTTTCTATGGAAGATATCTGTGCGGCGGTAGGCTGGGGCTCTTGACTTGACATGCATTTGGCAGACGCTTTTATCCAAAGTGACTTACAGTGCCCTTATTACAGGGACAATCCCCCTGGAGCAATATGGAGTAAAGTGCCTTGCTCAAGGGCACACTGGTGGGGACCGCTGGGATCGAACCAGCAACATCAGTTCAGTGGTTTCAGCCATTGGACCACCATCTCCACTCCGTCCACTTTTATCAGATTCTATAATTTGGAAGTTCCTGCTTTGCAAGTGGGAGTTTTCTCCATCTAGAGGCTCTATCACAATCCTGTGGGCCAGTATCGTGTCCCAATATTCATGTACAAATTGTTTTCACAAGCATGTTTACATTATACCATAAGGCCCGACTATGTCCGGTCAGGTTTTCATACGGCCCGATACTATCTGGCCTTTATCATTCCCTTTATAGGCCCACTCTCGTCGGCAGGGATTTCATTACTACCCATTTCACGTGTCTCTGGTTCCTCGGACCAGGTTGGGTCCGTCAGCACGCACAGCGTTTAAATTGGGGTCCCATACGCAATATGAGAGACCTCTCAAAAGGGAATGTACTCGGTTACTCTCTTAACCTCGGTTCCCTGAGAGAGGGAACGAGTATTGCATTCCGGGTATTGCTGCTTCTCAGGTATCGCTTCAGTCGATTTTTAAAATCTGATTCCTTTGTCGAAGCACGGTCTTTTATAGCCTCAATATGTTAATTTAGGAGACCCTTTTCGGAGGGTTTTTCTAGGGACCCCCATTGGCCCGCTCTCTCAGCCGCCTCGCCAAAGGTTCCTGCAGTTGCTGCAGCATGACCAATCAGCGCGCACCTCGCTCTGTTGTATTGCTGTGCAGCGGCACTGCGTTTTACATATATACTTATATGAATAAAAGTTTTGCTTCATATTCTCGAGAAAAGGAGTTTTCCCATACGCAATATGAGAGACCTCTCTCAGGGACCCGAGGTTTCGAGAGTAACAGAGCACATTTTGGGCTGCTTGTCTTGTTTATGTTTGTTTTACTGTTTTAATTGTAACTACTGGAAACCTGAATTTCCCTAGTGGATGGATAAAGTATTTATCTATCTCTATCTATCTATATTATTTGTATAGCGCTTTTCACAATACACATTGTTTCAAAGCAGCTTTACAGAAAGTGGATTTCATAAATGTACATTGAAAAATGTTAGAAAAAGTTAATCAGTCATGTATTAATTTAGGCCATAACAACGCTGGCGTTGAGTCGTCTCTTCACAGGCGTCGATTCGTCTCATCACAGGTGTTGGGGCATCTGAAGTCTCCATGAGAGGCTGGATACAAACTGGAGCTAGTGTCCCGAGATAACAACAGAAAAGCAGATTGGAAATAATTAGCATAGCTGCTGTTTAGAATATTAATGCTTTTGATCTGATTTAACTGTATTATAAAAGGTAATTATAATGTGAATGCTTGGCTAAAGAGATGCGTCTTTAATCTAGTTTTAAACTGGGACAGCGAGTCTGAACCTCAAACAATATCAGGAAGACTATTCCAGAGTTCAGGAGCTAAATGTGAAAATGCCCTCCCTCCTTTAGTGGACTTAGATATCCTAGGAATGACCAGAAGCCTCGAGTTTAGTGATCTTAAAGAGCGCGATGGATTGTAGGGTGATAGAAGATCCGTTAAATACACTGGAGCTAAACCATTTAGGGCTTTATAGGTCAGTAGCAATACTTTGTAATTGATATGGAACTTAATAGGTAACCAGTGTAGAGATGATAAAATTGGTGTTATATGATCATATTTTCTTGACCTAGTAAGAACTCTAGCAGCTGCATTTTACACAGATGTTCATGTCTTTGTCCATGATCTGCTTTGGTCACACAAAATAAACGTTCAACTCATTTAGTGATTTGCTTGTTTGCAGAATGTAGTAAGTTTATGTGTGTTTTTTTTAGTATGAGTCTTGTTAATACATTGTAACTTTTATTTATTGCAAATTTGGTCATAGCTGTATTTTCTGAACATTAATGCATGAGGGGCCATTCATAACAATAACTAATGGTATTTGGATAAACCGTTATGAATGGCCCATTAACGTTTACATGGCCCATCATGACCCATACACGTGATGATGAAGTGTAAAGTGCATGATACTTAACAGGTGATTTTAGTGAAAAGCTGATAACCTTAAGATATGCTAGACAAAGTTATGCACAGCTGCAGTTATTGATCAAATTGGTATTGTGATGTTTCACTGTTTAAATTAAATATTTGTATTGAGCTTGCGTATGCAAATAAGTGTGTTGCTAAAAATCATTGTATTGCTCTTTAATTGTTACTGAGGACATTGGAGACCAAGAGCAAGGGGATTTCTGCATATTTGAAGAAGCCATGCATTTACATGAGGACCAAGATTCAGCAGATCTTCTTGATTTATCATCTATTACTGAAGGCACTAATGACCGAGAAGGCCACAACCAAGGCAGCCCAGAAAAGATGGTGCAAGATGGTCTGAAATTTTTCACCTCAAGTACTACGACGCTATACGATTTGTAGTTATTGATCCAATGCATAATCTGCTTCTTGGAACAGCCAGGCACATATTCAGGTTGTCGATTGAGCACCCAAAAACTTGATGAAATACAAAGAAGAATAGACTCTTTGAAGGTGCCTCAGGATGTAGGGAGGATTCCTCGGAAAATTGCCTCTGGATTTAGTGGATTTAATGCACATCAGTGGAATAAGAGGTAAAATGATAGCATAAATACTGCTCGGTTTCTCGCAGAAACTGATTGTTTTCGCTAGATAAGACCCTTATTCATCGCCTGGAATCGTCTGAAATAACGTATATGGGTCGCTCACTTCCTGTTCTGTGGACGCGGTTCTGGAAATGTGGTTCTGAAACTGGCTGCTGCTGGATACTATAGGTTGTTTGTAATCACGTGGTTCTGATGACGTGCAAAATTCAGATGAAGGGCAGGAAGTGAAAAACAGAATGGACGAGATGGAGGAAAGTCCGTATTGTGCTGGTTTAGAAAGCTATAAACAGAAAATCACAACATATGTTGGACGTGATCCTTATGTTATGAAGAGGACCAGTTTTTCTACTTGCCTGCCATCTAGACGGCTGATATAGAGAATGTGAAGCTGCTGCCACGCCGTGTTGAGTTCTGGGCTGGTTTGTTTATATCGCGCTGCCTTTCTGCAAGTGAGTTTAGGTTATTTTGATTTTCTGTCGACTCGTAATTGTGAAATTGTAGGTCATTCATGCTGCATCGACTATTTCCATATGAACTCACACCATCGTTCAGGTGGAAAACAGCGTGAGGAGGTGACAGTAAGATGCTGGATAGCAAATCTAGTAATAATGTCACTGATTAAACCCACTGCCAGTCACTCAATAAAAAATCACATTGCTTTTGAAAGGTCTGTATTTTATTTGGTTTAATTAACATTACATTTGCGAGTATGATTGTCACTCGGCTTTTGAATTAACAAAACTTGCCACAGCCACTTCAAAACTGTTCAGAAGCTTCCATAGATGTGATTTTGGTTGTAATTTGTTTAAATAAATATTTACAAAAGAATACAGTTTTTGTGTCTGTCCGCTGAATGTGATCCTCTCAGATTTTCCTGCGCGGCCATATGGGAAAGTGAATATTTACAATGACAACAATAAGCTTCAGTTACATTGACACCTTTCCAACAAAGAAATAGATCGACTTCTATCAGCTTGTTGAACACATTTTTATTTCTACCATATAATTGAAGCAGCAGCGAGAGCACAGCATGTGACACTGTTTTCACGGTAACATTAACCAGATCAACATTGTGAACCAAGTTCTTCAAAACGTCAGTGAAAACATCAAATGAACATGCAATAAAATAAAATATGTTCTTCCCTGAAAACGATACCAAGAAGAATGTGAATATTTAACCAAGTCAAAAACAAAGGTAAGCCGATATCCGTATTAAGTCCAGTATCAGCAGATGCAAAACGCCATTAAAGGCGGCACATTTTAAAGTAAAAAAAAGTGATAAAAGTTACGTAAACAGTAAAAGCTCTTTGTGGTTTCTCGGTTTGATCCATTTGAGCAACAATAAACCACACAAAACATAGGCATTTTGAGTTTGTGTTAGTGATTCCTATATAGAAAATCGCTCCCCGCTACAGCAGTGACGTCACGTGCAAACAACCTATTGGGGTTTTCGGACGCGTGATTTGATTTTGGAACCGGGCCTGTTTGAGAATATGCGGCCCCTTTAAGAAAAATGACGCGCACTGAGCATGCGCAGGGACGTTGATGACTTGTCTGAGGTGTTTGGTGGATGGCGGCAAGTGCAGCGAAATCGATCATGTCTAAATATAAGAAAAATTATAGTGGAAATGGACCAGAGACACTAGTTAGTGTTGATGATACGGATGTGGAAGATGATCAAATGGATTTAGGAAAGACGGGAGAAGAGAGGAATTTAGATATAAGGGAAGATGTAGGTACAAAGAAAAGAAAGAAAAAACATCAGATAGAGGTAAGAAGTTCAGGGGAGAGTGGAAATGAACAGGAGGTGAGGAATGTAAATTTGGATGAGTTGAAGGTAATATTGAAATTTAAAGAGGATGGTGGAATACAGAAGGTAAGTCCAATTGTATTAACAAAAGAGTTGAGGAAAGTAGTTGGAGAAATTAAGATTGCAAAAGTGTTAAGTAATGGAGATTTGATGATTGTTTGTAATAGTGAAGAGCAAAGAAGGAAAGTGATGAAGATTAAAGTAATGTGTAAACAGGAAGTGGTGAGTAGTAAGATTGTAGGACAGAGGCAGTGGGTAAGTGGAGTAATATCTGGAGTGCCATTAGGAGTGACTATGGAAGAGCTTAAAAATAACATCAGTGGAGGGAAAATAGTTGGTGCTAGGCGATTGTTTATGAGTAGAGAAGGGAACAGAATGGAAAGTCTCTCTGTTGAGCTTAGGTTTGAAGGAGTTATATTGCCAGATAAGGTCAAGCTTGGATTTATCAGTTATTCAGTGAGGCCTTTTGTGCCTCCTCCTTTAAGATGTTATAATTGTCAAAAATACGGGCATGTGGCTATGGTGTGTAAAGCTAAGAAACGATGTGCAAGATGTGGGGGAGAACATGATTATGGCAAATGTGAAGGAGCAGGACCAAAATGCTGCAACTGTGGAGGGGAGCATAGTGTTGCGTTTGGAGGATGTGAGGTGAGGAAGAAAGCAATTGAAGTACAGAATGAGAGAGCTAAGAGGAATATAACATATGCAGAAGCTGTTAAAGTGGTTGATACAAGGAATAGTGAGAAAGGAAAAGAGAGGGATGTGCAAAAAGAGAGGAGAATTGAGGAAATATCAGAGATGGAAGGTAGGATCACAGAAGAGACAATGATTGTAAGTAAAGTAAATTTCTTGTTGTTCATAGCTGAAGTAATTAATTGTACTGCACAAACTGAAAAGAAGACAACTAAGATTCAAATTATAGTCAAGGCAGCAGAGAGATTCTTGGGGAAAAAAGGACATATCATGGGAAATGGTTAGGGATGGGCTGATTAGTGAGATACAATCCAGCCAGGAAGCATGGTTTGGATAGCAGGATGATTTTAATTTTACAATGGAATGCGAGAAGTCTTGTGGCTAATGGATTGGAGTTTAAAGGTGTTATTAATGAGATGGAAGTTAAACCGGATCTGATATGTATTCAAGAGTCATGGCTTAAACCTAGATTTGATTTTGTTATTAAAGGATATGTGAGTGAGAGAAGAGATAGAGAGGAGGGAAATGGTGGAGGGTGTATTACTCTGATTAAGGAAGGCATGCAATATAGATCATTAGGCAAAGGTGTAACACAAGAGTATGTTGTAGTAGAGGTATGGGTGAATGGAATAAAGTATGTAATAATAAACTTTTATAATCCTTGTAAGAAATTAGTGTTGAGTGAGTTAGAACAAATAGAGGGTTTTAATGAAGATAGGGTAATTTGGTGTGGGGATTTTAATGCACAGAGCATGTTATGGGGAGGTTTAGTGACAGATTGTAATGGAATGGTGGTGGAAGATTTGATAGATCGGATAAATTTGGTGTTTCTGAATGATAGGGGTAATACAAGAATAGATGTGGCTACAGGTAAAGAGTCTGTGTTAAATCTAACAATGGTGTCTGATTCAATTGCAGGAAGTGCTGAGTGGGAAATAATGCGACAAGATACTATTGAGAGTGATCATTATCCAATAATGATATCTGTTAGTGTAAATGTGAGAGGAAGTAAGGCGAGTCAATGAAATATTGGTAGCTGGAGGTTTGATAAAGCGAATTGGGAAGAATTCATGAGTCTGAGTGAAGAGGGATTAAAGAATATTATAATAGAACCAGATAGATCTGTAGAAATGATTAGTGATGATGTTGTTTATGCAATTCAAGTAGCAGCAAATAAATATATACCAAAAAAGAAAGGACGTAGGAAGAATAAGATAGTTCCATGATGGACTGAAGAATGTACTAGTGCAATTAGAAGGAAAAGGAAAGCATTTAGGATAGTTAAGAAAACACATAATTTTCAAGATTTAATAGAGTATAAACAAGCACAAGCTGAGGTAAGGAGGATAATAAGGAAAGCCAGAAAACAGTATTGGATGGCTTATTGTGATGAAATTGGGAAGAATACACCAGTAGAGGAAGTATGGGGTATGATTAAGAAAATGAAAGGGATTCAAAAGTGTAATGGGTATCCAGTTTTAAGTATGGAGGGAGAAGTAGCTGTGGAGGATGGAGATAAAGTGGAAATGTTTTTAAAGGCATTTATAAAAGTAAATAGTTCAGAGAATTTGACTGAACAGAGTAGGGAAATGAGGGAGAGTGTGATGAAGGAATATCCTGATATAAAGAAGAAAAAAGAGCCTGAAGATAATTTGTTAGATGTACGATTTTCTATGAGTGAGTTAAAGAATGCAGTAAGAAGAATGAAACAATCTACTCCAGGAGTGGATGGGATTAGTTACTGTATGATGAAGCATTTTAGTGAAACATCAATGGAAGTGATTTTAACATTTTATAATAGAATATGGATAGAAGGTATAATTCCTCAAAGTTGGAAGGAAGCATTGAGTATAAATGAGTAAATGAGAAAATATTTAAAATGAGTATAAAAGGAAGAATGTATAATTGGATAAAAGAGTTTTTAATTGGAAGAAGTATTTGAGTAAAGGTGGGTGGAGCTATATCTTTAAGTGGAGCAATTGATAATGGTACACCTCAGGGCAGTGTAATAAGTCCACTTTTATTTATTATCATGATTAACAATGTTTTCTCGAGGATTGATAGAAGTATGGGGAAATCATTGTTTGCTGATGATGGGGCTATCTGGTTTAGAGGAAAGAATATAGATTATAACATAAAGAAATTGCAAAGTGCGCTAAATGAAGTTGAAAAGTGGAAGGGGAAAATGGTTTTAAGTTTTCAGTGGAAAAAACAAAAATAATACTTTTTACTAAAACGAGGAGGAATGTGGATGTTAAGTTAAAATTATACAAAAAAGAATTAGAGCGTGTAAGTATAGTAAGATTTCTAGGAGTTTGGTTTGATAGTAGATTAACTTGGAGAGAGCATGTTGAAAAAATGGTGGGAAGATGTAAGCGTGTAGTGAATGTAATGAGATGTATTTCAGGTCAGGAATGGGGAGCAGATAGATTGGCTTTAAAAACTATATATATATATCTATGATAAGATCTATAATTGATTATGGTTGTATTGTATATGGTACTGCAAATAAATCTCATTTAATTAAATTAGAGAGAATTCAGTCTCAAGCACTAAGAATTTGCTGCAGAGCATATCCAACTTCTCCAGTTTCGGCTCTTCAGGTAGAGATGGGTGAAATGCCTTTGCATATAAGAAGACAGCAATTAATGGCATCTTATTGGGCAAATTTAAAAGGTCAGAGTGAGTAACATCCGACAAGGAAAGTAATGAGTCCTAGTTGGGAATATGAGAAGAGAGAGTGTAATAGTTTTGGATGGAGTCTGAGGAAATTGGTTAGAGATATGAGATTGGAGGAGGTTGGATATGCTCCAATAATTCCTTTATCTCGAGTACCATTATGGATCATGCCCCAACCAGAAGTATATTTAAGTTTATTAGAAAAAAGACAAAAGGAAGGTTCATATGAAACAGAAGTATATAATGTAAGGGAGTATATTGGGTCAAGATATGGGGAATATATGCACATTTTTACAGATGCTTCAAAAGATTCAAAAACTGGTAATGTGGGTTCTGCATTCATTATTCCAAAGGTTAAAGTGTATAAGAATAAAAGGATATCAGATTGTTTATCGGTGTATACCGGAGAGATGTTTGCAATAATTATGGCAATAATATAGGGAATATAGGGAAGGGAATAATAAAGGGAAGTTAAAATATCCAAGGCAGTAATATGTTCAGATTGTAGTTCAGCTCTAATAAGTTTGAAGGAGATGAAGTCAGAAACAAGACAGGATATGGTAATAGAGATAGTTCAAGAATTATGTTCAATCACACAAGCTAATTTAGAGGTACAGTTTTTGTGGGTTCCAGCTCACATTGGGTTGAGAGGTAATGAGGAGGCGGATGCATTAGCAAAAAAGGCAATAGAACGAGAAATAGTAGATATACAGATTTTATTTAGTAGGTCAGAAATTAAATCAATTATTAAAAAGAATATTCTGAAATTATGGCAGCAGTATTGGGACAATGAACTAAAAGGTAGACATATGCATCAAATACAGTCAACAGTGGGTAAAGGAAGAATATCAGGTGGGAATAGGAATGAAGAGAATATGATTACAAGACTAAGATTGGGGCATACAAGATTGAATAGCACATTGCACTTAATAAGTAAGCATCCAACAGGTTTATGTGAGGTATGTGAAGTTAGTGAAACAGTTGAACATGTAATAATGCACTGTAGGAGATATAAGGTTGAAAGGAGAGAGTTGAAGGAGGAATTAAATAATATAGGACTTAAGTTGACTATTCAAAATGTATTAAAATCAGATAGGACTATAATACATTTATTGGTAGATTATTTGGGAAGTACTGGGTTAAATAAGCGTATTTAAAATAGGTGTTTGTTTTTGTTTTTTTCCTGTCATGGGGGCTGAGAGTGGACGGAGGAGCTGAACACGCAGCGCCGGATGAAATTCGATGATGTCTCTATGCGGGTAAATAAGGGGAATTTATGTTGGGTATAAAGATATAGGAAGTGTCAATGGTCCATTTCTGCTATAGGTGGCGGTAATGCACGTATTTGTTTGCGATCCGCCGTAGAAGAAGAAGAAGAAGAAGAAGAAGAAGAAGAAGAAGAAGAAGAAGAAGAAGAAGAAGAAGAGCATGCGCAGAAGAGAGAAGCGCGAGAGACGAGCTGAGATCAGTTGAAGCTGAAAGCGACGCTGTTAACGATCGTGAATGAAGGACAAAAGTGTAATATTTTCTCCGGATGCCTTATATTTCCAGTCTGCAGGTGAGAGATGTTTCTCAGATTACAGAGTTTAACATTAATTAGCTCCAGAGTTTACATGTTTAAGGACCAATGTAATGAAATGCGTTGTGTGTCCTGGTTTATTATGAGTGTAATAATATGTTGGCAGAGAGTTTTTCACAGACTCTGACTCTATTACACCAATAAAATGTGCTTAATGTGCCACTTTACTGAAGATCTCAGACATCAGCATAATGAATGAGGGGAAAACAGGGAACTTTAGGAGACAAAGAGGCTTTTCAGCAGCTCAGATAAACATGATGGTCCTGTTGTTTCTCTCAGACTTTGGACAGGAGTTGAACAAACCTTGTTTTAATGCAATTAATATCTAACTTGTATCAAAATACTCCATATTCCTGACAGAAAACATATTTTCACTTAATTTAAATGTAATTAAAGGGTCATTCCATGTCAAATCAACCATTTTACCCATTGAAAAGAATTAAGAATAGAAGGATATCAAGATATCTTTAATAATTTTAGAATAACAGGCACACAAACTTTAACAAATTTTATGGCACTCAGGTATATTCTATGCAATTGTGTTTATAGAAAAAACGAGATGCATTTCTAGTTTCAACATTATTTGTTGTTCAGATATTCCTCTGTAAAAGACAAAAGTATCAGCTGTGTGTAAAGTGACCCACGTTTGGTTTTTGGCCACTGAAAATGTGAACAATTTACTCATGAAACCACATTAAGATCTCCATATCTCTAACTTTAAAATGAAGAAACCAAAATAAATGCTTGATAAGAATCAGAATATAAGATGATTTTAGGATATCATTAATACTTCTTGAGTTACAGGCATGCAAACTTGGGGCAAAAAACACATTTTTTTTGAACAGTCACTGTTGGCATATAATGCAACAAAGATGGCTAAAGTCAACAGATTTGACTAATAGTCCTACCAATCTCTGTTTAAAAGTAAAATAAAGCTGCCATATTTTTTAAAGTCATTTTACCCTCCTGTAATTTGGCTCTGAATCTCAGGTGAAAATTGTCATATTGACCCCCCTCTAAAGAATTGTAGATTACTCAGTAAATATACATCCATGACATTTAATATTTTGGCTTTTTAGGGGTTCAAGCACGAAGTGCTGAAACCCTATTGTATTCGTTAATTTTCCCATGATGCATCATTCTCCATCTAAAACTGGATTGGCTTGCCCTTTAGGCGACAATTTTGGGAAATTTTGGGTTTTTTGAAAAACTTACTTTTGTGAACTACTCCCACAATTTTTCCCTGATTGGAACCAAACCACTGTAGAAATGTTTTTTGGAGAGAGACTATTAATAATTATGAAAAAATTTAAATTTTTCAATTCATGGTCGCTAAGGAGAAAGAAAAAGTTCAATGTGTCAGGGGCCACTTTTACTAAAATGACTATAACTTTAGGAAACTGAACAAGATATTTTCGCAAAATTCGGGTCACATGTCTATGACCTCAAACTTCGGTCACTTGAAAAATATCTTGATAATTGGTCACTTGGTGGCGCTGTAAGAGGAAAAAATGTCATGAAAATGGCTATAACCTCAACGTCCAATATAAAATACACAATGTCCCCTATTAAACAGATGACTTTTAAACCAATATACAGTATGAAAAGTAATTGTAAAATAAAATCTAACAATACTGTGCCTAATTTATTTTCATCAATCTGTGCCAAGCAATCGTCTGTCATCTGTGTTAATGCTGTGCCTGTTGAGTTTCCTTCTCAATGTGCATGCTGAAAATTATTAAACACTTACATTTGCTCACAAACTATTGTTTCCAATACTTTGCTAAGAACCATTAGCATACTTATTGATCATATTTACGTCCATTTATTTTAATGTAACTTAAAACATTATTTTCTTTTTCCTATTAATTTTCCTTGCTTAAATTCTTATTTTGCAATTGACCTCCCAGTCCTCCTTGCTCCCAGTTCTGTTGGCTGTACCCTTTGAATCTCTTATATGATTGTTTATAAGTTACTTTTGGTTTTTGAAGGGGTTACATGCTTGCTAAATAAAACATAATATTAGATTAGATTAGATTCAACTTTATTGTCATTACACAAGTACAAGTACAAGTAGTGCTGGGCGGTATACCGGTTCATACCGAATACCGGTATTTATTTTTTTTATGATATGAATTTTGATGATACCGCAATACCGGTATGTCGCTTAAACAACGTTCGGAACGCGGCGCAGCGCGTCATTGTTTGAGAGGGGACGCATTTCATTGATGCACTGTAGTAAGAGCAGTCAGAGCACAGTTGAGATCGCATTACAGCACAGCCTATGGCTGTATCCTATACTCTCATTCACTATTCCCTACGCTATCACTTTATTTGAAGGAGTGAATGAAAACGTGCGTGAAGTCGGACAACCGTTGTGTGTACATCGGCTGTACACTCGTTATTGCGGTGCAATGGGATAGAATGAGTGCACTCAATAACGTCCACTAGGGTTTCAGACACCACTAAAAAGCGCTGTGCCCTCCAAATAATGCTATATTTGAGGTTATGGGAGCGATGTCGGATTCAGCCCTTGATTATAGTGGAGAATTCAAACTACACGCGGCGCGCGAGAGAGAGCGGTTTCTGCACGTAGCGCTGCGATGAGTTTAACAACGCTCACCACATGGGTCATATAGCACTGATATAGACCGGAGCGAGCGCGTTTAAATTTTTTATGGACATATTTCATAAACTCTAGTGCTCTAGACATGAACCAGAAGCGTGTATGCGCGCATATTTCATCACGTCTTATTAAAATGAAATGTATGCACTGATTACACTGATAACCTATGTCTGATCACGAACGCGCTGACACGATGGATTATTCTGCTACACAAAAGACAATGATGTAAGTTAATAAATAAACTGACAATTCAAAGAAGAATGGGCAAAAAGTAACTGCTTTATTCTTTCTGTGTTAAACTGACGTGTGTGATTCGTTCATAGAGTGCTCTTAAATGTATTGCAAATATCCGCGTTTCTCCTCGTTTTGGCAGTTTGTTGTTATATAGGATTAGATTTTTAAAATGCTTAAGGTGCCCTCAACTCAACTTTTAATATTCAGGTGTCTGTAAGTATGATTCTGAGCGTGTTGCATGTCTGTGTTTTATTGGTTGTTGTCTCTCCACAGCATCATTTTGTAAACCTGTAGACCTATTAACTCTAGTGTGGAATTTTTCTACAATATTCACTCGTCATGACAGTAAAACAGGGCATTCTAGTCAATCTCCTGCAGTATTTCCTCTCTCAATCAGTAGAAAATGTGATTAACACCCGGTCATGCATAGGGGAAAAAATACCGTAATATACCGTGAAACCGATATAATTTAGAAAAATACCGTGATATACATTTTTGGTCATACCGCCCAGCACTAAGTACAAGGCAACGAAATGAAGTTTAGGTCTAACCAGAATATATATAAATATATCTATAAATAGAGAGATGGTTATTACTATAAACAGAATTTACAGGTGAATATGTACAGTGAGTAAATATACAGATGGCAATAAATATACAGATGGCCAGGGGCGTCGCACCCGCGGGTTTTTCTGCAGTTTTCCCGCAGTTTTGCACAAACGCTTTAGGGATGCCACTGTTCTTAAAGGGACAGTTCACCTCTAAAATTCTGTAATTATTTACTCATCTAATGTTGTTCCAAACCTGTATAAATGTATTCTCTTGAACACAGACAATTGATGGTAGCCATTGGCTTCCATATTATTTCCTACTATGGGGACTTTAATGTTAATAAAACTACAAAAGACATAGAAAAGCACTCTCTGTTCTTGACTGAAAAACATTAATACAGTAGCTTTAATAAGAATCAATGTATATTTTATAGTGAAGTCTATGTAGTGTTTTATTTTTACATTTATTCATTAAATTTCATACTTAAATGCTGCTGAGCTCTGAGCTGCCAGTGTAAGTCTTTATATATATTTATTTTATATTATACTATACACTAGGAATGTGTACAGGTTTTTCAAGTCTTATAAGCATTTTATTTCTCCTTAACTTCTTTCTGTTCCCGTCGCCTAAGAATAGAATAGCAAAAAACTGATGTGACAAGCCATCAGAACCGAACCGAACTGAACCGAACACTGTGGTTAAAAAAAACCTGAGGTATGTATATTATATATCTTGTATGTTATACCTTTTGTACCCTTCTGTCATTGTATTCATCGTTTTTATTGTTAACAATAAACCACATCCATCCCCCACACTTTTGAAAAGCTTGTTACGCCTCTGCAGATGGCGTATATTTATCTTTTTATGCATATGTGCTTAAAGGCCTTAAAATGCTTGAACCCCGATAAATGCTGCTTGCAGCTTTAATAAATATTTATGTTTTTCTTTCTTCATAAAAAATATTAACAAAATAAAAATTAAGCCAGGTCTGGTAATTCAGTATAAATTCAGTAACTTGTCTTGATTTTTCCAGATCTGGTCCTGTGGGCGTCAGTATCTCACAGTGATCACAGTTCACACCTGCAGTGAAGCCCCTCCCACCACTGAAGCCCCTCCCACAACAATTCACCAATAAATACTGGGAATATTCCCATCATCCTACAAGAGAAGGACAAACTCCAGGTGTAGCAGCTGAAATCTGTGTGACCGTTAAAGATGGAGTTTATTAAAGAGGAGATTGAAGACATGAGTTATCCTGAACCATCCAGAATGAAACATGAAGATACTGAGGAACAAATAGGTTGGTGTCCATTCTTGATTCTTCATTATTGACTGCTTTAGTAGCTGTGAAATAATAAGCAGTAAAAGTGCATCTTTTTTTAGTTTGGGCTTTCGTGTTTCAAGTCAAGTAATTTTTTTTTAATTCTGGGGAAATATACTCTTGTTCCATGTTTTTACAGGGTAAGTGTGACATCTGCTATTCTGTATTATGCATTAAAAGAAAATGCAGTACAGCCAGAAATGTCCTTACCGTTTAACTAGTTTTTTACCCTCATGCCATGTGAGATGTATACGACTTTCTTTCTTCAGATGAACACCGAAAAATAAATATTCTCTGCTTATGTAAACTCATTTGTGTTCCTAAAAGTTGACGCATCAAACCGCACGTACAGCAATAACTACAGTAATCCACACGACCCCAATGGAGGAATCAATGTCTTCTGAAGTGAAACGATACGTGCTTGTATGAAAAATACCAATATTTTAAACTGTAGACTATCGTCTCTGACCAACGGTCATCAGCACGAGCATGAGAGGGTTGAGTTCACGCTTGACGTAACTTGAAGCGTGACATTTAAATATTAAAGTTTCAATCTTAAATAAATTATTTTACTATAATTGGATTAAATGATTGGTGTCATGCTGCTGTGACTTCACCCTTTCAGGCTCACTATTGGCTGATTCAGTGGTTAAGGGCGGCCATTTTGTGTTTACATTATAGTCCTGAGTTTGTAACACTTAAGTGCCACTTTAATCAGCTGAAATCTACACTCAAAGCAGAGATAAACGTGCGATGTACGCAGGAGATTGATTCATCCACAGTGATTGACAGTTTTTGTTCTATTTCAGCAGCGAAAATAGTTTCAAACAAACACAGCAGAACCACAGCGCATCTGACATGACTGCCATAAAGTCGGCTTGACGTTCGCGAATTAGGGACCGTCTCTAAAGTTACATAAAACATTGGTATAGGCTTTACAAGTTGCTAACTTAAATGGCATTTGAAGAGAATGACTTAGTCAAAACTGACTGTAAAGTGTATAGGTGTCAGGTATGACGCACACCTTTTGGATTTTTGATATTTAATAAAATAAACTCAAATCATATGACAATATATGCTTTATTTCACTAGTGTACTGTTTGGGCTCTTACACAAAATATGCTAGACTTAAATGTGTCATAGCCACTGATCAGTGGTCATAGCTGATAGAACACTGATGAGAATATTGCTTGAGAATATTACAGAGATAATATTAGAGATTAGATATATAATAAAGATTTATGCATTGTGTTGCCATTGACGACGGCCATTATAAGGAAGGAAATCCCACAGAATAGAATCTAGCTTAAAAAAAAGTGCTTAGAGCTGCTTAATTTATTTGTTGTTTGTTGATTTTCAAATATAAAACTTGTTGAAATGTTTGTGTGCACTTTTTGAACACTTTCATCTTATTTGAACAAAACCGTGATGATATTGATAACCGTGATAATTTGGGTCACTATAATCGTGAAATTTCCATACCATTTCATCCCTAATAGGTACATATCATACTTGCCTTTTGAGAGGAGTTTATTTCAGCATCATATAAAATCAACAATAATAATAATATTAAAGTAATCACAGCTCTAGTATCGCAATAGTATCGGCATCGGCCGATATCCAAATTCAGGTATCGGGATCGGATCGGAAGTGAAAAAATGTGGATCAGTGCATCCCTAGTTTGCAGTTTCATCAGGAGAAGCAGCGTCAAGTCTCACGAGGAGTTCGAAGGCCGCGCTCCCTCTAACAGTCTCCCCACCTCCACCTATCCTACATACAATTTCTGAACAGTTCTACTGTTTTCAAGGTCTAACCTCGTCATTATTGCCATGTGGAATGATTCTGATTGGCTCAGAGAAAATGGACAGTCTTAGTAAATTTCCACACATTGTCAGTTAATCAGATTCACGTGCACAGATATCACTTGTTGACGCTTTCACCCCGGAATTGACCTATCGGTAAGCCCTGCCCCCCTTAGTTACTGTTGCTAACTCGGACAAACAAACGGAGTTGCTATATCTTACAATGTACAGCTGTCAGTGTGAAAACCTTATCCCAAGATGTTTTTGGACACAGATTGTAGCGTATATCCCGTCCGAATGATGGCCAAACTTAACTGATGGTTTATCAAGTTTATTGCATCGTTATTCACTCCAAAAAATCATTACATTACATTTAGTCATTTAGCAGACGCTTTTATCCAAAGCGACTTACAAATGAGGGCAATAGAAGCAGCTAGAGCAGTCAAGGGCAACAATATCAACAATATGCAAGTGCTGTAACAAGTCTCAGTTAATCTAGCACAGAACAGAATTTTTTTAATTTATTTTTTTATAAATAAATTAGACAGACAGACAATGAATAGAATGATAAGTGCTATTCTCGATTGGTCAGGTGTTGCTGGAAAAGATGTGTCTTTAGACGTTTTTTGAAAATGGCTACAGACTCGGCCGCACGAATTGAGATCGGCAGGTCATTCCACCAGGTGGAAACGGTCCAGGAAAAGGTCAGTGACAGCGATTTCATGCCTCTCTGGTATGGCACCACAAGGCGTTGTTCACTGGCAGAATGCAAGTTCCTGGAGGGTGTGTAAGTCTGAACGAGCGAGTTTAGGTATATTGGTGCAGAGCCAGTGGATGTTTTGAAGGCGAGCACCAGTGCCTTGAATTTAATGCGAGCGGCTATTGGCAGCCAGTGCAGACTGATGAAGACAGGCGTGACGTGTGCTCTCTTCGGCTCATTAAAGACCAACCTCGCCGCTGCATTCTGGATCAGTTGCAAGGGTTTGATAGTGCATGCCGGAAGGCCTGCTAGAAGAGCATTACAGTAGTCCAGTCTGGAGAGAACAAGAGCTTGTACCAGCAGTTGTGTGGCATGATCTGATAGGAAGGGTCTAATCTTCCTAATGTTGAATAGTGCAAATCTGCAGGACCGGGTTGTTGCAGTAATGTGGTCAGTGAATTTTAGCTGATCATCAATCACAACCCCAAGGTTCCTGGCTGTCCTGGACGGAGTTATGGTTGATGATCCTAGCTGAATGGAGAGATTGTGATGCAGTGCTGGTTTGGCTGAGACCACAAGCAGTTCTGTCTTTGCAAGGTTGAGTTGCAGGTGATTTTCCTTCATCCAGGCTGAAATGTCTGTTAGACAGGCCGCAATACGAACACCAACCGATGGATCATCAGGTTGAAATGAGAAGTAGAGTTGAGTGTCGTCGGCATAGCAGTGATAGGAAAAGCCATGTTTCTGAATGACCGATCCCAATGATGACATGTAGATGGAGAAGAGAAGTGGTTCAAGCACTGAGCCCTGGGGAACGCCAGTGGCCAGATGATGTGACTTAGACACTTCACCACTCCATGACACCCTGAAGGACCTACCTGAGAGATAAGACTTGAGCCACTGGAGAGCTGTTCCTGAGATGCCCATCTTCATGAGAGTTGACAGGAGGATCTGGTGATTAACTGTGTCAAAAGCAGCAGACAAATCCAGTAAGATAAGTACTGTGGATTTGGAGGCTGCTCTTGCCTGTCTCAGTGCCTCCGTAACTGAGAGCAGGGCAGTCTCAGTTGAGTGGCCGCTTTTGAAACCGGATTGGTTGATGTCCAGGAGATTGTTCTGTTCAAGAAACGTAGAGAGCTGATTAAACACAACCCGCTCAAGTGTCTTTGCAATGAAAGGTAGAAGGGATACCGGTCTGTAGTTTTCTAAAAGTGCTGGGTTTAGAGAGGGTTTTTTAAGCAGTGGGGTTACCCGAGCCAGCTTAAATGCTGGTGGGAAAGTCCCGGTGTGAAGAGAGGTGTTGACAATGTGAGTGAGTGCAGGAGTAACCAAAGAAGAAATGGCCTGAAGGAGGTGGGTGGGGATAGGATCAAGCGGACAGGTAGTGGGATGATTGGATAGGATGAGTTTGGAGACATCTGCTTCAGAGAGCAGAGAGAAGGAGGGGAGCGTGTGTGTGATGGTTGTTGAGATGTGCGTGTCAGTTTGTGGTGTGGAGAATTGGCTGCTGATGGAAGAGGTTTTGTTTGTGAAAAATGATGCAAAGTCATCAGCTGTAAGAGTTGACGAAGGAGGGGGGGGGGGGGGGGGGACAAAGGAGCGAAGAGAATGTTTTGAAAATTGCACGAGAGTTGGAGCAGTTGTTGATTTTGTTGTGGTAGTATGTAGTTTTAGCAGTGGAGACATTAGTAGAGAAAGAAGCGAGAAGAGACTGATACAGGGTTAGTTCAGTAGCATTTTTAGTTTTGCGCCACTTCCTCTCTGCTGCCCGGAGGCCAGAGCGATGTTAATGGAGAACATCGGACAGCCAGGGGGCAGAGGGGGTGGTGTGGGCTGGCCTGGATGAAAGGGGACAGAGGTTGTCTAAGCAGGATGTTAGAGTGGAGCAAAGAGTGTCAGTAGCACTGTTAGTGTCTAGTGCTGAGAACTGAGCAGGTGGAGGGAGTGAGGATGAAACCATAGTGGATAGACGGGAGGGAGAGAGCGAGCGTAGATTACGCTGAAAGGTGATCTGCGGAGGAGTGCGTGTTGTGTCCGGAGTCAGTATGAGGTTAAGAGTGATGAGAAGGTGATCTGAGGTGTGCAGTGGAGTAACTAAAGTGTTGTCTGTGGAGCAGTAGCGTGTGTAGATCAGGTCCAGATGGTTACCTGATTTGTGAGTAGCTGTAGTAGATACTCGCTTAAGATCAAACGAGGTCAGAAGAGTGGTGAAGTCTGCAGCCTGGGGTTTATCAAGGTGGATTTTGAAGTCACCAAGCAGTACCAGAGGAGTGCCATCCTCAGGGAAGTGAGAGAGTAAAATATCCAATTCCTCCAAGAAGTTACCCAGTTGACCTGGAGGGCGATAAATAACTACAACATGGATTTTAGCCGGGTGAGTGATAGTGATTGAGTGTGATTCAAATGAGCAGTTGCCAGATAGAGAAGGAATGGGCTCAAATTTCCAATCATTTGAGATGAGCAAACCAGTACCTCCACCCCTCCCAATCGGGCGTGGGGTGTGTGAAAAAGTGAAATTATTTGAGAGAGCAGCAGGAGTGGCAGTGTCTTCTGGTTTGATCCAGGTTTCAGTTAGAGCCATGAGACAGATGTGAATGAGCGGAAATAGATGGAATAAAGTCTGCTTTGTTTACAGCAGACTGGCAATTCCACAGACCAATTGGAATGGACATTAATGTAGCAGAGGAAATAGGTACACGTCGCAGAAAATCATCGTAAGAGCTGAACAAACAAAGCATAAGAAGTGCAAATTACACAAAAACACTCAACTATATACAACTAACAGTAAACAAACATATACACAGACCGTATGCCTTTTCGAGGGTGCAGTTAATAACTGGTAAACTTTGTATCTGCAAAACAACTCCGATAAACTGCGAGCAAGCTCTTCCTTTCGTTACCCGGAGACTATAATACCCATCAAAATAGGAGTCCTCCTTAGTAGGACAGATAATGTAGACCTTAAACATATCTAAAATGTAGGGCTGTAATCAACCAAAGAAAATCTTGGTCAACTGAAGTCCTGAAATTTTCGACTAAAAATCGACTAAAAATGAAGTTAGGGAAAAAAACGTTAAATTAATTAGCTGCACACTGTGCGCAGTACTTGGTAGCCTTGTTGTCTGCCTAAATGAATTACAAATAAACATAAAAAACTAGTAGGCTATTTGCAGTATATTAAATTGTTTTTGACCTGATTATTTTGCACTGAAATGAGTCTGACACACGAGTCTTTTGGCTCTGACAGCATTGCATCACGTGCACCTGCGCAATATCATAGAAGCCTATGATTTCCGAAAATATAGTACTATGTTGTCAACTAGTGATATCATCACAAGAACTTTTGAGTAATATGCAACATAATTTAGACAATTGTTTTTGTCATATGTATTATACTAACTGACAGACACCATCATTTCAGCCGCTCCGTGAACATAGGATCAGCTCAGCTCAGCTTCGCGGCTGAGACACGAATAGACTATTAACTTAAAGCTTTTACTCTTAAACACAAAAGGCACGTCCACTTTAATAAAAAAGGAATATTTATTAAACAAGATCAAGAGAAGAAACACTCTCACAATTAAATAAATAATAAACAGCAAACTAGCCTTCTTCAATCTGTCTCTCTTCTCCAGTGCGTTGGACTAATCCAAAAGAAATGAAAATAAGGGAGTGTTCTGAAGACACACTGTTACCTGTGAAACAGGGGTGCTCTGAAAACACCCCCATTAGCAATTGGTGCTTTCCACCTGACGAAATGAACGCGGCAAAACTGACAGTACAGATCCACTTTTGCGGCACGACTGATGATACAGATCCACTTTTGCGGCACGATTGAAGCGTGGTGTTGTGACGCTTCCCCTCATGTGTATGTTGATGGGCGTTCCTCAAGTTTACCGCTATGGGCGTGCGTTTGAGCCAGAGGGGAATGAAAAACAAAGGACCCGCGAGAGACTTATCTTCGCCAGTGGATTGGACTAATCCAAAAGAAGTGAAAACAAGAGGGGTGTTCTGACTGTTACCTGTGAAACGGGTGCTCTTAAAACACCTCCATTAGCAATTAGTGCTTTCCACCTGATGAAATGAACACGGCGCGGCAAAACTGATGAAATGGACGCGGCGCGGCAAAACTAATGAAATGAACGCGGCAAAAATCGACCAATCAGAATTTTGGTCGAGCCAGAACGTATCGACTAATAATCGACTAATCGACTGGGAGATTACAGCCCTACTAAAATGAAATTAATTTACATATAAGCAGTTTAATATGGAGAGGCACTGAAATGTAGACCTTCTTGTTTTTGACCTACAGTGTTACATGACGTGAGAACAGTTAGTTATTTCGGTTTGTATGTTAGCAGGGACTTTAATCGTAATTTAACGAGAGTATGACAAACAGAAAATCCTCTCAGGATCTCTGGAGTCAGTGTTACAGTTCCTCAGGCACGACATTTTAGCATTTTTGTAGCATAAACACCATCAAACCGATGAGAACTTCGGATTTTCCAATGCATCTCTATGGCGCTGACACCTAAAGATGTCCGAGTTCCGGTCCCAGCGCAACTGATACTCAACTGCTATTGGCTCATCTGCGTTCGAGGGGAGGGGCTTAACGATAGGTCAATTAGGCACGTAATGACCTTCCAGATTCTGGAGCAGGTGCCAGCTTGACCAGAACAACAAGCCCCTCATCTTTTAGGATGTCTGTAATCCACCTCCAATACTGATCTGTAACACAGAATACTGTTCACATACACACATACACAGTCTCTCCAAGGTTGGAGTTGGTGAGATCTGGGGCCTGTACCATGATGGTAGTTTAACAAACTCAGGGTTACAGGATTAGTTTCGAGTTGACAAAACCAAACCAATCTATTCAGGCTTTGTTGGTCCCATGATGCTGATCATCAACTTTCTCTGTCAACTCAGGCTTTGATCCTGAGTTTAGGAGTTTAGCTGTGACATCAGCAGTGAACAGCCAATCACAGGCTGTGGATCAGTGAAACTGAGATTCACTTCTCGCGGGAGAAGCAGTGAGATTGATTTCTCTCTTCTACAGAATATTACATGATTGAAAAATATTAAGAATTTAAACAAATTTACACAGAAGAAAAGAGCTGTCGAGGACAACTTTAAGAAAAATCTTATACGTCAATGCAAGTAAAAGTTATGAAGTTAGTATAGTTGATATATAGAGAGAATTGAACATTTATGCTCACATGTAATTTTTTATAGATTTAGTTGTTGAATTTAAAGCTTATTTGTATGACCTTTACAGTATATAGGCTATTTAGTTTAATATTAACAAAATGCCTATTAATGACTGATTTACTCAAATGATACATGTGTAATTGGTTAAGGGTATAATAATTTCATAAATTGTATTTAAATAATTCCAAATTATTATTATTTTAAATAAGCATTGTTAAAAGCCAGAGGCTTAAGTCTTTAATAGCCATTAGCTAGTGACCTTTAATTTGGAGTAGAAACAGAAGGAGTGTCTTTCCTGCATCAGAGGTGTGTCACTTTGCTCACAGCTGATTGGTCCAATTTCAGTTTGAGATCTCTTATCCAGAACATAACCTGCCCTGGAGCAGGTTAGCTGTGGAGCGTAAGTTACTATGGAGATGAACACTGCTAAAAGCCAAACCACTTTAATGGTACCTAAAACCCAGGATTGGCACAAACTAAGCTTAAACATATCTGGCTAGCTAGCTAAACCGGCTTCATGGTATAGGCCCCAGGTCCCAACCAGAGAAAGTTTTCCAAAACATATTGATAACATGTGCTTTTCTCTCAGTGAGAGATACAGACAATAGTACAGACCATATTCATCTTGATTCTTTAGGGTTTCAATAAAAGGAAAATAAAATCCATAATTCATCTCTGGAAGCCAGGCTAAATGAGCAATCTCTGTTACTGCATTCCTGTCGAGTTGGAGGTGTGTACTTGATGTTAAAATCAAGTGTTTTTGCCAAACATCACACACCAGGACAGACCCTCAGTCACCACTCAGAGACCAAATACACACGTTAGAAATTATAAAGGAAGAAACAATCATGGGTCCTATTGATATAAGCGAACTCATAATTGGAAAGAATCATTAAAATCATAATCATATAGGAGGATGAATATTGATTGAGGCATTGATTATACATTTAATTAGGATATATATAAATATATTGAAGCGGTAGTGGATTTCAGAATACTTTATAAAAGTCTCTTAGGGTGCGTTCACACTTGTAGTTTGGTTCGTTTGGTCCTGACCAAAAAACAAGAACAAAACATATAGTCCTGGTCCGCTTAGCGTTCACACTGGCATTTTTAACAGCGAACCTAAAGTTACCGAACCAAAGGCATAGGGAAACGCTCACAACCTGATTGGTCGGCTTTTATGACGTGTATTTCGCGATAGAGTTGCTCACCGAACATTCAGAACAATGCTGTGTGCTGGACTAAACACCATCATCTCATGCGTGTGGTTTTATCTTTACCAGCTGAGAACTCACAAGGAGCTCATCAAATGCTCAACACATTCAGAACAGCAGCAGGATTTCCTCCGGTGTGCAGAAACGCAGATCTGCATATATTGATGAGGCTCTTCACCTCTCGCTGCTCCACATTTGCCCTCTACTCATTGTGGATACAACGATCTTTAGCGTCTCGCTCTGCTTGTTTGGGCTCCAGGGTTGGGATGGAAGCGGACTGAGACCCGTCTCTTTAGCGTCTCGCTCCGCTTGTTTGGGCTCCAGGGTTGGGATGGAAGCGGACTGAGAGCCGTCTCTTTAGCGGCTCGCTCCGCTTGTTTGGGCTCCAGGGTTGGGATGGAAGCGGACTGAGACCCGTCTCTTTAGCGTCTCGCTCCGCTTGTTTGGGCTGCAGGGTTGGGATGGAAATGGACTGAGACCCGTCTCTTTAACGTCTCGCTCCGCTTGTTTGGGCTCCAGGGTTGGGATGGAAGTGGACTGAGAGCCGTCTCTTTAGCTGCTCGCTCCGCTTGTTTGGGCTCCAGGGTCCGGATGGAAGTGGACTGAGACCCGTCTCTTTAGCGGCTCGCTCCGCTTGTTTGGGCTCCTTAGTTGGGATGGAAGTGGACTGAGACCCGTCTCTTTAGCATCTCGCTCCGCTTGTTTGGGCTCCAGGGTCCGGATGGAAGTGGACTGAGACCCGTCTCTTTAGCGTCTCGCTCCGCTTGTTTGGGCTCCAGGATCCGGATGGAAGTGGACTGAGACCCGTCTCTTTAGCGTCTCGCTCCGCTTGTTTGGGCTCCAGGATCCGGATGGAAGTGGACTGAGACCCGTCTCTTTAGCGGCTTGCTCCGCTTGTTTGGGCTCCAGGGTTGGGATGGAAGTGGACTGAGACCCGTCTCTTTAGCGTCTCGCTCCGCTTGTTTGGGCTCCAGGGTCCGGATAGAAGTGGACTGAGACCCGTCTCTTTAGCGGCTCGCTCCGCTTGTTTGGGCTCCTTAGTTGGGATGGAAGTGGACTGAGACCCGTCTCTTTAGCTGTTCGCTCCGCTTGTTTGGGCTCCAGGGTTGGGATGGAAGTGGACTGAGACCCGTCTCTTTAGCGTCTCACTCCGCTTGTTTGGGCTCCAGGATCCGGATGGAAGTGGACTGAGACCCGTCTCTTTAGCGGCTTGCTCCGCTTGTTTGGGCTCCAGGGTTGGGATGGAGGTGGACTGAGACCCGTCTCTTTAGCGTCTCGTCCGCTTGTTTGTGCTCCAGGGTTGGTTTGGAAGTGGACTGAGACCCGTCTTTTTAGCGTCTCGCTCCGCTTGTTTGGGTTCCAGGGTTGGGATGGAAGCGGACTGAGACCCGTCTCTTTAGCGGCTCGCTCCGCTTGTTTGGGCTCCTTAGTTGGGATGGAAGTGGACTGAGACCCGTCTCTTTAGCTGTTCGCTCCGCTTGTTTGGGCTCCAGGGTTGGGATGGAAGTGGACTGAGACCCGTCTCTTTAGCGTCTCGCTCCGCTTGTTTGGGCTCCAGGATCCGGATGGAAGTGGACTGAGACCCGTCTCTTTAGCATCTCGCTCCGCTTGTTTGGGCTCCAGGGTCCGGATGGAAGTGGACTGAGACCCGTCTCTTTAGCGTCTCGCTCCGCTTGTTTGGGCTCCAGGATCCGGATGGAAGTGGACTGAGACCCGTCTCTTTAGCGTCTCGCTCCGCTTGTTTGGGCTCCAGGATCCGGATGGAAGTGGACTGAGACCCGTCTCTTTAGCGGCTTGCTCCGCTTGTTTGGGCTCCAGGGTTGGGATGGAAGTGGACTGAGACCCGTCTCTTTAGCGTCTCGCTCCGCTTGTTTGGGCTCCAGGGTCCGGATAGAAGTGGACTGAGACCCGTCTCTTTAGCGGCTCGCTCCGCTTGTTTGGGCTCCTTAGTTGGGATGGAAGTGGACTGAGACCCGTCTCTTTAGCTGTTCGCTCCGCTTGTTTGGGCTCCAGGGTTGGGATGGAAGTGGACTGAGACCCGTCTCTTTAGCGTCTCACTCCGCTTGTTTGGGCTCCAGGATCCGGATGGAAGTGGACTGAGACCCGTCTCTTTAGCGGCTTGCTCCGCTTGTTTGGGCTCCAGGGTTGGGATGGAGGTGGACTGAGACCCGTCTCTTTAGCGTCTCGTCCGCTTGTTTGTGCTCCAGGGTTGGTTTGGAAGTGGACTGAGACCCGTCTTTTTAGCGTCTCGCTCCGCTTGTTTGGGTTCCAGGGTTGGGATGGAAGCGGACTGAGACCCGTCTCTTTAGCGGCTCGCTCCGCTTGTTTGGGCTCCTTAGTTGGGATGGAAGTGGACTGAGACCCGTCTCTTTAGCTGTTCGCTCCGCTTGTTTGGGCTCCAGGGTTGGGATGGAAGTGGACTGAGACCCGTCTCTTTAGCGTCTCGCTCCGCTTGTTTGGGCTCCAGGATCCGGATGGAAGTGGACTGAGACCCGTCTCTTTAGCGTCTCGCTCCGCTTGTTTGGGCTCCAGGATCCGGATGGAAGTGGACTGAGACCCGTCTCTTTAGCGGCTTGCTCCGCTTGTTTGGGCTCCAGGGTCCGGATAGAAGTGGACTGAGACCCGTCTCTTTAGCGGCTCGCTCCGCTTGTTTGGGCTCCTTAGTTGGGATGGAAGTGGACTGAGACCCGTCTCTTTAGCTGTTCGCTCCGCTTGTTTGGGCTCCAGGGTTGGGATGGAAGTGGACTGAGACCCGTCTCTTTAGCATCTCGCTCCGCTTGTTTGGGCTCCAGGGTCCGGATGGAAGTGGACTGAGACCCGTCTCTTTAGCGTCTCGCTCCGCTTGTTTGGGCTCCAGGATCCGGATGGAAGTGGACTGAGACCCGTCTCTTTAGCGGCTTGCTCCGCTTGTTTGGGCTCCAGGGTTGGGATGGAAGTGGACTGAGACCCGTCTCTTTAGCGTCTCGTCCGCTTGTTTGTGCTCCAGGGTTGGTTTGGAAGCGGACTGAGACCCGTCTCTTTAGCGTCTCGCTCCGCTTGTTTGGGCTCCAGGGTTGGGATGGAAGTGGACTGAGACCCGTCTCTTTAGCGGCTCGCTCCGCTTGTTTTGGGCTCCAGGGTTGGGATGGAAGTGGACTGAGACCCGTCTCTTTAGCGGCTCGCTCCGCTTGTTTGGGCTCCAGGGTTGGGATGGAAGTGGACTGAGACCCGTCTCTTTAGCGGCTCGCTCCGCTTGTTTGGGCTCCAGGGTTGGGATGGAAGTGGACTGAGACCCGTCTCTTTAGCGTCTCGCTCTGCTTGTTCGGGCTCCAGGGTTGGGATGGAAGTGGACTGAGACCCGTCTCTTTAGCGTCTCGCTCCGTTTGTTTGGGCTCCAGGGTTCTGATGGCAGCTTCACATGTGTTCAAATAAACCACACTAACCCAGCAATCGCACCAGGGTTCGCTTTAATCCAAACAAACATGACAAGTGTGAACGCACCCTTAGACAACTTTTACTGAGAATCTTTTGACACTTAAGTTAAAGCTTAAGACTGTTCTTTAGAGCATTTCTTAAGGCAAGACACTACAGGTGAATAGGGATTCTTTTTAAATTACAAGATCTCACCAGTTTATTACTGGCATAAACATAAGAAAAAAATGTGTTACACGTTTTGTGTAAATTAATGTTTAAATATGCAAATGAGGCCTAATATACTTAAATATATGCTAATTTGCCTACTTTTCCAAAAACAAAATCTGGAAATTGGAAATGACCATGTTTAAAATTCTTGGTTCTATTTGTTGACAAATTAGAGGAGAGGGCTTTTACAGAGGGGATTCTGGATATCTTATTTTGTGCTTTAGTAAATTAGAGAATACTGACAATAGCCTTTAAAAATCAATTTTCGCCATGTTTTTTGGAGTAAAAGGACCTATAACTCAGGAAAAGAGTTAAGTCCCTCTGTAAAAGCCTTCAGAATATAGTTCAGTATTAGACTGCAAAAGTTGATGCTTGTAGGTGAACTACTGAAGAGGATAATCTGCAGTGATGGGAATACCCCCACAGGAGCTGAGTTTCTCTGGCTAATTTCTCCACTGCCATAGCAGTGCTTCTCCCTCTGCTCCCGCAGGAGCTGAGTTTCTATGGCTAATTTCTCCACTGCCGCAGCAGTGCTTCTCCCTCTGATCCCGCAGGAGCTGAGTTTCTTTGGCTAATTTCTCCACTGCCGCAGCAGTGCTTCTCCCTCTGATCCCGCAGGAGCTGAGTTTCTTTGGCTAATTTCTCCTCTGCCGCAGCAGTGCTTCTCCCTCTGATCCCGCAGGAGCTGTTTCTTTGGCTAATTTCTCCTCTGCCACAGCAGTGCTTCTCCCTCTGATCCCGCAGGAGCGGAGTTTCTTTGGCTAATTTCTCCTCTGCCACAGCAGTGCTTCTTCCTCTGATCCCGCAGGAGCTGAGTTTCTCTGGCTAATTTCTCCTCTGCCGCAGCAGTGCTTCTCCCTCTGCTCCCGCAGGAGCTGAGTTTCTCTGGCTAATTTCTCCTCTGCCACAGCAGTGCTTCTTCCTCTGATCCCGCAGGAGCGGAGTTTCTTTGGCTAATTTCTCCTCTGCCACAGCAGTGCTTCTCCCTCTGCTCCCGCAGGAGCTGAGTTCCTCTGGCTATTTTCTCCACTGCCACAGCAGTGCTGTTCCCTCTGCTCTCGCAGGAGCTCAGATTCTCTGGCTAATTTCTCCACTGCCACAGCAGTGCTTCTCCCTCTGATCCCGCAGGAGCTCAGATTCTCTGGCTAATTTCTCCACTGCCACAGCAGTGCTTCTCCCTCTGATCCCGCAGGAGCGGAGTTTCTTTGGCTAATTTCTCCTCTGCCGCAGCAGTGCTTCTCCCTCTGATCCCGCAGGAGCTGAGTTTCTTTGGCTAATTTCTCCTCTGCCACAGCAGTGCTTCTCCCTCTGATCCCGCAGGAGTTGAGTTTCTTTGGCTAATTTCTCCTCTGCCGCAGCAGTGCTTCTCCCTCTGATCCCGCAGGAGTTGAGTTTCTTTGGCTAATTTCTCCTCTGCCGCAGCAGTGCTTCTCCCTCTGATCCCGCAGGAGCTGTTTCTTTGGCTAATTTCTCCTCTGCCACAGCAGTGCTTCTCCCTCTGATCCCGCAGGAGCGGAGTTTCTTTGGCTAATTTCTCCTCTGCCACAGCAGTGCTTCTTCCTCTGATCCCGCAGGAGCTGAGTTTCTCTGGCTAATTTCTCCTCTGCCACAGCAGTGCTTCTTCCTCTGATCCCGCAGGAGCTGAGTTTCTCTGGCTAATTTCTCCTCTACCGCAGCAGTGCTTCTCCCTCTGCTCCCGCAGGAGCTGAGTTCCTCTGGCTATTTTCTCCACTGCCACAGCAGTGCTGTTCCCTCTGCTCTCGCAGGAGCTCAGATTCTCTGGCTAATTTCTCCACTGCCACAGCAGTGCTTCTCCCTCTGCTCCCACAGGAGTTGAGTTTCTTTGGCTAATTTCTCCTCTGCCGCAGCAGTGCTTCTCCCTCTGATCCCGCAGGAGTTGAGTTTCTTTGGCTAATTTCTCCTCTGCCGCAGCAGTGCTTCTCCCTCTGATCCCGCAGGAGCTGTTTCTTTGGCTAATTTCTCCTCTGCCACAGCAGTGCTTCTCCCTCTGATACCGCAGGAGCGGAGTTTCTTTGGCTAATTTCTCCTCTGCCACAGCAGTGCTTCTTCCTCTGATCCCGCAGGAGCTGAGTTTCTCTGGCTAATTTCTCCTCTGCCGCAGCAGTGCTTCTCCCTCTGCTCCCGCAGGAGCTGAGTTTCTCTGGCTAATTTCTCCTCTGCCACAGCAGTGCTTCTTCCTCTGATCCCGCAGGAGCTGAGTTTCTCTGGCTAATTTCTCCTCTGCCGCAGCAGTGCTGTTCCCTCTGCTCCCGCAGGAGCTGAGTTCCTCTGGCTATTTTCTCCACTGCCACAGCAGTGCTGTTCCCTCTGCTCTCGCAGGAGCTCAGATTCTCTGGCTAATTTCTCCACTGCCACAGCAGTGCTTCTCCCTCTGCTCCCACAGGAGATCAGTTTCTCTGGATATTTTCTCCACTGCCACAGCAGTGCTTCTCCCTCTGCTCCCACAGGAGATCAGTTTCTCTGGATATTTTCTCCACTGCCACAGCAGTGCTGTTCCCTCTGCTCTCGCAGGAGATCAGTTTCTCTGGATATTTTCTCCACTTCTGCAGCAGTGCTGTTCCCTCTGCTCTCGCAGGAGCTCAGATTCTCTGGCTAATTTCTCCACTTCTGCAGCAGTGCTGTTCTCTCCCAGAACCTTCCAATCCTATGTGACCGCTTGGAGATGTTTAAAGCATTCCACTTCTCTTATAACATGCATACCCTCAAATTGTCTCTCCTTCAATCAACTCGTTTCCTATCTTAATACCGTTAAGGGCCTCCAAGTATTGCACCTTAATAATTATTTAATCAACATCATCCTCAATAAACCCGTCTCCAGCATGTTGCCCCGGTCCCTCGAATATTCCGATCTATTATGACCTCTGAACTATAAAGCTGCCAGAATAATAATAATAATACGCTGTTTGTTAATTGGCCAGAGGAGAACTGGCACCCCGACTGAGCCTGGTTTCTCCCAAGGTTTATTTTTCTCCATTAGGTCACCTAATGGGGTTTTGGTTTCCTTGCCACTGTTGCCTCTGGCTTGACGTGCTCAGTTGGGGACACTAAATTTTTCAACTAAACATCGAAATAAATCTAATTAATAAACTAAATTAACCATTTAAACTAAATTACTGATCGAATTATTGATCTAAAGCCCACACTGTCACTGTATGATAATTGAAATGAACCGATTACATCAGCGTTTTTTCCATAATGGCTATACAGCTGAATAAAATTATGCTGCTTTATTTTCCTGTTAAAAAACTGTAAAGCTGCTTTGAAACAATCTACATTGTTAAAAGCGCTATATAAATAAAGTTGACTTGACTTAACTTTCGGATGCTGCTAGAGCTCTCCTGGTCAAATGCTTATCTTTCCTCTTTTTCTGTCCAGCGAGGGCTCTCCTGGACAAACCTCTACATTTACCTTCCACCCGTCTGTCAGCGAGGCTTACCCATCCGATTGCAGTGAGTCTCGATCTCCCATCGGATGCTGTGAGAGCTCTCCTGCCGGGTGTTTCACATCTCTTTCACTGTACCATTGACCGATAGGACCCACTCACCTGATGCCAGTAAGCCGCTCCAGACAGAGGCTGGGTGGGCCCCCTCGGTCAGTCTTCCTCTTTAATTAAGACGCTCCGTTTATCGGTTGGTAGGGCTCACCCATCTGACGCCGAGAGTCTAATCTCCCGCCAGATGTGGCTTGAACCCTCCCGATTGGCCGTTTCAAAAAATTACGCGCACGTTAAATCTCGTTGCTCTGTCTTTTCCGGACGGTAGGGTTTTTTCTCGTCTGTTGCAGTGAGCCGGGCCCCCCTCAGATGTTGCAAGGGCCTTCCTGATCGGTAATTTTAATTTAAGACCGCTCCTCGTTTATCGGCCGGTAGGGTTGTTTCTCGTCTGTTGCAGTGAGCCGGGCCCCCCTCAGATGTTGCAAGGGCCTTCCCGATCGGTAATTTTAATTTAAGACCGCTCCTCGTTTATCGGCCGGTAGGGTTGTTTCTCGTCTGTTGCAGTGAGCCGGGCCCCCCTCAGATGTTGTAAGAGCCTTCCCGATCGATCATTCCAAATCAAGGTTGCTCCCAGTACATCGGCCAGTAGGACCCGTTCCGCCCGACGCTGTGAGTTGCTCCCACCAGAGGCAACACAGGCCCTCCTGGTCTAGCAACCAGGCCTATCAAAACGTCAGGCCACCAATTATCTGCGTATTTGGGGGGTTTCGTGGTGGCTGTCCGGTTATTTGCATTTTGGGGGATACTCTGGGTTCGGGCCAATTTCCGAGCCCGGAGCCCTCCCCAGGACAGCACGCCAAATACGCATAATCTTTACTCCATTTAATTTGATGTACGTGTGAACTCGTGAAGTGAAGTTTTAGTAACTAATTTCGGGAGGAGCACGTCCAGATAATTAAACCTATCTAAACAATGGAGCACGCCAGATAATGTAACCTAATCAAACCCAAGTGGAGCACCCTCAGATAATTAAACCTAATTAAACACATGTGGAGCATATCAAGCCAATCGATTTAATCAACGATAAGAGGAGTGTGTGTATATATACAGCATATTTACCTTCTTTCGTTGACTGTTTTTATTTTTAGCATCCCTCCACCACCCCATCTCCTCACTTTGATTTAATAAACTCATTAGACGTCAACACAATCCATAATAAAATACAGTCTAGTTCTAGACTATCTTCATCATGGGGGGATACTCTGGGTTCGGGCCAAAATTCCGAGCCCGGAGCCCTCCCCCGGACAGCACGCCAAATACGCATAATCTTTACTCCATTTAATTTGATGTACGTGTGAACTCTTAAAATATAATTAAATAAACACCTTAATGTGTAATGTTGACATTTTTTTTATTTTGACATGAAAGCTCACATGTTAAGGGAGCAAACTGGGCCAAAATCTCAAAATTGACCACTGCATGAAAAAACGATGTTTTAACCTGCTGTGTCTCACCTTAAAGGTTTTATAAATACAGGCCCAGATTTCTTGTTTTCTGCTGAGTTTTTTTAATTTTCACATTTAACCTCATTGAACTGATTCTGACTACTTTATATGTTTATTTTAGACCAGATGGAAGAGAAGGAGAGAAGACACAAACTAAATGATGTAAAGAAACTCTGTGACTTCAAAACTCAAGAAACAGAAGCCAAAAAGCTGCACACCTGCTCTCAGTGTGGAAAGAGTTTCACACAAAAACATCACCTTAACACACACATGAGAATTCACACTGGAGAGAAACCGTATACATGCACTCGGTGTGGAAAGAGTTTCACACGAAAACAAGACCTCATCAGACACATGAGAATTCACACTGGAGAGAAACCGTATACATGCACTCGGTGTGGAAAGAGTTTCACACAAAAACAAAAACTGAACACACACATGAGAATTCACACTGGAGAGAAACCGTATACATGCACTCAGTGTGGAAAGAGTTTCAAACAAAAAAAAGACCTTAACACACACATGAGAATTCACACTGGAGAGAAACCGTATACATGCACTCAGTGTGGAAAGCGTTTTACTCGAGCACCAGCTCTCAGTGTTCATCTGCTCATTCACTCTGGAGAAAAACCATTTAAGTGTGATCACTGTGGTAAAGATTTTATTTCATCATCACATCTAAAAAGACACCTGATAGTTCATTCAGGTGAGAAGCCTCATGTGTGTTCTCTCTGTGGAAAGAGTTTCTCATGGCTGGACAGTTTTAAACAGCACCAGAAAACACATGATGGAGTGAGAGATCATGTGTGTTCTCTCTGTGGAAAGAGTTTTTCATGGCTGAAAAGTTTTAAACGGCACCAGAAAACACACACAGGAGTGAGAGATCATGTGTGTTCTCTCTGTGGAAAGAGTTTTTCATGGCTGAAGAGTTTTAAAGATCATCAGAAAACACACACAGGAGTGAGAGATTATGTGTGTTGTGACTGTGGGAAGAGCTTTACTACATCTAGTAATCTGAAACAGCACCAAAGAACTCATACTGGAGAGAAACCGTATACATGCACTCAGTGTGGAAAGAGTTTCACACTAAAACAAGACCTCATCAGACACATGAGAATTCACACTGGAGAGAAACCGTATACATGCTCTCAGTGTGGAAAGAGTTTTACTCAAGCATCAACTCTCAGTGTTCATCTGCTCCGTCACTCTGGAGAAAAACCATTTAAGTGTGATCACTGTGGTAAAGATTTTATTTCATCATCACATCTAAAAAAACACCTGATAGTTCATTCAGGTGAGAGACCTCATGTGTGTTCTCTCTGTGGAAAGAGTTTCTCACGACTGAGCAGTTTTAAACTGCACCAAAAAACACACACACAGGAGTGAGAGATCATGTGTTGTGACTGTGGGAAGAGCTTTACTACATCTAGTCAATTGAAACCAGGGCCGGATTGGGACTCGCTTTCAGCCCGGGGGCCCGTTCTTCGTACCTCGCTAACTCAGTTAGCTGGACTTGATTGTTGACGATTTGGCATGACCTTGGATTGTTTGGTTCTTCGAAGCTCATCCTGGACTTGCTGTCATAGCAACAGGTCCGTGAGCTTAAACCTGCTCATGCGGCTTATTTCATGTAAACAGGATTAGATTGCATCTTGAGGTGATACTTAACATCTGTCCCAGCCACTGCTACTTTATTACAAGAGTTCATTACTGAACCTGGGGCAATAATAATAATTTTAAATAATAATATAAACATTTTATATTGTATGGGCTATGTATATGATAATGTATAATACTATAGACAGACACTTGATTGAGCGATTTATTTGTGATGGAATAATTACTTTATATAATTTTATTTTTATTGGTTTACACACATGTTGTGCAGTTAATCTGAGCCGTGCATTAATTTAAGCGATCACGGATATTATGGGAGTGATTTGATGCAGCGCAAGAGAGGATAATTTGATCTTGACCCATAAGAAACTTGAATACTGTCACGTTACAGATCTGCTTCAAATTGAATTAAAAATTAAATTACAACATTGAAATAAAAATGTAAAGGGTGTACAAATACTGTATAAAATCATGAATATAAATAATTGGTAATCATGTTAAAAAAAAACATTTATCATTTATCAATTATAACTTTTATGTTGGTTTGGTCGTTTGGCTGTTTCCTTATAAAGGTTCAGAAATTCGTGGGTTTTTTTGTGTAATTTGTCAAGTTTTTTGCCAGGTGGTTTTTTAATTATATGATGTCATTACGTTGCTGTCTTGACGCCAGCCAATCGCTGCATTGCTGATCATGGTTTCGAGTATCGCTGCATCTGCCCTTTTCAGGGAACACAAGAACGCGCTGTGATCTTAGATCATTTAATCCAGATATTTTAATCCAATCCGCAAATTCGTTGGAAGAACCAAATTAGCCAGAGATCAGTTATCACGATTAAAAGATCTGGGATCTGTCAAATCATCTCAGATGTAATAAGCAACGTACGAAGAACGGGCCCCTGGAGTTTCATGCCTTAGACCGGCCCACTTTAGTTCACGACTGAATATATTAAAATAATGTAATTAAAACCTCAGAATATAAGTCTGCAATAGGCGCACTGTTCTCTACAGCCTTGTAATTCTTTGTATTTTTGAAAAATATCATCATTTCCAATTCAGTGCAAAAACAGTAGCCTAAATTTTGCTTCACAGTGAAGATTTATTAGAACAGTAAATAACAGTATCAGTATCAGAATCTATTTTCTTTAAGAATTAGTATTCATAAATATCCAAACATTGAAATGAAGAAAAATCTAACAAAAATAAATATATAAAAAATAAAGATTAAAATAAAATGTATTGCACTTTCTAATGACAGTAGCATCTCTTTTTCAAGGAAACAGCAGCTTTACAACTTCAAATGTTTTTCACAAATATGAGAACATTAGTTAAAGAATTAAACAAGTATTGCACTGTTCATTTTTAGGCTGTTTTTTTTTTCTCCAGAAAACAAGACATAATTTCTTATGCCATTTCACTAGTAAATGTATCTTGAATTAAGAATAATTTATATATTTGAACTGGAAACAAGTAAGATACTAAGTAAGAAACGCATTTTTTCAGTGATAATGTTTGCTTATTCACACACTATGGTACAATAGCAGCTTACCTGTCTTTCACAGTGAGAGCATAAGTCTCTTCACAACTGGGTCCTGGCTCTCTTTCTGACACTAAATTAAATTTGTTGCATTTATTTCTCACCACAAATATACCCTTTTTACAAAGCTTTCAAATCAAGTCAAGTAAGTTTATTGCTGAATCATCAGGTATCATTAATTATCTCAGGGCATTTTTCATTGAGCAGGGCTCTTTAATACTATTATTTCTTCTGAATGACAATCCTACCTGCCCATTCTGGTGTGTTGGGCTCATGACTGGAGCTTGGTAAAGTTACTGGGCCTTGCTCTTCACTGTTAGCAGCAAACCGGACTAGAGGCGGCTGCTGCTGAAGAGCTACAAGAAAAAGTTTGATACATGAACGTGGTTTGCAGACAACGTTGTTTTGCACGGTTGCTAGCATCTTGCACTGCTCCTAACTACCTTAACATTAGCTTACTTACCGGCCTCGTCGTCTTCATTTGTTTTGTTTTTTTGAGGAAAAATGTGCTCAGCTTAGAACATTTGGCCGCGTCAGTTTCCAAAGCTTTCTTCTTTTTTATTCTGGCCTTTTCAGCGCCGCCTTTGCGCTTCCTATCATCTATTTTTATCGGACTTATTTTATTTTGAGCAACTTGCAAGGTGCGGTGTCGGGGGCGGGGCCAGGGAGTCAAAAGACACTCACGTCATCATTAACCTGCAGGCTGCGAGAAAATATTAAATAAAAAAGAGTGGGACTGCAGTAAAATAATAAATAAAAAAGTGGGGCTGCTGTGAGTGCAGGCAGCCTAGGGACAGCATCCATATTTCCACCCAGTGCCATGACAACAACGGCCCTCGCGGCCAAAAAAACAGACCCGGTGCTCCCGATTAGCCAATCCGGGCCTGGCTGAAACAGCACCAAAGAATTCATACTGGAGAAAAACCTTACAAGTGCTCATATTTTCTATATATTGTAATCATTATGTTGACAACTTGTAATAAATACTTCAATGAGTTCACTGTTTCTGGCTTAAATTAATGCATTATACAGTATGGTTTTGCAGCGGTGAGCAATGTAGCCAATCACAGACATAGTTGTTGATCTCTTGAACGCAATGGCCAATCAGAATCCACCCAATGCTCAAAACACCAGAGTTTTTATGCAGCAGGCTCACGAAACCTCTCATTAACAAACAAAGTGTAGACACGATGTAAGTAAGAGATTTATTGAGCATTGTTGGCAGCTTCATTGATTATCACAGAACTTTGTGAGATGAACTGACAAAGCAACAGCGTTTTAGTGATTGTAAAGGGAGACATCTTTTATCACAGATGAACTAGGACTGTCAATCGATTAATTAAATTAAGCTATACCACGAAACAATATTAAAAGTCATAACTGGTTCCACAAGTGACCTATACACCATTGTCATAATATCCTGTCTAACATTAAATCCTTTCCGCTTTCTCAGAGGAAATAAGTGTTGCTGAGTCTTCTTATAGATACAGTTCACATGATGTGCAAAGGACAGTTTGCTGTCAATCACAGTCCCCAAATATGTAAAGGACTCAACCTGTTCCACTTCCTGCCCACCCCCAACATAAGTGGTTCAGAAAGGGCAGAAGTAGTAGTTTTTGATGGACGAACTCCCCCGCTGCACAGCTCTTTGGTCTTTCTTATATTCAGCATTAAGGAACTGTCAAGGAACCATCCAACCATAGATTCAACAAACTGCCTGTATACAGCCAGGGATTGCTTATCTATCATGCAGGCCACCAAAGCCATGTCATCCGCATATTTCAAAAGTGACATCCCCTTAATTCCACTTAATTTCAATTGTGTATATGGAAAATAAGATGGGAGATAAGTGGAACCCCAGTATTTATGATAATACTACTGGATGTATGGTCATACATTCTAACACATTGTGGTCTGTTCATTAAAAAGTCCTTAATCCATTGCACCAGACACTATCAATCTCTGAAATACTTCTTATGTAAATGGAATAAATAAGCCTTTAAATTATTGACCTAAGGCATTAAAGAATGTCTGCTGATTATGGACAAAATTGTTAGGCTGTGACAGACTTTGAGAGAGTGAGAGTGAGAGTGTGAGAGAGTGTCAATAAAAGTGTCAATACAGTGAAGAGAACAAAGGCTCTTTGCCTTTGTCAGAGAATATATATAGCCTATGTGCGTGTGTAGCCTATTTCTCTATTCACATCTTTAAAACTTGCCGTGTCATCTTTGACCCTGCAAGACATTTAAACTTTTTAAAACATAACATGACAAACATTTGTGAAATATATCACAAACAAAACAACTTGAATTACTCTGTTAATTAGTTAACTCGAACTCCCCCACCATCTAGCTTTTAAAAAAATAAGTAAATATGAGTATTCTATTGGACAATAGCCCAAGATCACTAAAGAAGAAGAAAAATCTTTTTCTATAATCTCACTTGCAAAATACTTTGAAAAATACACACGCACCACAAGAATCCAATGTGCTCCAATGTTCACAGGGCACAGCCAAATGTCCTCAATGGGAAACTACATCTGTGAAAAGTGTTCAATAACTTTGTTATGGTTCCAAAACACGTAAATAATATCTACTTTATTACTTTATGGAAAGCTATACCTTCCCTAGGCATCTGAACTGTCCAGCAAACAACGAACGTGCAACAACTGCACAAAGCTGGTGTACGTGGTTCTGGAAAAAGAAAAAAAAAAAACATTTTTTAAGTTTATAAAATTAAATGAGTGTTCCTAGATAAGTAGACATTCTATACATACCTGTTGTTTTTCAATGACCAGGTGCAGGTATGCATCAATGACCTAAATTAAGAAACATAAATGAAAACTAACTAATAAAAAAAACTAAACTTTGTTTTTGTGAGAGAGAAAAACTTTTTTCAGATGGGTGACTCTTAAAATCATGTTCTGGGTTTACAAGTAATTTAGACTACTGGCCGATTAGAAAGAAAGGCCACCCATAGCATAAGAATAAATAACTTACTTCATCAGAAAGCCACTCGGTCCCTTGCAGTGAGTGAAAAGAAGAGTCATAGAGCTTATGGCCCAACAACTGCTTCAACCTGACCCGTGACATTTGCAGCCCAGACCTTCATTACTGAAAAAGAAAAGACAAAGTTAGTGTTGTCAATAAGTGTTGTCAACTTTACAGGGCCAACGAGCCAACATAAAATGAACTTGGCAAAATGAACGTGCCAAACATTCAAGGCCGTAGGTTTGGTCTTTACGTTAGAAGAGACAACAATCCATCCCCTACCCCCACATTGGTAGTATATAATATAAAAAATAATGTGATAGAGTTCACTGAAGTACTAGGAAGGACAATTCTGTCCTTCCAAAATATTGGTAAGAACATGTCCCTACTATCCATATGCAAAACTACGCCCTTGCAAACAGTCATCATATCAAAAGTGTACAGGACAGCTAGAGGAAGTGGATATAACTTTAAAACAATTTATAGTATCTATATTAAATAAGAAAATTGTTATATTTTGGTGGCATGCATTTAAATTTTTTTAGGCATTAAAAAAAAAAAAAAAAATATATATATATATATATATATATATATATATATATATATATATATATTTTTTTTTTTTTTTTTTAATGCCTAAAAAAATTTAAATGCATGCCACCAAAATATAACAATATATATATATTTTATATATATTTATATTTTATATATATATATATATATATATTTTTTTTTTTACGGGGCTGTGTCTTTTTTATGATCTATTGGTTATTATGTCGACTTCCTATAAATAACGGTGATCAAAATGACCACCATGATGTAAACACTGCAAGCAAGCAACTATAACAACAACATCAAACTGGTCAGGTAGGCCAAACTGGCAACTAAGATCTGAACTGAACTGAGATCTCTGTAAATATAAAACCTTGTTCCTCTGAGATTTGGTTTACATCTGATGGTAACTTTATTGCTGGCTCTTCATCTGTTGGGGTTAATTTTACCTCCTTGATGTACCCATTTGTTTGGTCAAGCATTTTAGGGGCAACTTGAATAACAGAAGGTCTTTGTAACGCTGAATCTTCTTGGAGCTTCTCAGAATCATTTACCTTGGTGGTCACAGAATGCTGAGGGCTGAGTGTAGGTGCAACAGTGCAAGGAGACATCTTGCAAGAACTGTTACTCTCAGTAGACCCACTGGAGACTGAGATACCAGAACAGTCATCAGGCACCTTTCCAGTTTGGCCTCTTCTGTATGGTTTAATGTGCCTAATGCTATATTTAGTTTTTAAAGTAATCCCTCCAGGTTTGTTTAAAGTGACAAGTTTGCCACTAAGTCTCTCAATGATGTAGGGTCCTGAGAAGTCAGGTTCAATTCTTCCTCCTTTTCTTCCATGCTTCCTCATATTCACCAGAAGAACCTCATCACCAGCATTGTAAATCAAGTCTTTGTACTTCTTCTGGACCTTTTTAGCATATGCTTCCTTCTGTTTCTCCTGTGATTTGCCAATGTTTTCTTCTGCCTGTTTTTTGGCCTCATCTCTCTTTTTTTTTATCGGAAACTACATAATCACTAAAACTTGATTCCACAGGGAGACTGATGGTGGACAGCTAAAAAACAAGGCAATATAATTGAAGCAATATAAATTCAACTAGATTAAAAAGTTTGTCGAGACAAACTTTAAGTTGGCTTGGGAAGTTGACCAGAAGGTTTGAAAAAGCTTTTTAAAAAGTTTAAAATTTTCAGTTTAAAGTAGTTTAAAAGGTTGACTGTTTTGAAGTTAATACAGTCTATCAGAAGATAGATAGATAGATAGATAGATAGATAGATAGATAGATAGATAGATAGATAGATAGATAGATAGATAGATAGATAGATAGATAGATAGATAGATAGATTAACACAGTTTACCCCGCTCTAGTATGATTTGCCCCAGTTTACCCCGCTCTAGTATGATTTACCCCAGTTTACCCAGCTCTAGTATGATTTACCCCAGTTTACCCCGCTCTAGTATGATTTACCCCAGTTTACCCAGCTCTAGTATGATTTACCCCAGTTTACCCCGCTCTAGTATGATTTACCACAGTTTACCCCGCTCTAGTATGATTTACCCCAGTTTACCCAGTTCTAGTATGATTTACCCCAGTTTACCCAGTTCTAGTATGATTTACCCCAGTTTACCCAGTTCTAGTATGATTTACCCCAGTTTACCCAGCTCTAGTATGATTTACCCCAGTTTACCCCGCTCTAGTATGATTTACCACAGTTTACCCCGTGCTAGTATGATTTACCCCAGTTTACCCAGCTCTAGTATGATTTACCCCAGTTTACCCCGCTCTAGTATGATTTACCCCAGTTTACCCCGCTCTAGTATGATTTACCCCAGTTTACCCCGCTCTAGTATGATTTACCACAGTTTACCCCGTGCTAGTATGATTTACCCCAGTTTACCCCGCTCTAGTATGATTTACCCCAGTTTACCCAGTTCTAGTATGATTTACCCCAGTTTACCCCGTGCTAGTATGATTTA
The DNA here is from genome assembly GCF_949357685.1 of Gobio gobio. Taxonomy (NCBI): domain Eukaryota; kingdom Metazoa; phylum Chordata; class Actinopteri; order Cypriniformes; family Gobionidae; genus Gobio; species Gobio gobio. Next base: position 51,895,612 of record NC_137107.1, on the reverse strand, counting down.
CCCCAGTTTACCCAGCTCTAGTATGATTTACCCCAGTTTACCCCGCTCTATTATGATTTACCCCAGTTTACCCCGCTCTAGTTTACCCTGTGCTAGTATGATTTACCCCAGTTTACCCAGTTCTAGTATGATTTACCCCAGTTTACCCAGCTCTAGTATGATTTACCCCAGTTTACCCAGCTCTAGTATGATTTACCCCAGTTTACCCAGCTCTAGTATGATTTACCCCAGTTTACCCCGCTCTAGTATGATTTACCCCAGTTTACCCCGCTCTAGTATGATTTGCCCCAGTTTACCCCGTGCTAGTATGATTTACCCCAGTTTACCCCGTGCTAGTATGATTTACCCCAGTTTACCCCGCTCTAGTATGATTTACCCCAGTTTACCCCGCTCTAGTATGATTTACCCCAGTTTACCCCGCTCTAGTATGATTTACCCCAGTTTACCCTGTGCTAGTATGATTTACCCCAGTTTACCCAGCTCTAGTATGATTTACCCCAGTTTACCCAGCTCTAGTATGATTTACCCCAGTTTACCCAGCTCTAGTATGATTTACCCCAGTTTACCCAGCTCTAGTATGATTTACCCCAGTTTACCCTGTGCTAGTATGATTTACCCCAGTTTACCCAGCTCTAGTATGATTTACCCCAGTTTACCCCGCTCTATTATGATTTACCCCAGTTTACCCCGCTCTAGTTTACCCTGTGCTAGTATGATTTACCCCAGTTTACCCTGTGCTAGTATGATTTACCCCAGTTTACCCAGTTCTAGTATGATTTACCCCAGTTTACCCCGCTCTATTATGATTTACCCCAGTTTACCCCGCTCTAGTTTACCCTGTGCTAGTATGATTTACCCCAGTTTACCCAGCTCTAGTATGATTTACCCCAGTTTACCCAGCTCTAGTATGATTTACCCCAGTTTACCCCGCTCTAGTATGATTTACCCCAGTTTACCCCGCTCTAGTATGATTTTATTTTGGTTTAGATTAGAAATATTAGATAGAACGGAAGTTTGAGTCTCAGTTGATTAGAAATAGTAGTTCATAGAATGGCAGCTTCTTTGAGTCTAATGGGCTTCAGTGTTTAGATTTGAATTTTTGTCAGTTGGAGTTTGAACAGTCTTGGCTCATCTGAACATTCCGTCAATGAAAGTCAATGGGATTTTTTTGAGTTTTGATCGTCATTTTTAGGAAAACCGTGAGTCGGATCAGTTAGAAAAGATATAGCATACCGAGTCAGACTAGTTTGAAGGTCTGAGCCGAGTTTGGAGTATGTGGAGTTAAAGCTCTAGGAGGAGATAGAGTTGTAAATTTGAGTAAGAAATATAATAATAATAAAAATAAGTTTAAATAGGATTTCAGTAAGTTGGCTCTCCCAAGCCAACTTAATTATTAACTATTTAAAATTTCACATGTGCATGTATGTAATGAAAAGTCCATGGTAGCATGAGAAGAGGTCCTTTGCTAAAAACATGGTTGTTTCCTATTCACAACAAACTGTTAGGAATATTAGTGACCCTTATTGACTGTTGGGGAACAAGGTCCAACAATTATGATCATTACCAGTTTAAGATCAAAGGTTTTATAAGTTAATCAATCCAGCATGCCAATAATAAAAACAATATTTACTGTATGATTAGTTTTGTAAAAATAATAATAAAAGTTTTGCATCATCTACAACCCCAAATCAGAAAAAGTTGGGACAGCATGAAAAACGCAAAAAAAAAAAAAAGTGATTTCTAAATTAACTTTTGACTTGTATTTCATTGCAGACAATATGAACACAAAATATTTCATGTTTTGTCTGGTCAACTTCATGTCATTTGTAAATATGCATCCTTTCCTGTCATTCAGACCTGCAACACATTTCAAAAAAAGTTGGGACAGGAGCAATTTAGGGCTAGTAATGAGGTAAAATGGTTAAATAATGATGTGATTTGAAACAGGTGATTGTAATTATGATTTGGTACAAAAGCAGCATCCAAGAAAGGTCTAATCCTTTAGGAGCAAAGATGGGCCGAGGATCGCCAGTTTGCCAACAAATACGTGAGAAAATTATCGAAATGTTTAAAAACAATGTTCCTCAAAGAAAGATAGGAAGAGATTTGGATATTTCACATTCAACAGTGCATAACATAATTAAAATTTAGAAATCACTTTTTTTTTTTTGCGTTTTCCATACTGTCCCAACTTTTTCTGATTTGGGGTTGTACTACAGTACCCATTAGAAATGATTTCAAGGCTAAATTTACTTTAAGCACAATTCTTCTGACATAGGCTAGTATGACAAAATTGCTGAAATTAATGACTCCATAAGCGTTTACATTTATGCATTTTAGCATAATTTTAAATGATCAGTATTAAAGTGATATAGGTTTAGCCTCAATGTCTTTGTTTTTAGATTTTCAAGAGTTGTTATATTTTCCTTTGCACATACAGTACATGTATTCAACTACTGTTTTAAGGTAATTTTAAATTATAAGCACAATCACCGGCATTTCAACAAGAATCTCTGCAGGGAACACTGCCTCTCTCCCATACATTAAAAGAAAAGGGGAGTGTTTTGTGGTGGTGTGGACATTTGATCTTAAAGAAAACAAGGTGGCATCCAGATAGACATCCCAATCATTCTGCTGGTCGTTAACCAATTTCTTGAGGGCTCTAAAATGAAACATAAGGGGGAAAGTTTTTTTTTTAAAGGTATATAAACTTGGCGTATGAAAATCTTTTTACGGAAGACATTTATAACTTAGTTGGTGCCTTGAAGTGGAAGATAGGTCAAAAAATGTCATGGGGGGGGGGGGGGGTGCCTTAACTTTTCCTGACCTAGGTACATACAATAATAAAACTTACCGTTTAATGTTGTCATTGGTCTTTTCATCCAGGCCATTAGTTTGAGGATGATAAGCTGCTGTCACACTTCTTTTGATGCAAAACAAATCACAAAGCCGGTGGTTAAGCTTAAAAAATAAAGGAAAAAAATGACTGAGTAAATTGGTGAAAAGCTCCTTAAAACAGTAGTTGAATACATGTACTGTATGTGCAAAGGAAAATATAACAACTCTTGAAAATCTAAAAACAAAGACATTGAGGCTTGTGTGTATTCATATGTGTGTATGTGTGTATTCATATTTTACACTAAAACAATCAAATCATATGCCCCGCCGATATCTAGACTAAGGTTTTCATGAAAAATGATCAATGGTGCTAGCTGGCTTTGTATGAATGTGACCGTAAACGGTTCTCATTACTGCTATATATTTTGGTATAATAACAATTACCATAAATAGTAAAAAACTTACCTCACATTAAGAAGTTTTCATGCAAGTAGTAAAAAATGATGGGCGTATTGTTCAGCGTGACAAAATTGACGCAATATTGATGTGCGCATGCGCAGTAAACCCTGGTAGGATAATCTGACGGGTAGGATGGAATGTCAGGACTGTTTAAGCCTGTTTAAGAATATGCGGCCCCTTTAAGAAAAATGACGCGCTGAGCATGCGCAGAAGAGAGAAGTGCTAGAGACGAGCTGAGATCAGTTGAAGCTGAAAGCGACGCTGTTAACGATCGTGAATGAAGGACAAAAGTGGAATATTTTCTCCGGATGCCTTATATTTCCAGTCTGCAGGTGAGAGATGTTTCTCAGATTACAGAGTTTAACATTAATTAGCTCCAGAGTTTACATGTTTAAGGACCAATGTAATGAAATGCGTTGTGTGTCCTGGTTTATTATGAGTGTAATAATATGTTGGCAGAGAGTTTTTCACAGACTCTGACTCTATTACACCAATAAAATGTGCTTAATGTGCCACTTTACAGAAGATCTCAGACATCAGCATAATGAATGAGGGGAAAACAGGGAACTTTAGGAGACAAAGAGGCTTTTCAGCAGCTCAGATAAACATGATGGTCCTGTTGTTTCTCTCAGACTTTGGACAGGAGTTCAACAAACCTTGTTTTAAATGCAATTAATATCTAACTTGTATCAAAATACTCCATATTCCTGACAGAAAACGTGTTCACTTCATTTAAATGGTCATTCCATGTCAAATCAACAATTTTACCCATTGAAAAAAAATAAGAATAGAAGGATATCAAGATATCTTTCATATTTTTAGAGTGACAGGCACATAAACTTTGGAAAAATAATATTTATGGCACTCAGGTATATTATATGCAATTGTGTTTAAAGAAAAAATGAGATCCATTTCTAGTTTCAACATAATTTGTTGTTCAGATATTCCTCTGTAAAAGACAAAAGTATCAGCTGTATGCATAGTGACCCACGTTTGGTTTTTGACCACTGAAAATGTGAACAATTGTTAACAAAGATGGCTAAAGTCGACAGAATTTACTAATAGTCCTACCAATCTCTGTTTAAAAGTAAAATAAAGCTGCCATCTTTTTTAAAGTCGTTTTTACTCTCATTTGTCTCATTTACCCCCATATTGCTCCGAATCTCAGGTGAAAATTGTCATATTGACCCCCCTCTAAAGAATTGTGGATTACTCAGTAAATATACATCCATGACATTTAATACTTTGGCCTTAAATTTTTATATATATGCTTGTTTTTCTTCAGAAAAAAAAATTAACAAAATATTTTTTTTAGCCAGGTCTGGTCAACTCTGGTAATTCAGTATAAATTCAGTAACTTGTCTTTGATTTCTCCAGATCTGGTCCTGTGGGCGTCAGTATCTCACAGTGATCACAGTTCACACCTGCAGTGAAGCCCCTCCCACCAGTGAAGCCCCTCCCACAACAATTCACCAATAAATACTGGGAATATTCCCATCATCCTACAAGAGAAGGACAAACTCCAGGTGTAGCTGCTGAAATCTGAGTGACTGTTAAAGATGGAGTTTATTAAAGAGGAGATTGAAGACATGAGTTATCCAGAACCATCCAGAATAAAACATGAAGATACTGAGGAACAAATAGGTTGGTGTCCATTCTTGATTCTTCATTATTGACTGCTTTAGTAGCTGTGAAATAATAAGCAGTATATGGATGATAAATGATAGAGAAATGCATCTAAATGATCTTACTTTAACACTTTACAATAAGTTCTCATTTGTTAACATTAGTTAATGTATTAACTAACAATCAACAATACATTTGTTACAATATTTATTAATCTTTGTTAATGTTAGTTAATAAAAATCCAGCTGTTCATTGTTGGTTCATGTTACTTTACAAATGTTAACAAATACAACTTTTGTAAATGTTGAAATTAACATGAACTAAGATTAATAAATGCTGTAGAAGTGCAGTTCATTATTAGTTCATGTTAACTAATGAAACCTTATTGTGTTACCGATACTTTATACTCGCACAGGCTGTCTTGTTTTCTGCTCAGTGTTTTTAATTTTCACATTTAACCTCATTGAACTGATTCTGACTACTTTATATGTTTATTTTAGACCAGATGGAAGAGAAGGAGCAACAACACAAACTAAATGACATTAAGAAACTCTGTGACTTCAAAACTCATGAAACAAAAGCCAAAAAGCGTCACACCTGCTCTCAGTGTGGAAAGAGTTTTTCTCACTCATCAGGTCTCAGGGATCATCTGCTCCATCACTCTGGGAAAAAATCATTCAGCTGTGATCAGTGTGGTAAAGGATTTATTTTATCATCAAATCTAAAACAACACCTGACAGTTCATTCAGATGAGAAGCCTCATGTGTGTTCTCTCTGTGGAAAGAGTTTTACTACATCTAGTCTTCTGAAACGGCACCAAAGAATTCACACTGGAGAAAAACCTTTCAAGTGCTCATACTGTGACAAGAGTTTCACTCATTCTGGAAACCTGAAAACACATGAGCGAGTTCATACTGGAGAGAAGCCGTACCACTGTGATCTTTGTGGTAAAGATTTTATTTCATCATCAAAATTAAAACAACACCTGATAGTTCATTCAGGTGAGAAGCCTCATGTGTGTTCTCTCTGTGGAAAGAGTTTTTCACAACTGTACAGGTTTAAACTGCACCAGAAAACACATGATGAAGTGAGAGATCATGTGTGTTGTGACTGTGGGAAGAGCTTTACTACAACTAATCTTCTGAAACGGCACCAAAGAATTCACACTGGAGAGAAACCGTATACATGCACTCAGTGTGGAAAGAGTTTTTCTCGAGCATCAGGTCTCAGTGATCATCTGCTCTATCACTCTGGGAAAAAACATTCAGCTGTGATCAGTGTGGGAAAGAATTTATTTCATCATCAAATCTAAATCAACACCTGACAGTTCATTCAGATGAGAAGCCTCATGTGTGTTCTCTCTGTGGAAAGAGTTTTTCATGGCTGAGCAGTTTTAAACGGCACCAGAAAACGCATGGTGGAGTGAGAGATCATGTGCTGTGACTGTGGGAAGAGCTTTACTACATCTAGTCAACTGTAACAATAATGCATTATAGCTCTAGACATCTGGCCGGATGGAACTCCTCACAGCCTCTCATGACTTTTCTAATCAGATCATACATAGACAAAGGGCCTTTGTGTTGATGTGACTATCTACACTAATTAGATCCAGGCGTCACCGTGTCTCCGCAAGAGATTGGAGCGTTGAATATTATAGCCCCAAGGCATTCACGTGCCTTTACACCCTCACACACACACCCTTTGTGCGAATGGACGCACATACTTAGACAAGACACAGGACTGTTTGTGTGACTCACACACATTCGCCTTATATGAACCATGTGGACCAAAACTGCCTCAATAACGTTTAAATATATATATATTTTGTTGATTTAATGTCTTTATACAATCTATTAAAATAGCTAGGATGTTTACTGTATGTAAATCAAACTTTGTACGCCAGTAACTGTGGAAATCCTGTAATACTGCACTCTCAAATCGCAGAATGACGGTGTGTGGTATCTTCTCAATCGCAGAAACTCGACTGTACCGAATCTCCTTCACAAATTACAACAAGATGCATTATTACAAAAGTTCCAGCTTTCTAAGAATAGAGGCTTAAAATGAGCACCCCGTTTGATTAGCCAAGAGGAGGGGGGTCCAGGAACAAAGGAAAACTTGCGCCTTCTGTCTCCCGGACGTGATTGGATCCCTCCCTCCAATCTCATCTATAAGAACGAGAACTGACCATTGACTCTTTGCATTTTCGCCACTGAGAGAAGGACCCCTTGGCATTTCGCCATTGAGAGGAAGACCACCCTGGCCTTCATCACACTGAGAGAAGGCATCCCTGCCACGGAGAGAAAGACCGGCAGCTTCCTCGAAAGACTTTACTAAGCTTCAGAGAAATTCTCCCTGGACCCGAAGATCCTTACCGAACTTCCCTGATGATCGAACTCAGACACTTACACACGAGAAGCCATAGTAATGCAAGTATTCTATTTCACAATCAAACTGCGTGTAAAAGGTTGTCTGAATTATTCCTGTACACAGGATTGTTAATTTCTTGAGGTCTTTTGTGAAAGGGCTGTGAAGCTGTCTCTCTCTCTCTCTCTCTCTCTCTCTCTCTCTCTCTCTCTCTCTCTCTCTCTCCCTTCCTTCCGGTTGCGCGTGAGTGGATGAGTGACAGCGGGAGGTGTGTGAGTGTCTGAGTGAGTGCTGACGGGGTTCTCCTTGTAAGTTTTCTTTACATTTCTTACTTGTAGATTGATTAATAGTTTGAAGTGTACAATTTTTGTGTGTATAGTGTCGCAGAAATGGGGATCGATTCGAATGGTTTTCCATCTTTAACGGCAAGGCATGGATGTAAATGCATGCCGGATGAATCAATCACAGTCGAGGATGTTTTAAATGCTATCGGAGGTGAAATAGGTGCTCGTAATATCTTATCGGCATCTAGGATGAATAAGGCCATTGTGGTTTTTCTTAAAGAAGAGCCGATGGTAGATGTTTTGGTTGAGAGTGGCTTGTTTGTAAGGGATGTTTTCTTGCCAGTTTTACCGCTATCTAACTTGGCAAAAAAAGTGATGTTGTCTAACGTACCCCCATTTATCTCTAATGATTCACTGGAGCGCTTACTTGGTCGTTACGGCAAACTGGTGGGCCCGATAAAAATGATCCGTCTTGGCCTTAAAAACCCTGAATTGAAACACGTCATGTCTTTTAGGCGTCAAACACATATGGTGTTGAACGCAGATTGTCAGTCCCTAAATGTTTCTGCGAAGTTGACTTTACAGGGCAAGGATTACACAATATTTATTAGCACCGAGTCGATGAAATGTTTTAGTTGTGGCAGATATGGACATATAAAGCAGGCGTGTCCATTGACTATTGAGGCAGATAGTGTAGTTGAGAATGAAGGTGAACTTGTTAATGTACAGCAGCAAGTAGTAAATCCAGCACCAGAAAATGTTAGTCTGAGTGAAAATAGCAATAGGGAAAATGTTGAACAAACCGAAATGTTGACTCTGTCTGAAGATAGAGAACATCACATTGAACTTGAGTCAGTAAGCAATGTGAATGCAAATGAAAATACTGTGGATACAGATGCTCAGTTGAGTACTGGAGTAAACGTTTGCAATGATTCTGCAATAGTTGTTGCCGGGGAAAATGAATCAAATGATTCTGGTGAACAGAATAAGTCTGTGGGGGAGATACAAATGTTGGTTGACAATTTGTCACAAAATATTATAGACCCACTGTTAGAACAAGAACAATGTGAATCTCAATTGATTGATTATGATTCAGATAGTGCTTCATCGGATGAAGTAGATGTGAATGAAATGAATTCTCAAGGAAATTCTGAAGGGAAGACTTCCAGTTTTAAATCAAAACCTATTTATTCTGTTCAACAGATTCATAAGTTTCTTGATGATACATTTAATCAGCGAAAACCCAAATTAGAGACTTATTTCCCTGACTTACAACTTTTCGTTGAATCTGCTTCTATGGCTATGAGAAAAGCTACACTTGAAGAACTTGATCAGCCTAAACGTTACAGACTTAAAAAATATATGAGTGCTGTTAAGAAAAGGTTGAAAACCGGTCACAAGAAATATTAATGCATTTATGATTCTACATGAATTTATCTTTTGGGTTTTTCTTTGCCCCATCTTTATTTATCAGATGACTTTTTTAAACATCGTAACCTTTAATATTAATGGTTGTCGGGGCACAGCAAAGAGAGCTGCTTTATTTGATTATTTAGTTTTAAAGAAAGCAGATATAATCTTGCTTCAAGAAACCCATACAGATTCACAAAATCAAGCACACTGGTTTGGAGATTGGAAAGGCAATGCACTTTTGAGTAATGGAACGAATTTAAGTGCAGGTGTTGCCATGCTCTTTTCGTCACGTATTTGTAATCAACCAGTAATGTTAGAGATTTTGCCTGGTAGAATTTTGCGTGTAGATATTACTCTTGGTGATATTGATTTCACTTTTTTCAATGTTTATGCACCAAGTGTTGGTCAGGAGCGTGTCATTTTTTTTGGAAAACTTTCTGATGCTCTGTTACAGTGTCCTCAAGATAATGTTGTCGTCATGGGGGGTGATTTTAATTGTACAACAAATTCAGATTTAGATAGAAATCACGATGAACCCCATCCCTTATCTGCTGGGATTTTTAAAAATCTGATTAATCGCCATGACTTTATTGATTTATAGAGAGAGACATTTCCTGGAATCAGACAATATACTTGGTTAAAAAGAAATTCAAATAGTTTATCAGGAGCCAGACTGGACCGTTTCTATGTTAGAAAAAGACATAGAGATAGGTTCTTTAATAGCTGTATTTCTCCCTCTTTTTTGTCTGATCACCATTATTTTTCAATGTCTGTCTCTGTTGTATCTTCTAAAATCTATAAATCACACTGGCATTTCAATAATAGACTTCTACAAGATCACAACTTTCTTCAATCTTTTACTCTCTTTTGGGAATCTTGGAGAGAAGAGAAAAATAGATTTAAATCTCTAAGTCAATGGTGGGACATTGGAAAAGTCCATATAAAGATCTTTTGTCAACAATACACTGCGCAAAGCATCGGAAGCCTAAAAGAAAAAATGAAGACTCTTGAAAGAAACATTCTTGAGCAAAGCGTCAGTATTTCTCATGATGACTTGACTTCTATTGATCACATCACAGAGAATAAGCTGCTTCTGAAAAACCTGTTGGAGGAAAGAGGAAAATTAGCTTTTTTAAGAACTAGATTTTCCCAATTAAATGAAATGGATGCTTCAACCACATTTTTTTTTGGCCTTGACAAAAAAAAGCCAAGGGAGCAGAAACAATTTCATCAATTGAAACTTCCAAATGGTCGAGTGACAACAGATCAACAGGAGATTCAGTCTTGTGCCATTTCTTTCTATGAGGACTTGTATTGTTCTGACCAGTGTGATGATTCAACAACAGACCAATTTCTACAGGATTTGCCGAACATTTCGGAGAATGAGCAGACAAAGCTTGACAATCCTATAACTTTCTTGGAGGTTTCACAGGCTGTTCAGGAGTTGAGCCTCGGGAAGTCACCTGGTTTAGATGGACTCTCAGTGGAATTCTACAAATTCTTTTGGGATCTAATCGGCCAAGATTTGTATGATGTTCTTTTGGGATGCATTAATGAAGGGACCCTGCCTTTGAGTTGCCGGAGGGCATTATTAACATTGATCCCAAAAAAAGGGGACCTTGGATGCCTAAAAAACTGGTGACCAGTTTCACTTTTATGTGTTGATTTTAAAATCCTTTCGAAAACATTGACTAACAGACTCAAACAACATATGGCAACCATAATACATGTGGATCAAACGTTTTGTATCCCTAAACGGACAATATTTGATAATTTATTTTTGGTGAGAGACATCATTTCAATTGCAAAATGCCATAAGTTGGACATTGGCTTACTGTCTTTGGACCAGGAAAAGGCCTTTGACAGAGTGGACCACCACTACATGTTCAGGACTCTGGAAGCTTTTGGATTTGGTCCATATTTTGTTTCATGTATTAAGTTGCTGTATAGTGATATTTATAGTATGCTTAAGATCAATGGATCTCTGACTAGATCATTTTCGGTGACTAGAGGTGTAAGACAAGGCTGTCCTCTATCAGGTCTCCTTTATGCAATGTCTTTAGAACCTCTTTTAATCATGTTGAGGAAACAGTTATGTGGTTTTTCTCTTCCTGGCTCCCTTGAAATAATTCCCATAAAACTTATTGCATATGCAGATGATGTAACGATAGTTATAAAAAATTCTGAGGATGTCAACGCAGTAATGGCATGTTTAAATAATTTTCAAAAAGCATCATCTGCTTGCATTAATTGGGAAAAGTGTACATCTTTTATGCTGGGTGACTGGCAAGTTTTTGAACATCCTAAATTGCCAAACCAGTGTAGGTGGGGCAGGGAAGGTTTCAAATTGCTTGGAGTTTATTTTGGAAATGATCAATATGAAAAGAAGAACTGGGAGGGATTAGTCGATCGGGTAAATGGTAGACTTCAGAGGTGGAGATGGCTGCTATCACAAATTTCTTTTAGAGGAAGATGCTTAGTCATAAATAACTTAACCGCCTCAATGTTGTGGCACAAGTTTACTGTTTTAGACCCTCCCAAAGATTTGCTTAAAAGTGTTCAAAAAGCATTGGTTAATTTTTTCTGGAATGGCTGTCATTGGCTTCCTCAAGGGGTCCTTTACCTTCCACTGGCAGAGGGAGGTCAAGGGCTTATACATCTGGAGTCAAAGATCTTGTCAATGAGGATGCAAACATTGCAGAAATTATTGTATAGCTCAGATGATGTACCCTGGGTGGTGTATGGGAAGTCTATACTTAAAGATATTGGGGGAATAGGTATTGATAAACAACTGTGTCTAATGCAGAGATCATTTGTTAAAAGGCTTTGTTATATGTCTTTTAGGTTTTATACGTCAGTGGTTAAATCATGGGAATTGTTTGAAATATCAAGAACAGTTGATGAACATTATGGTGTGGAGGAACCTCTTTTTTTAATCCTCTTATTGAGCTTCCAACAAATGTATCCCTTTCTTTGATTAATAGATTCTTGAATGCTGGTGTTACTAGAATTATTGATTTGATTGATATAAACAGAGGCCAATGGAGAACTATACAGTCACTTGCTGATCAGGTTGGCTTAAATTCTGTTCGAATTATAGAAGGGGTTGTTAGGGGTCTTAAATCCTCCTTTCCTTTATCTATTGATAATTTTGTAAATCATGTTTTAAAGAATGGTGCTATATTGCTGAATTTTCCTAAGCTAAAGGTGATTCCTAAAGATTGTCAAATTGATGAAAGTTCTGATTTTACCTACTTATTAAAGGGTTATGGAAAAATGTTTTTTGATTGTATAGGGAAAAAATATTATCTCATATGTGTCAAAACTTTACATTTGGATCAATTGAAGGGAAGAATTTATACTAAATGGAGATCTCAACTTTCTGTATCTGAAGATATTTTTCCATCTTGGAGACTTTTGTATAAACCTCCTATTTCTAAGAGGTGTGGGGATCTTCAGTGGAGATCGATCCATTGTATTTTAGCCACAAATAAGTTTGTTGCAAAAGTGAATGAAAATGTTGCATCAAATTGTCCATTTTGTGATGTTTTGGATACGGTGTTTCATATGTTTTGTGATTGCCCTAGACTTGATCTTATTTTTGTACTGTTGAGAAAAATAATAACAAAATTGGGGTTTCTGTATACTAATAGCTTATTTATATTGGGCTGTTGTTATAGGAAATCCTTACAAGAACAATGTGTACTTGCTAATTTTGTAATTGGGCAAGCTAAATTAGCAATTCTGAAATCTCATCAGGAAAAAAATATAGGAAGAGATATTTGTATGGTGGCTTTATTTAAATCTTTAGTGGAAGCACGAGTGGTTATAGAATACACATATTATAAGCACATTGATAATGTTCTTTTCTTTAAATGGAAATGGGGTGTTAAGGAAGCACTGGTTACAGTGAGTGAGTTTGGAGGGTTGGTTTTTAATTGGTAAGGTAATTTATTTATTGAGTGTTTTTAAAATTGGATATGTAGGAATATAATATACTTATTTGGTGGTAATGTGATTTAAATATGTGTTGTTGTTTTTTTAATTATGTAAAATAAAGGGTCTGTAAAAGTCAAAAAAAGTCTCTCTCTCTCTCTCTCTCTCTCTCTCTCTCTCTCTCTCTCTCTCTCTCTCTCTCTCTCCCTCCTTAAATCTCTCTGTCCATCATTCTTTCCCCCTTTATATTATTCGTTAAGTTTGATTTTTCCTTGTTTTATACCATGTTGTTTGTTTTCTCCTACCTATATATGCATATTTACCCTGTGTGACTCGTAGCATTGTATACTTTAGTTGTTTTATTAAAACCCAATAATTGAATTGAATACGTATTGTTTTGCTCACAAAGATCGAAGTCAATGAGACGTAAGATCTTAGCTACCAATCAAGCTTGATTTTCTTGTATTACTACTTCAGTAATACAAATTTAACAAACATAGGAAATATTTGTCCTGATCAAGCAGATTAATGTTTCTTAAAGTTTGTAAGATTGATAATTGATGAAGAAATCAATTTGGATAGAGGTTACTTTTACATGATTAAAGGCTCATGAATATTTATACCATTTGAATGAATTATTCCCCGAAACTCAATGTTGTTACACATCTCAAATTCATACTGGAAAAAAACCTTTCAAGTGCTTATATTTTCTATATATTGTAATCATTATGTTGACAACTTGTAATAAATACTTCAATGAGCTCACGGTTTCTGGCTTAAATAAATATATTGTTAGCTAACTGCGTGATTTGTATATGTATATTTCTGAAATACATAACTTGGACACAGTCTCCTCTGATAACAGATCACTCTAAATTGTAATGTAGACAAAGACAGTTTCTGTAAAGCTGCACTGAAACGATATGGATTGTGAAAAGCGCTGAACAAATAAATATTAATTGAATTATGACAAGTTTTTCCACTCAAAAGTCAACAACTCTCACAGTGTAAATAAAGTCGGATTGGATTGTGTCTAAATAGTTCTTTCTAGAATTAGATATATTTATGTCATTTAATTATGTACTAAATTGTCTTTTGATACATGCAGTTATGAGAAATAAAACAGAAACAACATCTTGTCTTGATTGATGTATTTAATGAACACTAATCATCACAGCTGTTCGTCATCTAGGTTATCATCATGTGTGTATTAGTTCCTTATGTCACTCATCACTCTTTCTTAATACTGTAATAAATATGTTTGGGATGTACAGTATTATTGTCAACCAAATGATCAGATTTCTGTATCACACAAAGAGTTGGAGTTCATTTTTGTCCTTCATTATTGCTGAATCCAAACCAGAATTCTGGCCACGTCTGTTTTATGATATTTGGGAATATTTGCCCTAACAGCTCAACTGTACCATATATTTGCCAAAAGTGACCCAAATTATTATTAATTATGTAGGTCATATTTGCCATATCAAATGTGGTTCACTTTAGACACCCACCTACATTTTGGTGAAATGTATTCTGGCCATATTTGCTATGCCATGTGTTGTTCACATTAGGTTCACATTCAGAGTCGCCAGTGATTACTGTCCCACATCTTTGCCAAAACTGACCCAGAGTCACCAGTGATTACTGTCCCACATCTTTGCCAAAACTGACCCAGAGTCACCAGTGATTACTGTCCCACATCTTTGCCAAAACTGACCCAGAGTCGCCAGTGATTACTGTCCCACGTCTTTGCCAAAACTGACCCAGAGTCGCCAGTGATTACTGTCCCACATCTTTGCCAAAACTGACCCAGAGTCACCAGTGATTACTGTCCCACATCTTTGCCAAAACTGACCCAGAGTCGCCAGTGATTACTGTCCCACGTCTTTGCCAAAACTGATCCAGAGTCACCAGTGATTACTGTCCCACATCTTTGCCAAAACTGACCCAGATATGTTTCAAGATAACTGGGAAACTTTTGCTGCAACACGTGAGCGACATTTGGTTTGTACACCAGATTAGCCAAATCAAATGTATTATTTACAATGTGTATTTGCAGCGGTGAGGAATGTAGCCAATCACAGACATAGTTGTTGATCTCTTGAACGCAATGGCCAATCAGAATCCACCCAATGCTCAAAACACTAGAGTTTTTATGCAGCAGGCTCACGAAACCTCTCATTAACAAACAAAGTGTAGACACGATGTAAGAGATTTATTGAGCATTGTAGGCAGCTTCATTGATTATAACTGAGCTTTGTGAGATGAACTGACAAAGCAACAGCGTTTTAGTGATTGTAAAGGGAGACATCTTTTATCACAGATGAACAGAACATTTATTTATTTTTGAAGCCTAAATGCAATCGCCAGAAGTATAAAGCTAAAGGTAAGCTATAAACGGACTACACCACAGTCGCTCGACTTCAAAGTCACCATCACTAAGCTTCTGACAACGCTTTCAGTTTTTATCTCAAACCATTTTCCCAGAATGTTAGACTACTTTTGTGCTCATTAAGTTATGACAATTACCTCGGATTGCAGGTTCTTATTGCACCGTTTGATCCGTTTTTAAGAGAACACATAGGTCATGGGTCTGGGGTTAGACATGTCAAATTGCCGGGGACAAAGTTAAGACAACACCAGTAACATGGCTGGTAAATATAACAGTCTTCAGGCACATCTGAAAAAAGAAAACTCTGATTCATCATGTGGCCGTCTACACTCTCCATGCTGGCTATTGAATCCGACACTAGGCAATGGACTTTGAGGATTTAATTAACGATTTTGCATGCACAAAGTCTAGAAAAAAGATGCTCTGCTAAAGGTAAGGCATTTACTATTATTTCTAGGCAAATATATTATATATTATTATATAAAATATATTAGTATGGCATGTTCATGTTGTTCACTTCAAAAGTGGTCACCCTAGGGCACTATACGGTGTTAATCTGGGCCTGTTAATGTGCCACTTTACAGAAGATCTCAGACATTAGCATAATGAATGAGGGGAAAACAGGGAACTTTAGGAGACAAAGAGGCTTTTCAGCAGCTCAGCTAAACATGATGGTCCTGTTGTTTCTCTCAGACTTTGGACAGGAGTTGAACAAACCTTGTTTTAAATGCAATTAATATCTAACTTGTATCAAAATACTCCATATTCCTGACAGAAAACGTGTTCACTTCATTTAAATGTAATTAAATGGTAATTCCATGTCAAATCAACAATTTTACCCATTGAAAAAAATTAAGAATAGAATATCAAGATATCTTTAATATTTTTAGAATAACAGGCACACAAACTTTAACAAATTTTATGGCACTCAGGTATATTCTATGCAATTGTGTTGATAGAAAAAACGAGATCCATTTCTAGTTTCAACATTATTTGTTGTTCAGATATTCCTCTGTAAAAGACAAAAGTATCAGCTGTATGCAAAGTGACCCACGTTTGGTTTTTGGCCACTGAAAATGTGAACAATTGACCAATTTACTCATGAAACCACATTAAGATTTCCATATCTCTGCATTTTACCATATGGGGCATTTAAAATGAATAAACTAAAAAAAAAGCTTGATAAGAACCAGAATATAAGAGGATTTTAGGATATCATTAATTCTTCTTGAGTTACAGGCATGCAAACTTGGGGCAAAAACTGTGTTTTTTCCCATTTTTGAAAAGTCACTGTTTTGTCACGGCCAAAGGTGTTTTTCTACCAGGTAGCGTTGTTCCATTGTCTAGACTCTAGAGTGAGCGTCAGGAACAGATGTGGTGCATTACCGGTGATTGTCAGGAACAGGTGTGGTGCATTACTGGTGATTGTCAGGAACAGGTGTGGTGCATTACTGGTGATTGTCAGGAACAGGTGTGGTGCGTTACCGGTGATTGTCAGGAACAGGTGTGGTGCATTATTGGTGATTGTCAGGAACAGGTGTGGTGCATTACTGGTGATTGTCAGGAACAGGTGTGCTGCATTACTGGTGATTGTCAGGAACAGGTGTGGTGCATTAATGGTGATTGTCAGGAACAGGTGTGGTGCATTACAGGTGATTGTCAGGAACAGGTGTGGTGCATTACCGGTGATTGTCAGGAACAGGTGTGGTGCATTACCGGTGATTGTCAGGAACAGGTGTGGTGCATTACCGGTGATTGTCAGGGACAGGTGTGGTGCATTACCGGTGATTGTCAGGGACAGGTGTGGTGCATTACCGGTGATTGTCAGGAACAGGTGTGGTGCATTACCGGTGATTGTCAGGGACAGGTGTGGTGCATTACCAGTGATTGTCAGGAACAGGTGTGGTGCATTACCGGTGATTGTCAGGAACAGGTGTGGTGCATTACCGGTGATTTTCAGGGACAGGTGTGGTGCATTACCGGTGATTGTCAGGAACAGGTGTGGTGCATTACCGGTGATTGTCAGGGACAGGTGTGGTGCATTACCGGTGATTGTCAGGGACAGGTGTGGTGCATTACCGGTGATTGTCAGGGACAGGTGTGGTGCATTACCGGTGATTGTCAGGGGCAGGTGTGGTGCATTACCGGTGATTGTCAGGGACAGGTGTGGTGCATTACCGGTGATTGTCAGGGACAGGTGTGGTGCATTACCGGTGATTGTCAGGGACAGGTGTGGTGCATTACCGGTGATTGTCAGGGACAGGTGTGGTGCATTACCGGTGATTGTCAGGAACAGGTGTGGTGCATTACCGGTGATTGTCAGGAACAGGTGTGGTGCATTACCGGTGATTGTCAGGGACAGGTGTGGTGCATTACCGGTGATTGTCAGGAACAGGTGTGGTGCATTACCGGTGATTGTCAGGAACAGGTGTGGTGCATTACCGGTGATTGTCAGGAACAGGTGTGGTGCATTACCGGTGATTTTCAGGGACAGGTGTGGTGCATTACCGGTGATTGTCAGGGACAGGTGTGGTGCATTACCGGTGATTGTCAGGGACAGGTGTGGTGCATTACCGGTGATTGTCAGGGACAGGTGTGGTGCATTACCGGTGATTGTCAGGGACAGGTGTGGTGCATTACCGGTGATTGTCAGGGACAGGTGTGGTGCATTACCGGTGATTGTCAGGGACAGGTGTGGTGCATTACCGGTGATTGTCAGGGACAGGTGTGGTGCATTACCGGTGATTGTCAGGGACAGGTGTGGTGCATTACCGGTGATTGTCAGGGACAGGTGTGGTGCATTACCGGTGATTGTCAGGGACAGGTGTGGTGCATTACCGGTGATTGTCAGGGACAGGTGTGGTGCATTACCGGTGATTGTCAGGGACAGGTGTGGTGCATTACCGGTGATTGTCAGGGACAGGTGTGGTGCATGGTGTGGTGCATTACCGGTGATTGTCAGGGACAGGTGTGGTGCATTACCGGTGATTGTCAGGAACAGGTGTGGTGCATTATTGGTGATTGTCAGGAACAGGTGTGGTGCATTACCGGTGATTGTCAGGAACAGGTGTGGTGCATTACCGGTGATTGTCAGGAACAGGTGTGGTGCATTACAGGTGATTGTCAGGAACAGGTGTGGTGCATTACCAGTGATTGTCAGGGACAGGTGTGGTGCATTACCAGTGATTGTCAGGAACAGGTGTGGTGCATTACCGGTGATTGTCAGGAACAGGTGTGGTGCATTACCGGTGATTTTCAGGGACAGGTGTGGTGCATTACCGGTGATTGTCAGGAACAGGTGTGGTGCATTACCGGTGATTGTCAGGGACAGGTGTGGTGCATTACCGGTGATTGTCAGGGACAGGTGTGGTGCATTACCGGTGATTGTCAGGGACAGGTGTGGTGCATTACCGGTGATTGTCAGGGGCAGGTGTGGTGCATTACCGGTGATTGTCAGGGACAGGTGTGGTGCATTACCGGTGATTGTCAGGGACAGGTGTGGTGCATTACCGGTGATTGTCAGGGACAGGTGTGGTGCATTACCGGTGATTGTCAGGGACAGGTGTGGTGCATTACCGGTGATTGTCAGGAACAGGTGTGGTGCATTACCGGTGATTGTCAGGAACAGGTGTGGTGCATTACCGGTGATTGTCAGGGACAGGTGTGGTGCATTACCGGTGATTGTCAGGAACAGGTGTGGTGCATTACCGGTGATTGTCAGGAACAGGTGTGGTGCATTACCGGTGATTGTCAGGAACAGGTGTGGTGCATTACCGGTGATTTTCAGGGACAGGTGTGGTGCATTACCGGTGATTGTCAGGGACAGGTGTGGTGCATTACCGGTGATTGTCAGGGACAGGTGTGGTGCATTACCGGTGATTGTCAGGGACAGGTGTGGTGCATTACCGGTGATTGTCAGGGACAGGTGTGGTGCATTACCGGTGATTGTCAGGGACAGGTGTGGTGCATTACCGGTGATTGTCAGGGACAGGTGTGGTGCATTACCGGTGATTGTCAGGGACAGGTGTGGTGCATTACCGGTGATTGTCAGGGACAGGTGTGGTGCATTACCGGTGATTGTCAGGGACAGGTGTGGTGCATTACCGGTGATTGTCAGGGACAGGTGTGGTGCATTACCGGTGATTGTCAGGGACAGGTGTGGTGCATTACCGGTGATTGTCAGGGACAGGTGTGGTGCATTACCGGTGATTGTCAGGGACAGGTGTGGTGCATGGTGTGGTGCATTACCGGTGATTGTCAGGGACAGGTGTGGTGCATTACCGGTGATTGTCAGGAACAGGTGTGGTGCATTATTGGTGATTGTCAGGAACAGGTGTGGTGCATTACCGGTGATTGTCAGGAACAGGTGTGGTGCATTACCGGTGATTGTCAGGAACAGGTGTGGTGCATTACAGGTGATTGTCAGGAACAGGTGTGGTGCATTACCAGTGATTGTCAGGGACAGGTGTGGTGCATTACTGGTGATTGTCAGGGACAGGTGTGGTGCATTACCGGTGATTGTCAGGGACAGGTGTGGTGCATTACCGGTGATTGTCAGGGACAGGTGTGGTGCATTACCGGTGATTGTCAGGAACAGGTGTGGTGCATTATTGGTGATTGTCAGGAACAGGTGTGGTGCATTACCGGTGATTGTCAGGAACAGGTGTGGTGCATTACCGGTGATTGTCAGGAACAGGTGTGGTGCATTACAGGTGATTGTCAGGAACAGGTGTGGTGCATTACCGGTGATTGTCAGGAACAGGTGTGGTGCATTACCGGTGATTGTCAGGAACAGGTGTGGTGCATTACCGGTGATTGTCAGGAACAGGTGTGGTGCATTACCGGTGATTGTCAGGGACAGGTGTGGTGCATTACCGGTGATTGTCAGGGACAGGTGTGGTGCATTACCGGTGATTGTCAGGGACAGGTGTGGTGCATTACCGGTGATTGTCAGGGACAGGTGTGGTGCATTACCGGTGATTGTCAGGGACAGGTGTGGTGCATTACCGGTGATTGTCAGGGACAGGTGTGGTGCATTACTGGTGATTGTCAGGGACAGGTGTGGTGCATTACTGGTGATTGTCAGGAACAGGTGTGGTGCATTACCGGTGATTGTCAGGAACAGGTGTGGTGCATTACCGGTGATTGTCAGGAACAGGTGTGGTGCATTACCGGTGATTGTCAGGGACAGGTGTGGTGCATTACTGGTGATTGTCAGGAACAGGTGTGGTGCATTACTGGTGATTGTCAGGAACAGGTGTGGTGCATTACTGGTGATTGTCAGGAACTGGTGTGGTGCATTACCGTTGAGCGTCAGTAACAGGTCTGGTGCATTACTGGTGATTGTCAGGAACAGGTGTGGTGCATTACCGGTGATTGTAAGGAACAGGTGTGGTGCATTACCGGTGATTGTCAGGAACAGGTGTGGTGCATTACTGGTGATTGTCAGGAACAGGTGTGGTGCATTACCGTTGAGCGTCAGGAACAGGTGTGGTGCATTACCGGTGATTGTAAGGAACAGGTGTGGTGCATTACTGGTGATTGTAAGGAACGTCTCGGTTACGGATGTAACCCTCGTTCCCTGAGGAGGGAACGGAGACATAACGTTAGTGACTAACGAATGGGGGTTTCGCTTAGAAGCCTATCATCTTCGAGCTTAGAGAAAACGCCCAATGGCGTGCCAATGCCATGGGGCATGCGGAATTTGCATACGTGACTCCGCCTCACCGCGTGAGTATATAAGGAAGTCCGAGGCAATATCGCATTATGTTACCTGCTTGAGGAGCCAAACTGAACTCCGCGTTCCAGGTAGCACAGCTGATGTGGCAACGGGACTTACGTCTCCGTTCCCTCCTCAGGGAACGAGGGTTACATCCGTAACCGAGAAGTTCCCTTTCGTTCAGTCACTACGACGTAACGTTAGTGACTAACGAATGGGGGTCCCAATATAATCCCGCCACTCAGCTGTCTTCCAGTGCCCTGCGTAAGTGTGAGTACCCTGTCGTAAGACTAGTATGGACGAAGGACTCCACTTATCACAGGATTACCAAGGTACACTGGGAAGCATATCCCAGTGAGGGAATGACAAAGATGCCTATCCGTAGAGAGGACTTAAGAGACACATATGACCCGATTAAGGGGCTGCATATGGAGATCTCTAGGGTACCAGCCGAAGGTGGATTTTTAACCCTAGGGTTGGCGGGGGACATGCCAAGGGAAGAAACCCGCTCACTGCGGAGACTTACGGTGAAATACTCGTGTGGGGGTCGCCGGAGGGGAACCATGCACACGGGGCACCTGGCCGGAGACGAGGGTCTGGGCTCGCTAGAGGGCAGACACACAGGTATCGGCGTAAGCAGTGCTGGAGGAGCTCAGGGCTCTCGGGGAGCTCACCTCAGGAAATTATCGCACGTATCCAGTCCGTGGAGTGGAGTGGCGAGCAAGCGAAGACACCAAAGCCTGGTCCATTACCGGCCCCTCGGGGGGGGCGAGTACATAGTCGGACACTGGCTCCTCTCGGAGATTGTAGAATCTGGCGAATGTGTTGGGTGTCGCCCAGCCTGCAGCTCTGCAGATGTCTGTCAGCGAGGCGCCATGCGCTAGAGCCCAAGAGGAGGCCACACTCCGAGTGGAGTGTGCCCTCACACCAAGGGGACATGGTCGACCTTGCTGCTGGTAAGCCAAAACAATGGTGTCCACTATCCAGTGAGAAAATCTTTGCTTTGAGAGAGCACTTCCCTTCCGCTCTCCACCATAACAGACAAAGAGCTGGTCTGAGGTCCTGAAACACTGCGTCATGTCTACGTAGGCGCGGAGAGCGCGTACTGGACAGAGCAATGCCAAGGCTGGGTCTGCCTCCTCCAAAGGCAGCGCTTGCAGGTTCACTACCTGATCTCTGAAGGGAGTGGTAGGAACCTTGGGCACATATCCAGGCCGGGGTCTCAGGATCACGTGAGAGTTAGCCGGCCCGAATTCCAGGCAAGCTTCGTCAACCGAAAATGCCTGCAGGTCCCCGACCCTCTTAAGAGAGGCCAATGCGGTCAGCAGAGCCGTCTTCATCGACAGGAACTTAATATCAACCGACCGCAAAGGCTCAAAGGGAGGCCTCTGCAGAGCACCTAGAACTACTGAGAGGTCCCAAGAGGGTACGAGAGGAGAGCGAGGAGGATTCAGTCTCCTTGCTCCCCTCAGGAACCTGATGATCAGGTCGTGCTGACTTACCTTTTTGTTCTCCAAGAGATCGTGGTGGGCAGATATAGCGGCCACATAAACTTTGAGGGTGGAGGGAGACAGCCTTCGCTCCAGCCCCTCTTGGAGAAACTCAAGCACGGACCCGATCGGGCATTTCCAGGGGTCTTCTTGGCGGGAAGAGCACCAGGTGACGAAGAGGTTCCACTTCAACGCATAGGCATGCCGAGTGGACTCTAGCGGAAGTGATGGTGGCGACCACCGTAGGTGGTAGGCCACTCAAACCTGCCGCGTCCCGTCTAGGAGCCACACGTGAAGGTTCCACAGGTCGGGACGCGGGTGCCATAGGGTGCCCCGTCTCTGAGTAAGGAGGTCCGGTCTCAGAGGAATAGGCCAGGGAGGGGCTGTCGCAAGGATTATGAGTTCGGGGAACCAGGTCCGGCCGTGCCAATACGGGGCGACCAAAAGGACCTGCTCCTTGTCCTCCCTGATCTTGCACAGGAGTTGTGCGAGTAGGCTCACTGGGGGGAACGCATATTTGCGTAGGCCCCGCGGCCAGCTGTGCGCCAGTGCATCCGAGCCGAGCGTGCCCTCGGTCAGGGAATAAAACAGGCTGCAGTGGGAAGAGTCGTGGGAGGCAAACAGATCTACCTGTGCGTCGCCGAACTGTTCCCAAATCAGCTGGACCGTCTGGGGATGGAGTCTCCATTCTCCCGGGAGAGGCTGAAACCGTGAGAGCTCGTCGGCTGCGTGGTTCAGGACTCCCGGAATATGGACAGCACGAAGGGACCTCAGGCGCTTCTGACTCCATAGGACGAGATGGCGGGCGAGTTGAGACATACGGCGGGAGCGTAGACTGACCTGGTGGTTGATGTACGCTACTACGGCCGTGTTGTCTGTCCGGACAAGCACGTGTTGACCCTTCAGCAACACTCGGAAGCGGTGCAGGGCGAACCGTACTGCCAGCAACTCGAGGCAATTGACATGCAGAAGGCGCTGGGGTCCTGTCCAGGAGCCCACGGCTGCTTGTCCATTGCACATGGCACCCCAACCCGTGGCAGAGGCATCCGTCAATACGACAACATGCCTGGAAACTCGTTCTAAGGGGACACCTGCCCGTAGAAAACTGAGGTTCGACCACGGGGTGAGCGTCTGTAGGCAGGGCCGGGTCACTTGAACCCGGAGCGTGCCAGACTGCCATGCCCATCTCGGGACTCGATCGCGAAGCCAGTGCTGAAGCGGTCTCATATGAAGCAATCCGAGTGGCGTACCCGGCTGCAGATGCTATATGCCCCAGGAGCCTCTGAAACAGTTCAGTGGAACCGCACTCTTTTGAGTCAAGAGACCGCAAGTACAAAAGGAATGGCGGAGTCGGACTGTGGTAGTTCATCTTTTCCTCTTCAGTTCCAGATTGTTTTCTTTATTTAATTGGGTTGTTGTATTATTACTTTGACTTATTTTTCTATGAAATGTTTATTTGTCAAATTGAGTTCCATGTGTGGCCTCCCCTTGTCTGTTGTCAGTGGTTCTCAAAGTGTGGTACGCGTACCACTAGTGGTACTCAGGCTCCCTCTAGTGGTACGCAGAGGAATCACTAAATTAAAGTCGCTGTAAAGGCGATTCTAAAATTTGTTTCTATTCTAAACATATTCTAAATGTTAAAAATGTATTGCTGAAACACGTTACAAACACTGTGAACTGTGTTGTTCTAAAATGGTGGCTCGATGACGCACTGGAGCCACTGAGCCTGGCCCCTCCCCTAACCCTATAATGATTCGCATCAGTTCGCCCGTTCAATCGCGCGTCGCTGTCAATACCATTAGTTACTACAGCCTACAGTTAGCTAGCTATTTATGCCTTCATCACGTAAATGCATATTACCTAATTGTAAAACATTTAAAACGCTTATAAAACAAAATTGCTGATATCAAGAAGAGGTGGATTAATTGTGTGAACAGCTACCTTGAACACCACCAACACCTGCATCTGCAGTGATCGTTTTACACCGGATAGTTTTACAAACATTCATCAGAGACAACTGGGATTCACTGATAATCCACTGCCCGACCGACACAGGACTTCATCCCCCCGTCCCGCCAACATCTGGTGCCATCGTTGCAGAACGTGCCACTGCCCAGTTGTCTTGTGTGTTTACTGCTGCTTTCCCGCTAGTGGGCGTGGTTTCAGCGCAGACAGAGTTTGAGAGCAGAGAATGCTGCTTATTTTTTCAAGATTTTGCTTGGCTTTTTTTTCATATAATTTAAATTTGCCACACATTAAATAACACATTTTTCTGTGGTGTGAGAAACTCTTTAAATATATTTAATTTTGACTTTAAATATAAATGAATGTTAAAACAATACCTTTTATTTTCATCTTTATTTGAATAAAGTTTTTTTTTACATTTAAGTACATTACAGTTTTAATTTAACTTTTAGATACAACACATTTTAATTTAATCATTTAATCATTCGTTTATTATTTTATTTACCTGTATGTAAAGCACAGTGCAGTGTTAATGTACAAACTGTATTTACAATGTTAAACAACAAAAAAATATTCTTTTTAGGAATAAACTGCCTCGATTTTTAACTGTGCAGACTGTAGCTGAATAGTTAGGCCTACTACGCTACTCTATTTTAATGTTGGTGATTATGGTGGTACTTGGAGTGCCAAATATTTTCTGAGGTGGTACTTGGTATAAAAAGTTTGAGAACCACTGTCTTATGTTGCTTCACCTTGAGCCAGGTGGACGTAACAGTTGGCATATAATGCAACAAATCAGTATTTATATTTGTCTTTCTTCAGAAAAAAAATTAAAATATTTTTTTAGCCAGGTCTGGTCAACTCTGGTAAATCAGTATAAATTCAGTAACTTCTCTTTGATTTTTCCAGATCTGGTCCTGTGGGCGTCAGTATCTCACAGTGATCGCAGTTCACACCGGAAGTGAAGCCCCTCCCACAAGTGAAGCCCCGCCCACAAGTGAAGCCCCTCCCACCAGTGAAGCCCCTCCCTCAACAATTCACCAATAAATACTGGGAATATTCCCATCATCCTACAAGAGAAGGACAAACTCCAGGTGTAGCAGCTGAAATCTGTGTGACTGTTAAAGATGGAGTTTATTAAAGAGGAGATTGAAGACATGAGTTCTCCAGAACCATCCAGAATAAAACATGAAGATACTGAGGAACAAATAGGTTGGTGTCCATTCTTGATTCTTCATTATTGACTGCTTTAGTAGCTTTGAATTAATAACCAGTATATGGATGATAAATGATAGAGAAATGCATATAAATTATCATATTTTATCAGTTTTAATCGTAGTGAAAGACAGAACTGACCTTTGCACATGAAAGATACTTTAACACTTTACAATAAGGTCTCATTTGTTAACATTAGTTAGTGTATTAACTAAAAATCAACAATACATTTGTTACAATATTTATTAATCTTAGTTAATGTTAGTTAATAAAAGTCCTGCTGTTCATTGTTGGTTCAGGTTACTTAACAAATGTTAACAAATACAACTTTTACAAATGATGAAATTAACAATAATTAAGATTTAGAGATGCACCAATGTATGATTTTTGATCGATTTACAACCATCGGCATATCGGCTATAGGATAAGAATGAAAAGGGCCGATATAACAAACCGATGGTTTATTAATGAACTGCGTGAAGGCACTGAGCTGTATAATGTCTGCTGCATAATTTCCAAGATCATAATGTAATATTCCTATTGCGCTGCTGTCTGCGTTTTAATGTTAATCAAACAACAAAAAACCAACCAAAAAATCGCTCACTACTCTTGACTAAATAACTTTCATAAGGTCACGTGATAGCGCGACCCGTTTAGCTCCACGAGTCGGTGGGCAGGCTTGAGGCGGCGCTTCTGAATTCTATGACGTCAGTGGTCGACATTTTCTGAGATCTCTCGTTTTCTGGGCCTGGTGTCAATAAAAGCTTTTCTTTGACTTACAAGGAAGTTTTCAGCTCCGAAACTTACAGGATATTCTTATATCACGATGAACTTTTATATATCAAAGGCTCAAGGGAAAGTTGAATTCTCAATTCATCACCCCTTTAATAATAAGTGTTTATCGGGTAGGAGTAATTAAACAGACGTGCTGAATTAGTGATGATAAAAGTGAGTGGGTCCAATATCATTGGTAGTAAAAAGTGGGTGGGTCTTGTCCACATAAAATGGTTTCGACTCCCTTACTCACACAGACTGTCTTGTTTTCTGTTAAGTGTTTTTTAATTTTCACATTTAACCTCATTGAACTGAATCTGACTACTTTATATGTTTATTTTAGACCAGATGGAAGAGAAGGAGAGAAGACACAAACTAAATGATGTAAAGAAACTCTGTGACTTCAAAACTCAAGAAACAAAAGCCAAAAAGCTGCACACATGCTCTCAGTGTGGAAAGAGTTTCAGGTAGGGTGACCACCATCAAACAAACCAAATGTGGGACGATTACTAAGTTTGTGTGGGACAATGTGGGACATGTTACCAACACTAAAACATAACCTGAAACTGTTGTATAATCTTAAATTCAACATAACTGAGCCCAAAGGCAACAGGCATCATGCAGATAACTACTTTTGAAACAGTTCTGACCAAGTGCAACTAAAATCCAACTAAATAAATAATGAAACAAATAAAACAACATTAAATTAGTTAATCTTATATATATATATATATATATATATATATATATATATATATATATATATATATAATACAGTTCTGTATATAAATGTATATATGTATAAATGTATATATATAAATCACATTTTTTTGGGGGGGATTGTAGTTTTTATTTTTTATATAAATATTCATTTATATACAGAACTATCCATTCGTTTTCTGACAGGGAACACATGGAACGAATCACCGCTCCACATTTTGATTGACAGCCGTCACAACCTACTAGTGACCGTGTTTACTCCTTTCTTTTCAACCATTTGATATGGTTTAAAAAACGGCTTTTGTATATTTGTGTAAGGCGGGATGTTACTTCTGATTAAATATAGGTGAAAAACGATGTCGCGAAAATAATATAAATGCTTTCTTAAAAAGGCAAAAGAACGCATGCATGTTTTCTCAATATGATCATTAAAAATCAACAGACTGGTGAAAATGCGGGACATTTTCTCAATATGCGACATGCGGGACAAGGGGTGAAAATGCTGTGCGGTACAACGCAAAGCGGGACAGGTGGTCACCCTAGTTTCAGGAGAAAAGGAAACCTTAACACACACGAGAGTTCACACTGGAGAGAAACTGTATACATGCACTCAGTGTGGAAAGAGTTTTACTCAAACATCAGATGTCAATGTTCATCTGCTCATTCACTCTGAGTCTGGAGAAAAACCATTCAGCTGTGATCAGTGTGGTAAAGATTTTATTTCATCATCAGAACTAAAATAACACCTGACAGTTCATTCAGATGAGAAGCCTCATGTGTGTTCTCTCTGTGGAAAGAGTTTTTCACGACTGAACAGTTTTAAACTGCACCAGAAAACACATGATGGAGTGAGAGATCATGTGTGTTGTGACTGTGGGATGAGCTTTACTACATCTAGTCATCTGAAACAGCACCAAAGAATTCACACTGGAGAAAAACCTTACAAGTGCTCATACTGTGACAAGAGATTCACTCGTTCTGGAAACCTGAAAACACATGAGCAAGTTCATACTGGAGAGAAGTCGTACCACTGTACTCAGTGTGAGAAGAGTTTCAGACAGTTATCAAGCCTTCATGCTCATATGAGAAAATGTTGCAAGTGAGCAGCATGTGTTTCATGTCAAATACCTCACAAGTAGACTGAGATAAAATAAAACAGTTTTTCCTGAAAGCACAAAATCATCAGCATTAAAGACTTTTAAAATCATTTTAGCTCGAAACTCACTTTCAGACAGCAGCGAGTGTTTGAATAACTTCTGTTTGTGATCTGATTCTGATCACTGTATAAGGCAGAAAACACACACAGGTGTGTGAGAGATCATGTGTGTTTGTGACTGTGGGATGAGCTTTACTGCATCCTGTGAATGGAAACAGCTCCAAAGAATTCATACTGGAGAAAAACCTCACAAGTGCTTATATTTTCTATATATTGTAATCATTATGTTGACAACTTGTAATAAATACTACAATGAGCTCACGGTTTCTGGCTTAAATTAATTCATTGTTAGCTAACTGCGCGATTTGTATATGTATAAATACATAACTTGGACACAGTCTCCTCTGATAACAGATCACTCTAAATTGTAATGTCGACAAATGCAGTTTCTGTAAAGCTGCACTGAAACGATATGGATTGTGAAAAGCGCTGTACAAATAAATATTAATTGAATATTAAGTTTTTCAACTCAACAGTCAACAACTCTCACAGTGTAAATAAAGTTGGATTGGATTGTGTGTAAATAGTTCTTTCTAGAATTAGATATATTCATGTCATTTAATTGTGTACTAAATTGTCTTTTGATACATGCAGTTATGAGAAATAAAACAGAAAGAACATCTTGTCTTGATTGATGTATTTAATGAACACTAATCATCACAGCTTTTTGTCATCTAGGTTATCATCATGTGTGTATTAGTTCCTCACGTCACTCATCACTCTTTCTTAATAATGTAATAAATATGTTTGGGATGTACAGTATTATTGTCAACCAAATGATCAGATTTCTGTATCACACAAAGAGTTGGAGTTCATTTTTGTCCTTCATTATTACTGCATCCAAACCAGAATTCTGGCCACGTCTGTTTTATGATATTTGGGCATATTTGCCCTAACAGCTCAACTGTACCATATATTTGCCAAAAGTGACGCAAATTATTATTAATTATGTAGGTCATATTTGCCATATCAAATGTGGGTCACTTTAGACACCCACCTACATTTTGGTGTAATGTACTCTGGCCATATTTGCTATGCCATGTGTTGTTCACATTAAGTTCACATTCAGAGTCGCCAGTGATTACTGTCCCACATCTTTGCCAAAACTGACCCAGAGTCACCAGTGATTACTGTCCCACATCTTTGCCAAAACTGACCCAGAGTCACCAGTGATTACTGTCCCACATCTTTGCCAAAACTGACCCAGATATGTTTTAAGCCCAGATAAGCCATGTTTGCTGCAACACAACATTTGCACATTTACTGTAAATGTTAAAAGTAAATCATGAGAGTAGTTTCATTGTGATTAAAAAAATTGCAACTGATTCTGTGTTAAAGTTTTATTCTAAACGAGGAGAAGTCATGACATATAATTAGCCAAAACACTTTTATTTAAACACACTCTTTACAGAGGGTCTTGGTCCATGAACACTGATGCCCTGTACAGGAAGGGACAGAGTCGACTCTGTTTCCTTAGAAGGCTGGGGTACCTTTAATATCTGTAAAAAACTGCAGCAGATGTTTTACCAGACGGTCATCGCTAGCGTCCTCTTCTATTCTGTGGTATGCTGGGGGGGCAGCATTAAGAAGAGGGACGCCGCACAGCTTGACAAGCTGGTGAAGAAGGCTGGTTCTGTGATGGGTGTTGAACTTGACTCCTTAACAACTGTGGCAGAGAGGAGGACCCTTAGCAAGATTTTGTCCATTGTGGACAATGTCCATCACCCACTGCATAGTACCATCTCTAAGCAGAAGAGCACCTTCAGCTACAGGATGCTGTCCCTGTCCTGTTCTACAGACAGACGAGGACATCTTTTTAATTCATCCTTGTGAGCAGGGCATAATATCGTTTCCCTTTCGAGAGGTCTCTCAAATTGCATATGGGAAAACTCCTTTTCTCTAGAATATGAAGCAAAATTTTTATTGATATAAGTATCAATGTAAAACACGGTGCCGCTGCTGATTGGCTGTGCTGCGGCAACTGCAGGAACCTATGGCGAGGCGGCTGAGAGAGCGAGCCAATGGGGATCGCTAGAAAAACCCGCCGAAAAGGGTCTCCTAAATTAGCATATTGAGGCTATAAAAGACCGTGCTTCGCCATAGGAATCAGATTTTATCTCCTTCAGCGACACCATCGCTGACCTCCAGAATAAAGCAACCGCTGTCGACAAGCAACCAGCGGAACCCTGCAGCATTGAGGATGTCGGATTCCTTCCCCGTCTCTGCCTTCAACACCTGCCGTTCCAGCTACTCGTCTGCCCCGAGTGTGATGAGATGGCGCTGCAGACCCTGAGGACTCGCCTCGCCACCTTCGACCAGATTACCGCCCCGCCCGCGCCTCTTGGACCACGCAGGAAAAAGCGTCACGCCCAGAGGCCACCTGAGCGTTTGAGCGGCTGGCCGGTCATGTTCACCCAGGAAGAACAGCTCCCCTCCCTTGCAGCAGCCTGTTCCGTTTTCTTCGGTGGACCAGCACGAGAGGAGGACGGAGAATGCCTTTCTGTGGCTGTATCTGGCAGCGAGTGGTCAGATGCTGTCTCGGAGCCCCCCGCTTTGACGCAGACCTCCACAAGCATTGACACGGAGCTGGTTCGCTTGCTCACCAGGGCCATAGGAGACCTCGGGCTCGAGTGGTCCCAGCCCCAGGAGCCAGCACGGAGTAGGCTGGATGAGTGGTTCCTGGAAAGCCGCCACCTTTCCTGTCCTCAGAAGCCCGCCCCCTTCTTCCCCGAGGTGCACGATGAGCTGACGAACTTGTGGAAATTGCCCTACTCAGCTTGCGTCAAGTCTGCATTTTCAACTGTTGACGGCGCAAAGGAAAAAGGCTACGAGAGTCTTCCTCCCCTTGAAGAGGCCGTCGCTGCACACCTCTTCCTGCCCAATTCCAGAGGATGGCAGGCCAGGGCGCAACACCCCTCGAAACCTTGCCGCGCCACTTCAGCTCTCACTGGCCGAGAATATGCCTCCGCCGGCCAGGCTGCCTCGGCGCTCCACACCATGGCCGTTCTTCAAGTGTTTCAGGCCAGACTTCTCCGTTCTATGGATGAGTCTGTTCCTGACTCCGAGACTCTGAGGGACCTGCGCAGCACCAAGGACCTAGCCCTTCGCGCTACTAAGTCCACCGCGCAGTCCATAGGAAAGAGCATGGACAAGGCCTCCTTCCTGGATGCCCCCATCTCCACCACTGGTCTTTTCAGTCCAGCAGTAGTGGGATTTGCTGAGCGTTTCACAGAAGCGCAGAAGGCGTCGCAAGCTATGAGGCACTTTTTGCCTAAATGCTCCAGCTCTTCCTCTGGTCGTCAAGCCAAAGCTCCGCCCCCTCAGCCTGCTAAGGCGGCACCGACGACTTTACGGACCCACTCTACTTCCAGGACACAGCAGCGCTCTCGTTCAACTAACCGCAGCAGACAGCCTGAGTGCCTGGGACCTCGACCCAAGGCTGTGTTGAACCCCGAGCCCCTGAAGCCGTCCTAGTCATAGGGAGAAAAAGAAGGTGGTTAGGTCCCTCGGCCGGACCCCCACCTCACCCTCTCGGTCTCCCAGTTCCCTGCAAACAGGTGACTGCCAAACTCGCTCGCCTGCACATAAACGCCGTTTTCACGGTGACCCAAATAAATCTCAAAAAGAGCTTTTTCTCTGTAGTGAATGTGCCCGCCCCTCAGTATGCACTTCTACACTCAAACACTTCTCACACAGCGGAGCCGCCGCCGACTTTACGGACCCACTCTACTTCCAGGACACGGCAGCGCGCGCTGTCTTGTGCTATAAATGTAGCGTGCACTGTGTTATACAGTGCCAAGCATAAACACTATCCCCTCAGTGTTACAAGCACAAAGCATCTGGGCCGCCGGGTACCCTCCCTTGTATCATATCCAACCCCTAGCTTCTCGGGCCCAGCCTGGCAGGCCATCCCCATTGTCACATGTCTGTCTTGTCCTGTGTAGCACATGGTGTTTTGGTTTATTTCTGTGTCCTGTGGGTGCCTGTCATCTGTCTTGACCCCACCCCTCGTTATCCAATTATTGGTTAATTTGTCACACCAGCTTTTTTCCCATTACCTGCCTGATTTGTCACCCTTTATATTCTTGGTGTTTCCACAGTCCAGTGCTTGATCGTTGTCTTTAGTCGTTGGTATGTTTTCCTGTTCTCTGGCTCCCTGTTCCCGACCCTGGTAATCTGTCTTTGTTATGTTTGGTTTTCCCCATTGAGGGCTTTGTTTTGTGCTTATTTTTATTTTGTATTTATTAAACACTAATTTTCTCCTGCACTTGAGTCCTCGTCCCTTTTGCTCATGCCGATCATGACACCCAGTATATCAAATTGGGTTTTGAACATAATAAAACAAGGATACTCGCTACAGTTCGCTTGCAGACCCCCGCGCTTTTGCGCCGTGGTCGAGATCTCTGTGAAAAGCAGCGTCATTCACGAGCTTCGCACCGAGGTGTCGAAACTGTTAGAGAAGGGAGCGGTGGAATCCGTTCACCCGTTACTAAGCGAGTCAGGCTTTTACAGTCGCTACTTCCTCACCCAAAAAAAGGACGGAGGCCTCAGGCCAATCCTAGATCTGAGACATCTGAACAAAGCACTCATGTTTCATTCATTCAAGATGCTGACGGTGAAACAAATCCTTGCGTACATTCGCCTGGCGGATTGGTTTTTCACGATCGACCTGAAAGATGCCTACTTTCACAAGATGCCTACTTTCACAAGATGCCTACTTTCACGTGTCCCACCCAGAATGTCTCCTTTCTGGGTATAGTTATAGACTCAATACACATACACTTACGTCACAGCGCTCTCTGTCTGGAGCATGGCAGCGTCATTCAAGGCCAGGGCTTGCGCTCCCCTAAAGCGTTTTCAGAGGATGCTGGGCCTTATGGCCTCGGCATCGGCAGTACTCAAACTGGGTCTGTTACACATGCGCCCCCTTCAACGTTGGCTGTATTCCCGCGTTCCGGCTCATGCATGGAAATCTGGCCAACTTCGCATCAAAGTGAACCACAGCTGTGTCAAAGCTCTGGCTCCTTGGAAGGCGACCGCCTGGTACCAGAAGTGTGTGTCTATGGGCACAGTCACGAAGTTGAAAGTGGTCTCGACAGATGCCTCCACCCTGGGGTGGGGTGCCCTACACGAGGGCAAGCCAATCTCTGGAAGGTGGGCAGAATCAGAGAAACAGCTGC
This sequence comes from Gobio gobio, assembly GCF_949357685.1. NCBI lineage: Eukaryota > Metazoa > Chordata > Actinopteri > Cypriniformes > Gobionidae > Gobio > Gobio gobio. Next base: position 51,862,018 of record NC_137107.1, on the reverse strand, counting down.
ACATAAACTGTCTAGAGATGAGAGCGGTTATTCTATCGCTGAGAGCTTTCCTTCCACACATAAGGGGTCACCACGTCTTGGTCCGATCAGACAATATGTCAGTGGTATCACATATAAATCGCCAGGGCAGTCTGAAATCAGACGATCTGCACTCCATGGCGAAACATCTCCTTTTATGGGCAGAGAGCAACTTGAGCTCCCTTATTACTTATTTTGAAGATTGACCGTTTAGAGGACACTGAGAGGACGCTGGCGTGCATGTCGCCGCTTCTCATGCTCTCGAATAAACAAACCAACAACAGACCAACAAACATTGGACAGGCTGCTACATTGGACAGGCTACTTTATAAATTTCTAAACTGCTAATTGCAGTCAAACCAACTGCTGCTACATTGGACAGGCTACTTTATAAATTCCTAAACTGCTAACTGCAGTCATTCTCCTCTGACATTAGCAGTATTTTACCTCTGGGTATGGCTCAATCCCCCTCAATTCTCTGTTGAAGCTCGGACGTGTTTCTCTCTGGTGGTTGTTCTGCGGCTTGTAAACTAACGCTAGCGGCTTGCTAGCGGTCTCCTCGGGCATCATGGCTTTCCTCAGATACTGCATTATGGAACTCAAAAATCTCAACTCTCACATCGTACCGAGGGCCGTTGACTTTGAGGTGATTAAATCTCTCCATCTCTTACGTCGCCCCCGCTATGTGCACAGGGCTGCGCGGCATAAGTTTGTTTACATGGACACATTCCAGGCTATTCCTGTTCTTCGGTCTCTCACTGCTCAGCGACGACGTCATCAGAACGAGCCACGCCCACACTTTTTCAACCTGCGGCCCATAGAACGGGCTGTTGATGATGTCATCTCCCATTCCAATACTTCTGCTCTGAAGTCTGTCTCATTTATGCTTCTGAACACTCGCTCACTAAATAATAAAGCACCACTCATTCATGACATTATAACTGACAGGAAACTGGATTTTCTGTGTCTAACTGAGACCTGGCAGAACCAAATGGACTTTCTTGCACTTAACCAAGCTACCCCCCAAGGCTACAGATACATTCAAAGACCTCGTAGTTCTGGACTAGTGGGGGACTGGCTGTCATACATAATGCAGATTTCAAAATAAAAGAACTTCCAGTACATGCCACTTCTTTTGAGTGCATTCATCTTGCTCTGTCTGGGCCTCAGCAGCTACAAGTGGTCCTTATCTATCGCCCGCCTAAGGCATCTGCTAGCTTCCTGGCTGAGCTCTCTGACCTTCTTGCTCTGATCTGCCCAACCTCTCCAGCTACTATCCTACTTGGTGACTTCAACATTCATGTTGACACCAGTACTGTCTATGCTACTGACTTCTTGTCATTATTGGACTGCTTTAATTTTACACAAAATGTCAATGGCCCCACACATGCTAAAGGTCATACACTGGACCTGGTATGCTCCTCAGGTATTACCCCAACCAATCTACAAACTATTGACCTGGCTGTTTCTGATCACCTTGCAGTTACGTTCTCTGTTACTGTGCAGAACACACATAGGAAGTGTGAGAAAAGGATCATTGCATATCGTAACATTAAACAAGTATCCATACAAAACTTGTCAAACACTCTAGAAGGCCATCTGATCAGCTATCCTCCAAATCGTATAGTCGATGACTTGGTTAATGACTATAACCGGGCCTTGTTGCGTAGTCTGGACTCTGTTGCTCCCCTCATAACTCGATCTGTCTCCTTCTCCTGTCCTGCTCCTTGGTATACTGCTGAACTCCGCCTCATGAAGGCCACAGGACGGAGGCTGGAGAGGTATTATAAAAAAACTGGCCTTACTGTTCACCGGGAAGCCTACAACGACCATGTTAAGAGCTACAAAGATGCTCTGTCCAAGTCCAAAAATAACTATTATTCAACACTTATTGGTAACCAACAACATCAACCAAAACAGCTTTTTTCCACTATCAACCGCCTACTCCGCCCACCTGACAACCCTTTGCCACTTGACGTTCTTGGCCTATGCTCCAGATTCCAGGATTACTTCCAGGAAAAGGTTGAATCTATCCACCAGCAACTACAGCAGCCAAGCACCTCTCATCCAACGACCCTACTGCTGCTTGACACAAATTTCACAACAGTCTTCACGCCGGAAGACTATCTTTCCTCTTTCCACATGCTCAACACAGCTCAAGTTTGGGAGCTAGTGTCAAAGGCAAAGGCTACGACCTGCAAACAGGATCCAATGCCGACTGCACTGGTTAAGGCATGTCTTCCAACTCTGGGTCCCACCCTTGTCAACATCATCAATACCTCGTTGTCTTCCGGGGTGGTCCCCACCAGCTTTAAAATTGCTGCGGTGATCCCTACACTTAAAAAGCCTGGCTTAAACCACGATGATCCAAGTCACTACCGCCCGATCTCCAACTAACCTTTCATCTGCAAGCTATTGGAAAGGGCTGTGGCTGCCCAACTTAACCATCATATGCTACAGCACAACCTCTATGAGCCATTTCAATCAGGGTTCAGGACACAGCACAGTACTGAAACGGCCCTAATCAAAATCACAAATGATCTTCTCATGGCAGCAGATTCTGGGCATGTCAGCATCTTAATACTTCTTGACCTCTCAGCTGCCTTCGATACGGTATCCCACACGATTCTGCTCACTCGCCTCTCAAATCTCATTGGCGTCACTGGTACTGTATATTCCTGGTTTAAATCCTATCTCACCAACAGGCAACAATACATCACCCTTAAGGATATTTGCTCTGAATTGGCGCCAGTTTTACATGGTGTGCCACAAGGATCAGTACTTGGCCCTCTACTGTTCAATATCTATTTGTTGCCTCTTGGGATGATTATCCGGAAACATGGATTACATTTCTACTGCTACGCTGATGATACCCAGCTCTACATCAGTACTAAGCCTTCCACACCTCTTCCACCACTGACACTCATCAACTGCCTGAAGGACATAAAGCTATGGCTGGTCAGTAACCTTCTTAAACTCAACAAAGATAAAACAGAACTCATAGTGTTTGCTCCTCAGTCACTTCTTTAAAAAGTTGATGACTTCGTACTGGATGTGGATGGCTGCTCAATATCAGCATCTCCTCAAGTACGCAATCTGGGCGTCATTATGGACCCTACTCTCTCCTTCCAGCAACACATTAAACACACTACTAAAACGGCGTTTTACCATCTCAAGAACATCTCTAGACTCCGACCATGCCTCACCGACTCTGTAGCTGAGACCCTTATCCACTCCTTCATCACCTCCAGACTCGATTACTGTAATGGTATCCTGTTTGGTCTGCCCAGCAAAGCTACCGACAGACTCCAGTATGTACAGAACTCTGCGGCTAGGATGCTAACCTACACAAAACTCGGTTCTCACATTAGTCCAATCCTAAAGAAGCTTCATTGGCTGCCAGTTAAATCACGGATCAAATATAAATTCTTACTTCTGACGTACAAATCTCTACATGGACTTGCACCTCAGTATCTGACGGATTTACTCCATCTGTACTGTCAAGCTCGGTCCCTGCAGTCCTCAGACAGGGACCTGCTCGCTGTCCCTAAGTCCAGGCTACGGACATTTGGCGATAGAGCTTTCTGTGTGGGTGCACCATCACTCTGGAACAAGCTTCCCCATGCCATCCGCTCTGCAACATCTTTAGCAACCTTTAAAAACCAGCTTAAAACACACCTCTTCACTGAGGCCTATGGGCCATAGATGCTCTGGTTTCTCTCCTTCTTATCCTTACCCCCCCCCCCCCCCTGTCCATCCCTTCCCTTGCTATTTGTTAAGCGTCCTTGGGTCTTGTGAAAGGCGCTATATAAATTAAAGTTATTATTATTATTATTATTATTATTAGAGCGGCTCACGTGCCAGGTATTCTGAATCAGGGCCCGGATATGTTATCCAGGGGCAGGATTCCCCCAGGGGAATGGTCCCTACACCCACAAACGATTCAGTTGATACGGAGCACTTTGGGCAAAGCGGAAGTAGACCTCTTCGCCTCAGAAGACAATGCTCACTGCCCAATATTTTTCTCCAAACGCAGGGATGCCCACGTTTGGCCCAGACTCCCTCTGTATGCCTTTCCTCCCATCGCGATGCTGCCACAGGCCATCAAAAAGATCAGAGAGACAGTTTCCACAGTGCTTTTAATAGCCCCGCTATGGAAGAACCGGATTTGGTTCTCCGAGCTGATTCAGCTGTCAGACACAGCCCCATGGCCTATTCCGCTGAGGAGGGACCTCCTCATGCAGGCGAGAGGAAAAATCTGGCATCCAAGTCCGGAACTATGGGCCCTCCACGTATGGCCCATCAACAGATACCCGGGAACCTCTCTCAAAGAGTTCTGAATACTATTTCTGAAGCCAGAGCCCCCGCAACCAGGCGGCTCTATGCTCTGAAATGGTCAGTATTTTCTAACTGGTGTACAGCACGAAACCTCGACGCACATTTGTGCGAGGTGGCAGAAGTGCTCGTCTTCCTTCAAGAGCTAATGGATGCGTGTCGTTCCCCCTCCACGCTCAAAGTATACGTTGCCGCCCTAGCAGCTTATCACACTCAAGTCGCGGGACAATCACTGGGGAAAAGTGAGCTTATCGTACGCTTTCTTAAAGTGGCCAGGAGAATGTACCCACCTCGCCCCCCCTCAGTCCCTATATGGGACCTTGCCACAGTATTAGAGGTTATGAAGGGCTCCCCCTTCGAACCGCTTCAGTCTGCGAGCATAAAGCACCTCTCACTCAAAACCGCATTTCTTCTGGCACTGGCCTCAGTTAGGCGGGTGGGTGATCTACACGCACTCTCCATAAGTGCTTCCTGTCTTGAGTTCGGGCCTAACAACTCCAAGGTTGTCCTCAAACTGAGACATGGTTATGTACCCAAAGTGCTTTCCACTCCCTTCAGAGCACAGGTCATTTCACTGCTGGCCTTGCCCGAGTCGCAGGGAGAAAAAGACGCTAGCCTGCTCTGCCCAGTCAGAGCATTGAGAATATACCTAGAGCGCTCCGCCCCTTTCAGGCTGTCAGATCAGCTTTTCATATGCTTCGGTGGCCGCACTAAAGGTTGTGCTGTCATGAAACAAAGACTGTTACACTGGATGGTGGACGCTATCTCACTGCCTTTTAAGTCTAAAAATCTTGTTTGCCCTATAGGCATCAAAGCCCATTCCACTAGAGGCATGGCCTCGTCATGGGCATGGTCATGTGGCGTTTCTATGGAAGATATCTGTGCGGCGGTAGGCTGGGGCTCTTGACTTGACATGCATTTGGCAGACGCTTTTATCCAAAGTGACTTACAGTGCCCTTATTACAGGGACAATCCCCCTGGAGCAATATGGAGTAAAGTGCCTTGCTCAAGGGCACACTGGTGGGGACCGCTGGGATCGAACCAGCAACATCAGTTCAGTGGTTTCAGCCATTGGACCACCATCTCCACTCCGTCCACTTTTATCAGATTCTATAATTTGGAAGTTCCTGCTTTGCAAGTGGGAGTTTTCTCCATCTAGAGGCTCTATCACAATCCTGTGGGCCAGTATCGTGTCCCAATATTCATGTACAAATTGTTTTCACAAGCATGTTTACATTATACCATAAGGCCCGACTATGTCCGGTCAGGTTTTCATACGGCCCGATACTATCTGGCCTTTATCATTCCCTTTATAGGCCCACTCTCGTCGGCAGGGATTTCATTACTACCCATTTCACGTGTCTCTGGTTCCTCGGACCAGGTTGGGTCCGTCAGCACGCACAGCGTTTAAATTGGGGTCCCATACGCAATATGAGAGACCTCTCAAAAGGGAATGTACTCGGTTACTCTCTTAACCTCGGTTCCCTGAGAGAGGGAACGAGTATTGCATTCCGGGTATTGCTGCTTCTCAGGTATCGCTTCAGTCGATTTTTAAAATCTGATTCCTTTGTCGAAGCACGGTCTTTTATAGCCTCAATATGTTAATTTAGGAGACCCTTTTCGGAGGGTTTTTCTAGGGACCCCCATTGGCCCGCTCTCTCAGCCGCCTCGCCAAAGGTTCCTGCAGTTGCTGCAGCATGACCAATCAGCGCGCACCTCGCTCTGTTGTATTGCTGTGCAGCGGCACTGCGTTTTACATATATACTTATATGAATAAAAGTTTTGCTTCATATTCTCGAGAAAAGGAGTTTTCCCATACGCAATATGAGAGACCTCTCTCAGGGACCCGAGGTTTCGAGAGTAACAGAGCACATTTTGGGCTGCTTGTCTTGTTTATGTTTGTTTTACTGTTTTAATTGTAACTACTGGAAACCTGAATTTCCCTAGTGGATGGATAAAGTATTTATCTATCTCTATCTATCTATATTATTTGTATAGCGCTTTTCACAATACACATTGTTTCAAAGCAGCTTTACAGAAAGTGGATTTCATAAATGTACATTGAAAAATGTTAGAAAAAGTTAATCAGTCATGTATTAATTTAGGCCATAACAACGCTGGCGTTGAGTCGTCTCTTCACAGGCGTCGATTCGTCTCATCACAGGTGTTGGGGCATCTGAAGTCTCCATGAGAGGCTGGATACAAACTGGAGCTAGTGTCCCGAGATAACAACAGAAAAGCAGATTGGAAATAATTAGCATAGCTGCTGTTTAGAATATTAATGCTTTTGATCTGATTTAACTGTATTATAAAAGGTAATTATAATGTGAATGCTTGGCTAAAGAGATGCGTCTTTAATCTAGTTTTAAACTGGGACAGCGAGTCTGAACCTCAAACAATATCAGGAAGACTATTCCAGAGTTCAGGAGCTAAATGTGAAAATGCCCTCCCTCCTTTAGTGGACTTAGATATCCTAGGAATGACCAGAAGCCTCGAGTTTAGTGATCTTAAAGAGCGCGATGGATTGTAGGGTGATAGAAGATCCGTTAAATACACTGGAGCTAAACCATTTAGGGCTTTATAGGTCAGTAGCAATACTTTGTAATTGATATGGAACTTAATAGGTAACCAGTGTAGAGATGATAAAATTGGTGTTATATGATCATATTTTCTTGACCTAGTAAGAACTCTAGCAGCTGCATTTTACACAGATGTTCATGTCTTTGTCCATGATCTGCTTTGGTCACACAAAATAAACGTTCAACTCATTTAGTGATTTGCTTGTTTGCAGAATGTAGTAAGTTTATGTGTGTTTTTTTTAGTATGAGTCTTGTTAATACATTGTAACTTTTATTTATTGCAAATTTGGTCATAGCTGTATTTTCTGAACATTAATGCATGAGGGGCCATTCATAACAATAACTAATGGTATTTGGATAAACCGTTATGAATGGCCCATTAACGTTTACATGGCCCATCATGACCCATACACGTGATGATGAAGTGTAAAGTGCATGATACTTAACAGGTGATTTTAGTGAAAAGCTGATAACCTTAAGATATGCTAGACAAAGTTATGCACAGCTGCAGTTATTGATCAAATTGGTATTGTGATGTTTCACTGTTTAAATTAAATATTTGTATTGAGCTTGCGTATGCAAATAAGTGTGTTGCTAAAAATCATTGTATTGCTCTTTAATTGTTACTGAGGACATTGGAGACCAAGAGCAAGGGGATTTCTGCATATTTGAAGAAGCCATGCATTTACATGAGGACCAAGATTCAGCAGATCTTCTTGATTTATCATCTATTACTGAAGGCACTAATGACCGAGAAGGCCACAACCAAGGCAGCCCAGAAAAGATGGTGCAAGATGGTCTGAAATTTTTCACCTCAAGTACTACGACGCTATACGATTTGTAGTTATTGATCCAATGCATAATCTGCTTCTTGGAACAGCCAGGCACATATTCAGGTTGTCGATTGAGCACCCAAAAACTTGATGAAATACAAAGAAGAATAGACTCTTTGAAGGTGCCTCAGGATGTAGGGAGGATTCCTCGGAAAATTGCCTCTGGATTTAGTGGATTTAATGCACATCAGTGGAATAAGAGGTAAAATGATAGCATAAATACTGCTCGGTTTCTCGCAGAAACTGATTGTTTTCGCTAGATAAGACCCTTATTCATCGCCTGGAATCGTCTGAAATAACGTATATGGGTCGCTCACTTCCTGTTCTGTGGACGCGGTTCTGGAAATGTGGTTCTGAAACTGGCTGCTGCTGGATACTATAGGTTGTTTGTAATCACGTGGTTCTGATGACGTGCAAAATTCAGATGAAGGGCAGGAAGTGAAAAACAGAATGGACGAGATGGAGGAAAGTCCGTATTGTGCTGGTTTAGAAAGCTATAAACAGAAAATCACAACATATGTTGGACGTGATCCTTATGTTATGAAGAGGACCAGTTTTTCTACTTGCCTGCCATCTAGACGGCTGATATAGAGAATGTGAAGCTGCTGCCACGCCGTGTTGAGTTCTGGGCTGGTTTGTTTATATCGCGCTGCCTTTCTGCAAGTGAGTTTAGGTTATTTTGATTTTCTGTCGACTCGTAATTGTGAAATTGTAGGTCATTCATGCTGCATCGACTATTTCCATATGAACTCACACCATCGTTCAGGTGGAAAACAGCGTGAGGAGGTGACAGTAAGATGCTGGATAGCAAATCTAGTAATAATGTCACTGATTAAACCCACTGCCAGTCACTCAATAAAAAATCACATTGCTTTTGAAAGGTCTGTATTTTATTTGGTTTAATTAACATTACATTTGCGAGTATGATTGTCACTCGGCTTTTGAATTAACAAAACTTGCCACAGCCACTTCAAAACTGTTCAGAAGCTTCCATAGATGTGATTTTGGTTGTAATTTGTTTAAATAAATATTTACAAAAGAATACAGTTTTTGTGTCTGTCCGCTGAATGTGATCCTCTCAGATTTTCCTGCGCGGCCATATGGGAAAGTGAATATTTACAATGACAACAATAAGCTTCAGTTACATTGACACCTTTCCAACAAAGAAATAGATCGACTTCTATCAGCTTGTTGAACACATTTTTATTTCTACCATATAATTGAAGCAGCAGCGAGAGCACAGCATGTGACACTGTTTTCACGGTAACATTAACCAGATCAACATTGTGAACCAAGTTCTTCAAAACGTCAGTGAAAACATCAAATGAACATGCAATAAAATAAAATATGTTCTTCCCTGAAAACGATACCAAGAAGAATGTGAATATTTAACCAAGTCAAAAACAAAGGTAAGCCGATATCCGTATTAAGTCCAGTATCAGCAGATGCAAAACGCCATTAAAGGCGGCACATTTTAAAGTAAAAAAAAGTGATAAAAGTTACGTAAACAGTAAAAGCTCTTTGTGGTTTCTCGGTTTGATCCATTTGAGCAACAATAAACCACACAAAACATAGGCATTTTGAGTTTGTGTTAGTGATTCCTATATAGAAAATCGCTCCCCGCTACAGCAGTGACGTCACGTGCAAACAACCTATTGGGGTTTTCGGACGCGTGATTTGATTTTGGAACCGGGCCTGTTTGAGAATATGCGGCCCCTTTAAGAAAAATGACGCGCACTGAGCATGCGCAGGGACGTTGATGACTTGTCTGAGGTGTTTGGTGGATGGCGGCAAGTGCAGCGAAATCGATCATGTCTAAATATAAGAAAAATTATAGTGGAAATGGACCAGAGACACTAGTTAGTGTTGATGATACGGATGTGGAAGATGATCAAATGGATTTAGGAAAGACGGGAGAAGAGAGGAATTTAGATATAAGGGAAGATGTAGGTACAAAGAAAAGAAAGAAAAAACATCAGATAGAGGTAAGAAGTTCAGGGGAGAGTGGAAATGAACAGGAGGTGAGGAATGTAAATTTGGATGAGTTGAAGGTAATATTGAAATTTAAAGAGGATGGTGGAATACAGAAGGTAAGTCCAATTGTATTAACAAAAGAGTTGAGGAAAGTAGTTGGAGAAATTAAGATTGCAAAAGTGTTAAGTAATGGAGATTTGATGATTGTTTGTAATAGTGAAGAGCAAAGAAGGAAAGTGATGAAGATTAAAGTAATGTGTAAACAGGAAGTGGTGAGTAGTAAGATTGTAGGACAGAGGCAGTGGGTAAGTGGAGTAATATCTGGAGTGCCATTAGGAGTGACTATGGAAGAGCTTAAAAATAACATCAGTGGAGGGAAAATAGTTGGTGCTAGGCGATTGTTTATGAGTAGAGAAGGGAACAGAATGGAAAGTCTCTCTGTTGAGCTTAGGTTTGAAGGAGTTATATTGCCAGATAAGGTCAAGCTTGGATTTATCAGTTATTCAGTGAGGCCTTTTGTGCCTCCTCCTTTAAGATGTTATAATTGTCAAAAATACGGGCATGTGGCTATGGTGTGTAAAGCTAAGAAACGATGTGCAAGATGTGGGGGAGAACATGATTATGGCAAATGTGAAGGAGCAGGACCAAAATGCTGCAACTGTGGAGGGGAGCATAGTGTTGCGTTTGGAGGATGTGAGGTGAGGAAGAAAGCAATTGAAGTACAGAATGAGAGAGCTAAGAGGAATATAACATATGCAGAAGCTGTTAAAGTGGTTGATACAAGGAATAGTGAGAAAGGAAAAGAGAGGGATGTGCAAAAAGAGAGGAGAATTGAGGAAATATCAGAGATGGAAGGTAGGATCACAGAAGAGACAATGATTGTAAGTAAAGTAAATTTCTTGTTGTTCATAGCTGAAGTAATTAATTGTACTGCACAAACTGAAAAGAAGACAACTAAGATTCAAATTATAGTCAAGGCAGCAGAGAGATTCTTGGGGAAAAAAGGACATATCATGGGAAATGGTTAGGGATGGGCTGATTAGTGAGATACAATCCAGCCAGGAAGCATGGTTTGGATAGCAGGATGATTTTAATTTTACAATGGAATGCGAGAAGTCTTGTGGCTAATGGATTGGAGTTTAAAGGTGTTATTAATGAGATGGAAGTTAAACCGGATCTGATATGTATTCAAGAGTCATGGCTTAAACCTAGATTTGATTTTGTTATTAAAGGATATGTGAGTGAGAGAAGAGATAGAGAGGAGGGAAATGGTGGAGGGTGTATTACTCTGATTAAGGAAGGCATGCAATATAGATCATTAGGCAAAGGTGTAACACAAGAGTATGTTGTAGTAGAGGTATGGGTGAATGGAATAAAGTATGTAATAATAAACTTTTATAATCCTTGTAAGAAATTAGTGTTGAGTGAGTTAGAACAAATAGAGGGTTTTAATGAAGATAGGGTAATTTGGTGTGGGGATTTTAATGCACAGAGCATGTTATGGGGAGGTTTAGTGACAGATTGTAATGGAATGGTGGTGGAAGATTTGATAGATCGGATAAATTTGGTGTTTCTGAATGATAGGGGTAATACAAGAATAGATGTGGCTACAGGTAAAGAGTCTGTGTTAAATCTAACAATGGTGTCTGATTCAATTGCAGGAAGTGCTGAGTGGGAAATAATGCGACAAGATACTATTGAGAGTGATCATTATCCAATAATGATATCTGTTAGTGTAAATGTGAGAGGAAGTAAGGCGAGTCAATGAAATATTGGTAGCTGGAGGTTTGATAAAGCGAATTGGGAAGAATTCATGAGTCTGAGTGAAGAGGGATTAAAGAATATTATAATAGAACCAGATAGATCTGTAGAAATGATTAGTGATGATGTTGTTTATGCAATTCAAGTAGCAGCAAATAAATATATACCAAAAAAGAAAGGACGTAGGAAGAATAAGATAGTTCCATGATGGACTGAAGAATGTACTAGTGCAATTAGAAGGAAAAGGAAAGCATTTAGGATAGTTAAGAAAACACATAATTTTCAAGATTTAATAGAGTATAAACAAGCACAAGCTGAGGTAAGGAGGATAATAAGGAAAGCCAGAAAACAGTATTGGATGGCTTATTGTGATGAAATTGGGAAGAATACACCAGTAGAGGAAGTATGGGGTATGATTAAGAAAATGAAAGGGATTCAAAAGTGTAATGGGTATCCAGTTTTAAGTATGGAGGGAGAAGTAGCTGTGGAGGATGGAGATAAAGTGGAAATGTTTTTAAAGGCATTTATAAAAGTAAATAGTTCAGAGAATTTGACTGAACAGAGTAGGGAAATGAGGGAGAGTGTGATGAAGGAATATCCTGATATAAAGAAGAAAAAAGAGCCTGAAGATAATTTGTTAGATGTACGATTTTCTATGAGTGAGTTAAAGAATGCAGTAAGAAGAATGAAACAATCTACTCCAGGAGTGGATGGGATTAGTTACTGTATGATGAAGCATTTTAGTGAAACATCAATGGAAGTGATTTTAACATTTTATAATAGAATATGGATAGAAGGTATAATTCCTCAAAGTTGGAAGGAAGCATTAGTTATACCTATTAAAAAGCCTGGGAAAGATCCAAGTAATCCTATAAATTATCGTCCAATAGCTTTAACTTCTCATTTATGTAAGGTAATGGAGAGAATGATAGCTGATAGATTTAATTATCATTTGGAAAAAATGAAATGGTTTTTTTCTTATCAAAGTGGGTTTAGGTGTGGTAGAGGGACTATGGATCCAATAGTATCTTTAGAAGACGAAATTAGAAAGGCATTTATAAATAAGGAGAGTGTCTTAGCTGTTTTCTTTGATATAGAAAAGGCTTATGATATGTTGTGGAAAGAGGGGTTATTAATAAAGTTACAGAAAATGAGTATAAAAGGAAGAATGTATAATTGGATAAAAGAGTTTTTAATTGGAAGAAGTATTTGAGTAAAGGTGGGTGGAGCTATATCTTTAAGTGGAGCAATTGATAATGGTACACCTCAGGGCAGTGTAATAAGTCCACTTTTATTTATTATCATGATTAACAATGTTTTCTCGAGGATTGATAGAAGTATGGGGAAATCATTGTTTGCTGATGATGGGGCTATCTGGTTTAGAGGAAAGAATATAGATTATAACATAAAGAAATTGCAAAGTGCGCTAAATGAAGTTGAAAAGTGGAAGGGGAAAATGGTTTTAAGTTTTCAGTGGAAAAAACAAAAATAATACTTTTTACTAAAACGAGGAGGAATGTGGATGTTAAGTTAAAATTATACAAAAAAGAATTAGAGCGTGTAAGTATAGTAAGATTTCTAGGAGTTTGGTTTGATAGTAGATTAACTTGGAGAGAGCATGTTGAAAAAATGGTGGGAAGATGTAAGCGTGTAGTGAATGTAATGAGATGTATTTCAGGTCAGGAATGGGGAGCAGATAGATTGGCTTTAAAAACTATATATATATATCTATGATAAGATCTATAATTGATTATGGTTGTATTGTATATGGTACTGCAAATAAATCTCATTTAATTAAATTAGAGAGAATTCAGTCTCAAGCACTAAGAATTTGCTGCAGAGCATATCCAACTTCTCCAGTTTCGGCTCTTCAGGTAGAGATGGGTGAAATGCCTTTGCATATAAGAAGACAGCAATTAATGGCATCTTATTGGGCAAATTTAAAAGGTCAGAGTGAGTAACATCCGACAAGGAAAGTAATGAGTCCTAGTTGGGAATATGAGAAGAGAGAGTGTAATAGTTTTGGATGGAGTCTGAGGAAATTGGTTAGAGATATGAGATTGGAGGAGGTTGGATATGCTCCAATAATTCCTTTATCTCGAGTACCATTATGGATCATGCCCCAACCAGAAGTATATTTAAGTTTATTAGAAAAAAGACAAAAGGAAGGTTCATATGAAACAGAAGTATATAATGTAAGGGAGTATATTGGGTCAAGATATGGGGAATATATGCACATTTTTACAGATGCTTCAAAAGATTCAAAAACTGGTAATGTGGGTTCTGCATTCATTATTCCAAAGGTTAAAGTGTATAAGAATAAAAGGATATCAGATTGTTTATCGGTGTATACCGGAGAGATGTTTGCAATAATTATGGCAATAATATAGGGAATATAGGGAAGGGAATAATAAAGGGAAGTTAAAATATCCAAGGCAGTAATATGTTCAGATTGTAGTTCAGCTCTAATAAGTTTGAAGGAGATGAAGTCAGAAACAAGACAGGATATGGTAATAGAGATAGTTCAAGAATTATGTTCAATCACACAAGCTAATTTAGAGGTACAGTTTTTGTGGGTTCCAGCTCACATTGGGTTGAGAGGTAATGAGGAGGCGGATGCATTAGCAAAAAAGGCAATAGAACGAGAAATAGTAGATATACAGATTTTATTTAGTAGGTCAGAAATTAAATCAATTATTAAAAAGAATATTCTGAAATTATGGCAGCAGTATTGGGACAATGAACTAAAAGGTAGACATATGCATCAAATACAGTCAACAGTGGGTAAAGGAAGAATATCAGGTGGGAATAGGAATGAAGAGAATATGATTACAAGACTAAGATTGGGGCATACAAGATTGAATAGCACATTGCACTTAATAAGTAAGCATCCAACAGGTTTATGTGAGGTATGTGAAGTTAGTGAAACAGTTGAACATGTAATAATGCACTGTAGGAGATATAAGGTTGAAAGGAGAGAGTTGAAGGAGGAATTAAATAATATAGGACTTAAGTTGACTATTCAAAATGTATTAAAATCAGATAGGACTATAATACATTTATTGGTAGATTATTTGGGAAGTACTGGGTTAAATAAGCGTATTTAAAATAGGTGTTTGTTTTTGTTTTTTTCCTGTCATGGGGGCTGAGAGTGGACGGAGGAGCTGAACACGCAGCGCCGGATGAAATTCGATGATGTCTCTATGCGGGTAAATAAGGGGAATTTATGTTGGGTATAAAGATATAGGAAGTGTCAATGGTCCATTTCTGCTATAGGTGGCGGTAATGCACGTATTTGTTTGCGATCCGCCGTAGAAGAAGAAGAAGAAGAAGAAGAAGAAGAAGAAGAAGAAGAAGAAGAAGAAGAAGAAGAAGAAGAAGAAGAAGAAGAGCATGCGCAGAAGAGAGAAGCGCGAGAGACGAGCTGAGATCAGTTGAAGCTGAAAGCGACGCTGTTAACGATCGTGAATGAAGGACAAAAGTGGAATATTTTCTCCGGATGCCTTATATTTCCAGTCTGCAGGTGAGAGATGTTTCTCAGATTACAGAGTTTAACATTAATTAGCTCCAGAGTTTACATGTTTAAGGACCAATGTAATGAAATGCGTTGTGTGTCCTGGTTTATTATGAGTGTAATAATATGTTGGCAGAGAGTTTTTCACAGACTCTGACTCTATTACACCAATAAAATGTGCTTAATGTGCCACTTTACTGAAGATCTCAGACATCAGCATAATGAATGAGGGGAAAACAGGGAACTTTAGGAGACAAAGAGGCTTTTCAGCAGCTCAGATAAACATGATGGTCCTGTTGTTTCTCTCAGACTTTGGACAGGAGTTGAACAAACCTTGTTTTAATGCAATTAATATCTAACTTGTATCAAAATACTCCATATTCCTGACAGAAAACATATTTTCACTTAATTTAAATGTAATTAAAGGGTCATTCCATGTCAAATCAACCATTTTACCCATTGAAAAGAATTAAGAATAGAAGGATATCAAGATATCTTTAATAATTTTAGAATAACAGGCACACAAACTTTAACAAATTTTATGGCACTCAGGTATATTCTATGCAATTGTGTTTATAGAAAAAACGAGATGCATTTCTAGTTTCAACATTATTTGTTGTTCAGATATTCCTCTGTAAAAGACAAAAGTATCAGCTGTGTGTAAAGTGACCCACGTTTGGTTTTTGGCCACTGAAAATGTGAACAATTTACTCATGAAACCACATTAAGATCTCCATATCTCTAACTTTAAAATGAAGAAACCAAAATAAATGCTTGATAAGAATCAGAATATAAGATGATTTTAGGATATCATTAATACTTCTTGAGTTACAGGCATGCAAACTTGGGGCAAAAAACACATTTTTTTTGAACAGTCACTGTTGGCATATAATGCAACAAAGATGGCTAAAGTCAACAGATTTGACTAATAGTCCTACCAATCTCTGTTTAAAAGTAAAATAAAGCTGCCATATTTTTTAAAGTCATTTTACCCTCCTGTAATTTGGCTCTGAATCTCAGGTGAAAATTGTCATATTGACCCCCCTCTAAAGAATTGTAGATTACTCAGTAAATATACATCCATGACATTTAATATTTTGGCTTTTTAGGGGTTCAAGCACGAAGTGCTGAAACCCTATTGTATTCGTTAATTTTCCCATGATGCATCATTCTCCATCTAAAACTGGATTGGCTTGCCCTTTAGGCGACAATTTTGGGAAATTTTGGGTTTTTTGAAAAACTTACTTTTGTGAACTACTCCCACAATTTTTCCCTGATTGGAACCAAACCACTGTAGAAATGTTTTTTGGAGAGAGACTATTAATAATTATGAAAAAATTTAAATTTTTCAATTCATGGTCGCTAAGGAGAAAGAAAAAGTTCAATGTGTCAGGGGCCACTTTTACTAAAATGACTATAACTTTAGGAAACTGAACAAGATATTTTCGCAAAATTCGGGTCACATGTCTATGACCTCAAACTTCGGTCACTTGAAAAATATCTTGATAATTGGTCACTTGGTGGCGCTGTAAGAGGAAAAAATGTCATGAAAATGGCTATAACCTCAACGTCCAATATAAAATACACAATGTCCCCTATTAAACAGATGACTTTTAAACCAATATACAGTATGAAAAGTAATTGTAAAATAAAATCTAACAATACTGTGCCTAATTTATTTTCATCAATCTGTGCCAAGCAATCGTCTGTCATCTGTGTTAATGCTGTGCCTGTTGAGTTTCCTTCTCAATGTGCATGCTGAAAATTATTAAACACTTACATTTGCTCACAAACTATTGTTTCCAATACTTTGCTAAGAACCATTAGCATACTTATTGATCATATTTACGTCCATTTATTTTAATGTAACTTAAAACATTATTTTCTTTTTCCTATTAATTTTCCTTGCTTAAATTCTTATTTTGCAATTGACCTCCCAGTCCTCCTTGCTCCCAGTTCTGTTGGCTGTACCCTTTGAATCTCTTATATGATTGTTTATAAGTTACTTTTGGTTTTTGAAGGGGTTACATGCTTGCTAAATAAAACATAATATTAGATTAGATTAGATTCAACTTTATTGTCATTACACAAGTACAAGTACAAGTAGTGCTGGGCGGTATACCGGTTCATACCGAATACCGGTATTTATTTTTTTTATGATATGAATTTTGATGATACCGCAATACCGGTATGTCGCTTAAACAACGTTCGGAACGCGGCGCAGCGCGTCATTGTTTGAGAGGGGACGCATTTCATTGATGCACTGTAGTAAGAGCAGTCAGAGCACAGTTGAGATCGCATTACAGCACAGCCTATGGCTGTATCCTATACTCTCATTCACTATTCCCTACGCTATCACTTTATTTGAAGGAGTGAATGAAAACGTGCGTGAAGTCGGACAACCGTTGTGTGTACATCGGCTGTACACTCGTTATTGCGGTGCAATGGGATAGAATGAGTGCACTCAATAACGTCCACTAGGGTTTCAGACACCACTAAAAAGCGCTGTGCCCTCCAAATAATGCTATATTTGAGGTTATGGGAGCGATGTCGGATTCAGCCCTTGATTATAGTGGAGAATTCAAACTACACGCGGCGCGCGAGAGAGAGCGGTTTCTGCACGTAGCGCTGCGATGAGTTTAACAACGCTCACCACATGGGTCATATAGCACTGATATAGACCGGAGCGAGCGCGTTTAAATTTTTTATGGACATATTTCATAAACTCTAGTGCTCTAGACATGAACCAGAAGCGTGTATGCGCGCATATTTCATCACGTCTTATTAAAATGAAATGTATGCACTGATTACACTGATAACCTATGTCTGATCACGAACGCGCTGACACGATGGATTATTCTGCTACACAAAAGACAATGATGTAAGTTAATAAATAAACTGACAATTCAAAGAAGAATGGGCAAAAAGTAACTGCTTTATTCTTTCTGTGTTAAACTGACGTGTGTGATTCGTTCATAGAGTGCTCTTAAATGTATTGCAAATATCCGCGTTTCTCCTCGTTTTGGCAGTTTGTTGTTATATAGGATTAGATTTTTAAAATGCTTAAGGTGCCCTCAACTCAACTTTTAATATTCAGGTGTCTGTAAGTATGATTCTGAGCGTGTTGCATGTCTGTGTTTTATTGGTTGTTGTCTCTCCACAGCATCATTTTGTAAACCTGTAGACCTATTAACTCTAGTGTGGAATTTTTCTACAATATTCACTCGTCATGACAGTAAAACAGGGCATTCTAGTCAATCTCCTGCAGTATTTCCTCTCTCAATCAGTAGAAAATGTGATTAACACCCGGTCATGCATAGGGGAAAAAATACCGTAATATACCGTGAAACCGATATAATTTAGAAAAATACCGTGATATACATTTTTGGTCATACCGCCCAGCACTAAGTACAAGGCAACGAAATGAAGTTTAGGTCTAACCAGAATATATATAAATATATCTATAAATAGAGAGATGGTTATTACTATAAACAGAATTTACAGGTGAATATGTACAGTGAGTAAATATACAGATGGCAATAAATATACAGATGGCCAGGGGCGTCGCACCCGCGGGTTTTTCTGCAGTTTTCCCGCAGTTTTGCACAAACGCTTTAGGGATGCCACTGTTCTTAAAGGGACAGTTCACCTCTAAAATTCTGTAATTATTTACTCATCTAATGTTGTTCCAAACCTGTATAAATGTATTCTCTTGAACACAGACAATTGATGGTAGCCATTGGCTTCCATATTATTTCCTACTATGGGGACTTTAATGTTAATAAAACTACAAAAGACATAGAAAAGCACTCTCTGTTCTTGACTGAAAAACATTAATACAGTAGCTTTAATAAGAATCAATGTATATTTTATAGTGAAGTCTATGTAGTGTTTTATTTTTACATTTATTCATTAAATTTCATACTTAAATGCTGCTGAGCTCTGAGCTGCCAGTGTAAGTCTTTATATATATTTATTTTATATTATACTATACACTAGGAATGTGTACAGGTTTTTCAAGTCTTATAAGCATTTTATTTCTCCTTAACTTCTTTCTGTTCCCGTCGCCTAAGAATAGAATAGCAAAAAACTGATGTGACAAGCCATCAGAACCGAACCGAACTGAACCGAACACTGTGGTTAAAAAAAACCTGAGGTATGTATATTATATATCTTGTATGTTATACCTTTTGTACCCTTCTGTCATTGTATTCATCGTTTTTATTGTTAACAATAAACCACATCCATCCCCCACACTTTTGAAAAGCTTGTTACGCCTCTGCAGATGGCGTATATTTATCTTTTTATGCATATGTGCTTAAAGGCCTTAAAATGCTTGAACCCCGATAAATGCTGCTTGCAGCTTTAATAAATATTTATGTTTTTCTTTCTTCATAAAAAATATTAACAAAATAAAAATTAAGCCAGGTCTGGTAATTCAGTATAAATTCAGTAACTTGTCTTGATTTTTCCAGATCTGGTCCTGTGGGCGTCAGTATCTCACAGTGATCACAGTTCACACCTGCAGTGAAGCCCCTCCCACCACTGAAGCCCCTCCCACAACAATTCACCAATAAATACTGGGAATATTCCCATCATCCTACAAGAGAAGGACAAACTCCAGGTGTAGCAGCTGAAATCTGTGTGACCGTTAAAGATGGAGTTTATTAAAGAGGAGATTGAAGACATGAGTTATCCTGAACCATCCAGAATGAAACATGAAGATACTGAGGAACAAATAGGTTGGTGTCCATTCTTGATTCTTCATTATTGACTGCTTTAGTAGCTGTGAAATAATAAGCAGTAAAAGTGCATCTTTTTTTAGTTTGGGCTTTCGTGTTTCAAGTCAAGTAATTTTTTTTTAATTCTGGGGAAATATACTCTTGTTCCATGTTTTTACAGGGTAAGTGTGACATCTGCTATTCTGTATTATGCATTAAAAGAAAATGCAGTACAGCCAGAAATGTCCTTACCGTTTAACTAGTTTTTTACCCTCATGCCATGTGAGATGTATACGACTTTCTTTCTTCAGATGAACACCGAAAAATAAATATTCTCTGCTTATGTAAACTCATTTGTGTTCCTAAAAGTTGACGCATCAAACCGCACGTACAGCAATAACTACAGTAATCCACACGACCCCAATGGAGGAATCAATGTCTTCTGAAGTGAAACGATACGTGCTTGTATGAAAAATACCAATATTTTAAACTGTAGACTATCGTCTCTGACCAACGGTCATCAGCACGAGCATGAGAGGGTTGAGTTCACGCTTGACGTAACTTGAAGCGTGACATTTAAATATTAAAGTTTCAATCTTAAATAAATTATTTTACTATAATTGGATTAAATGATTGGTGTCATGCTGCTGTGACTTCACCCTTTCAGGCTCACTATTGGCTGATTCAGTGGTTAAGGGCGGCCATTTTGTGTTTACATTATAGTCCTGAGTTTGTAACACTTAAGTGCCACTTTAATCAGCTGAAATCTACACTCAAAGCAGAGATAAACGTGCGATGTACGCAGGAGATTGATTCATCCACAGTGATTGACAGTTTTTGTTCTATTTCAGCAGCGAAAATAGTTTCAAACAAACACAGCAGAACCACAGCGCATCTGACATGACTGCCATAAAGTCGGCTTGACGTTCGCGAATTAGGGACCGTCTCTAAAGTTACATAAAACATTGGTATAGGCTTTACAAGTTGCTAACTTAAATGGCATTTGAAGAGAATGACTTAGTCAAAACTGACTGTAAAGTGTATAGGTGTCAGGTATGACGCACACCTTTTGGATTTTTGATATTTAATAAAATAAACTCAAATCATATGACAATATATGCTTTATTTCACTAGTGTACTGTTTGGGCTCTTACACAAAATATGCTAGACTTAAATGTGTCATAGCCACTGATCAGTGGTCATAGCTGATAGAACACTGATGAGAATATTGCTTGAGAATATTACAGAGATAATATTAGAGATTAGATATATAATAAAGATTTATGCATTGTGTTGCCATTGACGACGGCCATTATAAGGAAGGAAATCCCACAGAATAGAATCTAGCTTAAAAAAAAGTGCTTAGAGCTGCTTAATTTATTTGTTGTTTGTTGATTTTCAAATATAAAACTTGTTGAAATGTTTGTGTGCACTTTTTGAACACTTTCATCTTATTTGAACAAAACCGTGATGATATTGATAACCGTGATAATTTGGGTCACTATAATCGTGAAATTTCCATACCATTTCATCCCTAATAGGTACATATCATACTTGCCTTTTGAGAGGAGTTTATTTCAGCATCATATAAAATCAACAATAATAATAATATTAAAGTAATCACAGCTCTAGTATCGCAATAGTATCGGCATCGGCCGATATCCAAATTCAGGTATCGGGATCGGATCGGAAGTGAAAAAATGTGGATCAGTGCATCCCTAGTTTGCAGTTTCATCAGGAGAAGCAGCGTCAAGTCTCACGAGGAGTTCGAAGGCCGCGCTCCCTCTAACAGTCTCCCCACCTCCACCTATCCTACATACAATTTCTGAACAGTTCTACTGTTTTCAAGGTCTAACCTCGTCATTATTGCCATGTGGAAT
This sequence comes from Gobio gobio, assembly GCF_949357685.1. NCBI lineage: Eukaryota > Metazoa > Chordata > Actinopteri > Cypriniformes > Gobionidae > Gobio > Gobio gobio. The sequence goes on along the minus strand of NC_137107.1, from coordinate 51,840,403 downwards.
GATTCTGATTGGCTCAGAGAAAATGGACAGTCTTAGTAAATTTCCACACATTGTCAGTTAATCAGATTCACGTGCACAGATATCACTTGTTGACGCTTTCACCCCGGAATTGACCTATCGGTAAGCCCTGCCCCCCTTAGTTACTGTTGCTAACTCGGACAAACAAACGGAGTTGCTATATCTTACAATGTACAGCTGTCAGTGTGAAAACCTTATCCCAAGATGTTTTTGGACACAGATTGTAGCGTATATCCCGTCCGAATGATGGCCAAACTTAACTGATGGTTTATCAAGTTTATTGCATCGTTATTCACTCCAAAAAATCATTACATTACATTTAGTCATTTAGCAGACGCTTTTATCCAAAGCGACTTACAAATGAGGGCAATAGAAGCAGCTAGAGCAGTCAAGGGCAACAATATCAACAATATGCAAGTGCTGTAACAAGTCTCAGTTAATCTAGCACAGAACAGAATTTTTTTAATTTATTTTTTTATAAATAAATTAGACAGACAGACAATGAATAGAATGATAAGTGCTATTCTCGATTGGTCAGGTGTTGCTGGAAAAGATGTGTCTTTAGACGTTTTTTGAAAATGGCTACAGACTCGGCCGCACGAATTGAGATCGGCAGGTCATTCCACCAGGTGGAAACGGTCCAGGAAAAGGTCAGTGACAGCGATTTCATGCCTCTCTGGTATGGCACCACAAGGCGTTGTTCACTGGCAGAATGCAAGTTCCTGGAGGGTGTGTAAGTCTGAACGAGCGAGTTTAGGTATATTGGTGCAGAGCCAGTGGATGTTTTGAAGGCGAGCACCAGTGCCTTGAATTTAATGCGAGCGGCTATTGGCAGCCAGTGCAGACTGATGAAGACAGGCGTGACGTGTGCTCTCTTCGGCTCATTAAAGACCAACCTCGCCGCTGCATTCTGGATCAGTTGCAAGGGTTTGATAGTGCATGCCGGAAGGCCTGCTAGAAGAGCATTACAGTAGTCCAGTCTGGAGAGAACAAGAGCTTGTACCAGCAGTTGTGTGGCATGATCTGATAGGAAGGGTCTAATCTTCCTAATGTTGAATAGTGCAAATCTGCAGGACCGGGTTGTTGCAGTAATGTGGTCAGTGAATTTTAGCTGATCATCAATCACAACCCCAAGGTTCCTGGCTGTCCTGGACGGAGTTATGGTTGATGATCCTAGCTGAATGGAGAGATTGTGATGCAGTGCTGGTTTGGCTGAGACCACAAGCAGTTCTGTCTTTGCAAGGTTGAGTTGCAGGTGATTTTCCTTCATCCAGGCTGAAATGTCTGTTAGACAGGCCGCAATACGAACACCAACCGATGGATCATCAGGTTGAAATGAGAAGTAGAGTTGAGTGTCGTCGGCATAGCAGTGATAGGAAAAGCCATGTTTCTGAATGACCGATCCCAATGATGACATGTAGATGGAGAAGAGAAGTGGTTCAAGCACTGAGCCCTGGGGAACGCCAGTGGCCAGATGATGTGACTTAGACACTTCACCACTCCATGACACCCTGAAGGACCTACCTGAGAGATAAGACTTGAGCCACTGGAGAGCTGTTCCTGAGATGCCCATCTTCATGAGAGTTGACAGGAGGATCTGGTGATTAACTGTGTCAAAAGCAGCAGACAAATCCAGTAAGATAAGTACTGTGGATTTGGAGGCTGCTCTTGCCTGTCTCAGTGCCTCCGTAACTGAGAGCAGGGCAGTCTCAGTTGAGTGGCCGCTTTTGAAACCGGATTGGTTGATGTCCAGGAGATTGTTCTGTTCAAGAAACGTAGAGAGCTGATTAAACACAACCCGCTCAAGTGTCTTTGCAATGAAAGGTAGAAGGGATACCGGTCTGTAGTTTTCTAAAAGTGCTGGGTTTAGAGAGGGTTTTTTAAGCAGTGGGGTTACCCGAGCCAGCTTAAATGCTGGTGGGAAAGTCCCGGTGTGAAGAGAGGTGTTGACAATGTGAGTGAGTGCAGGAGTAACCAAAGAAGAAATGGCCTGAAGGAGGTGGGTGGGGATAGGATCAAGCGGACAGGTAGTGGGATGATTGGATAGGATGAGTTTGGAGACATCTGCTTCAGAGAGCAGAGAGAAGGAGGGGAGCGTGTGTGTGATGGTTGTTGAGATGTGCGTGTCAGTTTGTGGTGTGGAGAATTGGCTGCTGATGGAAGAGGTTTTGTTTGTGAAAAATGATGCAAAGTCATCAGCTGTAAGAGTTGACGAAGGAGGGGGGGGGGGGGGGACGAAGGAGGGGGGGGGGGGGGACAAAGGAGCGAAGAGAATGTTTTGAAAATTGCACGAGAGTTGGAGCAGTTGTTGATTTTGTTGTGGTAGTATGTAGTTTTAGCAGTGGAGACATTAGTAGAGAAAGAAGCGAGAAGAGACTGATACAGGGTTAGTTCAGTAGCATTTTTAGTTTTGCGCCACTTCCTCTCTGCTGCCCGGAGGCCAGAGCGATGTTAATGGAGAACATCGGACAGCCAGGGGGCAGAGGGGGTGGTGTGGGCTGGCCTGGATGAAAGGGGACAGAGGTTGTCTAAGCAGGATGTTAGAGTGGAGCAAAGAGTGTCAGTAGCACTGTTAGTGTCTAGTGCTGAGAACTGAGCAGGTGGAGGGAGTGAGGATGAAACCATAGTGGATAGACGGGAGGGAGAGAGCGAGCGTAGATTACGCTGAAAGGTGATCTGCGGAGGAGTGCGTGTTGTGTCCGGAGTCAGTATGAGGTTAAGAGTGATGAGAAGGTGATCTGAGGTGTGCAGTGGAGTAACTAAAGTGTTGTCTGTGGAGCAGTAGCGTGTGTAGATCAGGTCCAGATGGTTACCTGATTTGTGAGTAGCTGTAGTAGATACTCGCTTAAGATCAAACGAGGTCAGAAGAGTGGTGAAGTCTGCAGCCTGGGGTTTATCAAGGTGGATTTTGAAGTCACCAAGCAGTACCAGAGGAGTGCCATCCTCAGGGAAGTGAGAGAGTAAAATATCCAATTCCTCCAAGAAGTTACCCAGTTGACCTGGAGGGCGATAAATAACTACAACATGGATTTTAGCCGGGTGAGTGATAGTGATTGAGTGTGATTCAAATGAGCAGTTGCCAGATAGAGAAGGAATGGGCTCAAATTTCCAATCATTTGAGATGAGCAAACCAGTACCTCCACCCCTCCCAATCGGGCGTGGGGTGTGTGAAAAAGTGAAATTATTTGAGAGAGCAGCAGGAGTGGCAGTGTCTTCTGGTTTGATCCAGGTTTCAGTTAGAGCCATGAGACAGATGTGAATGAGCGGAAATAGATGGAATAAAGTCTGCTTTGTTTACAGCAGACTGGCAATTCCACAGACCAATTGGAATGGACATTAATGTAGCAGAGGAAATAGGTACACGTCGCAGAAAATCATCGTAAGAGCTGAACAAACAAAGCATAAGAAGTGCAAATTACACAAAAACACTCAACTATATACAACTAACAGTAAACAAACATATACACAGACCGTATGCCTTTTCGAGGGTGCAGTTAATAACTGGTAAACTTTGTATCTGCAAAACAACTCCGATAAACTGCGAGCAAGCTCTTCCTTTCGTTACCCGGAGACTATAATACCCATCAAAATAGGAGTCCTCCTTAGTAGGACAGATAATGTAGACCTTAAACATATCTAAAATGTAGGGCTGTAATCAACCAAAGAAAATCTTGGTCAACTGAAGTCCTGAAATTTTCGACTAAAAATCGACTAAAAATGAAGTTAGGGAAAAAAACGTTAAATTAATTAGCTGCACACTGTGCGCAGTACTTGGTAGCCTTGTTGTCTGCCTAAATGAATTACAAATAAACATAAAAAACTAGTAGGCTATTTGCAGTATATTAAATTGTTTTTGACCTGATTATTTTGCACTGAAATGAGTCTGACACACGAGTCTTTTGGCTCTGACAGCATTGCATCACGTGCACCTGCGCAATATCATAGAAGCCTATGATTTCCGAAAATATAGTACTATGTTGTCAACTAGTGATATCATCACAAGAACTTTTGAGTAATATGCAACATAATTTAGACAATTGTTTTTGTCATATGTATTATACTAACTGACAGACACCATCATTTCAGCCGCTCCGTGAACATAGGATCAGCTCAGCTCAGCTTCGCGGCTGAGACACGAATAGACTATTAACTTAAAGCTTTTACTCTTAAACACAAAAGGCACGTCCACTTTAATAAAAAAGGAATATTTATTAAACAAGATCAAGAGAAGAAACACTCTCACAATTAAATAAATAATAAACAGCAAACTAGCCTTCTTCAATCTGTCTCTCTTCTCCAGTGCGTTGGACTAATCCAAAAGAAATGAAAATAAGGGAGTGTTCTGAAGACACACTGTTACCTGTGAAACAGGGGTGCTCTGAAAACACCCCCATTAGCAATTGGTGCTTTCCACCTGACGAAATGAACGCGGCAAAACTGACAGTACAGATCCACTTTTGCGGCACGACTGATGATACAGATCCACTTTTGCGGCACGATTGAAGCGTGGTGTTGTGACGCTTCCCCTCATGTGTATGTTGATGGGCGTTCCTCAAGTTTACCGCTATGGGCGTGCGTTTGAGCCAGAGGGGAATGAAAAACAAAGGACCCGCGAGAGACTTATCTTCGCCAGTGGATTGGACTAATCCAAAAGAAGTGAAAACAAGAGGGGTGTTCTGACTGTTACCTGTGAAACGGGTGCTCTTAAAACACCTCCATTAGCAATTAGTGCTTTCCACCTGATGAAATGAACACGGCGCGGCAAAACTGATGAAATGGACGCGGCGCGGCAAAACTAATGAAATGAACGCGGCAAAAATCGACCAATCAGAATTTTGGTCGAGCCAGAACGTATCGACTAATAATCGACTAATCGACTGGGAGATTACAGCCCTACTAAAATGAAATTAATTTACATATAAGCAGTTTAATATGGAGAGGCACTGAAATGTAGACCTTCTTGTTTTTGACCTACAGTGTTACATGACGTGAGAACAGTTAGTTATTTCGGTTTGTATGTTAGCAGGGACTTTAATCGTAATTTAACGAGAGTATGACAAACAGAAAATCCTCTCAGGATCTCTGGAGTCAGTGTTACAGTTCCTCAGGCACGACATTTTAGCATTTTTGTAGCATAAACACCATCAAACCGATGAGAACTTCGGATTTTCCAATGCATCTCTATGGCGCTGACACCTAAAGATGTCCGAGTTCCGGTCCCAGCGCAACTGATACTCAACTGCTATTGGCTCATCTGCGTTCGAGGGGAGGGGCTTAACGATAGGTCAATTAGGCACGTAATGACCTTCCAGATTCTGGAGCAGGTGCCAGCTTGACCAGAACAACAAGCCCCTCATCTTTTAGGATGTCTGTAATCCACCTCCAATACTGATCTGTAACACAGAATACTGTTCACATACACACATACACAGTCTCTCCAAGGTTGGAGTTGGTGAGATCTGGGGCCTGTACCATGATGGTAGTTTAACAAACTCAGGGTTACAGGATTAGTTTCGAGTTGACAAAACCAAACCAATCTATTCAGGCTTTGTTGGTCCCATGATGCTGATCATCAACTTTCTCTGTCAACTCAGGCTTTGATCCTGAGTTTAGGAGTTTAGCTGTGACATCAGCAGTGAACAGCCAATCACAGGCTGTGGATCAGTGAAACTGAGATTCACTTCTCGCGGGAGAAGCAGTGAGATTGATTTCTCTCTTCTACAGAATATTACATGATTGAAAAATATTAAGAATTTAAACAAATTTACACAGAAGAAAAGAGCTGTCGAGGACAACTTTAAGAAAAATCTTATACGTCAATGCAAGTAAAAGTTATGAAGTTAGTATAGTTGATATATAGAGAGAATTGAACATTTATGCTCACATGTAATTTTTTATAGATTTAGTTGTTGAATTTAAAGCTTATTTGTATGACCTTTACAGTATATAGGCTATTTAGTTTAATATTAACAAAATGCCTATTAATGACTGATTTACTCAAATGATACATGTGTAATTGGTTAAGGGTATAATAATTTCATAAATTGTATTTAAATAATTCCAAATTATTATTATTTTAAATAAGCATTGTTAAAAGCCAGAGGCTTAAGTCTTTAATAGCCATTAGCTAGTGACCTTTAATTTGGAGTAGAAACAGAAGGAGTGTCTTTCCTGCATCAGAGGTGTGTCACTTTGCTCACAGCTGATTGGTCCAATTTCAGTTTGAGATCTCTTATCCAGAACATAACCTGCCCTGGAGCAGGTTAGCTGTGGAGCGTAAGTTACTATGGAGATGAACACTGCTAAAAGCCAAACCACTTTAATGGTACCTAAAACCCAGGATTGGCACAAACTAAGCTTAAACATATCTGGCTAGCTAGCTAAACCGGCTTCATGGTATAGGCCCCAGGTCCCAACCAGAGAAAGTTTTCCAAAACATATTGATAACATGTGCTTTTCTCTCAGTGAGAGATACAGACAATAGTACAGACCATATTCATCTTGATTCTTTAGGGTTTCAATAAAAGGAAAATAAAATCCATAATTCATCTCTGGAAGCCAGGCTAAATGAGCAATCTCTGTTACTGCATTCCTGTCGAGTTGGAGGTGTGTACTTGATGTTAAAATCAAGTGTTTTTGCCAAACATCACACACCAGGACAGACCCTCAGTCACCACTCAGAGACCAAATACACACGTTAGAAATTATAAAGGAAGAAACAATCATGGGTCCTATTGATATAAGCGAACTCATAATTGGAAAGAATCATTAAAATCATAATCATATAGGAGGATGAATATTGATTGAGGCATTGATTATACATTTAATTAGGATATATATAAATATATTGAAGCGGTAGTGGATTTCAGAATACTTTATAAAAGTCTCTTAGGGTGCGTTCACACTTGTAGTTTGGTTCGTTTGGTCCTGACCAAAAAACAAGAACAAAACATATAGTCCTGGTCCGCTTAGCGTTCACACTGGCATTTTTAACAGCGAACCTAAAGTTACCGAACCAAAGGCATAGGGAAACGCTCACAACCTGATTGGTCGGCTTTTATGACGTGTATTTCGCGATAGAGTTGCTCACCGAACATTCAGAACAATGCTGTGTGCTGGACTAAACACCATCATCTCATGCGTGTGGTTTTATCTTTACCAGCTGAGAACTCACAAGGAGCTCATCAAATGCTCAACACATTCAGAACAGCAGCAGGATTTCCTCCGGTGTGCAGAAACGCAGATCTGCATATATTGATGAGGCTCTTCACCTCTCGCTGCTCCACATTTGCCCTCTACTCATTGTGGATACAACGATCTTTAGCGTCTCACTCCGCTTGTTTGGGCTCCAGGATCCGGATGGAAGTGGACTGAGACCCGTCTCTTTAGCGGCTTGCTCCGCTTGTTTGGGCTCCAGGGTTGGGATGGAGGTGGACTGAGACCCGTCTCTTTAGCGTCTCGTCCGCTTGTTTGTGCTCCAGGGTTGGTTTGGAAGTGGACTGAGACCCGTCTTTTTAGCGTCTCGCTCCGCTTGTTTGGGTTCCAGGGTTGGGATGGAAGCGGACTGAGACCCGTCTCTTTAGCGGCTCGCTCCGCTTGTTTGGGCTCCTTAGTTGGGATGGAAGTGGACTGAGACCCGTCTCTTTAGCTGTTCGCTCCGCTTGTTTGGGCTCCAGGGTTGGGATGGAAGTGGACTGAGACCCGTCTCTTTAGCGTCTCGCTCCGCTTGTTTGGGCTCCAGGATCCGGATGGAAGTGGACTGAGACCCGTCTCTTTAGCATCTCGCTCCGCTTGTTTGGGCTCCAGGGTCCGGATGGAAGTGGACTGAGACCCGTCTCTTTAGCGTCTCGCTCCGCTTGTTTGGGCTCCAGGATCCGGATGGAAGTGGACTGAGACCCGTCTCTTTAGCGTCTCGCTCCGCTTGTTTGGGCTCCAGGATCCGGATGGAAGTGGACTGAGACCCGTCTCTTTAGCGGCTTGCTCCGCTTGTTTGGGCTCCAGGGTTGGGATGGAAGTGGACTGAGACCCGTCTCTTTAGCGTCTCGCTCCGCTTGTTTGGGCTCCAGGGTCCGGATAGAAGTGGACTGAGACCCGTCTCTTTAGCGGCTCGCTCCGCTTGTTTGGGCTCCTTAGTTGGGATGGAAGTGGACTGAGACCCGTCTCTTTAGCTGTTCGCTCCGCTTGTTTGGGCTCCAGGGTTGGGATGGAAGTGGACTGAGACCCGTCTCTTTAGCGTCTCACTCCGCTTGTTTGGGCTCCAGGATCCGGATGGAAGTGGACTGAGACCCGTCTCTTTAGCGGCTTGCTCCGCTTGTTTGGGCTCCAGGGTTGGGATGGAGGTGGACTGAGACCCGTCTCTTTAGCGTCTCGTCCGCTTGTTTGTGCTCCAGGGTTGGTTTGGAAGTGGACTGAGACCCGTCTTTTTAGCGTCTCGCTCCGCTTGTTTGGGTTCCAGGGTTGGGATGGAAGCGGACTGAGACCCGTCTCTTTAGCGGCTCGCTCCGCTTGTTTGGGCTCCTTAGTTGGGATGGAAGTGGACTGAGACCCGTCTCTTTAGCTGTTCGCTCCGCTTGTTTGGGCTCCAGGGTTGGGATGGAAGTGGACTGAGACCCGTCTCTTTAGCGTCTCGCTCCGCTTGTTTGGGCTCCAGGATCCGGATGGAAGTGGACTGAGACCCGTCTCTTTAGCGTCTCGCTCCGCTTGTTTGGGCTCCAGGATCCGGATGGAAGTGGACTGAGACCCGTCTCTTTAGCGGCTTGCTCCGCTTGTTTGGGCTCCAGGGTCCGGATAGAAGTGGACTGAGACCCGTCTCTTTAGCGGCTCGCTCCGCTTGTTTGGGCTCCTTAGTTGGGATGGAAGTGGACTGAGACCCGTCTCTTTAGCTGTTCGCTCCGCTTGTTTGGGCTCCAGGGTTGGGATGGAAGTGGACTGAGACCCGTCTCTTTAGCATCTCGCTCCGCTTGTTTGGGCTCCAGGGTCCGGATGGAAGTGGACTGAGACCCGTCTCTTTAGCGTCTCGCTCCGCTTGTTTGGGCTCCAGGATCCGGATGGAAGTGGACTGAGACCCGTCTCTTTAGCGGCTTGCTCCGCTTGTTTGGGCTCCAGGGTTGGGATGGAAGTGGACTGAGACCCGTCTCTTTAGCGTCTCGTCCGCTTGTTTGTGCTCCAGGGTTGGTTTGGAAGCGGACTGAGACCCGTCTCTTTAGCGTCTCGCTCCGCTTGTTTGGGCTCCAGGGTTGGGATGGAAGTGGACTGAGACCCGTCTCTTTAGCGGCTCGCTCCGCTTGTTTTGGGCTCCAGGGTTGGGATGGAAGTGGACTGAGACCCGTCTCTTTAGCGGCTCGCTCCGCTTGTTTGGGCTCCAGGGTTGGGATGGAAGTGGACTGAGACCCGTCTCTTTAGCGGCTCGCTCCGCTTGTTTGGGCTCCAGGGTTGGGATGGAAGTGGACTGAGACCCGTCTCTTTAGCGTCTCGCTCTGCTTGTTCGGGCTCCAGGGTTGGGATGGAAGTGGACTGAGACCCGTCTCTTTAGCGTCTCGCTCCGTTTGTTTGGGCTCCAGGGTTCTGATGGCAGCTTCACATGTGTTCAAATAAACCACACTAACCCAGCAATCGCACCAGGGTTCGCTTTAATCCAAACAAACATGACAAGTGTGAACGCACCCTTAGACAACTTTTACTGAGAATCTTTTGACACTTAAGTTAAAGCTTAAGACTGTTCTTTAGAGCATTTCTTAAGGCAAGACACTACAGGTGAATAGGGATTCTTTTTAAATTACAAGATCTCACCAGTTTATTACTGGCATAAACATAAGAAAAAAATGTGTTACACGTTTTGTGTAAATTAATGTTTAAATATGCAAATGAGGCCTAATATACTTAAATATATGCTAATTTGCCTACTTTTCCAAAAACAAAATCTGGAAATTGGAAATGACCATGTTTAAAATTCTTGGTTCTATTTGTTGACAAATTAGAGGAGAGGGCTTTTACAGAGGGGATTCTGGATATCTTATTTTGTGCTTTAGTAAATTAGAGAATACTGACAATAGCCTTTAAAAATCAATTTTCGCCATGTTTTTTGGAGTAAAAGGACCTATAACTCAGGAAAAGAGTTAAGTCCCTCTGTAAAAGCCTTCAGAATATAGTTCAGTATTAGACTGCAAAAGTTGATGCTTGTAGGTGAACTACTGAAGAGGATAATCTGCAGTGATGGGAATACCCCCACAGGAGCTGAGTTTCTCTGGCTAATTTCTCCACTGCCATAGCAGTGCTTCTCCCTCTGCTCCCGCAGGAGCTGAGTTTCTATGGCTAATTTCTCCACTGCCGCAGCAGTGCTTCTCCCTCTGATCCCGCAGGAGCTGAGTTTCTTTGGCTAATTTCTCCACTGCCGCAGCAGTGCTTCTCCCTCTGATCCCGCAGGAGCTGAGTTTCTTTGGCTAATTTCTCCTCTGCCGCAGCAGTGCTTCTCCCTCTGATCCCGCAGGAGCTGTTTCTTTGGCTAATTTCTCCTCTGCCACAGCAGTGCTTCTCCCTCTGATCCCGCAGGAGCGGAGTTTCTTTGGCTAATTTCTCCTCTGCCACAGCAGTGCTTCTTCCTCTGATCCCGCAGGAGCTGAGTTTCTCTGGCTAATTTCTCCTCTGCCGCAGCAGTGCTTCTCCCTCTGCTCCCGCAGGAGCTGAGTTTCTCTGGCTAATTTCTCCTCTGCCACAGCAGTGCTTCTTCCTCTGATCCCGCAGGAGCGGAGTTTCTTTGGCTAATTTCTCCTCTGCCACAGCAGTGCTTCTCCCTCTGCTCCCGCAGGAGCTGAGTTCCTCTGGCTATTTTCTCCACTGCCACAGCAGTGCTGTTCCCTCTGCTCTCGCAGGAGCTCAGATTCTCTGGCTAATTTCTCCACTGCCACAGCAGTGCTTCTCCCTCTGATCCCGCAGGAGCTCAGATTCTCTGGCTAATTTCTCCACTGCCACAGCAGTGCTTCTCCCTCTGATCCCGCAGGAGCGGAGTTTCTTTGGCTAATTTCTCCTCTGCCGCAGCAGTGCTTCTCCCTCTGATCCCGCAGGAGCTGAGTTTCTTTGGCTAATTTCTCCTCTGCCACAGCAGTGCTTCTCCCTCTGATCCCGCAGGAGTTGAGTTTCTTTGGCTAATTTCTCCTCTGCCGCAGCAGTGCTTCTCCCTCTGATCCCGCAGGAGTTGAGTTTCTTTGGCTAATTTCTCCTCTGCCGCAGCAGTGCTTCTCCCTCTGATCCCGCAGGAGCTGTTTCTTTGGCTAATTTCTCCTCTGCCACAGCAGTGCTTCTCCCTCTGATCCCGCAGGAGCGGAGTTTCTTTGGCTAATTTCTCCTCTGCCACAGCAGTGCTTCTTCCTCTGATCCCGCAGGAGCTGAGTTTCTCTGGCTAATTTCTCCTCTGCCACAGCAGTGCTTCTTCCTCTGATCCCGCAGGAGCTGAGTTTCTCTGGCTAATTTCTCCTCTACCGCAGCAGTGCTTCTCCCTCTGCTCCCGCAGGAGCTGAGTTCCTCTGGCTATTTTCTCCACTGCCACAGCAGTGCTGTTCCCTCTGCTCTCGCAGGAGCTCAGATTCTCTGGCTAATTTCTCCACTGCCACAGCAGTGCTTCTCCCTCTGCTCCCACAGGAGTTGAGTTTCTTTGGCTAATTTCTCCTCTGCCGCAGCAGTGCTTCTCCCTCTGATCCCGCAGGAGTTGAGTTTCTTTGGCTAATTTCTCCTCTGCCGCAGCAGTGCTTCTCCCTCTGATCCCGCAGGAGCTGTTTCTTTGGCTAATTTCTCCTCTGCCACAGCAGTGCTTCTCCCTCTGATACCGCAGGAGCGGAGTTTCTTTGGCTAATTTCTCCTCTGCCACAGCAGTGCTTCTTCCTCTGATCCCGCAGGAGCTGAGTTTCTCTGGCTAATTTCTCCTCTGCCGCAGCAGTGCTTCTCCCTCTGCTCCCGCAGGAGCTGAGTTTCTCTGGCTAATTTCTCCTCTGCCACAGCAGTGCTTCTTCCTCTGATCCCGCAGGAGCTGAGTTTCTCTGGCTAATTTCTCCTCTGCCGCAGCAGTGCTGTTCCCTCTGCTCCCGCAGGAGCTGAGTTCCTCTGGCTATTTTCTCCACTGCCACAGCAGTGCTGTTCCCTCTGCTCTCGCAGGAGCTCAGATTCTCTGGCTAATTTCTCCACTGCCACAGCAGTGCTTCTCCCTCTGCTCCCACAGGAGATCAGTTTCTCTGGATATTTTCTCCACTGCCACAGCAGTGCTTCTCCCTCTGCTCCCACAGGAGATCAGTTTCTCTGGATATTTTCTCCACTGCCACAGCAGTGCTGTTCCCTCTGCTCTCGCAGGAGATCAGTTTCTCTGGATATTTTCTCCACTTCTGCAGCAGTGCTGTTCCCTCTGCTCTCGCAGGAGCTCAGATTCTCTGGCTAATTTCTCCACTTCTGCAGCAGTGCTGTTCTCTCCCAGAACCTTCCAATCCTATGTGACCGCTTGGAGATGTTTAAAGCATTCCACTTCTCTTATAACATGCATACCCTCAAATTGTCTCTCCTTCAATCAACTCGTTTCCTATCTTAATACCGTTAAGGGCCTCCAAGTATTGCACCTTAATAATTATTTAATCAACATCATCCTCAATAAACCCGTCTCCAGCATGTTGCCCCGGTCCCTCGAATATTCCGATCTATTATGACCTCTGAACTATAAAGCTGCCAGAATAATAATAATAATACGCTGTTTGTTAATTGGCCAGAGGAGAACTGGCACCCCGACTGAGCCTGGTTTCTCCCAAGGTTTATTTTTCTCCATTAGGTCACCTAATGGGGTTTTGGTTTCCTTGCCACTGTTGCCTCTGGCTTGACGTGCTCAGTTGGGGACACTAAATTTTTCAACTAAACATCGAAATAAATCTAATTAATAAACTAAATTAACCATTTAAACTAAATTACTGATCGAATTATTGATCTAAAGCCCACACTGTCACTGTATGATAATTGAAATGAACCGATTACATCAGCGTTTTTTCCATAATGGCTATACAGCTGAATAAAATTATGCTGCTTTATTTTCCTGTTAAAAAACTGTAAAGCTGCTTTGAAACAATCTACATTGTTAAAAGCGCTATATAAATAAAGTTGACTTGACTTAACTTTCGGATGCTGCTAGAGCTCTCCTGGTCAAATGCTTATCTTTCCTCTTTTTCTGTCCAGCGAGGGCTCTCCTGGACAAACCTCTACATTTACCTTCCACCCGTCTGTCAGCGAGGCTTACCCATCCGATTGCAGTGAGTCTCGATCTCCCATCGGATGCTGTGAGAGCTCTCCTGCCGGGTGTTTCACATCTCTTTCACTGTACCATTGACCGATAGGACCCACTCACCTGATGCCAGTAAGCCGCTCCAGACAGAGGCTGGGTGGGCCCCCTCGGTCAGTCTTCCTCTTTAATTAAGACGCTCCGTTTATCGGTTGGTAGGGCTCACCCATCTGACGCCGAGAGTCTAATCTCCCGCCAGATGTGGCTTGAACCCTCCCGATTGGCCGTTTCAAAAAATTACGCGCACGTTAAATCTCGTTGCTCTGTCTTTTCCGGACGGTAGGGTTTTTTCTCGTCTGTTGCAGTGAGCCGGGCCCCCCTCAGATGTTGCAAGGGCCTTCCTGATCGGTAATTTTAATTTAAGACCGCTCCTCGTTTATCGGCCGGTAGGGTTGTTTCTCGTCTGTTGCAGTGAGCCGGGCCCCCCTCAGATGTTGCAAGGGCCTTCCCGATCGGTAATTTTAATTTAAGACCGCTCCTCGTTTATCGGCCGGTAGGGTTGTTTCTCGTCTGTTGCAGTGAGCCGGGCCCCCCTCAGATGTTGTAAGAGCCTTCCCGATCGATCATTCCAAATCAAGGTTGCTCCCAGTACATCGGCCAGTAGGACCCGTTCCGCCCGACGCTGTGAGTTGCTCCCACCAGAGGCAACACAGGCCCTCCTGGTCTAGCAACCAGGCCTATCAAAACGTCAGGCCACCAATTATCTGCGTATTTGGGGGGTTTCGTGGTGGCTGTCCGGTTATTTGCATTTTGGGGGATACTCTGGGTTCGGGCCAATTTCCGAGCCCGGAGCCCTCCCCAGGACAGCACGCCAAATACGCATAATCTTTACTCCATTTAATTTGATGTACGTGTGAACTCGTGAAGTGAAGTTTTAGTAACTAATTTCGGGAGGAGCACGTCCAGATAATTAAACCTATCTAAACAATGGAGCACGCCAGATAATGTAACCTAATCAAACCCAAGTGGAGCACCCTCAGATAATTAAACCTAATTAAACACATGTGGAGCATATCAAGCCAATCGATTTAATCAACGATAAGAGGAGTGTGTGTATATATACAGCATATTTACCTTCTTTCGTTGACTGTTTTTATTTTTAGCATCCCTCCACCACCCCATCTCCTCACTTTGATTTAATAAACTCATTAGACGTCAACACAATCCATAATAAAATACAGTCTAGTTCTAGACTATCTTCATCATGGGGGGATACTCTGGGTTCGGGCCAAAATTCCGAGCCCGGAGCCCTCCCCCGGACAGCACGCCAAATACGCATAATCTTTACTCCATTTAATTTGATGTACGTGTGAACTCTTAAAATATAATTAAATAAACACCTTAATGTGTAATGTTGACATTTTTTTTATTTTGACATGAAAGCTCACATGTTAAGGGAGCAAACTGGGCCAAAATCTCAAAATTGACCACTGCATGAAAAAACGATGTTTTAACCTGCTGTGTCTCACCTTAAAGGTTTTATAAATACAGGCCCAGATTTCTTGTTTTCTGCTGAGTTTTTTTAATTTTCACATTTAACCTCATTGAACTGATTCTGACTACTTTATATGTTTATTTTAGACCAGATGGAAGAGAAGGAGAGAAGACACAAACTAAATGATGTAAAGAAACTCTGTGACTTCAAAACTCAAGAAACAGAAGCCAAAAAGCTGCACACCTGCTCTCAGTGTGGAAAGAGTTTCACACAAAAACATCACCTTAACACACACATGAGAATTCACACTGGAGAGAAACCGTATACATGCACTCAGTGTGGAAAGAGTTTCACACGAAAACAAGACCTCATCAGACACATGAGAATTCACACTGGAGAGAAACCGTATACATGCACTCGGTGTGGAAAGAGTTTCACACGAAAACAATACCTTAACACACACATGAGTATTCACACTGGAGAGAAACCGTATACATGCACTCGGTGTGGAAAGAGTTTCACACAAAAACAAAAACTGAACACACACATGAGAATTCACACTGGAGAGAAACCGTATACATGCACTCAGTGTGGAAAGAGTTTCATACAAAAAAAAGACCTTAACACACACATGAGAATTCACACTGGAGAGAAACCGTATACATGCACTCAGTGTGGAAAGCGTTTTACTCGAGCACCAGCTCTCAGTGTTCATCTGCTCATTCACTCTGGAGAAAAACCATTTAAGTGTGATCACTGTGGTAAAGATTTTATTTCATCATCACATCTAAAAAGACACCTGATAGTTCATTCAGGTGAGAAGCCTCATGTGTGTTCTCTCTGTGGAAAGAGTTTCTCATGGCTGGACAGTTTTAAACAGCACCAGAAAACACATGATGGAGTGAGAGATCATGTGTGTTCTCTCTGTGGAAAGAGTTTTTCATGGCTGAAAAGTTTTAAACGGCACCAGAAAACACACACAGGAGTGAGAGATCATGTGTGTTCTCTCTGTGGAAAGAGTTTTTCATGGCTGAAGAGTTTTAAAGATCATCAGAAAACACACACAGGAGTGAGAGATTATGTGTGTTGTGACTGTGGGAAGAGCTTTACTACATCTAGTAATCTGAAACAGCACCAAAGAACTCATACTGGAGAGAAACCGTATACATGCACTCAGTGTGGAAAGAGTTTCACACTAAAACAAGACCTCATCAGACACATGAGAATTCACACTGGAGAGAAACCGTATACATGCACTCAGTGTGGAAAGAGTTTTACTCAAGCATCAACTCTCAGTGTTCATCTGCTCCGTCACTCTGGAGAAAAACCATTTAAGTGTGATCACTGTGGTAAAGATTTTATTTCATCATCACATCTAAAAAAACACCTGATAGTTCATTCAGGTGAGAGACCTCATGTGTGTTCTCTCTGTGGAAAGAGTTTCTCACGACTGAGCAGTTTTAAACTGCACCAAAAAACACACACACAGGAGTGAGAGATCATGTGTTGTGACTGTGGGAAGAGCTTTACTACATCTAGTCAATTGAAACCAGGGCCGGATTGGGACTCATTTTCAGCCCGGGGGTCCGTTCTTCGTACCTCGCTAACTCAGTTAGCTGGATTTGATTGTTGACGATTTGGCATGACCTTGGATTGTTTGGTTCTTCGAAGCTCATCCTGGACTTGCTGTCATAGCAACAGGTCCGTGAGCTTAAACCTGCTCATGCGGCTTATTTCATGTAAACAGGATTAGATTGCATCTTGAGGTGATACTTAACATCTGTCCCAGCCACTGCTACTTTATTACAAGAGTTCATTACTGAACCTGGGGCAATAATAATAATTTTAAATAATAATATAAACATTTTATATTGTATGGGCTATGTATATGATAATGTATAATACTATAGACAGACACTTGATTGAGCGATTTATTTGTGATGGAATAATTACTTTATATAATTTTATTTTTATTGGTTTACACACATGTTGTGCAGTTAATCTGAGCCGTGCATTAATTTAAGTGATCACGGATATTATGGGAGTGATTTGATGCAGCGCAAGAGAGGATAATTTGATCTTGACCCATAAGAAACTTGAATACTGTCACGTTACAGATCTGCTTCAAATTGAATTAAAAATTAAATTACAACATTGAAATAAAAATGTAAAGGGTGTACAAATACTGTATAAAATCATGAATATAAATAATTGGTAATCATGTTAAAAAAAAACATTTATCATTTATCAATTATAACTTTTATGTTGGTTTGGTCGTTTGGCTGTTTCCTTATAAAGGTTCAGAAATTCGTGGGTTTTTTTGTGTAATTTGTCAAGTTTTTTGCCAGGTGGTTTTTTAATTATATGATGTCATTACGTTGCTGTCTTGACGCCAGCCAATCGCTGCATTGCTGATCATGGTTTCGAGTATCGCTGCATCTGCCCTTTTCAGGGAACACAAGAACGCGCTGTGATCTTAGATCATTTAATCCAGATATTTTAATCCAATCCGCAAATTCGTTGGAAGAACCAAATTAGCCAGAGATCAGTTATCACGATTAAAAGATCTGGGATCTGTCAAATCATCTCAGATGTAATAAGCAACGTATGAAGAACGGGCCCCTGGAGTTTCATGCCTTAGACCGGCCCACTTTAGTTCACGACTGAATATATTAAAATAATGTAATTAAAACCTCAGAATATAAGTCTGCAATAGGCGCACTGTTCTCTACAGCCTTGTAGAGCCTAATTCTTTGTATTTTTGAAAAATATCATCATTTCCAATTCAGTGCAAAAACAGTAGCCTAAATTTTGCTTCACAGTGAAGATTTATTAGAACAGTAAATAACAGTATCAGTATCAGAATCTATTTTCTTTAAGAATTAGTATTCATAAATATCCAAACATTGAAATGAAGAAAAATCTAACAAAAATAAATATATAAAAAATAAAGATTAAAATAAAATGTATTGCACTTTCTAATGACAGTAGCATCTCTTTTTCAAGGAAACAGCAGCTTTACAACTTCAAATGTTTTTCACAAATATGAGAACATTAGTTAAAGAATTAAACAAGTATTGCACTGTTCATTTTTAGGCTGTTTTTTTTCTCCAGAAAACAAGACATAATTTCTTATGCCATTTCACTAGTAAATGTATCTTGAATTAAGAATAATTTATATATTTGAACTGGAAACAAGTAAGATACTAAGTAAGAAACGCATTTTTTCAGTGATAATGTTTGCTTATTCACACACTATGGTACAATAGCAGCTTACCTGTCTTTCACAGGGAGAGCATAAGTCACTTCACAACTGGGTCCTGGCTCTCTTTCTGACACTAAATTAAATTTGTTGCATTTATTTCTCACCACAAATATACCCTTTTTACAAAGCTTTCAAATCAAGTCAAGTAAGTTTATTGCTGAATCATCAGGTATCATTAATTATCTCAGGGCATTTTTCATTGAGCAGGGCTCTTTAATACTATTATTTCTTCTGAATGACAATCCTACCTGCCCATTCTGGTGTGTTGGGCTCATGACTGGAGCTTGGTAAAGTTACTGGGCCTTGCTCTTCACTGTTAGCAGCAAGGCGGCTGCTGAAGAGCTACAAGAAAAAGTTTGATACATGAACGTGGTTTGCAGACAACGTTGTTTTGCACGGTTGCTAGCATCTTGCACTGCTCCTAACTACCTTAACATTAGCTTACTTACCGGCCTCGTCGTCTTCATTTGTTTTGTTTTTTTGAGGAAAAATGTGCTCAGCTTAGAACATTTGGCCGCGTCAGTTTCCAAAGCTTTCTTCTTTTTTATTCTGGCCTTTTCAGCGCCGCCTTTGCGCTTCCTATCATCTATTTTTATCGGACTTATTTTATTTTGAGCAACTTGCAAGGTGCGGTGTCGGGGGCGGGGCCAGGGAGTCAAAAGACACTCACGTCATCATTAACCTGCAGGCTGCGAGAAAATATTAAATAAAAAAGAGTGGGACTGCAGTAAAATAATAAATAAAAAAGTGGGGCTGCTGTGAGTGCAGGCAGCCTAGGGACAGCATCCATATTTCCACCCAGTGCCATGACAACAACGGCCCTCGCGGCCAAAAAAACAGACCCGGTGCTCCCGATTAGCCAATCCGGGCCTGGCTGAAACAGCACCAAAGAATTCATACTGGAGAAAAACCTTACAAGTGCTCATATTTTCTATATATTGTAATCATTATGTTGACAACTTGTAATAAATACTTCAATGAGTTCACTGTTTCTGGCTTAAATTAATGCATTATACAGTATGGTTTTGCAGCGGTGAGCAATGTAGCCAATCACAGACATAGTTGTTGATCTCTTGAACGCAATGGCCAATCAGAATCCACCCAATGCTCAAAACACCAGAGTTTTTATGCAGCAGGCTCACGAAACCTCTCATTAACAAACAAAGTGTAGACACGATGTAAGTAAGAGATTTATTGAGCATTGTTGGCAGCTTCATTGATTATCACAGAACTTTGTGAGATGAACTGACAAAGCAACAGCGTTTTAGTGATTGTAAAGGGAGACATCTTTTATCACAGATGAACTAGGACTGTCAATCGATTAATTAAATTAAGCTATACCACGAAACAATATTAAAAGTCATAACTGGTTCCACAAGTGACCTATACACCATTGTCATAATATCCTGTCTAACATTAAATCCTTTCCGCTTTCTCAGAGGAAATAAGTGTTGCTGAGTCTTCTTATAGATACAGTTCACATGATGTGCAAAGGACAGTTTGCTGTCAATCACAGTCCCCAAATATGTAAAGGACTCAACCTGTTCCACTTCCTGCCCACCCCCAACATAAGTGGTTCAGAAAGGGCAGAAGTAGTCGTTTTTGATGGACGAACTCCCCCGCTGCACAGCTCTTTGGTCTTTCTTATATTCAGCATTAAGGAACTGTCAAGGAACCATCCAACCATAGATTCAACAAACTGCCTGTATACAGCCAGGGATTGCTTATCTATCATGCAGGCCACCAAAGCCATGTCATCCGCATATTTCAAAAGTGACATCCCCTTAATTCCACTTAATTTCAATTGTGTATATGGAAAATAAGATGGGAGATAAGTGGAACCCCAGTATTTATGATAATACTACTGGATGTATGGTCATACATTCTAACACATTGTGGTCTGTTCATTAAAAAGTCCTTAATCCATTGCACCAGACACTATCAATCTCTGAAATACTTCTTATGTAAATGGAATAAATAAGCCTTTAAATTATTGACCTAAGGCATTAAAGAATGTCTGCTGATTATGGACAAAATTGTTAGGCTGTGACAGACTTTGAGAGAGTGAGAGTGAGAGTGTGAGAGAGTGTCAATAAAAGTGTCAATACAGTGAAGAGAACAAAGGCTCTTTGCCTTTGTCAGAGAATATATATAGCCTATGTGCGTGTGTAGCCTATTTCTCTATTCACATCTTTAAAACTTGCCGTGTCATCTTTGACCCTGCAAGACATTTAAACTTTTTAAAACATAACATGACAAACATTTGTGAAATATATCACAAACAAAACAACTTGAATTACTCTGTTAATTAGTTAACTCGAACTCCCCCACCATCTAGCTTTTAAAAAAATAAGTAAATATGAGTATTCTATTGGACAATAGCCCAAGATCACTAAAGAAGAAGAAAAATCTTTTTCTATAATCTCACTTGCAAAATACTTTGAAAAATACACACGCACCACAAGAATCCAATGTGCTCCAATGTTCACAGGGCACAGCCAAATGTCCTCAATGGGAAACTACATCTGTGAAAAGTGTTCAATAACTTTGTTATGGTTCCAAAACACGTAAATAATATCTACTTTATTACTTTATGGAAAGCTATACCTTCCCTAGGCATCTGAACTGTCCAGCAAACAACGAACGTGCAACAACTGCACAAAGCTGGTGTACGTGGTTCTGGAAAAAGAAAAAAAAAAAACATTTTTTAAGTTTATAAAATTAAATGAGTGTTCCTAGATAAGTAGACATTCTATACATACCTGTTGTTTTTCAATGACCAGGTGCAGGTATGCATCAATGACCTAAATTAAGAAACATAAATGAAAACTAACTAATAAAAAAAACTAAACTTTGTTTTTGTGAGAGAGAAAAACTTTTTTCAGATGGGTGACTCTTAAAATCATGTTCTGGGTTTACAAGTAATTTAGACTACTGGCCGATTAGAAAGAAAGGCCACCCATAGCATAAGAATAAATAACTTACTTCATCAGAAAGCCACTCGGTCCCTTGCAGTGAGTGAAAAGAAGAGTCATAGAGCTTATATGGCCCAACAACTGCTTCAACCTGACCAGTGACATTTGCAGCCCAGACCTTCATTACTGAAAAAGAAAAGACAAAGTTAGTGTTGTCAATAAGTGTTGTCAACTTTACAGGGCCAACGAGCCAACATAAAATGAACTTGGCAAAATGAACGTGCCAAACATTCAAGGCCGTAGGTTTGGTCTTTACGTTAGAAGAGACAACAATCCATCCCCTACCCCCACATTGGTAGTATATAATATAAAAAATAATGTGATAGAGTTCACTGAAGTACTAGGAAGGACAATTCTGTCCTTCCAAAATATTGGTAAGAACATGTCCCTACTATCCATATGCAAAACTACGCCCTTGCAAACAGTCATCATATCAAAAGTGTACAGGACAGCTAGAGGAAGTGGATATAACTTTAAAACAATTTATAGTATCTATATTAAATAAGAAAATTGTTATATTTTGGTGGCATGCATTTAAATTTTTTTAGGCATTAAAAAAAAAAAAAATATATATATATATATATATATATATATATATATATATATATATATATATATATATATATATATATTTTTTTTTTTTTTTTTTTTTTTTTTAATGCCTAAAAAAATTTAAATGCATGCCACCAAAATATAACAATATATATATATTTTATATTTTATATATATTTATATTTTATATATATATATATATATATATATATTTTTTTTTTTACGGGGCTGTGTCTTTTTTATGATCTATTGGTTATTATGTCGACTTCCTATAAATAACGGTGATCAAAATGACCACCATGATGTAAACACTGCAAGCAAGCAACTATAACAACAACATCAAACTGGTCAGGTAGGCCAAACTGGCAACTAAGATCTGAACTGAACTGAGATCTCTGTAAATATAAAACCTTGTTCCTCTGAGATTTGGTTTACATCTGATGGTAACTTTATTGCTGGCTCTTCATCTGTTGGGGTTAATTTTACCTCCTTGATGTACCCATTTGTTTGGTCAAGCATTTTAGGGGCAACTTGAATAACAGAAGGTCTTTGTAACGCTGAATCTTCTTGGAGCTTCTCAGAATCATTTACCTTGGTGGTCACAGAATGCTGAGGGCTGAGTGTAGGTGCAACAGTGCAAGGAGACATCTTGCAAGAACTGTTACTCTCAGTAGACCCACTGGAGACTGAGATACCAGAACAGTCATCAGGCACCTTTCCAGTTTGGCCTCTTCTGTATGGTTTAATGTGCCTAATGCTATATTTAGTTTTTAAAGTAATCCCTCCAGGTTTGTTTAAAGTGACAAGTTTGCCACTAAGTCTCTCAATGATGTAGGGTCCTGAGAAGTCAGGTTCAATTCTTCCTCCTTTTCTTCCATGCTTCCTCATATTCACCAGAAGAACCTCATCACCAGCATTGTAAATCAAGTCTTTGTACTTCTTCTGGACCTTTTTAGCATATGCTTCCTTCTGTTTCTCCTGTGATTTGCCAATGTTTTCTTCTGCCTGTTTTTTGGCCTCATCTCTCTTTTTTTTTATCGGAAACTACATAATCACTAAAACTTGATTCCACAGGGAGACTGATGGTGGACAGCTAAAAAACAAGGCAATATAATTGAAGCAATATAAATTCAATTATTAACTATTTAAAATTTCACATGTGCATGTATGTAATGAAAAGTCCATGGTAGCATGAGAAGAGGTCCTTTGCTAAAAACATGGTTGTTTCCTATTCACAACAAACTGTTAGGAATATTAGTGACCCTTATTGACTGTTGGGGAACAAGGTCCAACAATTATGATCATTACCAGTTTAAGATCAAAGGTTTTATAAGTTAATCAATCCAGCATACCAATAATAAAAACAATATTTACTGTATGATTAGTTTTGTAAAAATAATAATAAAAGTTTTGCATCATCTACAACCCCAAATCAGAAAAAGTTGGGACAGTATGAAAAACGCAAAAAAAAAAAAAAGTGATTTCTAAATTAACTTTTGACTTGTATTTCATTGCAGACAATATGAACACAAAATATTTCATGTTTTGTCTGGTCAACTTCATGTCATTTGTAAATATGCATCCTTTCCTGTCATTCAGACCTGCAACACATTTCAAAAAAAGTTGGGACAGGAGCAATTTAGGGCTAGTAATGAGGTAAAATGGTTAAATAATGATGTGATTTGAAACAGGTGATTGTAATTATGATTTGGTACAAAAGCAGCATCCAAGAAAGGTCTAATCCTTTAGGAGCAAAGATGGGCCGAGGATCGCCAGTTTGCCAACAAATACGTGAGAAAATTATCGAAATGTTTAAAAACAATGTTCCTCAAAGAAAGATAGGAAGAGATTTGGATATTTCACATTCAACAGTGCATAACATAATTAAAATTTAGAAATCACTTTTTTTTTTTTGCGTTTTCCATACTGTCCCAACTTTTTCTGATTTGGGGTTGTACTACAGTACCCATTAGAAATGATTTCAAGGCTAAATTTACTTTAAGCACAATTCTTCTGACATAGGCTAGTATGACAAAATTGCTGAAATTAATGACTCCATAAGCGTTTACATTTATGCATTTTAGCATAATTTTAAATGATCAGTATTAAAGTGATATAGGTTTAGCCTAGGTTTAACCTCATTTGACCTTAAGCGAGTATCTACTGCAGCTACTCACAAATCAGGTAATCATCTGGACCTTATCTACACGCGCTACTGCTCCACCGACGACCCTTTAGTTACTCCATTGCACACCTCTGATCACTTTCTCATCACTCTTAACCTCCTACTGACTCCTGACACAACACACACTCCTCCCCAGATCACCTTTCGGCGTAATCTACGCTCACTCTCTCCCTCCCGTCTATCCACTATGGTTTCATCCTCACTCCCTCCACCTGCTCAGTTCTCAGCACTGGACACAAACAGTGCTACTGACACTCTTTGCTCCACTCTAACATCTTGCTTGGACAACCTCTGTCCCGTTTCAACCAGGCCAGCCCGCACCACTCCCTCTGCCCCCTGGCTGTCTGATGTTCTCCGCGAACATCGTTCTGGGCTCCGGGCGGCAGAGAGGAAGTGGCGAAAAACTAAAAACACTACTGACCTGACCCTGTATCAGTCTCTCCTTGCTTCTTTCTCTGCTAATGTCTCCACTGCTAAATCTACATACTACCACAACAAAATCAACAACTGCTCTGACTCTCGTGCACTTTTCAGAACATTCTCTTCACTCCTTTGTCCTCCTCCCCCCCCTCCTTCATCAACTCTTACAGCTGGCGACTTTGCATCATTTTTCACAAATAAAATCTCTTCCATCAGCAGCCAATTCTCCGCACCACAAACCGACACGCACATCTCAACAACCATCACACATACGCTCCCCTCTTTTTCTCTGCTCTCTGAAGCTGACATCTCCAAACTCATCCTTTCCAACCACCCCACTACCTGTCCACTTGACCCTATCCCCACTCACCTCCTTCAGGCCATCTCTTCTTCTGTTACTCCTGCACTCACTCACATTGTCAACACCTCTCTTCACACCGGGACTTTCCCCACAGCATTTAAGCAGGCTCGGGTAACCCCACTGCTTAAGAAACCCTCTCTGAACCCAGCACTTTTAGAAAACTACAGACCGGTATCCCTTCTGCCTTTCATTGCAAAGACACTCGAGCGAGTTGTTTTTAACCAGCTCTCTACGTTTCTTGAACAGAACAACCTCCTGGATATCAACCAATCTGGCTTCAAAAGTGGCCACTCAACTGAGACTGCCCTGCTCTCGGTTACTGAAGCACTGAGACAGGCAAGAGCGGCTTCCAAATCCACAGTACTTATCTTACTGGATTTGTCTGCTGCTTTTGACACAGTTAACCACCAGATACTCCTGTCAACTCTCATGGAGATGGGCATCTCAGGTACTGCTCTCCAGTGGCTCAAGTCTTACCTCTCAGGTAGGTCCTTCAGAGTGTCATGGAGAGGTGAAGTGTCTAAGTCACATCATCTAGCCACTGGAGTTCCCCAGGGCTCAGTGCTTGGACCACTTCTCTTCTCCATCTACATGTCATCACTGGGAACTGTCATTCAGAAACATGGCTTTTCCTATCATTGCTATGCTGACGACACTCAACTCTACTTCTCATTTCAACCAGATGATCCCACGGTTGGTGGTCGTATCGCTGCCTGCCTAACAGACATTTCTGCCTGGATGAAGGAACATCACCTGCAACTCAACCTTCCAAAGACAGAACTGCTTGTGGTCTCAGCCAACCCAGCACTTCACCATAATCTCTCCATTCAGCTAGGATCATCAACCATAACTCCGTCCAGGACAGCCAGGAATCTTGGAGTTGTGATTGATGATCAGCTAAAATTCACTGACCACATTACTGCAACATCCCGGGCCTGCAGATTTGCGTTATACAATATTAGGAGGATCAGACCCTTCCTATCAGAGCAGGCCACACAACTCCTGGTCCAAGCTCTTGTTCTCTCCAGACTGGACTATTGTAATGCTCTTCTAGCGGGCCTTTCGGCATGCACTATCAAACCCTTGCAACTGATCCAGAATGCAGCGGCAAGGGTGGTCTTTAACGAGCCGAAGAGAGCGCACGTCACGCCTCTCTTCATCAGTCTCCACTGGCTGCCAATAGCTGCTCGCATCAAATTCAAGTCACTGGTGCTCGCCTTCAAAGCAACCACTGGCTCTGCACCAATATACCTAAACTCGCTTGTTCAGACTTACACACCCTCCAGGAGCTTACGGTCTGCCAGTGAACGACGCCTTGTAGTGCCATACCAAAGAGGCATGAAATCACTCTCACGGACCTTTTCCTGGACTGCCCCCACCTGGTGGAATAACCTGCCTATCTCAATTCGAGCCGCCGAGTCTGTAGCCATTTTCAAAAAACGGCTAAAGACACGTCTTTTCCAGCAGCACCTAACCAATCAAGAATAGCACTTAACATTCCATTCGATTCATTTTCTGTCTGTCTAATTTATTTAAAAAAAAAAAAAAAAAAAAGTTGTGTGTTCTGTGTTAGATTAACTGAGACTTGTTACAGCACTTGCATACTGTAGCCCTTGACCGTTCTAGTTGCTTCTATTGCTCTCATTTGTAAGTCGCTTTGGATAAAAGCGTCTGCTAAATGACTAAATGTAAATGTAAATGTAGCCTCAATGTCTTTGTTTTTAGATTTTCAAGAGTTGTTATATTTTCCTTTGCACATACAGTACATGTATTCAACTACTGTTTTAAGGTAATTTTAAATTATAAGCACAATCACCGGCATTTCAACAAGAATCTCTGTAGGGAACACTGCCTCTCTCCCATACATTAAAAGAAAAGGGGAGTGTTTTGTGGTGGTGTGGACATTTGATCTTAAAGAAAACAAGGTGGCATCCAGATAGACATCCCAATCATTCTGCTGGTCGTTAACCAATTTCTTGAGGGCTCTAAAATGAAACATAAGGGGGAAAGTTTTTTTTTTAAAGGTATATAAACTTGGCGTATGAAAATCTTTTTACGGAAGACATTTATAACTTAGTTGGTGCCTTGAAGTGGAAGATAGGTCAAAAAATGTCATGGGGGGGGGGGGGGGGGGGTGCCTTAACTTTTCCTGACCTAGGTACATACAATAATAAAACTTACCGTTTAATGTTGTCATTGGTCTTTTCATCCAGGCCATTAGTTTGAGGATGATAAGCTGCTGTCACACTTCTTTTGATGCAAAACAAATCACAAAGCCGGTGGTTAAGCTTAAAAAATAAAGGAAAAAAATGACTGAGTAAATTGGTGAAAAGCTCCTTAAAACAGTAGTTGAATACATGTACTGTATGTGCAAAGGAAAATATAACAACTCTTGAAAATCTAAAAACAAAGACATTGAGGCTTGTGTGTATTCATATGTGTGTATGTGTGTATTCATATTTTACACTAAAACAATCAAATCATATGCCCCGCCGATATCTAGACTAAGGTTTTCATGAAAAATGATCAATGGTGCTAGCTGGCTTTGTATGAATGTGACCGTAAACGGTTCTCATTACTGCTATATATTTTGGTATAATAACAATTACCATAAATAGTAAAAAACTTACCTCACATTAAGAAGTTTTCATGCAAGTAGTAAAAAATGATGGGCGTATTGTTCAGCGTGACAAAATTGACGCAATATTGATGTGCGCATGCGCAGTAAACCCTGGTAGGATAATCTGACGGGTAGGATGGAATGTCAGGACAGTTTAAGCCTGTTTAAGAATATGCGGCCCCTTTAAGAAAAATGACGCGCTGAGCATGCGCAGAAGAGAGAAGTGCTAGAGACGAGCTGAGATCAGTTGAAGCTGAAAGCGACGCTGTTAACGATCGTGAATGAAGGACAAAAGTGGAATATTTTCTCCGGATGCCTTATATTTCCAGTCTGCAGGTGAGAGATGTTTCTCAGATTACAGAGTTTAACATTAATCAGCTCCAGAGTTTACATGTTTAAGGACCAATGTAATGAAATGCGTTGTGTGTCCTGGTTTATTATGAGTGTAATAATATGTTGGCAGAGAGTTTTTCACAGACTCTGACTCTATTACACCAATAAAATGTGCTTAATGTGCCACTTTACAGAAGATCTCAGATATCAGCATAATGAATGAGGGGAAAACAGGGAGCTTTAGGAGACAAAGAGGCTTTTCAGCAGCTCAGATAAACATGATGGTCCTGTTGTTTCTCTCAGACTCTGGACAGGAGTTCAACAAACCTTGTTTTAAATGCAATTAATATCTAACTTGTATCAAAATACTCCATATTCCTGACAGAAAACGTGTTCACTTCATTTAAATGGTCATTCCATGTCAAATCAACAATTTTACCCATTGAAAAAAAATAAGAATAGAAGGATATCAAGATATCTTTCATATTTTTAGAGTGACAGGCACATAAACTTTGGAAAAATAATATTTATGGCACTCAGGTATATTATATGCAATTGTGTTTAAAGAAAAAATGAGATCCATTTCTAGTTTCAACATTATTTGTTGTTCAGATATTCCTCTGTAAAAGACAAAAGTATCAGCTGTGTCACAGTGTGTAAAGTGACTGTTGGAAATCGCCGTTTCCTCCCCAGTTCTTTGGTTTGTCAATAAGTAGACGCAAGAGATTCAGTAAAAGTATAAAAGTAACTTGAAAGTTTAATAAAGCAAAATCAGATCAGCTTCTGAGCTCAGGATTACAGAACAGCAATATCAATAATGACATACGGGCCGTCCGTAATGTCTCACAAGGCTAAGTATGCAGTTTTTATTCTTGTGTTGGTGACGCCTTTCTCCTGGTTCGATGGACACCTTCCAATGGCCTTTGCTCCTCTCGACCTCCCCTATTTGGCATCTGCACACAAAAACATACCAAGCATAGCCGCTCCCCCACTGCCAGTTCAAGGTTTCAAATACTTTCGCTATCAGAGCGTGCCTCTAGTTAATTCATATGGTGACTGGCTTTAGTCACCATAGGCCTCTGCTGTAAGTGGTTACACAAGCATATTAAAAGATTCCAAACATTTTGTAATATACCAAACATAGTTAACCTTTTTAGATAACACATAATTGTCCCATAAAACATAATTATCCCACAATTCCCTCTCTTGATCTCAACGAGATCACTCCATATCTAACATCTCTGGTATATTTTCGTCCTCATCCTCCCTAGCTGCTAGCAGGGGCATTTGGTATGGAGGTGGGGCTCCCTTTTTCTCTATGGCGGTCACTATCAGCCGATTGACCAGACTTCTCATGCATGGTATACAGTAACATCCACAGGTAACTAATATCCCCAGGAAAATACCTAGTGACGTAAAGATGGATATTATCACACCTTTCCAGGTCCCAAACATGTCCTCCATCCATTTGGTCATCACACTATCTGTCCCTGAGCTTGCCTTCATTTCTTCAGAGAGCTCCCTTAACCCCTCCAATGCCCTAGACACAGATCCATCAGGTGCAGTGTTGTTTGGGATAATTGTACAACATGTATCTCGAAACATTGAACACACACCCCCCTTCTCGGTGAGCAACATGTCCAGGGCCAACCTGTTCTGGATTGCCATCAGTGAAGTAGCAGCCAGTTGTTCTTTGAGCCCTTCGACTGCATCACGAGTTAAGTTGGTTAGTTTCTGCACATTATAGTGAATGTAGTTAATTCTGTCAACATTTTTGTTGGGGGTGACGGGGAAGATGCTGGACACTATGGGGATGTTTTCTAAACCTGCCTTTATCTGATCTGCGAGTTTATATTCATTTGGTACTCCCCTGGGAACTCCTATCGCGTCTATGTATGTGGGGCTATCTTTGGTCAGATCAAAACTATTGGGGATCGCCCTCTTCTTTCTCGAGGTCTGGTTTCCTTCAATGGGTCTATTCCCTATCATTATCAAAGGTGCGGCCACCCTTACCATAGCACACAGACCTTCCATGGTTTTGTCAATCCTAGTCAGCACAATTTTTTCTCCACATGCGTAGTACAATCCCTCCCTAGCCCAGGTCCCTATCTTTGAGTGTCCATTTTGAACTATTTGTTCGCACCACTTTGTCTCAAACGATCCTACATATGTTTTTGACTTTGTGGTTGAGGAAAAATTAAAACAAGTTTAATTTCCCTCTCTTCTTATTAGGGATACCCCCAGTGATATTCTGTTAGCAGCAGCGGGGTACAAATTGCTTAAGATAGTACAATTAGGGGGATAACGTTGTTTTGTCATATTTAAGATACAATTATACCCCCACGAGTCAGTTGCATGCAAGGGGGCTGGTTCAGTGTTCAACTGAGGCCTTCCTGCTGCACACGCTACACACCCTTCGAATCCTGCTGCTCTGGCTGCCTCACTTACCCATTCTAACCACAAATTGCTGTCATAATATCCTGTTTCCATGGTCAGCACATCTAATGGTGTTAATCTGCTATAATCAATGCTTTTAATTGTTTTGCTAGGGCCTTTGGTTAGGTTTTTACTTGTTGGTTCTGAGGTGGGTTCTGGTTCCTGGAGTTCTATCATTATCATTCCCAAGGGATCTCTTCCCGAGACATCTACACCTAGAGTTATGTATGTTTCTTTTTGATCATTTCCATGTTTCAATGAGATCCTTAACGTGTTTTTCCAATTTCCCCAACTACGCTCAGAGCCGATCAGCCCTATACGTTCACTACGCAAGCTGCGTAGGGCCCCGCAAATTACTCAAGGCCCCGCCTCCTCCCGTGTCATAGCGCGTCACGTCACCGTCAATTAATGTTTACAACATCCATGACAAAATTAAGCGAAACTATCCTTCTGGTCATGAAAAGAGGAAAAAAAAAAAACCCATGGAAGTGAACTGCGGGAACAACAATCAGGTAAACTTGTCTTCTCTCTAAGTTTGATGTCAGCAAAGTAAAATTTATGTGCATTTCTGTTGTGTTTTTTCGGTCTTGCTAACCTAGCTGTACAGGCAGGCAGTGCATCTCTTGCATCACTTTGTGCCTGACAAAAGTGAGAGTACAATACAATTATTTATTACGTTTGTTTTTGATAAACGACAAAGTGCAACGGTGTTTGTTTACTGCAGCTCGGAAAAGATAACCGCGTCGCGTGTGTTATCATGCGTTCATTCATATGCACGAAATGAAATGCACATTTTTCAAGCAGAAATATATGTGGAGACCAGACAGACTGTACAATATATGGGCGTGAATGATGGCACTCCTCATCAAAAGTGCACATTATACATACATACTTTTAAAACAAGACACTGATTATCTAGTCTCAGTCAATGTGTAGTTAAAAACTCTATACAACTGCACTGCACTAATTATGCAAGATGGAAAGCAATGTATTGATAATTTGACAGTGATTGACTTGATTTATAGGCTATATTGAATTTAAATGTTGATTAGCTGGACATACTGGTCAATGTGTGGATGCACATCCCTCAGTTAATAATAACCATAAATCAAGAATTGCTTCACCATATGTATTACAAAAATAAAAAAAAACTTTAACATGCTATGGCAAGCCATTTTAGCTTTTATTCATTCACAGTTTATGCATTTTTGATATCAAGCATTACATTTTTTTACTATTTGCAATGTGAATTCTTGATTATTTTTTACTAATAATTAGTCAATAATAGCTAATACTAATAATATTAAATAAAATAGACTGGTGTTGCCCATACTGATGCCGAAAATGCCCAGGCTGTAGAGAGAACCTAAGTTAATCCCAAAAGCCAAAGCTCAGAGTTATAATTTATTATTTTCTTCTTATTTATGTTTACGTTAATATTCACTTACTTAATAATATTCACTTGTTATCTTAATATTCTATAGGAAATACTCTATTCAATAAATATTGTTTGTTTGAACCTCATTCTGTATTGCGACTGTTTTGTTTAAAGGAGGGAGGATTGTATTGGGATCACTGAAGTGTCTGGTGTGACTGTGTGGCAATGGCAAAATAGCTTACGGCGTCACGGGTCAGTTAGAGGGCCCCTTAGCAGAATTTTGCTTAGGGCCCCAGGGAGGTCAGGATCGGCACTGACTACGCTGGTACCCTCGAAATAATTTCAGCCTATGATGTATGTGATCTGGTTTGGTCAAAGGGCTGTTAGTGAGAACTGTCTTGGTATACCCTGGTTTTGTCATCCAATTTACATCATGCCATGTGTGGCACCATGGTACTGGTGTGGCAGAGGTGGATGGCCATAAACATCCGTATATGTCATAACCCCTCCATCTCATCGGATCTTTGCCACAATCTATCACTTGGCAGAGGTCAAACTCCCACAGTCCGTCCTTTCCCTTCACCCTCTCTAGAGTTAGTTTTGCTCCATTTTTTCCTCCTTGTTTTACCAGACTGTTACCTCTCTTATGTCTATTTTCCTGTTCCCCTATTCCCCACAGTATTACTCCTACACAGATCAACACACCCACCGTCCAACATGTATATAAGGTGAGAGATGTTTCTCAGATTACAGAGTTTAACATTAATCAGCTCCAGAGTTTACATGTTTAAGGACCAATGTAATGAAATGCGTTGTGTGTCCTGGTTTATTATGAGTGTAATAATATGTTGGCAGAGAGTTTTTCACAGACTCTGACTCTATTACACCAATAAAATGTGCTTAATGTGCCACTTTACAGAAGATCTCAGACATCAGCATAATGAATGAGGGGAAAACAGGGAACTTTAGGAGCAAAGAGGCTTTTCAGCAGCTCAGATAAACATGATGGTCCTGTTGTTTCTCTCAGACTTTGGACAGGAGTTCAACAAACCTTGTTTTAAATGCAATTAATATCTAACTTGTATCAAAAGTACTCCATATTCCTAATGTAATTATGTAAGGGTCATTCAATGTCAAATCAACAATTTTACCCATTGAAAAGAATATAGAATAGAATATCAAGAAATCTTTAATAATTTTAGAATAACAGGCACACAAACTTTAACAAATTGTATGGCACTCAGGTAAATTCTATGCAATTGTGTTTATAGAAAAAACGAGATGCATTTCTAGTTTCAACATTATTTGTTGTTCAGATATTCCTCTGTAAAAGACAAAAGTATCAGCTGTGTGTAAAGTGACCCACGTTTGGTTTTTGGCCACTGAAAATGTGAACAATTGACCAATTTACTTATGAAACCACATTAAGATCTCTATATCTCTGCATTTTACCATATGGAGCCTTTAAAATGAGGAAACCAAAAGAAATGCTTGATAAGAACCAGAATATAAGAGGATTTTAGCATATCATTAATACTTCTTGAGTTACAGGCATGCAAACTTGGGGCAAAAAACAACTTTTTTTGAACAGTCACTGTTGGCATATAATGCAACAAAGATTGCTAAAGTCGACAGATTTTACTAATAGTCCTACCAATCTCTGTTTAAAAGTAAAATAAAGCTGCCATCTTTTTTTAAGTCGTTTTTAACCTCCTGTAATTTGGCTCCGAATCTCCGAAACATCCATGACATTTAATATTTTGGCTTTCATTAATATTTATGTTTTTCTTTCTTCATAAAAAATATTAACAAAATAAAAATTAAGCCAGGTCTGGTCAACTCAGAATAAATTCAGTAATTTGTCTTTGATTTTTCCAGATCTGGTCCTGTGGGCGTCAGTATCTTGATTCTTCATTATTGACTGCTTTAGTAGCTGTGAAATAATAACCAGTATATGGATGATAAATGATAGAAAAATGCATCTAAATGATCATATTCAATCAGTTTTAATCGTAGTGAATGACAGAACTGACATTTGCACATTAAAGATACTTAAACACTTTACAATAAGTTCTCATTTGTTAACATTAGTTAATGTATTAACTAACAATCAACAATACATTTTTACAATATTTATCAATCTTTGTTAATGTTAGTTAATATAAATCCAGCTGTTCATTGTTGGTTCACGTTACTTGTAACAAATGTTAACAAATACAACTTTTGTAAATGTTGAAATTAACAATAAGTAAGATTTAGAGATGCACCGTTGTATGATTTTTGATCGATAAATGTCTGCTGCATAATCCAAGATCATAATGTAATATTCCTGCTGCGCTGCTGTCTGCGTTTTAATGTTAATCAAACAACAAAAGACCAACAAAAAAAATCGCTCACTACTCTTGACTAAATAACTTTCATAAGAGTAATTTCCTCGATGCAGAAAACTAGGGTTGCCAACTTCTGGAAAAGAAAATAAGGGACAATCGTGGTTCTTTAGGAAAATAAGGGACAGAATAAGGGACACTCAAAATATTTGTACTGTACCACACAGTGCATGTCATTTCAGTATCTGCAGTTAAGTGTGTGTTTAAAATGTTCTCAGACAAACACATTTGGGTCATTCTGTGTCAAAATCAACCACATTTCAGAAACTTTCCTGGCTCAAATTTTTTATTTTGTTAATTTTGTTTCCGAAGAAAGGCAAACATAGATGACTAAAAAAGACAAAATATTTTGATGGATGTATATTTACTGAGTAATTCGATATTTTGTAGTGTGGGTCAGAATGATAATTTTCACAGGGGTGTAAAAGTGGCTTTAGAAAGATGGCAGCATCATTGTATTTTTACAGAGATTGGCAGGTCTGTTGGG
This sequence comes from Gobio gobio, assembly GCF_949357685.1. Lineage (NCBI taxonomy): Eukaryota > Metazoa > Chordata > Actinopteri > Cypriniformes > Gobionidae > Gobio > Gobio gobio. The sequence continues at coordinate 51,806,248 of NC_137107.1, read as the reverse complement.
TAAATCTGTTGACTTCAGCAATCTTTGTTGCATTATATGCCAAAGGTGACAGTTCAAAAATGGGAAAAAGCACTTGTGTGTTTTTTTTTTTAATCAAAGTTTACATGCCTGTAACTCATTTTGAAGATACCTTAAATAATATCCTTTTAGATTCAAATTCTTAAAAAACTTTTCTATTTCTAAGGCCCAAACATTTCCAGAGCGACAGGATCTCAGTGTGGCTCCATGAGGACATTGGTACACATTTTCAATGGTCGGACATTTTCTGAACAACAGATAATGTTGAAACTGAAATGTATCTCTTTTTCTATCAACACAACTGAACATTCCTGTCTGAGTGCCATCAATATTTTTTCCCATTATGTGGCTGTAACTCTAAAAGTATTAAATATATCTCAATATCTTATTCTTAATAAACTTTTCTTTTCAAACAAATGATTTGGACGCACGGCCTCTCTGCCAAGGCAGCTCCATGACTTCCAACAGCTCCCCGTACAGGGTTTTTCCTGCATAGAGAATTACTAGTTTCTGCATGTTCTAATAGGTGATATTGTTTCTAGTCATGAAACATGTCTGTGTTGCCTGACTTTGACATATATCTTCAGCACAGTTTGCAGTGAGTGCAGTATTAGTGAAGTTCCAAACGTAATTTAGGGAGGAGCGAGCCCATCTAATCTTCCAATCAACAGCCAACAGCCAGAGTATATAAACAGCTGCTCAGTCTCCGATGTTCCAGCATCCCACCTCCTCCCCAAACTCCACCTTTATCTGAGGTACCTTGCCCTACATAATCATTTAGTCACTATGGGGGTATTTCAGAGCTCGAGTTGAAACTGCTTCATCGAGCCCCTCATCAGTAGACAGTAAGCCAAAGAACCCCCTAGTGTCACAGGATTGCAAATGCAATTCAAATTTTTGTTCATTTACATTTCTTAATTTTTATTATTTGTAATAAACACTTTAAGTGGCCAATAAAAAGTATTATATGTTGAATTATGTTGTTAAAACATACACAAGGTCATACTGTGACCGTTGTGGTGTGTGCGTACTGCGTATATAGAATAGTAGAGCGGTAATAGGCAGGAGAGGAGTGGAGAGCGCCTTTCTAACGAGTTTCTGTTCATGAGCGCCGCGCACTCAACCCAGAATATAGGCCCATCTGAAATAAGTAGGGCCGCCCCAACTAAAGTGTTTTTTCTAGTTTAGCCATTGTTCACGCTGCCCTGGCGCCTCCATGTCATTGTCTGCTATATTTGCTTATTATTTATTAAATCCAGGTAATTGGTTGATAAAACATTGATTAAAATATAAGATACAATTTATATAAAACGAAATTCACTTTAAAGAAAGGCTTTCAACACAACAAAACTTAATGAAGCAGTCAAAATTATTTCTAACCCCCATGACATATTCTGACATATTGCGCATCTTTGTCCTGTTCACTTTTCTTAATCAACGTAAATTAAATAAAAAAAAATTACATTATAATATTTAAACATATGAAACGAAATATGTGTTTGATGGCTACAACAAATATAGTAGGCTACAATACAGAGAAATGTAATGTCGGAGCCCACATGGTTTTACCGGTGAGCGATTCATGAGTGGAGCTCCACTTCGCTCACATGTTCTGGTTGGGTAGGCAGGTTTTTTGTATTCATTTTTAATTTTTCTATTTCCTGTCGCTGTGAGGCTCTTTTACTGTAGGTTATATGGCAGTGTAAACAGCTAAATAACCCTTTTATTTAAAGGTTTAATGTAGGCCATAGTAGTCCATAGCATTACGATTGCAAGAATGTTGGACTCGCACTGTTTAAATCCGGCCAGACTGATTTGCTGAAATCAAAATGCGAACAGTGAAGGAGATTTGCCGTTAGCGCGAGCCACTTGCTGTGAAGCGGGAGCGACCAGCCAGCAAATCAAACAATGATTTTTGATGAGTTGCTCAAAAAAAGTATTGCAGATCATAACTGCTTACTTATTTTTAGGTTTTGCATTTGAATACATTTAGACATGATCAAACACTAGATTTCTTTAAATGTGAAATTTTAAAACATTAATAACTTGCATCCTAATATTTTTAATGATACTTATACAAGCACACACAAGCGAATATTAATGAATGTGAGCAAAAATCATTTAAAATAGTTTGAAATAGTGCTAAAAAGGCAAACTTATTTTTCCTTATATGTACAGTAGGCTATATACATATGAATTGATACTGAATCAAGATCGAAATAAATCGATATTTGTGCCAATCACCAACTCCAAATTCCTCGCCCACCAGCACAAATTGGTTTCTAATCTGTGGGAAACACTGAACACTACTAATTTATTTTATCACCTGCGCAAGAACCACGAAAAAGAATACAGAGAGAGTCAATGAGCAAAAGCAGCGTCGAGTGGTGGCATAAGTGCTCAAAACAAACTCCAGACACAAACGCTGCAACAGGCTTTTATGCTCTATAAGAATACTACTTGGAAACATCTTTACACCTACATGATGCTGCAAGAGAAGTCTGGGTGGTGTTACTGTTAAAAGTTGGCTGCTGCTATATGTTGAAATATTTTAGTGGCAGGTGTTAACTTTACCAACAGTCTTGCTTGGAAAAAAAGGTTCTAAATAAAATAAAAATTTAGTCCATACTACCTTTATTTGTTTTGTATATCATTTCAAACTGCATTTCCACATTGCAATTTTGTATAGACTATTCATAAACTGAATTAACAGAAAAATTGCTATATCGTTATCGGGATATCAAATGAGCTATATCGGGATATGAAATTTTGGCCATATCGCCCAGCCCTAGTGTCCCATGTCTTGTCATTAGTCCATGTGTATTTAAGCCCTCATGTTTGCCATGTGTCCTTGTCTTCCGTCTGGACCCCACCCTTCTTATTAACTGATTATTGTTTAATTGGCCCCACCTGCTTCCCTCCTGATTTGTGCCCTTTATAGTCTCGTTAGCTGTGTCCCAAAGTGAAGGGTGCGCACTTCGAAGGCCAGGCCAGGCCAGGCCACGCCTTCGAAGTGCACGAAGGGCGAACCGAGGGACAGGGTTGCCAGGTCTGCACAACAAAACCCCTCCAATTGCGAATCAAAAGTAGCGGAATCCTCCTTGAACTGCCACCTTAACGTGGTGGAGGGGTTTGAGTACCCGAATGAACCTAGGAGCTATGTTGTCCGGGGCTATATGCCCCTGGTTGGGTCTCCCAAGGCAAACAGGTCCTAGGGGACGGGTCAGACTAAGAGCAGTTCAAAAACCCCTTATGATGACAAAAAAAAGGAGGACCGTGACGTCGCCCGGTACGGCGCAGCCGGGGCCCCACCCTGGAGCCAGGCCTGGGGTTGGGGCTCGTATGCGAGCGCCTGGTGGCCGGGCCTTCCCCCACGGGGTCCGGCCGGGCTCAGCCCGAAGGAGCGACGTGGGGACACCTTCCCGTGGGCCCACCACTAACAGGAGGGACCGTAAGGGGCCGGTGCGGAGAAGATCGGGCGGCAGTCGAAGGCAGGAGCCTAGACAACCCGATCCCTGGACACGGAAACTGGCTCTTGGGACATGGAATGTCACCTCACTGGCGGGGAAGGAGCCTGAGATTGTGCGTGAGGTTGAGAGGTTCCGACTAGAGATAGTCGGAATCACCTCTACGCACGGCTTGGGCTCTGGAACCACACTCGAGTTGCCCATGGTGAGAGGCGGCGGGCTGGTGTGGGTTTGCTTATAGCCCCCCAGCTCTGCCGCCATGTGTTGGAGTTTACCCCGGTGAACGAAAGGGTCGTTTCCCTGCGGCTTCGGCTCATAGATGGGTTGTCTCTCACTGTTGTTTTTGCCTACGGGCCGAACGGCAGTGCAGAGTATCCGGCCTTTTTGGTGTCCCTGGGAGGGGTGCTGGAAAGTGCTCCGACTGGGGACTCCGTCGTTCTACTGGGGGACTTCAACGCCCACGTGGGCAATGACAGTGACACCTGGAGGGGCATGATTGGGAGGAACGGCCCCCCTGATCTGAACCCGAGTGGTGTTCAGTTATTGGACTTCTGTGCTAGTCATGGTTTGTCCATAACGAACACCATGTTCAGGCATAAGAGTGTCCATCAGTGCACATGGCACCAGGACACTCTAGGTCGTAGGTCAATGATCGACTTTGTGGTCGTTTCATCTGACCTGCGGCCGTATGTCTTGGACACTCGGGTGAAGAGAGGGGCGGAGCTGTCAACTGATCACCACCTGGTGGTGAGTTGGATCCGATGGCGGGGGAGGAAGCTGGACAGACCCGGCAGACCCAAGCGTACTGTAAGGGTCTGCTGGGAACGTTTGGCCGAGCCCCCTGTCAGAGAGATCTTCAACTCCCACCTCCGGCAGAACTTCGACCGGATCCCGAGGGAGGCTGGAGATATTGAGTCCGAATGGACCATGTTCTCCACCTCCATTGTCAAAGCGGCCGCTCGGAGCTGTGGCCGTAAGGTCTCCGGTGCATGTCGAGGCGGCAATCCCCGAACCCGGTGGTGGACACCGGAAGTAAGGGATGCCGTCAAGCTGAAGAAGGAGTCCTATCGGGCCTGGTTGGCTTGTGGGACTCCTGAGGCAGCTGACATGTACCGGCAGTGCAAGCGGACTGCAGCCCGGATGGTTGTGGAGGCAAAAACTCGGGCCTGGGAGGAGTTCGGTGAGGCCATGGAAAATGACTATCGGCTGGCCTCGAAGAGATTCTGGCAAACCGTCCGGCGCCTCAGGAGGGGGAAGCAGTGCCCTACCAACGCTGTTTACAGTGGCGATGGGCGGCTGTTGACCTCAACTGGGGATATCGTCGGACGGTGGAAGGAATACTTTGAGGATCTCCTCAATCCCGCCATCATGCCTTCCATTGAGGAAGCAGAGGCTGGGGGCTCAGAGGAGGACTCGTCCATCACTCGTGGTCAAGAAACTCCTCGGTGGCAAGGCACCGGGGGTGGATGAGATCCGCCCTGAGTACCTCAAGTCTCTGGATGTTGTGGGGCTGTCTTGGCTGACACGCCTCTGCAGCATCGCGTGGCGGTCGGGGACAGTGCCTCTGGGATGGCAGACCGGGGTGGTGGTACCTCTTTTAAAGAAGGGGGACCGGAGGGTGTGTTCCAACTACAGGGGGATCACACTTCTCAGCATCCCCGGGAAAGTCTATGCCAGGGTACTGGAGAGGAGAATACGGCCGATAGTAGAACCTCGGATTCAAGAGGAACAGTCTGGTTTTCGTCCGGGCCGTGGTACACTGGACCAGCTCTATACCCTCTACAGGGTGCTGGAGGGTTCATGGGAGTTTGCCCAACCAGTCCACATGTGTTTTTTGGATTTGGAGAAGGCATTCGACTGTGTCCCTCGCGGCATCCTGTGGAGGGTGCTCGGGGAGTATGGGGTCCGGGGTCCTTTGCTAAGGGCTGTCCGGTCCCTGTACGACCAGAGCAGGAGTTTGGTCCGCATTGCCGGCAGTAAGTCAGACTTGTTCCCGGTGCATGTTGGACTCCAGCAGGGCTGCCCTTTGTCGCCGGTTCTGTTCATAATTTTTATGGACAGAATTTCTAGGCGCAGCCAGGGGCCGGAGGGTGTCAGGTTTGGGGACCACGCGGTTTCGTCTCTGCTCTTTGCGGATGACGTTGTCGTGTTGGCCCCTTCTAACCAGGACCTTCAGCATGCACTGGGACTGTTTGCAGCCGAGTGTGAAGCGGCTGGGATGAGGATCAGCACCTCCAAATCCGAGGCCATGGTCCTCAGTCGGAATAGGGTGGTTTGCCCTCTTCAGGTTGGTGGAGAGTTCCTGCCTCAAGTGGAGGAGTTCAAGTATCTAGGGGTCTTGTTCATGAGTGAGGGGAGGATGGAACGGGAGATTGACAGACGGATCGGTGCAGCTTCTGCAGTAATGTGGTCGATGTACCGGTCTGTTGTGGTGAAGAAAGAGCTAAGCCGTAAGGCGAAGCTCTCGATTTACCGGTCAATCTACGTTCCTACTCTCACCTATGGTCATGAGCTTTGGGTCATGACCGAAAGGACAAGATCCCGGATACAGGCGGCCGAAATGAGTTTTCTCCGCAGGGTGGCTGGGCGCTCCCTTAGAGATAGGGTGAGGAGCTCAGTCACTCGGGAGGAACTCTGAGTAGAGCCGCTGCTCCTCCACATCGAGAGGGGTCAGCTGAGGTGGCTCGGGCATCTGTTCCGGATGCCTCCTGAGCGCCTTCCCGGGAAGGTGTTTCAGGCATGTCCAACCGGGAGGAGGCCCCGGGGAAGACCTAGGACACGCTGGAGGGACTATGTCTTCCGGCTTGCCTGGGAACGCCTCGGTGTCCCCCCGGAAGAGCTGGAGGAAGTGTCTAGGGAGAGGGAAGTCTGGGCATCTCTGCTTAGACTGCTGCCCCCGCGACCCGGCCCTGGATAAAGCGGAAGAAGATGGATGGATGGATGGATGGATGGAAGTAGCGGAATCACGGCCAAAATGTGGCAAAATGCGGCGGGGGCCCGGTAGAAATATTGTTAAAGTAAAGACAACTTAAACCTGTGGACTAGGCTTAGGCTATAGGCTACAAACAACCCACATCAACAGTAAATGCAGCCCAATTCCAGACTTGGCAACACTGAACCGAGCGTTGTTGAATGGGCTAGCAGGTGTGTGACAACTGACAGCGGATGTTCACGAGGAGATTTTAAAAAGAGAAATGGAGCAGAAAAGTTTTTAAAAAAAAATTTTTTTTTATAAGTTTTATTGAATTTGGACATGCTTCAAAGCCTGCGACGATGGAAGACCGGACTATAAGCACATACATCGGTAGCCTATGGTTAAATGTTTAATCGTTAAATTGCAACTATTGTTTATTATGTTTAATGTAACTGTTACAATATAATTTAAACATTTATACATTTATGTCCAAGGCTTTATTTAAGTAGGCTACTTATTTTTATTCAACTCACATCATCTCAGATGCATTGTAATTTTTATGACATGCCATGCCAGCCGTCGACCGATTCAGGCCCGCAAACCTGCGGACAGTGGAAATATGCACTCATCCCAGATGAAGATGATGTCCCGCTGGCACAGGCCTGGTCTCTATTGTGCATTATTCCCCATCCCGGTCCAGCTCCACCAACGTCTCCCGCTCAGCTCAATTAAAATGTACATAGGCCTACAAATGTTTTCTTCTGTTTTAGCTATTAATTTAAACTTCTGTTGTTTCTGATGTTAAACTTAAGATATAATGTATGAATAGTTGTAAAAAGTAGCCTTCTTTAAGTAATGTATAGACCAATTTATTTTCATTTACACATTTTAATTTACATGACAAGAAAATATATGTATGAACATATAATTTGTACATTAAACAAATTCATATAACTTGCATTACAAAAATAAACAATGTAAAGAACAACCACTTCTCTTTTATTTAGCCTATACACATTTCAAGTTAACGAAAATGAACAATAGACAGCAATTACTTTGTTTCATTTACAAATAACTTGCATAAAAAAATAATAATAATAATATGGAGAAATTGTTCGGTGCATCCCGGCCACGACTTTACATTAAGCCTTTTGGAGGAGACTTAGCAGTTTTCGTTTATTTGCATTTTGACTTATAGTTTTGAGTGACGTCGCATTTGATTTAGCCTATTTTTGTCTGTGATATTTTATACGGTGTTGACAGTATGATAAGAAAAATAAAGAAATGATTGCTTGGCCAACATAGCCTATTACTTTTGTTATCCCCAATCTCTCTCTTTCTGTAGGGGAAATTTAAAAGAGCGATCCTGGAAACGAAATCTAAATTTAGCTGGATCGGTCGGGTCGGGAATAAAATTATTTATAGCGCGTGAGCGCAGATCGAGTGAATTTGAAGCGCGAGCGGGAGGGTGCGGTGCGGAATACATCCTATTGCGGGAGTGGACGAAAAAACAGCCCCGCGCAGATCTAATTTGTAAAGAAAAAAGAAAGATAAAAGAAAAAATAAAGAGAGCGAAAAGGGAGAAAATGGACTGATTCCTCTTCTTGAGAGAATGGTTGAGAAATAAATAACATTTAAGCAAGTTAAAATTGGGAAATTAAAGTTTTGCCAGGTTGCTCAGAGCAGGGAACTGGGGACTGTGCGAATGCACTAAACGTTTTGTTTACTTCAAGTTCAAGCGGTTGCGCTGTTGTGTTCAATAGTATCCAGGCTAGACGTGCCGACCGCTACCGTCTTTCACTAGGAAATTTAATCCCGCGCCGCAAGAAATATGATCGAGTGCCGCGGGAATGCGGACCAGTCAAATCCTGAAGTCACCAGTGTGCTATGAATTCTGGGATAGGGTAGGCTGCGAAGTTGTGGTAAGCTTCCATCTGCTGTACCCTTTCTTTGCCTGAGAAACGGAGGGCGCATTTTGAAGTCGCTTAGACTTGCGGCAGCCTTCGTCGCGCTGCTGTGACGCAATCGCACTTCAAATGTGGCCTTCAGAGGGTGCAGCCTTCACATTGGGACACACTTCGTAGTGCCGCAATGACGCAATCGCACTTCAAATGCGGCCTTTGAAGTGCGCGCCCTTCACTTTGGGACACAGCTCTTGTGTTTGCAGTCTTGTGTCAGATCGTTGGTCGTTTGTCTCCAGGGGCCTATACCATGAAGCCGGTTTAGCTGGCTAGCCAGTTATGTTTAAGCGTAGTTTGTGCTAATCCTGGGTTTTAGGTACCATTAAAGTGATTTGGCTTTTAGCAGTGTTCATTTCCAGTAACGCTAATGCTCCATGGGAGGTTATGTTCTGGATAAAAGCTCAAACTGAAATTGGACCAATCAGCTGTGAGCAAAGTGACACACCTCTGTTGCAATAAAGTCCCTGTTTCTACTCCAAAATAAAGGTCACTACATAGCAAATGTTTTTTTAAAGACTAAAGCGTCTGGCTTTTAACAATGCTTATTTAATATAATAATAATAATTTTGAATGACTTACGATAAAATTTATGTAATTATCATACCCTTAAGGAATTACACATGTATCATTTTAGTTAATCAATCATTAATAGGCACTTAGTTGAAACTAATATAAATAGCCTATACAAAGGTCATACAAATAAGCTTTAAAATCAATAAATAAAGCTATACAAATTACTACATTACTCAATTCTCTATATATCAACTAAACTAACTTCATAACTTTTACTTGCATTGACGAAGTGAATATTTTCTATAAGTTGTACTCTTTTATAGACAGCTCTTTTCTTCTTGCTGTGTAAATTTCAGGGCTCCAGACAAAAATATCAATTAAGGAGCCATTGGCTCCTATAAGGGAAAAACGGTGCGGTGCTGAATTTCATTTTTGGCTACTTCCATTCTTTCTCATTAAGACAACAGGTTAAGTAAAACATTTTTTTTTGTCTTTTTTGCCTGTGTAGAACTGAAACAACTTAAATCTATGCGCCTCTTAAAGGGTTAGTTCACCCAAAAATGAAAATTCTGTCATTAATTACTTACCCTCATGTGGTTGGACACCCGTCAGACCTCCGTTCATCTTTAGACACAAATGAAGATATTTTAGTTGAAATCTGATGGCTCTGAAAGGCCTCCATTGGCTCAATGGCACGGTTCACTCTCAAGACCCTTAAAAGGTACTAAAGACGTCGTTACAAAGTCCATCTCACTACAGTGGTTCTAAAATAACTTTATGAATCGGCGAGAATAGTTTTTGTGCGCAAAAAAACCCTAAATAACGACTTGTATAGTGATGACGATTTCAAAACACGGCCTCATGAAGCTTCGAAGCATTATGAATCAGCGAGTCGAATCAGCAGTTTGGATCGCCAAAGTCAGCAGTTTGGCGGTTTGACACGCGATCCGAATCATGATTCGTATCAGATATTGTATCAAAATACTCCATATTCCTGACAGAAAACGTGTTCACTTCATTTAAATGTAATTAATGGGTCATTCAATGTCAAATCAACAATTTTACCCATTGAAAAAAATTAAGAATAGAAGGATATCAAGATATCTTTAATATTTTTAGAGTGACAGGCACATAAACTTTGGAAAAATAATATTTATGGCACTCAGGTATATTCTATGCAATTGTGTTGATAGAAAAAACGAGATCCATTTCTAGTTTCAACATTATTTGTTGTTCAGATATTCCTCTGTAAAAGACAAAAGTATCAGCTGTGTGCAAAGTGACCCACGTTTGGTTTTTGACCACTGAAAATGTGAACAATTGTGAACAAAGATCGCTAAAGTCGACAGAATTTACGAATAGTCCTACCAATCTCTGTTTAAAAGTAAAATAAAGCTGCCATCTTTTTTAAAGCCGTTTTTACCCTCATTTGTCTCATTTACCCCCATATTGCTCCGAATCTCAGGTGAAAATTGTCATATTGTCCCCCCTCTAAAGAATTGTGGATTACTCAGTAAATATACATCCATGACATTTAATACTTTGGCCTTCAATTTTTATATATATGCTTGTTTTTCTTCAGAAAAAAAAAATTACAAAATATTTTTTTTAGCCAGGTCTGGTCAACTCTGGTAATTCAGTATAAATTCAGTAACTTGTCTTTGATTTTTCCAGATCTGGTCCTGTGGGCGTCAGTATCTCACAGTGATCACAGTTCACACCTGCAGTGAAGCCCCTCCCACCACTGAAGCCCCTCCCACAACAATTCACCAATAAATACTGGGAATATTCCCATCATCCTACAAGAGAAGGACAAACTCCAGGTGTAGCAGCTGAAATCTGTGTGACTGTTAAAGATGGAGTTTATTAAAGAGGAGATTGAAGACATGAGTTATCCAGAACCATCCAGAATAAAACATGAAGAGACTGAGGAACAAATAGGTTGGTGTCCATTCTTGATTCTTCATTATTGACTGCTTTAGTAGCTGTGAAATAATAAGCAGTATATGGATGATAAATGATAGAGAAATGCATCTAAATGATCTTACTTTAACACTTTACAATAAGTTCTCATTTGTTAACATTAGTTAATGTATTAACTAACAATCAACAATACATTTGTTACAATATTTATTAATCTTTGTTAATGTTAATTAATAAAAATCCAGCTGTTCATTGTTGGTTCATGTTACTTAACAAATGTTAACAAATACAACTTTTGTAAATGTTGAAATTAACATGAACTAAGATTAATAAATGCTGTAGAAGTGCAGTTCATTATTAGTTCATGTTAACTAATGAAACCTTATTGTGTTACCGATACTTTATACTCACACAGACTGTGTCTTGTTTTCTGCTCAGTGTTTTTAATTTTCACATTTAACCTCATTGAACTGAGTCTGACTACTTTGTATGTTTATTTTAGACCAGATGGAAGAGAAGGAGCAGCAACACAAACTAAATGACATTAAGAAACTCTGTGACTTCAAAACTCATGAAACAAAAGCCAAAAAGCTGCACACCTGCTCTCAGTGTGGAAAGAGTTTTTCTCGAGCATCAGGTCTCAGTAGACATCTGCGCATTCACTCTGGAGAAAAACCATTCAAGTGTGATCATTGTGGCAAAGGATTTATTTCATCATCACATCTAAAAAAACACCTGATAGTTCATTCAGGTGAGAAGCCTCATGTGTGTTCTCTCTGTGGAAAGAGTTTTTCACGACTGAGCTGTTTTAAACTGCACCAGAAAACACATGATGAAGTGAGAGATCATGTGTGTTGTGACTGTGGGAAGAGTTTTACTACAACTAGTCAGCTGAAACGGCACCAAAGAATTCACACTGGAGAGAAACCTTTCAAGTGCTCATATTGTGACAAGAGTTTCACTCATTCTGGACACCTGAAAACACATGAGCGACTTCATACTGGAGAGAAGCCATTTAACTGTGATCTTTGTGGTAAGGATTTTATTTCATCATCAAAATTAAAACAACACCTGATAGTTCATTCAGGTGAGAAGCCTCATGTGTGTTCTCTCTGTGGAAAGAGTTTTTCACGACTGTACAAGTTTAAACTGCACCAGAAAACACATGATGGAGTGAGAGATCATGTGTGTTCTCTCTGTGGGAAGAGCTTTACTACAACTAAACTTCTGAAACGGCACCAAAGAATTCACACTGGAGAGAAGCCGTATACATGCACTCAGTGTGGAAAGAGTTTTTCCCAAGCATCAAGTCTCAGGAATCATCTGCTCCATCACTCTGGGAAAAAATCATTCAGCTGTGATCAGTGTGGTAAAGGATTTATTTTCTCATCAAATCTAAAACAACACCTGACAGTTCATTCAGATGAGAAGCCTCATGTGTGTTCTCTCTGTGGAAAGAGTTTTACTACAACTTATCTTCTGAAAGGGCACCAAATAATTCACACTGGAGAGAAGCCGTATACATGCACTCAGTGTGGAAAGAGTTTTTCTCGAGCATCAGGTCTCAGTGATCATCTGCTCCGTCACTCTGGGAAAAAAACATTCAGCTGTGATCAGTGTGGGAAAGATTTTATTTCATCATCAAATCTAAAACAACACCTGATAGTTCATTCAGATGAGAAGCCTCATGTGTGTTCTCTCTGTGGAAAGAGTTTTAAATGGCTGAGCTGTTTTAAACGGCACCAGAAAACACATGATGGAGTGAGAGATCATGTGCTGTGACTGTGGGAAGAGCTTTACTACATCTAGTCAACTGTAACAATAATGCATTATAGCTCTAGACATCTGGCCGGATGGAACTCCTCACAGCCTCTCATGACTTTTCTAATCAGATCATACATAGACAAAGGGCCTTTGTGTTGATGTGACTCTACACTAATTAGATCCAGGCGCCACCGTGTCTCCGCAAGAGATTGGAGCGTTGAATATTATAGCCCCAAGGCATTCACGTGCCTTTACACCCTCACACACACACCCTTTGTGCGAATGGGCGCACATACTTAGACAAGACACAGGACTGTTTGTGTGACTCACACACATTCGCCTTATATGAACCATCTGGACCAAAACTGCCTCAATAACGTTTAAATATATATATTTCGTTGATTTAATGTCTTTATACGATCTATTTAAAGAGCGAAGATGTTTACTGTATGTAAATCAAACTTTGTACGCCAGTAACTGTGGAAATACTGTAATACTGCACTCTCAAATCGCAGAATGACGGTGTGTGGTATCTTCTCAATCACAGAAACTCGACTGTACCGAATCTCCTTCACAAATTACAACAAGATGCATTATTACAAAAGTACCAGCTTTCTAAGAATAGAGGCTTAAAATGAGCACCCCGTTTGATTAGCCAAGAGGAGGGGCGTTCAAAAACGAAGGAAAAATCGCGCCTTCTGTCTCCCGGACGTGATTGGATCCCTCCCTCCAATCTCATCTATAAGAACGAGAACTGACCATTAACTCTTTGCATTTTTGCCACTGAGAGAAGGACCCCTTGGCATTTCGCCATTGAGAGGAAGACCACCCTGGCCTTCGCCACACTGAGAGATTCTAGCCTCTCTTTTTCTCAGAGTGAATGCGTGAGTCGAAACTATGAAGTGGAAGATATTAAACTCTTTCTTAAAGCAACCAAAAATAGAAGAGGAGTACGAGTGAATGAATATTTTCCTGACCTTAAGCAATTCATTGAAAGGACAAGGTGTCTGATGGCTGAAGGGTTTTTTACTAATAAGGAAATTTACAGGTTAAAAAAAATTGTGGGAAAACTCAATACTGAAATTAGTAATGATGGTGGTGAAAAAAGCTAATTTAATGATAATCAGTGGTTTGTTTTTACTGTTTTGTTTTTTATTCATTATGGGTGAAGTTAGTGCTGCTTCAGTGAATATAAATGGAGCCAGAGATGTAAAAAAAAGAGTAACATTATATGAAATGTCTAAAGAGAAAAAACTAGATATTATTTTTCTTCAAGAAACTCACAGTGATGTAAAGAACGCTGCAGATTGGGAAAGGGAATGGGATGGCATCTCTATTTTAAGTCATAACACTGCTGTCAGTGGAGGAGTCGCCATTTTATTTTCTAAAAACTTTAAACCGGTTTCTTATGATGTTGAAGAGATTATAAAGGGCAGACTTTTAAAAGTTCGAGCTTTATTTGAAAACCATGTTTTTGTTTTTATTTGTGTTTATGTCCCTACCTCAGGAGTTGAAAGAATGTTGTTTTTAAATACCCTCAATTCAACCCTGCAAAATTGTAATAGTGAAGAGTTTTTGTTTCTGGGTGGTGATTTTAATTGTACAGAACAAAATATTGATAGAAATCACATAGAGCCCCATGAGCCATCCCGTAAGAAGCTTATTCAAGTCATCAAAACACATGAACTGTGTGACATATGGAGACATGTTAATGGTAGTCTAAGACAATACACTTGGGCTCATACCCGTGGAAATGTTTTTTCTTTAGCGAGGTTGGATAGATTTTACGGTTTTAAACATCAATGTGGTATTTTTAGCAAATGTTTTATTGTTCCAGTTAGTTTTTCTGACCATAGTATGGTGTGTTGTTCTTTTATTTTGAACTTTACAAGACCAAATAGTGCTTATTGGCATTTTAACAATTCACTGTTAAATGATAAACATTTTAAGGAAAATTTTAAATATTTTTGGGAATCTTTTAGAGCCACAAAGAGTTCTTTCCAGTCATTGAAGCAGTGGTGGGATTTTGGTAAAGTGCAAATAAAACAGTTTTGTCAACAGCATACTCGAAATATTACTGTACAGTTATCAAAATCAATGAAAAACTTGGAGACGTCAATAGTTAAACTTCAAGAATTGTCGGATTCAACTGGGGGGAATAATGTTTTGGAAACTCTTTTAATGAAAAAAACTCAACTTGGCGATCTTTTAGAGGTTAAGGTGCAAGGAGCGCTGGTTCGGTCCCGTTTCCAGAATATTGACCAAATGGATGCTCCAACTAAATTTTTCTTTAATTTAGAAAAAAAGAACGGACAGAAAAGATTAATTCATGCACTGCGCTCTGAATCTGGTATGTTGTTATCTGACCCCATTGATATTAGAAAGAGAGCAGTTTGTTTTTATGAAAAGCTGTACAGCTGTGAATGTGTTGCAGAGCCTGACATTGACAATGTCTTTTTTGAAAGCTTGGCACAGGTGTCTGAGGATGCCAACACGGAACTCAGTAAGGCCATGAGCCTAGAAGAGTTGTACAAGGCCCTTCAGGGCATGGAATCCGGGAAGGTTCCCGGCATCGATGGTCTCCCAGTTGACTTTTATAAGTCTTTCTGGACAGTATTGGGGGAGGATTTGCTCGCGGTGCTCAACGAAAGCTTGGCTGGAGGGCGGCTGCCGTTGAGCTGCCGTCGAGCAGTTCTTACACTCCTCCCAAAAAAAGGAGATCTAACGGATATTAAGAACTGGCGCCCT
This sequence comes from Gobio gobio, assembly GCF_949357685.1. Lineage (NCBI taxonomy): Eukaryota > Metazoa > Chordata > Actinopteri > Cypriniformes > Gobionidae > Gobio > Gobio gobio. The sequence goes on along the minus strand of NC_137107.1, from coordinate 51,790,940 downwards.
GTGTCGCTGCTTTGTACAGATTACAAACTGCTCTCAAAAACTTTGGCAAATAGAATGGCAGAAGTAATGGAGCAAGTTATTCATCCGGACCAGAGCTATTGCATACCTGGGAGGTCAATTTTCGATAATATTTCCTTAGTGCGGGATATTCTAGAGGTCTCCAAGTTGTTTAATTTAGATTGTGTTTTGCTTTCTCTGGATCAAGAGAAGGCATTTGATAGGGTTGAACATAAGTACCTCTGGAAAACTTTAACAGCTTTTGGTTTCTGCCAAGAGTTTGTGGATATGATTAAGATGCTGTATACTGATGTTGAGAGTTTGCTGAAAGTGAACGGTGGCTTATGCACTCCTTTCAAAGTTGGTAGAGGTGTACGGCAAGGATGTGCATTGTCAGGAATGCTTTATTCTTTAGCCATAGAACCATTATTGCAGCAGATAAGAGTACATTTGAATGGGTTACAAATACCTGGCTCTAGTAGTAATATTCATTTATCAGCTTATGCTGATGATGTGATTGTAATGGTCAGTAGTCAAAAAGATATAGAGATTTTAATGAAAATACTTGAAGATTTTAAAGATATATCTTCTGCTAAAATAAACTGGAATAAAAGTGAAGCTTTTATATGTGGAAAGTGGACGAAACAAGAGTTAAGCATTCCTGGTGGTTTAATTTGTAGTAAAGGGGGTTTTAAATATTTGGGGGTTTTTTTAGGAGACGAGACGACTGTTTTGAAAAATTGGGAAGGGTTTATTGAGAAAGTTAAAGGTCGTTTAGCCAAATGGAAATGGCTAGCCCCAAACATGTCTTATAAAGGGCGTATTTTAATTATTAACAATTTAATTGCGTCCTCTCTCTGGCATAAGCTGGCATGTATAGATCCACCTTTAAAACTGATGAATGAAGTTCAAGCCTTACTGGTGGATTTTTTCTGGGATAAAATGCACTGGATCACCAAGAGCATTTTGTTTTTATCTAAAGAAGATGGTGGACAGGGACTGATAAACTTGCAAAGCAGAACAGCAACTTTCCGCTTACAATTTATTCAAAGGCTTCTTTCGGGGTCAAGTGACTTTTGTTGGAGAGTGGCTGCATGTGCTATTTTACGGAGTCTGGGAGGCCTACAGATGGACAAATCTCTCTTCTTTTTAGACCCCCTAAGACTGGATACGTCCAATATGCCAATTTTTTATCGCAACCTTTTTAAAGTATGGGGTCTTTTCAATCAACAAAGGACAAGATGTAAGGAATCACTCTTCTGGTTGTTAAATGAACCCGTAATACATGGAACACGTTTAGATATTTCTGCTGTTGGACACACTTTTCATGGACTAAATGACATCCTTTGCAAATCCAAGGTCACTACTTTAAGTCAATTGTTAAATTTGGCTGGTCCAAATTTTATGAATATTGAGAAGGTAGCTTCACAGTTGGGAATGTTTTCAACCCGTATAGTTGCTCAACTGATGGCAAAGTGGCAGTCTGCTCTCACAAAGGAAGAAAGACTTTTATTAACGGATTATTGTACAGGAGTAGAGACTCCTAATGCGAAAGACCCTTTTCCGGCTATACTTTTGTCTCCCAAACTAGAGGATTGTACAGGTCTGCTTTTAAAAACTGGGAAGTCTTTGTGTTTAGATTTCTTTTCGGTTACAGGGAAAATGTTGTACAAAGTTTGTGTTTTGGTTTTTAACAAGAAGATTTTAGATAATAAAATTGACACACCATGGCGATCTGTCTTAAAACTGGATGAGAATGTTAAGCCTGAATGGAGAAGTTTGTATAAGCCACCGTTAACAAAGAGAGTAGGTGATATACAATGGAGGGTTCTCCATGGGGCAATAGCTGTCAATGCTTTTATATCTGTTTTAAACCCTGAGGTTAGTTCTGAATGTCCTTTTTGTTTTAAAAGAGAAACTGTTTTTCATGCGTTTATGGAGTGCTCTAGGTTAAAGCCCTTATTTAACGAATTGAAAAATCTTTTTGATGTTTTTAATGAAACATTTTCTATGGAAGTATTTATTTTGGGTGCTAAATATGTGCAGAAAAGACAAGTTGATTGTCAATTAGCGAATTTTATCTTGGGTCAAGCTAAACTAGCTATCTACTCAAGTAGGAAAAATAAGATTGAGCAGGGGTCTGGATGTAATGTAGTTGTTTTGTTTTCAACTCTTGTAAAGTCTAGAGTGCTGATTGATTTTAATTTTTATAAATCTATGAATGATATTTTGTCTTTTGAACTAAAATGGTGCAGCAAAGGAGCATTGTGTTCTGTGTTTGAAGATGAATTGCTTTTCACACATTTTTTGTAATTTTTTCTTTATGAGATGATTTTGTAAACCTGTGTCTGGGTAAAAGTTGTAATAAAGAGTATTCAAAATTCAATTCTCTCTCTCTCTCTCTCTCTCTCTCTCTCTCTCTCTCTCTCTCTCTCTCTCTCTCTCTCTCTCTCTCTCTCTCTCTCATTAATTCTCTCTTTCCATCATTCTTTCCCCCTTTATATTATTCGTTAAGTTTGATTTTTCCTTGTTTTATACTATGTTGTTTTTCTCCTACCTATATATGCATATTTACCCCTGTGTGACTCGTAGCATTGTATACTTTAGTTGTTTTATTAAAACCCAATAATTTCATTGAATTGAATCCGTATTGTTTTGCTCACAAAGATCAAAGTCAATGAGACGTAAGATCTTAACTACCAATCAAGCTTGATTTTCTTGTATTACTACTTTAATACAAATTGTACAAACATAAGAAATATTATTTGTCCTGATCAAGCAGATTAATGTTTCTTAAAGTTTGTAAGATTGATAATTGAAAAAAAAAAAATTGATGAAGAAATCAATTTGGATAAAGGTTACTTTTACTTGATTAAAGGTTCCGTTATAAGATAATATTGTCTGGACAACAAGCTAATCATATTCTTAGACTCATGAATATTTATACCATTTGAATTAATTATTCCCCGAAACTCAATGTTGTTACACATCTCAAATTCATACTGGAAAAAAACCTTTCAAGTGCTCATATTTTCTATCCGCAAGTTTCGGGGGGGCGCTACTGTAAAAAAGAACGTGGGTACAACTTCCGGTGAGGCAATCTGTTTGTGTGCTCATTTCACTTCGTTGACAAGGAACCAACACAGGATAACCCGTACCCAACGCTTACGTTACGAGAAGCCAGTGGAGAAGAGACGCCGACCCAGGACTCGACATGTCACAACAAGAGCAGGTAAGTTAACATTATTTTGATGTCACGTAGCTTCCTGTTTTTGTTTATACAGAGTTTTTAATACCTTAACTACTTGAATTGCTTATTAATATAAGATAAACTGTCTGTATGGTGGTAGACGGTTGGCCTGATATTTTTACCTTGCATAAACTTTTATCGTGACGAGCTTGGAGGGCACAATTGTACACAGTGACTGGTGCTAATTTCATTCTCGCTTTTAGTTAACATTTAACGTTACAGAATATCTATATGCAGTCTATGTGTCTAGATTTTAGCTCATTGTTTCTGCCTTAATTAATACATTGTTTAAAATAATAATTTATTACCTAACTGCGTACATTTCTGAAATTCATACTTTGGACACTCACCTCTGATAACAGATCACTCTAAATTGTAATGTAGACGCATGTATTTTCTGTAAAGTTGCTTTGAAACTATATGTATTGTGAAAAGCGCTATACAAATAAATGTGAATTGAATTAGTTTTTTTTCTGTCACTAAATAAATGGTAATTGAAAGACAAACCACGGACCGCCACTGCTAAATATGTACTAAATGTTTTCCCTACAGATGAGCCTGATCTGACGAAGGCTTCTTGAGAGCCAGATCCTACTTCACAGACCTTCCATGATGCCCAAACACAGTGGTCAGACCCAGCAATGGAGGACCACACCTACTCAAAAGGCACCATCACATTATGTATGACAACTGCACATCACAGTATGACAACTGCACCATCCTCTGAGAGGTCGCTGCCTGTTGCAGATGTTGTTTTGAAAGATGATGCAGACTGTCTGTTGTACACAGGGATTCCACTACTTGAATTCAAAACCCTTGTGTCTTGCTTGCAACGTTTTGCCCCCACATTATCAGCAGAGGACCAAATCCTGTTGACATTGATGAAGCTTAGACAGAACTTTGTTATAGCTGATTTAGCAAGCCGCTTCAAAATGTCACCTGGTCAGGTCAGTAAAACACTGACATTTTGGATAGATGTTATTGCTGAGCACACCCAGGATCTCATTCCATGGCTGCCTCGTGAAACAATAAAGGCCACTTTGCCGCAGGTTTTTATGGAAAATTTTCCGAACGCAACATGTGTCATTGACTGCACAGAAAGTGTCTTGCAGAAGGCTAAAAATCTTGACTCAAGAACTGAATCTTACAGTCACTACTATGCCAGCAATACTGTCAAGTATCTAGTAGCAACTGCTCCATCCGGAATTATGTACATTTCAGAGGCTTATGGTGGTAAATGTAGCGATCGATTCATCACACAGAACTCTGGGTTTCTTGACAATTTGCGTGCTGGAGATGAGGTGATGGGAGACCATGGCTTCACCATCAGGGATTTATTTAACGGAAAGTTCGTTTGATCACACCAGCAAATGAGCAGGTCACCCGCACAAGACGCATTGCTAATGTCCGCATACACATTGAGCGAGCAATCTGGCGTCTTAAGGTGTACAGGATCCTCTCTCAAACTGTGCCTATTAGTTTTGTGCCTAAAATCGACAAAGTACTAAGAATCTGTGCAGCACTTGTAAATCTGCGAGGGGAGCTTATTTCTAGAACATAGCCACTATATCTTACATAATCAACATGACTAAATGTAAATAAGTACAAGAAGAGGTAGCAACAGTACTGCACTGCATACACATGTACACCAGGTGCCTCTGTTTTTGAACACAACAATGAATACTTTATTTATTTATTTATTTATTTATTTTTGCTGATTATATGTTACTTTTTTACTAAGGTTTTGAATTGAATTGTTCTTGTGGACATAACTTACGTTACATGGTTGCACCCTCATCCAGACAGACATTTCTTTGGGAACCCTGTGGAGGTGTGGAATTTGCAGGGCACACAGACTGATTCTGTAGCAGCGTTCCTACCTGTGGAACGTATTGCAGGGAGATGTGAACTAAGTACATCAACAATCAACAATAAACTTTTGCTGATAATTTACTCACCCCCATGTCATCCAAGATGTCCATGTCTTTCTTTCTTCAGTTGAAAAGAAATTAAGTTTTTTGATGAAAGCATTCCAGGATGTTTCTCCATATAATGGACTTCAATGGGCTCCAAACGGTTCAAGGTCCAAATGACAGTTTCAGTGCAGCTTCAGAGGGCTTTAAACGATACCAAACGACGAATAAGGGTCTTATCCAGCCAAACCATCAGTTTCTGCGAGAAACGAGCAGTATTTATGCTATTATTTTACCTCTTAACAGACGAACGTGATCATCTCTGAGCTCCGACATAACTTCCGCTAAGTGAGGTCAAAATACGAGCCTGGTCATAGATGTATACGTAGATGCCTCATTAGCGCTTACACAGATCAGTAGAATGAGGCATCTACAATATCTATGACCAGTGGCGTGCACAAGGGGGGGGGGGCCGGGGGGGCTCAAGCCCCTGCCCCTTTTGTCTCAAAATGTAATGTGCCCCTCCCTGGTAATAGTAAATAATATTTATTACTATTATTATAAATATTTACAATACGCTTATATACCATATTACCACTAACAATATTACAAAAAGTATTTTTTTATTATAATTTTTTTGGCGGAGGATCGGTAGGCGGAGTTTACTTTTCAGCGCTATACACGCAGCCTGAACACAGCACAGTGATTAGCCGCGCGAGTTTTCAAACTACACGATCAGCAGGTAAGCTAATAGCCTACAGAAAATGTATATTTATCCTACCACCACGCTACTGTAAAGGTTGCGGGAGCGTGCAAGTTATGCTTAATTATAATAAAAGCATAACTCGAGTCTTGAGTTCAGCAGCAGCATTCTGAGTCTGACAATGTCATTCAATTTGTTTTTATCCAAGACCATAGCACATCCTCGTGTTATTAGCTTGGGGAAATACATCTAGTGAAATGAAATGAAAAAGTCCATGTCAAACTCTAAATTGTATGGAATTTATATATTTGATATCATGGTAACACTTGCATGAAGGTTTCATTTGTAAAGTTAATGTATTAACCAACATGAAATAATCATGAGCAATACATTTGTTATTGTATATTAATATTTTAATCTTTGTCAATGTTAGTTAATAAAAATACAGCTGTTCATTGTTTGTTCATGTTACTTGACACAGTGCATTAACTAATATAACATATACAACTTTTGATTTTAATAGTGTATTAGTGTAAATGCTGAAATTAGTATCAACTAAGATTAATAAATGCTGTAGAAGGGCAGTTTATTATTAGTTAATGTTAACAAATGTAGTTAACTAATGAAATCTTATTGTAAAATGTTACCTATTTCATGATAGCTAATACTTTCATACTTATAATACAGGTTTACAACATCAACAAAACTGAACATGAATTCCTCATAATTACCTGCTTGATTCTCACTGTTTAGCAAAGTAAAAGTAAATAATTATATATATAAAAAAAATATTTAAAAACACAACAGACAGACGCATACTGCATTAAATACAGGGGATTTATGTCATAAATAAATGAATTTAAATTATGAAAAAAATACATTTGATTCTTGTTATTTTTTTAGTGCCCTTTTTGGTCCTTCTGCCCCTGCCCCTGAGGAGGTCTGTGCACGCCACTGTCTATGACCATGCTCGTATTTTGACCTCACTTAGCGGAAGTTATGGCGGAGCTCAGAGATGATCACGTTCGTCTGATAAGCGGTAAAATAATAGCATAAATACTGCTCGGTTTCTCGCAGAAACTGATTGTTTCGCTAGATAAGACCCTTATTCATCGTCTGGAATCGTCTGAAATAACGTATATGGGTCGCTCACTTCCTGTTCTGTGGACGCGGTTCTGGAAATGTGGTTCTGAAACTGGCTGCTGCTGGATACTTTAGGTTGTTTGCAATCACGTGGTTCTGATGACGTGCAAAATTCAGATGAAGGGCAGGAAGTGAAAAACAGAATGGACGAGATGGAGGAAAGTCCGTATTGTGCTGGTTTAGAAAGCTATAAACAAAAATCACAACATATGTTGGACCTGATCCTTATGTTATGAAGAGGACCAATTTTTCTACTTGCCTGCCATCTAGACGGCTGATATAGAGAATGTGAAGCTGCTGCCACGCCGTGTTGAGTTCTGGGCTGGTTTGTTTATATCGCGCTGCCTTTCTGCAAGTGAGTTTAGGTTATTTTGATTTTCTGTCGACTCGTAATTGTGAAATTGTAGGTCATTCATGCTGCATCGACTATTTCCATATGAACTCACACCATCGTTCAGGTGGAAAACAGCGTGAGGAGGTGACAGTAAGATGCTGGATAGCAAATCTAGTAATAATGTCACTGATTAAACCCACTGCCAGTCACTCAATAAAAAATCACATTGCTTTTGAAAGGTCTGTATTTTATTTGGTTTAATTAACATTACATTTGCGAGTATGATTCTCACTCGGTTTGTGAATTAACAAAACTTGCCACAGCCACTTCAAAACTGTTCAGAAGCTTCCATAGATGTGATTTTGGTTGTAATTTGTTTAAATAAATATTTACAAAAGAATACAGTTTTTGTGTCTGTCCGCTGAATGTGATCCTCTCAGATTATCCTGCGCGGCCATATGGGAAAGTGAATATTTACAATGACAACAATAAGCTTCAGTTACATTGACACCTTTCCAACAAAGAAATAGATCGACTTCTATCAGCTTGTTGAACACATTTTTATTTCTACCATATAATTGAAGCAGCAGCGAGAGCACAGCATGTGACACTGTTTTCACGGTAACATTAACCAGATCAACATTGTGAACCAAGTTCTTCAAAACGTCAGTGAAAACCTCAAATGAACATGCAATAAAATAAAATATGTTCTTCCCTGCAAATGATACCAAGAAGAAAGTGAATATTTAATCAAGTCAAAAACAAAGGTAAGCCGATATCCGTATTAAGTCCAGTATCAGCAGATGCAAAACGCCATTAAAGGCGGCACATTTTAAAGTAAAAAAAAAGTGATAAAAGTTACGTAAACAGTAAAAGCTCTTTGTGGTTTCTCTGATCCATTTGAGCAACAATAAACCACACAAAACATAGGCATTTTGAGTTTGTGTTAGTAATTCCTATATAGAAAATTGCTTCCCGCTACAGCAGTGACGTCACGTGCAAACAACCTATTGGTGTTTTCGGACGCGTGATTTGATTCTGGAACCCATAGACATAATAAATACATAGACGCCCTATTGGCCGCTTTAGAACGTTGCAGCAATACGTCAACGCGTCCGCCATATTGCTGAGGGCAAGACTGCACTGTAAACAAATGCAAGTAAACGGGTGAGCTGCGGTTTTTCTGGATAAAAACAAAAACAATGTTTACATTTATCAACCGATTTCAGTGGTTTATGATGTACGTGGTATACTAAAAAGTTCTATTCTATAGTTACTTAAAATCTTGATAGTTAGACTTATAAAATATATATTTTATTCAGGAATTGTCAAAGGCTTGTAATGCATTTGGATTTTTATACTTGAATAAGAATTATGAAGACGCCCATACTGAGATCTAATTTAATTTTCACATTAAATTAAATAAAGTTTTCTTATTGTAGAAAAAGCATTTTCTGTATTTAACCGATTATTGATTTTCTTGTGCTTAGAATTGACCATCATTGAGAAAAGGAAACATCGGCAAATACAAATCACACTGGCAGGCTGCTTTCTGTTTTTTTATAGCACTAAAATGATTGATATTTACAGATAGATACTCTAAATATACAATAACAAAGATAATTCGTGGATCCTTTATCCATATGATATGGTAAAACTACACTGCAATGCAAATAGAAATACATGATAAAGTGAGAAGTAATAGTAAATAGTTTATAGTCAATAAAAAAAATTGTCAATGAAATAAACAAACAGTATACAGCAAATAAGATAATGAATAGTATAATTATATAATATCAAAAATACAATAATATAATATATTGATAATAGCATAGTTTGTATAATACTATAATAATAGCAATACAATATGAAATATCAATTACAGAATAGAGACAATAATAAAACATAGTTAAATAGTGACTAGTGAACAGTACAATAATTTACCAGCATAACTATAATAGAGTGATAATCGCAAGTGGTATAATATAATAACGATAATAATAATAGCAAATACAATGTAATATCAATTGCAGAATAATATAGACACTGTGACTGGTAAGTACAATAATAGTATTGGTATAATAATAATAATAATAATAATAATAATAATAACAACTATAACAAAAGGCTATATATTAACCATCAATCATCTATAATCAGTCAACCTTTGTAGGGTCACCAGGGGTTAGAGCTAAAACCCTTGAAAAGCTAGCATGGCACACATCACAGAAAAACACAAAACCTGAAATGTACACCAGGGCATTATCCACAAGGCTACCAAAGCGGGTTGGCAGGAAGCTGTGGTCACACACAAGTGCAGAAACGTTTACAAAAAGGGGATGGAAGCTCCTCAGATTCTTCTACTGCTAGAGATAACATTTCAACAGCTGGGGTCCGTTCTTCGTACCTCGCTTAATACATCTGAGATGATTTGACAGATCCCAGATCTTTTAATCGTGATCACTGATCTCTGGATAATTTGGTTCTTCAAACAAATTTGCGGATTGGATTAAAATATCTGGATTAAGTCTGAGATTACTGCACGTTCTTGTGTTCCCTGAAGAGGGCAGATACTCGAAACCACGATCAGCAGTGCAGCGATTGGCTGGTGGCAAGACAGCAACGTCATGACATCATATAATTAAAAAAGCCACCTGGCTTTTAACTGTACATGTGTAAACCTCTGATAAAATGATAATATATTCCATCACAAATAAATCTCTCAATCAAGTGGCTGTATGTATAGTACTATACACAACATTATAGTATTATAATATTATTTTCAAATACTAATTTTTATATTATTATTATTTAAAATTATTATTGCCCCAGGTTCAGTAATGAACTCTTGTAATAAAGTAGAAGTGGCTGGGACAGATTTTAAGTATGCAACCTAATCCTGTTTACATGAAATAAGCCGCTCCAGAGCAGGTTTGAGTTTACGGACTAGTGATGGCGAAAACGAAACATTTTCTTGACTGACCACCGAGCCTCATTAGCCGGTTGAAACTGCGCTATTTGAAATAACAGCTGCGAGCCGCGCCTGCAATTTCGCAACTCTGTCGCATCTCTCTGCGCTCTGCCTCCCGCTCTCAGCACCAAGCTTCAGCCACGCCCTCCGTCAAGCGCTGACGCCGAAGCCTGCGGCATCACACACACACACACACACACACACTTACTGTGCGTTCACACCGCCGCCGGCGAGAGCGTCAAACTTCGCTCTGGCCGCCCTGCCATCGACGCTGTAGAAAGATTCGTGGACGCGCTGCCGCTCTGACGTAGATCGAATGCTTGGTCTTTTTTGAAACGGCATTTAAAGGGGCTGCAAAGCAAACATTCATGTTGACCGGCATTTGTGCTGACTGACCACAAGTAGGGTATAACCGTATAATATAACCTCATGAAATCATTTAAATGTGAAAGTTTAAAAAAAGCAGATCGATGGAAAGAACTTAACAATTATAGTTACATGTTTGCTAACGAAATAAACCAATTAAAAGCCATTTGTGTGGTGGATAAATAATGTTGCACGTCTTCTTATCAAACCCGCCGCACCAGCAGTGATCAACCTCCTCTATTTTGCTTGGGAACTAATGTGGTAGGAACCGAAGTTTACAGCGCTGCGTTCTCTAGAATCATCTCAAGCGGAGCACTACTACATTCCCATTGGTTGCCGCCGGCTGCCGCCGAACCGCGTCATAGCTCATTACCATAAAGTTGACCTGACTTCAACTCTCCTTGACGCCCAAATCGTCCAAGACGCGCCGCGCCGCTCTCGCCGGAGCTCGCCGCCGGGCTCCCATTGAGAATGAATGACTTCCGGCCACTTTGACGCTCTCGCCGGCGGCGGTGTGAACGCACAGTTACACACACACTGTCCCGGCGCCGCCGCCTGCCTTCCACTCACGTCACTTTTTTAAAATCCCCTACATCGCGAAACATGAGTCCCGCAAACGCGGCACCGAGGAGCTTGTTTGTAATTGGAGGAGAAATGGCTCCTTAGTTTCGAAATGGTTTGGGTACAAGGTGATCGCGTTGAAAATAAAGACATTTGTCTAGCGTTAGAAGCTCATTTGAAACATTGCCGCGGCTCATTTAAGAAAATGACAGCTCCGAAGAGACGCCGCTTTAGTTCGAGGTAGTGCTAACAATAATAAAGAAAGTTGATGATCAACACCTTATGTGTTACCACTGAAATGTAGATGTAATATATTTCCATGTTGTCTAATAGACTGCAACACGATAAAACCAATGGATAATACAGGCACCTTCAGAATGCGTAAAAGACGCACCGGCCAAGGCAGGTCTAACTCACTGACTGTGTGCCTTCTAATGAAGCACTGTATCACACAAGTTGCAACTTACATCTGTGCCGTTCTTTTTGGTGAAATGGTCCCACACACTACTTTTTTTTGCACGCTTCATACTGTCGTCTGCCCTGGCTCTAACCGCAAACCTTGTGAGCGCGCAAACCCAAATGCTGTGACCTCGCGCCAAATGTTTTTATTGGTTTATTAAGTACAAACAGGCGAGTTATGAAAAATTGAGTGTGAGGGATTTGTTCACTTCACACAAAAAGATTTTGGAATGAGATGGCTAACTGTAGTAGCGTTTATTCCACTGTCTATAATAGCCTAATTTAGAGATCACTTTTTTTTTTTAACCGACAACCGACAACTTTGATCAGTTAACTTTGATACGGTCAACCATCGGTCATCGATTAACATCCCTATTACGGACTTGTTGCTATGACAGCAAGTCCAGGATGAGCTTCGAAGAACCAAACAATCCAAGATCATGCCAAATCGTCAACAATCAAGTCCAGCTAACTGAGTTAGCGAGGTACGAAGAACGGACCCCTGATAGCGACAGGGTCTCTTCCTGTGGTTCCTCATTCCCTGAAGTGCTTGGAGAGACACCGGACCATGAGACACTGGAAAATGCCCTGGAACTGGCCTGCAGTTTGAATGTTTATTCCATCCCCCTAAAAACCACACGCACACACACACACACACACACACACACACACACACACACACACACACACACACACACACACACACACACACACACACACACACACACACACTTACTTAAGGAATAGTTCACACAAAAATTTTAATTAGCTGATAATGTATTCACCCTAAGGCCATCCAATATGTATATGTCATATAAACATAGATATATACAGGGGCGGTTCTATGATTTTCATTTTAGGGGGGCTTAGCCCTCAGTGAGGGTATTTTAGGGTCCAAATTGCGCTATTAACTAGTAGCTAACTAACATGCATATCCATAGGATGGCTGTTTATTAATACTTATAAAGTAATACTTATAAAGCTCCCCCGAGAAAATGTTTATTTCTCTGATTTACATATGTGCATTTTAAGATGTTCTGAAGGCCAAAAAATTTGATATTAGTAGCTTGAAAACCATGTCACTGGGCAGTAGATTATTTGTCTCTTATCTCCACATCTCTTTTTCTCTGTTTTTATCTTGCCCAGTCTCTTCCCCTCCTAACGCTGAGCTTTAACTGATATAGTTTTTCCATTTTCGTCAGAGAAGAAAGTAAATATGGTTTACATACTGATATTTATATGTTTTATGAATACTTTTCTTAGACACGTTCATTTACTGTTTATTAAAGTTTTACGTTTATTCAATTAATTCACAAAATAAACACATTCATTAATCTTATGCCCAATACAGGCTGAAATAGCTGAGCTTTTTTATTTATTTACTGAAGGCTACAAATGGAATAATATTAATTTACAATATGTACACATTCATTATTAATCTTATGCCTAATCTGAAGAAAACAGGTTTGTTAATATTTCTTGTTTGTTAATTACATTATGAATCACAGTGGCCTATTTTCAATTCAAATTGGCGAAATTAGACAAAAGTGTAGGCTATTCATTTGCCTGAATATTTTTGTCTTTGTTTAACATTTCTGACTTAAAGAAGTAGAGTCTTAGCTTACATTTCTCTCACTTGACGTCGAGTCGTGCTGCTAAAATTCGCGTTTAGCCTCAGCAGATTCTGTGTGAACATAAAGAAGCCCCCCTAAAAAGGGTCTAGAGCTGCCCCTGGATATATATATATATATATATAATATGTCATATCTTGGCCAGCAGAGTTTCATATTTGGGTGAACTAGAACTGCACAATTCTGGATGAATCACGATTTTTTGCTGTAATCCTACTTGTCAAAGGTTTTAATAGAAATAGCTGAATAATTGTAATTTAAGAATAAGATGATGTAGGTGTTTGAATTACCGTAATATTATTTTTTTTACAATTAATCATGCAGCTCTTCCTTTAATACAGATATTGCCTCTTTTCAGATTATATTTTGATATCGTTTCTGAAATCCGTACCTGATGCTCAAATTCGAGCTCTGAAATTGTAGTTGTTCAGAATCATCAACTTCCCACTGTCACCTCTTTGTCTTTGGGAAACCTTCAATGTGTGATAAAAGTTAGCTAGCCAACTAACTTAACTTAAAGGGTAACTAAACCCTAAACCAACTTTTTTTAGTTAATGATCTGTAAAACTGGGGCTTTATTAATGCTGTTCATTGATTCGAGTAAATGTTTTGACATTTGAGTATAAAGTGTTTTAATTCTATAAAATATGGTGTAAAACCGCCAAAGTGCTGCCCTCTTAAGGTGAACGGTGGCTACTGCAGTTGAATTTTCCTATTGGACGTTGTGGTACATCGTGACGTAGGATGGTACCTCCAACGGCTCACTATCCGCGCCCCTGGCACGAGCTCACCACGCCCTCAGAAATGTTTCCCCCAATCACAGGATGAGAACGGCTTCACTCCAGTATGAACTGTCATATTACATGAAGTAGAAACATTATGAATGAAACTGACTTGACACATGCTTTAACATTGTATTGAAGAAAATACGGTTAAATAATGAAGTTGTCAGTACACGTCAGGCTTTTCTTGCGATATTATTGCCGCCCGTCATGTGTACAGATAAGTTTCATACATGAGACGCGCTTTCAAACCCTGACACGCAAGTGGTTGCCGCGGACGCAGATAGATTAGGTCGGTTCTCTTGCGCGGCTGCTTCACTAGCATCGTCGGCATCGGGAGTTAACGCAGTTTGAGCAGCGGCTCGCATTGATAAGGCTCCGGGTTTATGTCTACAGACAATCCACCCTCCTCCACTTCAGGTGAAGGTAGGAGAAATGACCGCTCTGTTGCAAAGCTGGCGTCACTCCAGTCATTCTCCATCTTTGCGACTCGCGAGTCTGACAGCTGTCAATCAACCCGTCCCTGCGGGTCTCAGGTGCACGCCCTCCGCTCAGCCCCGCCCTCGGTTCGTCCCCTCTGTCTCCGCTTGGCTCCGCCCACTTTTCCAGCATTTTTTGAAAATTGCCAGTGGGTGGAGTTAAGCTCTGAGCAGGGGTTTAGTTACCCTTTAAGTTAACTAACATTAAGAGTCACAATGTCAGTCGCCTGTCATAAAAGTCTTTCAAAAATATATAGATTCATATTTTGATTTCAGGAATTTTATTTTATAATATAAATTATAATATAAGCTAAAACTATAATATAAATCATGTCAACTCATGTCTCAACTTTCACAGCTAAGTAGCAACATCGCTAGCTATTTTAGTCTGACTGACTCTGGTGGCCAACTAACGTCACTATTACTAATTATATAATAATATAACGTCTATGTATTTATTATGTCTATGCTGGAACCGGGCTTGTTTAAGAATATGCGGCCCCTTTAAGAAAAATCACGCGCACTGAGCATGCGCAGAAGAGAGAAGCGCGAGAGACGGGGCGAGTGCTGATCCAGTTGAAGCGCGAGAGACGAGCTGAGATCAGTTGAAGCTGAAAGCGACGCTGTTAACGATCGTGAATGAAGGACAAAAGTGTAATATTTTCTCCGGATGCCTTATATTTCCAGTCTGCAGGTGAGAGATGTTTCTCAGATTACAGAGTTTAACATTAATCAGCTCCAGAGTTTACATGTTTAAGGACCAATGTAATGAAATGTGGTTTATTATGAGTGTAATAATATGTTGGCAGAGAGTTTTTCACAGACTCTGACTCTATTACACCAATAAAATGTGCTTAATGTGCCACTTTACAGAAGATCTCAGACATCAGCATAATGAATGAGGGGAAAACAGGGAACTTTAGGAGACAAAGAGGCTTTTCAGCAGCTCAGATAAACATAATGATCCTGTTGTTTCTCTCAGACTTTGGACAGGAGTTCAACAAACCTTGTTTTAAATGAAATTAATATCTAACTTGTATCAAAATACTGAGAGAAATTGTATGGCACTCCAGTATATTCTATGCAATTATGTTTATAGAAAAAAATTAGATTATTTGTTGTTCAGATATTCATCTGTAAAAGACAAAAGTATCAGCTGTATGTAAAGTGACCCACATTTGGTTTATGGCCACTGAAAATGTGAACAATTGACCAATGTACTCATGAAACCACATTAAGATCTCTATATCTCTGACTTTAAAATGAAGAAACCAAAAGAAATGCTTGATAAGAACCAGAATATAAGAGGATTTTAGGATATCATTAATACTTCTTGAGTTACAGGCATGCAAACTTGGGGCAAAAAACACAATTTTTTGAACAGTCACTGTTGGCATATAATGCAACAAAGATCGCTAAAGTCGACAGATTTTACTAATAGTCCTACCAATCTCTGTTTAAAAGTAAAATAAAGCTTCCATCTTTTTTTAAAGTCATTTTTACCCTCCTGTAATCTGGCTCCGAATCTCAGGTGAAAATTGTAATATTGACCCCCCTGTAACAGTAATGAGTCAATCAGTCGTCTGGCAGGAAGGCCAAAGTCTGAACTCCTCACAGCCCTCGTGACTTTTCTAATCAAATCATACTTAAACAAAGGGCCTGTGTGTTGATGTAATCATCTATGCTGATTAGATCCGAGGCATCATCGTGTAGCCGCAAGAGATTGAAGCTGTCTCTCTCTCTCTCTCTCTCTCTCTCTCACTTCCGTTGTGATTGTTGGGAGTGTGTGTGGGAGCTGAGTGTTTGCTGAGAGCTCTTGTGGAAACTTTGTTTTTCCTATTTTTTCCTTTTTAGTTTTCTTTTCCCCTCGTTTTTTCTTTTAACACAGAATAGAGAAAAGGTTTTTTTCTCTTAGTGTGTGTGCGTCTTGAGACGCCAGGAACGCCAACACTGTCACTGCGCAACGGGTGCAGGTGTGTGCCAGAGCCCGGAGTGACAGTGGAGGATCTGCTGCTGGTGATAGGAGAACAGGTGGACTTTGAGAATGTCGTCTCGGCCTCTCGAATGAATAAAGCAGTTGTTGTGTTTTTGAAGTCTGAGGCGTTAGTCAATCAGTTGACTGTCAGTGGTATATGGGTGAAGGAAACATATGTCCCGGTAACCCCGCTATCCGCTCCAGCAACAAAAGTTACCATTTCAAATCTAACGATGTTATCACAAAAGAGTTGCAACTATTTGGTAAGATCGCGGGTTCCGTCCGATTGATTCCCTTAGGGTGTAAAAACACAGCGTTAAAGCACGTTCTTTCATTTAGACGTCAGGTGTATATGTTTTTAAATTCACCGGAGCGAACCTTGGAAGTCTCCTTCCGTGTCATTCAAGGGGGGAATTCTTTCATGGTTTATGCCACTACGGATAGTCTACGCTGTTTTGATTGTGGAGATCTGGGACATAAGCGCTTCGCTTGTCCACACAGAGAAGAACCGCGCGCGTCCACATCTGACGCGAATAACACCAATAAATCAGCAAATAACACAGGAACATGGAACGCTGAGGAGCATGATACAGTCACTACTGAGGAAGAGCAGGGACAGCAGGAGGTGAGTGAAAATAATGTAGGCATTAACATTGTAAGTAAGGAACGACCTGGCTACAGTTATGTTCCTGAAAAATCAGTGTGTGAATTGTCTGATGTTGATAAGAGAGAGACTCAAGGTGATGGTGTGGATGTGTGTAAGAGTAATGATACAGTACAGGTAGAAGGTGAAATGGAAAACATGACTGATGAGATGGAGGTTTTATCTCAGTATAGTAATGATGGAATGAGAGATGATGAGCAGTGGTCAGAGGTTGAAAAAGATATGTATACTGTCGAACAAATCAATTATTTTCTTGACAAAACAAAAGGAAAATCAGGTGTTGAAATAAGTGATTATTTCCCGGATGTGGAAAAATGTATTGCTTCTGTAATGTGGGCTAGAAAAAAGAGCAACTATGAAGAGCTTACACAACAAAAGAGGTTTCGCTTAAAGAAACATATAACTGCAATAAGATTAGGAAAGAAAGCAGGAAAAGCGAGGGGAAAAACTAAATAGATATGATGGCTGTTGACTTCTCTTTTCTATATTGTTTTCTTTTTCTCTCTCTCTTCCTTATGGAGACCTTACGGGTGGGATCCCTAAATGTAAATGGGATGAGGGATGGGAAGAAAAATTGGTTACTTTCAGAAACCATACGCTTGAAAGATCTCAGCGTTGTTTGTTTGCAGGAGACTCATAGTGACCAAAGAAATGAGGTAGACTGGGGTTTGTGGTGGGAAGGAGAGAAGGTTCTAAGTCATGGGAGTAATCTTAGTGCTGGAGTGGCTGTGCTTTTTTCCCCTAGTCTTCAAGCTAAAATTTTATTTAAAAATGAGATAGAACCAGGGAGATTATTACTAATTAGGGCTGAAATTAGAAATCTTGTTTTTGTGTTCATAAACATTTATGCTCCTAATTTAGGATCTGACAGGTTGCAGTATTTTTCCAAACTGGAAAAAGTTTTAAGCCAACAGCAGGATGGGGATTTAATAATTTTAGGAGGAGATTGGAACTGCACTTTAGATTTCACAAAAGACAGGAATGGAGAAGAACCTCATGCACAGTCAGCTGCAGTTTTAGCAAATGTGATAAAAAAAAAACTAAATTTATCGGATGTATGGAGGGAACACAAGCTGGCAGCACAACAATATACATGGGTACATTTTAGTAATGGTAGAATTTCTGGGGCACGATTGGACAGGTTCTACACATCACACAATATGAGGAATAGAGTAAAACATACAGCTATCATTCCTACATCTTTTTCTGATCACAAACTCATTACAATAGAGTGTTCGTTGGTGAACAGAGTTCAGAAGAGTTACTACTGGCATTTTAACATTAAACTTCTGGATGATAAGAATTTCTGTGAGAACTTTGGAGTTTTTTGGGAAACCTGTAAAAATGAAAAAGTTTTATATGAAAATATAATTCAGTGGTGGGAAATCATAAAAGGGTTCTGTCAGCAATATGCAACCCATTCTTCTTTGGTTTTAAAAAAGAAACTAGAGTTGCTAGAAAAGGAGATCATTGATATTTAGAAGACAATGACTGTTAATGATACTGCAGATTTACAAGAACTGTGGACAGGAAAGAAAAACCAGCTGAGCTTCATTCTAAATGAAAAAGTTAAAGGGGCTCTTGTAAGGAGCCGTTTTTTAACAACGAGGGACATGGATGGACCCACATCTTATTTTTTTAATTTGGAGAGAAAAGCTGGACAGGAAAAGCAGATGTACTGTTTAAAAGAAAACAATGGAAAAGAAACCTCTGACCCAGTCTCAATGCGGAGAATCGCTGTGAATTTTTATTCTGATTTATTTACTGCTGAAACCTCGGATGAACAGTGCACAAATGAACTGCTTCAGGAACTTCCTGTTTTAACTCCAGAGCATAAACATTTGTTAGAAACTGAACTCACTTTTGAGGAGATTACTGCTGCAGTAATGGGACTCTCTCCAGGACGTGCACCTGGCTTGGATGGATTACCTGCAGAGTTTTATAAGAACTTTTGGACTGTTTTAGGACATGACTACTTTGAGGTTTTGCAAAACTGCATTACAGAAGAAATTCTTCCCACAAGCTGTCGGCGTGCTGTTTTAACTTTGCTCCCAAAAAAGGGAGATTTAACGTTATTAAAGAATTGGAGGCCTCTAGCAATTTTATGCTCAGAATATAAAATATTTTCTAAATGTCTGGCAAACAGGCTAAATACTGTATTGTATGAAATCATTCACAAAGACCAGTCTTACTGTATAAAAGATCGATCCATCACAGATAATTTACATTTGGTACGGGACATGCTTGATTTTGCTTTTCAAAACAATATTAATATTGGGTTTCTGTCATTAGATCATGAAAAAGCTTTTAACAGAGTAGACCACAATGTTCTTTTTAAAACGTTAAAGGCTTTTGGATTTGGGGATGGTTTTATCTCTAAGATTAAATTGTTGTATACTGAGGCTACGTGTATGGTTAAAATGGCTGGTGGCCTTAGTACTCCTGTGAAGATCCACAGAGGTATTAGGCAAGGGTGTCCTCTCTCGGGTCAGCTATACAGCATAGCTATTGAGCCACTGTTATGTAGATTAAGACAGCAGCTCGCGGGATTAAATGTTAGTACACTGGTTTTTAAAGAACCTACTAAAGTCTCTGCATATGCAGATGATATCACAGTGTTAATTAGTGGTCAGAGTGAGGTTGATTCTTTAAAAGGAGCTCTAGCATGTTACGGGAAGGCATCTTCGGCTAAAGTTAACTGGAGTAAAAGTGAGGCTATTTGGTGTGGTACTGGTCTAAATAGTCCATCACTTCCTGGTGGATTACAGTGGGGGAGAACAGGCTTTAAATATCTTGGGGTGTTTTTAGGAGTAGATGAATTTAAAAGGAAAAACTGGGAGGGCCTAGTGGAGAAAGTGTGTGTTTGGTTGTCTCACTGGAAATGGTTGCTGCCTCGGCTGTCCTACAGGGGGAGGGTCCTGGTATGTAATAATCTGGTGGCTTCATCGTTATGGCACAGGATGATGATTCTAGAGCCTCCAGAAGAGCTAGTAAGGAAAATCCAGAAAAACCTGGTGGACTTCTTCTGGTCGGGACAGCACTGGCTGAGGGCGTCAGTGCTGTATCTGCCTATTCAGGAAGGAGGACAGGGGCTGGTCGACATCAGTTCCAGAATCCAAGACTTCAGGCAGCTCGGAGACTACTCTAGCCCCAGGACTATAGACTGGTTTTAGAGTCATCTGGTGGAGAGGAGGAAACCTATACTTTCCCAGAACTGACTTTTTCAGCAGACACTGGAGAATGGCAAGAAGCTGAGGGAAGCCTGCTTTCTTTTAAGACCCCTCAATTGGAGTTTTTTAGCAACACAGAGAAAAAAGCTTTTTATGTACTGTGTGTGAAAGTGGCACATCTGAAATCGCTTGAGAGTGTAAGAGAGTCCAAGTGGCAGGAGGTTTTTGGGCCAGAAGCTTCCCCTAAAGGCTGCTGGAGGTCCCTGTACAAGACTCCGATAGAGAAAAGGTCTGGAGACCTGCAGTGGAGAATTGTGCATGGGATAATAGCTACAAACAGACACAGAGCACACCTTGACCCACAGGTAGGGGAGGGCTGTCTGTTCTGTGGGATGCAGGAAACAGTTTTTCATTTGTTTTTTGACTGTTTTAGATTAAAGCCATTATTTAACAAATTAGAAGAGTGGTGTCAGACACTGGGGGAAGTTTTTATGCCTATGTTTTTTATTTTTGGGCCCAAGTACAGCAGGAAAAAAAAAGAAGTTCATGTTTTATAAAAATGTTTATTTGGGCAAGCAAAAATGTCAATGTGGTTGTCACGAAAGAGAAAATTGAATAATGGTGGATTAACTGATGTGGTTGCAGTGTTACAGGGGTTAATAAAATCCCGTATAAATATAGAGTTTAACAATTATAATTTGGTTATTGACTTGGATGGTTTCAGAGGTAAATGGGGCATAAAGAATGTTATTTGTGATGTTGACATTGATGGCTGTCTCCAATTTTATGCATGAGTGAGTTTTGATCATAAAACGTCTCGGTTACGTATGTAACCCTCGTTCCCTGAGGAGGGAACGGAGACGTACGTTAGTGACTAACGAATGGGGGTTTCGCTTAGAAGCCAATCATCTTCATCGTATTCAACAGCGCCCAATGGCAGTGCCAATGCCATGGGCATGCGGAATTTGCATGCGTAACTCCGCCCCACCTCGTGGGTATATAAGGAAGTACGCTGCGAACATCGCATTATGTTACTGCTGCAGGAGCCAAGACTGAACTCCGCGTTCCAGGCAGCACAGCTGACGTGGCTAAGGAAACGTACGTCTCCGTTCCCTCCTCAGGGAACGAGGGTTACATACGTAACCGAGACGTTCCCTTTCGTTCAGTCACTACGACGTACGTTAGTGACTAACGAATGGGGGATCCTATTCAACAACGCCACTCAGCTGTCATCCAGCGCCCTGCGTAAGTGTGAGATCCCGCCACTTAAGGCCCTAGGAGTCCCACTTATCACAGGAATACCAAGGTACACTGGGAAGCATATCCCATTGAGGGAATGCCAAGATGCCTACCGTAGGGAGGACTTAGAGAATACACATATGACCCGCTGAGGGTTGCATATGGAAGATCTCTAGGGTACCAGCCGAAGGTGGATTTTTAACCCTAGGGGTGGCAGGGACTTGCCAAGGGAAAGACACCTGCTCACTGAGGAGGCTTACGGTGGGAATACTCGTGTGGGGGTCGCCGGAGGGGAACCATGCACACGGAGCACCTGGCCGGACATGAGGGTCTGGGCTCGAAAGGGCAGACTGAACTGATGTCGGCGTAAGCAGTGCTGGAGGAGCTCAGGGCTCTCGGGGAGCTCACCTGAGGAAATATCGCACGTATCCAGTCATGGGAGTGGAATGGCGAGCAAGCGAAGACACCTGAGCCTGGCCCATTACCGGCCACCCGTAGGGGCGAGTACATAGTCGGACACTGGCTCCACTCGGAGATTGTAGAATCTGGCGAATGTGTTGGGTGTCGCCCAGCCTGCAGCTCTGCAGATGTCTGTTAGCGAGGCGCCATGCGCTAGAGCCCAAGAGGAGGCCACACTCCGGGTGGAGTGTGCCCTCACACCAAGGGGACATGGTCGGCCTTGCTGCTGGTATGCCAAAACAATGGTGTCCACTATCCAGTGAGACAACCTCTGCTTTGAGAGAGCGCTTCCCTTCCGCTCTCCACCATAACAGACAAAGAGCTGGTCTGAGGTCCTGAAACACTGCGTCATGTCTACGTAGGCGCGGAGAGCGCGTACTGGACAGAGCAATGCCAAGGCTGGGTCTGCCTCCTCCAAAGGCAGCGCTTGCAGGTTCACCACCTGATCTCGGAACGGAGTGGTAGGAACCTTGGGCACATATCCGGGCCGGGGTCTCAGGATCACGTGGGAGTTAGCCGGCCCGAACTCAAGGCACGCTTCGTCAACCGAAAATGCTTGCAGGTCCCCGACCCTCTTAAGCGAGGCCAATGCGGTCAGCAGAGCCGTCTTCATAGACAAGAGCTTAATCTCGGCCGACCGCAAAGGCTCAAGGGAGGCCTCTACAGAGCACTTAAGACTACTGAGAGGTCCCAAGAGGGAACGAGAGGAGAGCGAGGAAGATTCAGTCTCCTCGCCCCCCTCAGGAACCTGATGATCAGGTCGTGCTGCTACTTACCTTATTGTCTCCCAGGAGATCGTGGTAGGCAGATATTGCGGCCACGTACACTTAAGGGTGGAAGGAGACAGCCTTCGTCCCACCCCCTCCTGGAGAAACGAACCACAGACCCGATCGGGCATTTCCAGGTGTCTTCCTGGCGGGAAGAGCACCATGTGACGAAGAGGTCCCACTTCAACGCATAGAGGTGTCATGTAGACTCTGCCCTAGCGGAAGTGATGGTAGCGACCACCGCAGGTGGAGGCTACTCAAACCAGCCGCGTCCCGTCCAGAAGCCACACGTGGAGCTTCCAGAACGCTGGACGCGGGTGCCAAAAGGTGCCCCGATCTCTGAGTGAGGAGTCTCAGAGGAATAGGCCAGGGAGGGGCTGTCGCAAGGAGTAGCAGTTCTGAGAACCAGGTCCGGCCGTGCCAAAGGGGCGACCAACATGACCTGCTCCTTGTCCTCCCTGATCTTGCACAGTACCTGTGCGAGAAGGCTCACTGGGGGAAACGCATAATTGCGTAGCCCCGACAACCAGCTGTGTGTGCGCCAGTGCATCCGTGCCGACCATAGGTCAGGGAATAATACAGGGAGCAATGGGAAGAGTCCTGGGAGGCAACAGGACTACCTGTGCGTCGCCGAACCGTTCCCATATCAGCTGGACCGTCTGGGGATGGAGTCACCATTCTCCAGGAAGTGGCTGAAGCCGTGAGCTCGTAGGCTGCACGGTTCAGGACTCCCGGGATGTGGACAGCATGAAGGGACCTCAGATGCTTCTGACTCCAAAAAACGAGATGGCGGGCGAGTTGAGACATACGGCGGGAGCGTAGACCGCTCGGCCGTGTCGTCTGTCCTGACTAGTACATGTTGACCCTTCAGCAACGCTCGGAAGCGGTGCAGGGCGAACCGTACTGCCAGCAACTCGAGGCAATTGACATGCAGAAGGCGCTGGGGTCCTAACCAGGAGCCCGCGGCTGCTTGTCCATTGCACATGGCACCCCAGCCCATGGATGACGCATCTGTTGATACAACAAGATGCCTGGAAACTCGTTCTAAGGACACTCCGGTCCTTCGAAAACTGAGGTTCGACCACGGGGAGAGAGTCTGTAAGCAGGCCCGAGTCACTTGAACCCGGAGCGTGCCAGACCGCCATGCCCATCTCGGGACTCGATCGCGTAGCCAGTGCTGAAGCGGTCTCATATGAAGCAATCCGAGCGGCGTTACCGCGGCTGCAGATGCCATATGCCCCAGGAGCCTCTGAAACCATTTCAGTGGAACCGCACTCTTGCCCTCGACTTGTCGAAGGGAAGTCAGCAGAGACTGCGCGCGCTCGCTCGAAAGCTGCGCGCACATGGCGACCGAGTCGATCCATACCGAGAAAAGAGATCCTCTGCGCGGGGCAAAGTTTGCTCTTCTCCCAGTTGACCCGAAGGCCCAGACGGTCGTCGAGGTAATTCAGGATGCGAACCCCGTGCTGCCGAAGGGGCGCAAGGGCTGCCTCGGCAATCTTCGTAAAGACGCGAGGGGACAGAGATAGCCCGAATGGTAGAACTGCGTACTGATATGCCCGCCCCTCGAAAGCAAACCGTAGGAACGGTCTGTGTCGAGGTAGAATGGAGACATGGAAGTAGGCGTCCTTCAGGTCGATCGCTGCAACCAATCGTCTGGACGAACGCATTCGAAAAGGCGTTTCGCTGTCAAGATCTTGAACGGAAACCGGTGGAGGTAACGGTTCAAGACGCGCAGGTCCAGGATCGGTCAAGCCCACCGGTCTTTTTGGGTACAATGAAGTACGGGCTGTAACACCCGGAATTCACCTCGGCTGGAGGGACAGGTTCGATCGCACCCTTCGCCAGTAGGGTGGCAACCTCCGCTCGCATGACGGGGGCATTAGCCCCGATCATAGTGGAACGGACTCCCCGGAAGCGGGGAGGAACCTGCGCGAACTGAATCGCGTAGCCGCACCTGACTGTCTTCGCGACCCAGCGGGACAGCCCTGGAATCTGAAGCCAGGCTCCCAGGAACTGCACCAGCGGGGTCAATCGGACTACAGGTGTACCCGGAGTGGGGCAGCGATGCAGCGTTACCGACCCGGACAAGGGAGGCTGTTGGGCGTCCCGGTGTGGGGGTGCGGTTAACGGCTGCGTCCTGACAGAGGAGACCAGGGAAGGACGCGCGTTCCACTGGGGTCTGCTCTGCCAGGAGGCTGGCGACAGAGAGGGATGCGAGTGGCGGGACCCGTGGGTGGCGCGCACTGTCATCACCGGTCTCTGGGTCCTCAGAGACAGGAACATGAGTTCTTCCCAAGTGCTGCTAGCCCGGGGGCCAGCAGTGGAAGGATTTTCCCCCGGCCCTCCACCGGGGGAAGGAGAGGCCCTGCTACCATCCCCTGGGAAGAACTGGAACCCATCTCTGAGTTGTCCACCTCCAGCGTGGCGTTTAACCAGGCTGGGGAGCAGACTGGGCGACATCCTCAACCACCTCCACGGCGCGGCCCAGGTTAAGGCTGCTGCTGGGGCCGGGCGGGAAGAGGGAGGGCGCCCTCGGCGGCGAGCGGACTGAGGCGACTGAGCCGGCGGCTGGTGCAGCAGCTGGCCGCCGGGGCAGTACGTGTTACAGCCTCAGTCTGCTCTGGGGCGGCCGAGAACTGTTGGGCGCAGTTCCCAGCCGCGCCGCCGAAGAGGCCAGCCTGGGATATGGGTGAGTTGAGGGGGCGGGCCCACTCAACGTCCTCCAAATCACCAGGTAAGGCCAGGTGTTCTCCCGGACCACAGCTGTGGACATCTCCCGACCCAGGGAGCGTGTGGCCACCTTCACCGCCCGGGGGCGGGATCAGTCGCGGCACGCAGCTCAATGAAGAGCCCTGGGTCGGCTCCACCCTTGTGCATGTGCAAAGGGGCGGCGGCCTGCCCGTAGCTCTGCAGGACCACGCCACCGAAGTAGACGAGCCCACAGGCTTTGGGAGGGTGCTTAGGACAGCCACACCACGCCACGTCAAGCCCTCTGTGGACACCGTAGTGCGCAACAGAGAGTTCAACAGTGGGGGTGAGGGGGCCCCAGTGTACCCTAGGCCGCGGCCCCATCAAGGGCAGAGAAGGCGGAGGAGGCCACCAAACGATCGCGGGAAGCACGGGGACTTCCAGGACCGCGTGATCTCCTCATGCACCTCGGGAGCGAAAGGCATTGGGGGCGGGGCCCAACAGCTGTCGGGTGCCGTCCCCAAAAACCAATCGCGCAACCACAAGCACTCGCGACTGGGCGGAGTTCCACACCAGCGCGAGACTCGCGGCTGCCCGAGATAACATGGCTGTCAACCTTAGGTCGGATCAGGCAGCGCTGACACACCCGGAGGCGGAGCACAACTCCTAATCGTCATCCCCAAAGGACTCCAGCCCACCTTGGGATGCGGCGATCGACATCTCACTGCTATCTGGAGCGTGAACGAAACGAACGAGGCGTCAGAGACGGGCCGCTGTTTCAGTCCAACACTCGCGGGTTTAAGCAATGTGCAAGAGGGGGCGTGGCCCGAGGAATGATCGTCGGGGTTCTTAATACCACGGCACCGCACTCAGGTCACCCTGGCCACCAGCCAAAGTACCGCCTCACTCGGAGACGGTAGATTGGGGTGTGGCAGAGGGGACTCTCTCTCCTCACGGAGATCACTGAGTCTCGACCGCAACATCGCGATGGTCACGTTCCCGCAGTGGGAACATGACGCATCCACAAACACTGCCCGAACGTGCTGAAGCCCAAACACATCGAGCAGTGAATGTGCCCATAGACAGCAACGGAGATCGATCGCACCCGGAAGTGCACGGGCGAACCGTCTTGAAAAAGACGTGCCACGCGCAAGCTCTTTTTGTGAGAGGAAAGCTCTGCAGAGTGCCGAAGCGCCCAGGGAAACACACACACAGCTGTTGCAGATCACTGCACAGATCAGCAGGCAGGCAGCATGAGATCGCTGGAACGCGCCGTAACACCAACACCCTGGAGAACCGCTGGTCTCTCGAAGACTGAAGAGAAGACTTCAGAATTCAGGCTTGTAGGAGTGAAGAGATCCTCTTGGCTCCAAAGCAAAAACATAATGCGATGTTCGCAGCGTACTTCCTTATATACCCACGAGGTGGGGCGGAGTTACGCATGCAAATTCCGCATGCCCATGGCATTGGCACTGCCATTGGGCGCTGTTGAATACGATGAAGATGATTGGCTTCTAAGCGAAACCCCCATTCGTTAGTCACTAACGTACGTCGTAGTGACTGAACGAAAGGGAAGGGGAATTTTTATTTTATTTTTATTAATAATATTTTGTACTAAAAATGTTATATCTTTGACTTTGACTTTAAGATCACTTTATTTACAAAAATATTAAAGTCTCTCTCTCTCTCTCTCTCTCTCACTTCCGGTGTGACTGTTGAGCGAGGGTGTGTGAGCGTGGCGCAGAGCGGTGTGAGTGGAACTTTTTTGTCTTCTCTTTTTCTGATTTTCTATTTTTCTCTTCTTTTTGTGTGTGTCTGTTTTGTTATTTGTTTTTTGTTTAGGTATTTGGAGGGTCGTGTGCTGTCCGTTAGTCGGAGGCATGGCGGCCCAACAAACACAGGGGTTGAATACACTCACTAGACGCCACGCAATTAAGGTAGCGTCAGCTGTGAGCATTGAGGCATGTTGTTTAGCCGTTGGAGAGTTAGTTGGGCATTCTAGCGTCTTGTCAGCGTCTAGAATGAACAATGCGACTGTAGTTTTTTTAGATAGTGTAGACAAGGCAAATGATTTGGTTGAGCAGGGAATTGTCATTGATGGGGAGTTTATTTCAGTTCTACCACTTTCTATGCCAGCGAAAAAGGTAATCATTTCTAATGTACCACCTTTTGTTAGCGATGTAATTCTAACTCAAGCGCTGTCGCGCTATGGTAAATTGGTGTCACCGATAAAAAAGATCCCAATCAGCAGCGAATCGCCGTTATTTAAGCATATCGTTTCATTTAGGCGCTTCGCTTACATGATAATTCCGGATGACGCCGATTTAGATTTAACTTTGAATTTTCGAATTGAGGATTTTAGTTATTCGATTTTCGTCACGACTGGTAAAGTGAAATGCTTCGGATGTGGCATTAAAGGGCATTTAATTCGGAATTGCCCAACAAAAAATGTTGAGGGAGAAAAAAGTTACGAAGTAGTTGTACAGGGTAAGGAAAACGATGGAAAAGAAGTTAATGTGGATGTTCAAGAAGAAGGTTCGGTAGTGGGGGAGAATGTGGTAACGTTAGACCGTTCGGTAGAAATTGAGGCTGGAGTAGCTTCATCTCAGATTGAACAACCAGATCCAATTCCTAAGAATTTACCTGCAAGTAGTGTTTTAAGTGTTTCTGATAGGGTGGTTTATCCTTCTGAAAGCAAAAACGGTGCAAATGGTGAAGATTTTCAAATCAGTGTAATGGCTGAAGAAGCACAGTTGACACCAGAACAAGAGCAGTTTTCCTTTAAGACACTGCAAAAAAGAAAGATGAAAAATAAAGTGCTAGATGCAAAAATCAGTAAGACAGCAGAACTACGAGATGAGGATATTCAAGATACGGAAAGTGACAGTGATTTGTCTGAATGTAGTGAGAGTCTTTCTCAAGGTGAACTTAATGTTCGCAGTTATGATCTTGAAGATATTAAATTGTTTCTTAGGTCAACAAAAAATAAAAGAGGTGTAAAAGTGCAAGAATATTTTCCTGATTTGAAACAGTTTGTGGATCGGGCAAAGAGTTGGATGGCTAGTGATTCATTTACCAATAAAGAAGCATATAGGTTGAAGAAAATAGTGAGGAACCTAAATATCGCTCACAATAATGATGTTGTTTAAGTGGAAGAAAAGGAATAATTTTTCCTGTTGGTATGGCGTATTGTGCTCTTTCTCTTTCTTTGCCTTTATTATGAATGAAATTCATATTGCATCTATGAATGTAAATGGGGCAAAAAATTAAAAAAAAAGAGCACACATTTTTGAGGAAATTGAGCAGAAAAACATAGACGTAACTTTTTTACAGGAAACTCATAGTAGTGTTGAGAATGAGGTTGACTGGATGAAGGAATTTAGTGGATTATCCGTTCTAAGTCATTACTCAAATATAAGTGGTGGGGTGGCTGTTTTATTTAATAAAAAGTTTAAACCAACTTCGTATGTTGTAGTTGAAGTTGTGAAAGGCAGACTGTTAAAAGTTAGAGCTTCTTATGAAAATTTTGTGTTTGTTTTTATTTGTGTTTATATTCCAACGACACCTATAGAAAGATTACTATTTTTAGATACTCTTTGTGCAACACTAAAAGATTGCGGTTCTGAAGATTTTCTTTTTTTGGGTGGTGATTTTAATTGTACTGAGTTGGATATGGACAGAAATCATGTTGAACCTCATATGGCTTCACGTAAGAGGTTAATTCATCTGATTGAGAAATATGATTTATGTGACATTTGGAGAATGATAAATGGTAATGAAAAGCAATACACATGGGCTCACATGCGTGAGAATTATATATCACTGGCAAGGTTAGATAGATTTTATGGTTTTAAACATCATTTAAATTTATTTAACAAATGTTTTATCACGCCTTTGTCTTTTACTGATCATAGTATGATAAGTTGTAAGTTTTTTTTAAAGTCAGTGAAATCCAAAAGTGCTTATTGGCATTTTAATACGAGTCTTTTAAATGATAAATTATTTATTGAATCGTTTAAATTTTTTTGGAAATCTTTTAAAGAAACAAAAACGTCTTTTAAATCCTTACAGCAATGGTGGGATTATGGAAAGGTACAAATAAAGCAATTCACACAACAATATACTCAAAATGTCACAAAAGAATTTAATCGGTCTGTAGAATTTCGTGAAAAACAGTTAATAGATTTACAAAAGTTGTATCAATCCTCGGGTGATAGTAATATTTTGGAAACTTGTTTTAGGAAAAAAGCTGAACTCAAAGAGCTGTTGGAGTTTAAGGCACAAGGCGCTTTAGTTCGTGCTCATTTTTTAAACATTGATCAGATGGATGCACCTTCCAAGTATTTCTTTGGTCATGAGAAGAAAAATGGGCAGAAACGTTTAATTCATGCCCTACGTTCTGAGGATGGCAATTTGTTATATAATCCCAGACAGATTCGTGATGTAGCAGTGAGTTTTTATCAATCCCTGTACAAAAGTGAACTTAAGCCGGAAAATAAAGGAAAATCTCCTTTTCTAGAGGATTTACCGAAGATCTCAGAGGAGTCCAGTGAAGAACTGGAATGTAGCCTTACCCTGGGAGAGCTGTATAAGGCACTCCATGATATGGAGTCTGGGAAAGCTCCAGGTATAGATGGGCTTCCGGTGGACTTTTTCAAGGCCTTCTGGTCGGAGTTAGGAGTTGACCTGCTAGAGGTATTCAACGACAGTTTGCTGAAGGGTGGGCTGCCGTTGAGTTGCCGAAGGGCAGTAGTTACTCTCCTTCCGAAAAAGGGGGATCTTTCGGAGATCAAGAACTGGAGGCCGGTATCACTTTTGTGCAGTGATTATAAATTACTTTCTAAAACGTTGGCTAAGAGAATGACTAAGGTAATGGGACAGGTGATCAATTCAGATCAATCGTACTGTATACCTGGTAGGTCAATATTTGACAATATTTCTTTAATTCGAGATGTTATACAGGTTTCCAAAGTATTTAATGTCAATTGTGGTCTGTTGTCTCTTGACCAAGAGAAAGCTTTTGATCGGGTTGAGCATGGTTTTTTATGGAATACTTTAGAAGCTTTTGGTTTTAATGAAAATTTTCTAAACATGGTTAAAATTCTTTATACTGACATTGAGAGTATAATTAAGATTAATGGTGGCTTGTGTGCTCCGTTCAAGGTCAAAAGAGGTATCAGACAAGGATGTTCATTATCTGGAATGTTGTATTCTCTTGTCATTGAACCCCTTCTACAAAACATCAGGAAGAATTTAGATGGTTTCAAGATACCTTTATGTGAATTAGGTTTTTGTTTATCAGCTTATGCTGATGATCTCATAATAGTAATTAACAAACAAAGTGATATACATGTTTTATCTAGACTGATAGAGGACTTTGAAAAATGGTCATCAGCAAAAGTCAATTGGAAAAAAAGTGAAGCGTTTTTATTAGGCGATTGGAAGGAAGGGAAACCAAGTCTTCCTGAGGGTTTGTGTTGGAATAGGTGGGGTTTGAAATATTTAGGGGTTTTTTTGGGAGATGATGATTTGTTACAAAAGAATTGGGAAGGTGTTTTACAAAAAGTTAAAGGACGTTTAGATAAATGGAAGTGGCTTCTACCCAACATGTCCTATAGGGGTAGAACGCTTATTGTAAATAATTTGGTTGCCTCTTTGTTATGGCACAGACTGGTTTGTGTTGATCCTCCTGTGAAACTAATAGCTGAAATTCAAGCGGCTTTTGTGGATTTTTTTTGGGACAAACTTCACTGGATTCCACAGAGTATTTTATTTCTACCTAAGGAAGAAGGAGGCCAGGGTTTGATTCACTTACAGAGCAGGATTGCAGCTTTTCGACTGCATTTTGTACAAAGACTTCTTGATGGACCGATGAATGTGAGTTGGAGGGCAATCAGTTGTGCCCTACTTAAGACTGTTGGAAACTTCGGAATGGACAAATCTCTTTTCTTAATGGACCCTCAGTGGTTGGATCTCTCGAAATTGCCATTTTTTTATCAACATCTTTTTAAGATTTGGAATCTTTTTCACATCGAAAGGACTGAAAATGTTCACTCAATTTTTTGGTTACTGAATGAACCCTTGATACTTAATGCAAGACTAGATGTTTCTGCACCCAATTTCCTACCAGGATTTAGCAGGATTTTACAAGACTCAGGAGTTTATGTTTTAAATGATTTATTGTGTTTAACTGGGCCTGTTTTTCAGAATGTAGAAACTTTTACTGAAAAGCTTGGAATTCGATCTGTTCGTTCAGTTTCTCGTTATCTGAATAAATTAAAAGAAGTGTTTACGGATGAAGAAAAATTGATGTTGAAGGAATTCTCTTTAGGTACTAATATTCCTGACTGTGAAGATTTGTTTCCTTGTTTGTTAATTCAACCAAAAATTGAAGAGTGTTCGGGATGTTTTATTCAACAAAGGAAGTTTTCATCTGTTGATTTTTTTTCATGTGTTGGTAAAGAGCTGTATAAAATGTGTGTGCTCGTTCTAAACAAAAAAAAGTTGAATAACAGAGTTGATACACCTTGGCGTGCTGTGTTAAAGTTGGGTGATGAGGTAAGACCTGAATGGAGAGTGTTGTACAAGCCACCATTATCAAAAAGAACAGGAGATTTGCAGTGGAGAATCTTGCATGGAGCTGTTGCAGTGAATTCTTTTATTTCAGTTTTAGATCCGAAGAATAACTCAGGTTGTCCTTTTTGTTTAAAAAAAGAGACTGTGTTTCATGCTTTCATGCAATGTATCAGACTTGGACCTTTGTTTGAAATGGTAGAAAGACTGTAATAAGTTTAGAGAGTGTTTTTATCCTGAGACTTTTATTTTTGGTTTTAAATATGATCAAAAAAAGCGAGTTGTTTTTCAATTGTTGAATTTTATTTTGGGACAAGCAAAGTTGGCAATATACATGAGTAGGAAAAACAAAATAGAGCAAAAAAGCAATGATAATGTTATTTTTGTTTTTAAGTCGTTACTTAAAGCAAGAATTTTGATTGATTTCAGATTTTACAAAGCTATGTGTGATCTTTGTACTTTTAAAATGAAATGGTGTAGTTGGGAAGGTCTGTGTAAAATTGATGATGATGAGTTATTTTTTTGTTTTTAAATGAATATTTTCTCCTTAACAAATTATGATGTGAATTTGTAGAATAAGGTGTGATTTGGTTAATTGTAAATAAAGTGTTGTTTTAAAAATCAAAAAAAAAAATCTCTCTCTCTCTCTCTCTCTCTCTCTCTCTCTCTCTGTTTCTCTCTCTCTCTCTCTCTCCCTCCCTTGTTAATTCTCTCTTTCCATCATTCTTTTTCCCTTATTCGTTAAGTTTCATGTTTCCTTGTTTGTACCATATTGTTTGTTTTCCCCTACATATATATGCATATTTCCCCCATATGAATCGTAGCTTTGTAAACTGTAGTTGTTTTATTAAAACCCAATGATTGCATTGAGGTGAATCCGTATTGTTTTGCTCACAAATATCAAAGTCAATGAGACGCAATATTTTAGCTACCCATTTAAGCTTGATTTTCATGTATTACTACTTCAGTAATACAAATTGTACAAGCATAAGAGATATTATTTGTCCTGATCAAGCAGATTAATGTTTCTTAAGGTTTGTAAGATTGTAATTGATGAAGAAATCAATTTGGATAAAGGTTACTTTTAAATGATTAAAGGTTCCGTTATACGTTGATATTGTCTGTACAACAAGCAAATCATATTCATAGACTCCATTTGAATTAATTATTCCCCAAAACTCATTGTTGCTATACCCCTCTAAGGAATTGTAGATTACTCAGTAAATAAACATCCATGACATTTAATATTTTGGCTTTCATTAATATTTATGCTTTTCTTTCTTCATAAAAAATATTAACAAAATAAAAATTAAGCCAGGTCTGGTAATTCAGTATAAATTCAGTAACTTCTCTTTGATTTTTCCAGATCTGGTCCTGTGGACGTCAGTATCTCACAGTGATCACAGTTCACACCTGAAGTGAAGCCCCTCCCACCAGTGAAGCCCCTCCCACAACAATTCACCAATAAATACTGGGAATATTCCCATCATCCTACAAGAGAAGGACAAACTCCAGGTGTAGCAGCTGAAATCTGTGTGACTGTTAAAGATGGAGTTTATTAAAGAGGAGATTGAAGACATGAGTTATCCAGAACCATCCAGAATAAAACATGAAGATACTGAGGAACAAATAGGTTGGTGTTCATTCTTGAGTCTTCATTATTGACTGCTTTAGTAGCTGTGAAATAATAATCAGTATATGGATGATAAATGATAGAGAAATGCTTCTAAATGATCATATTTGATCAGTTTTAATCGTAGTGAATGACAGAACTGATCTTTGCACATTAAAGATACTTTAACACTTTACAATAAGGTCTCATTTGTTAACATTAGTTAATGTATTAACTAACAATCAACAATACATTTGTTACAATATTTATTAATCTTTGTTAATGTTAGTTAATAAAAATCCAGCTGTTCATTGTTGGTTCATGTTACTTAACAAATGTTAACAAATACAACTTTTGTAAATGTTGAAATTAACATGAACTCAGATTAATAAATGCTGTAGAAGTGCAGTTCATTATTAGTTCATGTTAATTAATGAAACCTTATTGTGTTACCGATACTTTATACTCGTTTTCTGCTCAGTGTTTTTAATTTTCACATTTAACCTCATTGAACTGAGTCTGACTACTTTATATGTTTATTTTAGACCAGACGGAAGAGAAGGAGCAACAACACAAACTAAATGACATTAAGAAACTCTGTGACTTCAAAACTCAAGAAACAAAAGCCAAAAAGCTGCACACCTGCTCTCAGTGTGGAAAGAGTTTTTCTCGAGCATCAGGTCTCAGTAGACATTTGCGCATTCACTCTGGAGAAAAACCATTCAAGTGTGATCATTGTGGCAAAGGATTTATTTTATCATCACTTCTAAAAAAACACCTGGTAGTTCATTCAGGTGAGAAGCCTCATGTGTGTTCTCTCTGTGGTAAGAGTTTTTCATGGCTGGACAGTTTTAAACTGCACCAGAAAACACATGATGAAGTGAGAGATCATGTGTGTTGTGACTGTGGGAAGAGCTTTACTACAACTAATCTTCTGAAACAGCACCAAAGAATTCACACTGGAGAGAAACCGTATACATG
Organism: Gobio gobio; assembly: GCF_949357685.1. Lineage (NCBI taxonomy): Eukaryota > Metazoa > Chordata > Actinopteri > Cypriniformes > Gobionidae > Gobio > Gobio gobio. The sequence goes on along the minus strand of NC_137107.1, from coordinate 51,756,220 downwards.
CACTCAGTGTGGAAACAATTTTTCTCGAGCATCAGCTCTCAGTGTTCATCTGCTCCGTCACTCTGGGAAAAAATCATTCAGCTGTGATCAGTGTGGGAAAGATTTTATTTCATCATCAGAACTAAAAAGACACCTGGTAGTTCATTCAGATGAGAAGCCTCATGTGTGTTCTCTCTGTGGAAAGAGTTTTTCACGAATTAGCTGTTTTAAACTGCACCAGAAAACACATGATGAAGTGAGAGATCATGTGTGTTCTCTCTGTGGAAAGAGTTTTTCATGGCTGAGCAGTTTTAAACAGCACCAGAAAACACACGATGGAGTGAGAGATCATGTGTGTTCTCTCTGTGGAAAGAGTTTTTCATGGCTGAGCAATTTTAAACAGCACCAGAAAACACATGATGGAGTGAGAGATCAAGTGTGTTGTGACTGTGGGAAGAGTTTTACTACATCTAGTCTTCTGAAACGGCACCAAAGAACTCATACTGGAGAGAAACCTTTCAAGTGCTCATATTGTGACAAGAATTTCACTCATTCTGGACACCTGAAATCACATGAGCGACTTCATACTGGAGAGAAGCCGTACCACTGTACTCAGTGTGAGAAGAGTTTCACTCAGTCTGGAAACCTGAAAGTACATAAGCGACTTCATACAGGAGAGAAACCTTTCAAGTGCTCATATTGTGACAAGAATTTCACTCATTCTGGAGCCCTGAAAAAACATGAGCGAGTTCACACTGGAGAGAAGCCGTACCACTGTACTCAGTGTGAGAAGAGTTTCAGAGATCCAAAAGGTTTAAAAAATCATCTGCTCATTCACTCTGGAGAAAAAGCCATTTAACTGTGATCAGTGTGGTAAAGATTTTAAATCGCCATCAAGTCTAAAACCACACCTGATGGTTCATTCAGGTGAGAAGCCTCATGTGTGTTCTCTCTGTGGAAAGAGTTTTTCACGACTGAACATTTTTAAACTGCACGCATGAAAACACATGGTGGAGTTAGAGATCATGTGCTGTGACTGTGGGAAGAGCTTTACTACATCTAGTCAACTGTAACAATAATGCATTATAGCTCTAGACATCTGGCCGGATGGAACTCCTCACAGCCTCTCGTGACTTTTCTAATCAGATCATACATTGACAAAGGGCCTTTGTGTTGATGTGACTCTACACTAATTAGATCCAGGCGCCACCGTGTCTCCGCAAGAGATTGGAGCGTTGAATATTATAGCCCCAAGGCATTCACGTGCCTTTACACCCTCACACACACACCCTTTGTGCGAATGGGCGCACATACTTAGACAAGACACAGGACTGTTTGTGTGACTCACACACATTCGCCTTATATGAATCATCTGGACCAAAACTGCCTCAATAACGTTTAAATATATATATATTTCGTTGATTTAATGTCTTTATACAATCTATTAAAAGAGCTAAGATGTTTACTGTATGTAAATCAAACTTTGTACGCCAGTAACTGTGGAAATACTGTAATACTGCACTCTCAAATCGCAGAATGACGGTGTGTGGTATCTTCTCAATCGCAGAAACCCGACTGTACCGAATCTCGTTCACAAATTACAACAAGATGCATTATTACAAAAGTATCAGCTTTCTAAGAATAGAGGCTTAAAATGAGCACCCCGTTTGATTAGCCAAGAGGAGGGGGGTCCAGGAACAAAGGAAAACTTGCGCCTTCTGTCTCCCGGACGTGATTGGATCCCTCCCTCCAATCTCATCTATAAGAACGAGAACTGACCATTAACTCTTTGCATTTTCGCCACTGAGAGAAGGACCCCTTGGCATTTCCCCATTGAGAGGAAGACCACCCTGGCCTTCGCCACCCTGAGAGAAGCCATCCCTGCAACGGAGAGAAAGACCGGCAGCTTCCTCGAAAGACTTTACTAAGCTTCAGAGAAATTCTCCCTGGACCCGAAGATCCTTACCGAACTTCCCTGATGATCGAACTCAGACACTTACACACGAGAAGCCATAGTAATGCAAGTATTCTATTTCACAATCAAACTGCGTGTAAAAGGTTGTCTGAATTATTCCTGTTCACGGGATTGTTAATTTCTTGAGGTCTTTTGTGAAAGGGCTGTGAAGCTGTCTCTCTCTCTCCCTCTCTCTCTCTCTCTCTCTCTCTCTCTCTCTCTCTCTCTCTCTCTCTCTCTCCTTAAATCTCTCTGTCCATTATTCTTTCCCCCTTTATATTATTCGTTAAGTTTGATTTTTCCTTGTTTTATACCATGTTGTTTGTTTTCTCCTACCTATATATGCATATTTACCCTGTATGACTCGTAGCATTGTATACTTTAGTTGTTTTATTAAAACCCAATAATTTAATTGAATCCGTATTGTTTTGCTCACAAAGATCGAAGTCAATGAGACGTAAGATCTTAGCTACCAATCAAGCTTGATTTTCTTGTATTACTACTTCAGTAATACAAATTTAACAAACATAGGAAATATTTGTCCTGATCAAGCAGATTAATGTTTCTTAAAGTTTGTAAGATTGATAATTGATGAAGAAATCAATTTGGATAGAGGTTACTTTTACATGATTAAAGGCTCATGAATATTTACACCATTTGAATTAATTATTCCCCGAAACTCAATGTTGTTACACATCTCAAATTCATACTGGAAAAAAACCTTTCAAGTGCTTATATTTTCTATATATTGTAATCATTATGTTGACAACTTGTAATAAATACTTCAATGAGCTCACGGTTTCTGGCTTAAATAAATATATTGTTAGCTAACTGCGTGATTTGTATATGTATATTTCTGAAATACATAACTTGGACACAGTCTCCTCGGATAACAGATCACTCTAAATTGTAATGTAGACAAAGACAGTTTCTGTAAAGCTGCACTGAAACGATATGGATTGTGAAAAGCGCTGAACAAATTAATATTAATTGAATTATGACAAGTTTTTCCACTCAAAAGTCAACAACTCTCACAGTGTAAATAAAGTCGGATTGGATTGTGTCTAAATAGTTCTTTCTAGAATTAGATATATTTATGTCATTTAATTATGTACTAAATTGTCTTTTGATACATGCAGTTATGAGAAATAAAACAGAAACAACATCTTGTCTTGATTGATGTATTTAATGAACACTTATCATCACAACTGTTCGTCATCTAGGTTATCATCATGTGTGTATTAGTTCCTCACGTCACTCATCACTCTTTCTTAATACTGTAATAAATATGTTTGGGATGTACAGTATTATTGTCAACCAAATGATCAGATTTCTGTATCACACAAAGAGTTGGAGTTCATTTTTGTCCTTCATTATTGCTGAATCCAAACCAGAATTCTGGCCACGTCTGTTTTATGATATTTGGGAATATTTGCCCTAACAGCTCAACTGTACCATATATTTGCCAAAAGTGACCCAAATTATTATTAATTATGTAGGTCATATTTGCCATATCAAATGTGGTTCACTTTAGACACCCACCTACATTTTGGTGTAATGTATTCTGGCCATATTTGCTATGCCATGTGTTGTTCACATTAGGTTCACATTCAGAGTCGCCAGTGATTACTGTCCCACATCTTTGCCAAAACTGACCCAGAGTCACCAGTGATTACTGTCCCACATCTTTGCCAAAACTGACCCAGAGTCACCAGTGATTACTGTCCCACATCTTTGCCAAAACTGACCCAGAGTCACCAGTGATTACTGTCCCACATCTTTGCCAAAACTGACCCAGAGTCACCAGTGATTACTGTCCCACATCTTTGCCAAAACTGACCCAGAGTCGCCAGTGATTACTGTCCCACGTCTTTGCCAAAACTGATCCAGAGTCACCAGTGATTACTGTCCCACATCTTTGCCAAAACTGACCCAGAGTCACCAGTGATTACTGTCCCACATCTTTGCCAAAACTGACCCAGAGTCGCCAGTGATTACTGTTCCACGTCTTTGCCAAAACTGACCCAGAGTCACCAGTGATTACTGTCCCACATCTTTGCCAAAACTGATCCATAGTCGCCAGTGATTACTGTCCCACATCTTTGCCAAAACTGACCCAGAGTCGCCAGTGATTACTGTCCCACATCTTTGCCAAAACTGACCCAGATATGTTTCAAGATAACTGGGAAACGTTTGCTGCAACACGTGAGCGACATTTGGTTTGTACACCAGATTAGCCAAATCAAATGTATTATTTACAATGTGTTTTTGCAGCGGTGAGGAATGTAGCCAATCACAGACATAGTTGTTGATCTCTTGAACGCAATGGCCAATCAGAATCCACCCAATGCTCAAAACACCAGAGTTTTTATGCAGCAGGCTCACGAAATATGGAGTTAGAATCATGCCAAAACCTCACACACACACACAACGTGTTTTACTCGCACCCAACGATTCACAAACAAACTCAGCGTGGTTTGCAAATGCAAAACATCACTCACAAACTAATGCATTTTGTTCTGCAAATAAAAAAAACGTACCTATCAAAAATACAGTACGTTTTACATATACAAAGAAACGTATTTCTTCAATGACAAAAAATACCCTCAAGTACAAACTAAAATCTTTCAAGTACAAAAAAAAATCCTTCGAGTAAAAAAAAAACCTTCAAGTGCAAAACAAAATTCTACAAGTACAAAACTAAATCCTTCAAGTACAAAACAAAAATCCTTCAAGTACAAAACAAAATCCTTCAAGTACAAAACAAAATTCTACAAGTACGAAAAACTGTCACGTGACTTTTGGCACTAATTTTTCGCCTTGCTGATCCACACGCAAATGCCTTCAGATCCACACGCATGCTAGTAAACGGTCATGTAATTCGCACTCCACGACAGCAGGTGGCGCTGTTACCGACTTGCTTGGCGCCGCCACGGACATGGAAAGAGAAGAGAAGAAGAAACGCTAGCGTGGGGGACGTTTTTTGAACAAGATGAGTGGCCAACAGGTGAGTTTGCTGTCTTTGCTGGACTGGTGAATAAAATCAAATGTTATAAATGTTAGTAAATATCAAACTCCAGAAATGTCTGTCGTGGGTAGGGTGAATGGCCGTAGCCAGCTATGAGGTCAGGTCACCGAGGTCCGGGCCTCGGTAATTTTTTTTATATTCAAAAATAAAATTTCAAGCTCTCTGAATGATTAATTAGCCCTTTAAACCACTTCATATGTAACGTTAGAACAGTGAACGGGGCTTGAGAGCGTGTTGTGAGGGCGCGGGTGAAACCTCCGTGTTGCCAGATCCACCTATTATATGTCTTTTTGGACTCGTTTTTCCCACTTATTGTGACACTTTAGGAAGTTTGTTTTTTTATTACCTTTACAAGTTACTGTGAAGTGGCGAAGTTATGAGATGGTGATAACAATAGAAAAGATAAAAATATGTCTGGCCATTTTATTTATGATGCATATATTCAATTACCACTTAATCTACAGTTTACAGTAGTTGGTTGTAGTTAAACTGCAGTGCATTTAAAATCTCTGTAGCTTTTTCAGTAGTTAAGTACTTTGGGTCATGTAGTTTAGCTAGTTAATTACAAACTGCAAATTCATAGTATTAAAATAACATTTTTTTTCCACAGCTCATTGGCCACAGTTGTCATTTAATGACAATCACCTGTTATTTATATTTTCATGTGGTTTGAGTTTAAGATGTATATGTGTGCCAATATCGTGTGCCAATATTTGAGGTCTCTATCACTAATGGTCATGAAGATATTAAGAATAAAGCAAAGTGTAGTTTTTGGTCATTCTACTGGTCATGTTCAATTATACCAGTATTTTTGACCTCATACATTTTTCCTCTTTCCCCCTCTCTCTAGGAACTGCTTGCACAAACAATGTTTGAGAGGCTCCACACACAGCTCCAGCATGTTGTCAGTCAGCAGCCACTTGACCTGGATTACCTTGAATTTGTGTGTTCTCACTTACTAGGCTTACAGTAAAACGTACATTTGGGTAACAAAAAGAACAGCAGACATGCCGCCTGTTAGGACTGCCAGCGGCAGCAGGAAGCGTAGCATTCCTCAGCTCTCTTAATGTCATATAATGAATGTTCAAACCAAAGACATGTAGATTGTATTATTTTTATTGTAATAGAATCTTAAAACATCTGGGGGGTTGGAACAACCCCAAAAATACATTAACTTTGTTTAAAGGGATAGTTCACCCAAAAATGTATATTCTGTCAGTAATTACTCACCCTCATGTTGTTCCAACCGCGTAAGACCTTCGTTCATCTTCGGAACACAAATTAAGATATTTTTGATGAAATCTGAGTGCTGGATCACTCCTCCATAGGCTGCTAGGTGGCCCAAACTTGCTGGCCCAGAAAATGAAAATTCTGTCATCATTTACTCACCCCCAAGTTGTTCTAAACCTTAATGAGTTTCCTTGTTCTGCTGAACACAGAGGAAGATATCTGGAAGAATGTTTGTAACCAAACAGATCTCGGCCCCCATTGACTTCCATAGTATATTTTTTTCCTACTATGGAAGTCAATGGGGGCCGAGATCTGTTTGGTTACAAACATTCTTCCAAAAATCTTCCCCTGTGTTCAGCAGAACAAAGAAACTCATTAAGGTTTAGAACAACTTGAGGGTGAGTAAATGATGACAGAATTTTCATTTTTGGGTGAACTATCCCTTTAATTTTCTGGGCCAGCAAGTTTGGGCCAACTAGCAGCCTATGAAGGAGTGATCCAGCACTCAGATTTCATCAAAAATATCTTAATTTGTGTTCCGAAGATGAACGAAGGTCTTACGCGGTTGGAACAACATGAGGGTGAGTAATTACTGACAGAATTTACATTTTTGGGTGAACTAACCCTTTAACTGACAACAACAAACAACCCAGGAGACTCTAAGACTCAAACTCTGAACTGCATTTGAAAGAAGCTACACTGCCATTATACCAATCCAAATCCAGTGTCACATGTTTGAAGGCAGGCAATCAATTCTTCCTTGAATACAGTAAAGTCTTGGTAGCGGACAGGAAGACGGAGAACCTCAAAGCAAGTGGAAGACTTTGGCAGTCTACAGTTAGTCACCTCCAACGTGAGGGTAGTTGTAGGAGCCTCCCATCCAACCCAGAACTTCACGAGGGCCTTCAGTTCATCACTGGATGCTACAAAATAGAAATATATAAATGCTCAAAATGATAGAGAATGCGTTTTTTATACACTTTGCTCATGGTTGTCAAATATTTTTTTGAAGAACAACGCCAAACATGATTTTACCTGACAATTATTGGCTATGTAGCTGATGCAAACACTTGATTTTATCATTACAGATTATAATTCAGTTTTATAGAAAATGTTCTAAACAATCTTAAGAGCCATACAGTTGCATTTATGCAGTATAAAAATAATATAAACAATTATTATAAAAACTTAACTAATTGGGTGAACAAATGATGTTGTATTATGTTGGAATTACACATCTGAAAATGGGCTACATGAATAAAGTGGATTGGATCTGAAGTTATCAGCCTCCCAGTACGGTGTTATTTCAGTGACTTATATATATATATATATATATATATATATATATATATATGAAGAGTTCAGATGCAAAAGCCTCTAAATGCCATTTAAAATTTTCTTATAGAATGATCATTTTTATCAAGCTTGTATATTTAAGTTCAGTAATTTCACTTAAATGATAATTAATAGGTAATCTTCATTGCCATTTAAAGGGTTAGTTCACCCAAAAATGAAAATTCTGTCATTAATTACTCACCCTCATGTCGTTGGACACCCGTAAGACCTCCGTTCATATTCGGAACACAAATGAAGATATTTTAGTTGAAAGCTGATGCTGAGAAAGGCTTCACACAGGCCTCCATTGGCATTCAGTACATTGACACTTCCAAGATCCATGAAAGGCACTTAAAACGTCGTTACAAAGTCTATCTCACCACAGTGGCTCTACAATAATCATACAATGCGACGACAATAGTTTTTGTGCGCAAAAAAAAATCAAAATAACACCTTTATCCAACTTGTTCTTGTCTTCCGTGTGCGCCTCCACGACGCATGCGCGAGAATATGACGTAGCGCCGGTGTTCGGGAATCCATGAAATACACACTTAAGCCCCATTTTGAGCACTACGCCGAGACCTAAAGCACGATCAATGTAGAATCCAACAGCTTAGACACGCGCGTCTTCCTCTGCTCGTAAACAAATCGCTTCTGGGTCATGTGTCCGAACGCCGGATCTGCGTCATATTCTCGCGCATGCGTCGTGGAGGCATACACGGAAGTCGAGAACAAGTTGGATAAAGGTGTTATTTTGATTTTTTTTTGCGCACAAAAACTATTGTCGTCGCATTGTATGATTATTGTAGAGCCACTGTGGTGAGATAGACTTTGTAACGACGTTTTAAGTGCCTTTCATGGATCTTGGAAGTGTCAATGTACTGAATGCCAATGGAGGCCTATCTGAAGCCTTTCTCAGCCATCAGCTTTACACTAAAATATCTTCATTTGTGTTCCGAATATGAACGGAGGTCTTACGGGTGTCCAACGACATGAGGGTGAGTAATTAATGACAGAATTTTCATTTTTGGGTGAACTAACCCTTTAAGTGAAATTATTGAATTTAAATATACGAGCTCGATAAAAATGATCATTATAGAAGAAAATTTCAGATGGCATTTAGAGGCTTTTGCATCTGAACTCTTCATATATATATATATATATATATATATATATATATATATATATATATATATATATATATATATATATATATATATATATATATACATACACACACACACACACAAGGCCGTAACCAGGGTTTGAAAATTAGTGAGGTCCGAGGTAAGGTGTTAAGAATTGTGCTAAGATAACACCCACAAATGCAACTCATTACAATATAACCTAAACTTTAAAATAGGCATTCTTTTTGACATCTCATTTGTCTCCTTCTGATCTCTATCCTCTTCCTCTCTGTTGCTCTCCTCTTTGTCCTCATATCTATCTTTCTGATCTTTCAGTTTAATCTCTTTTTTTTAAGAACTACATGTAACATATTTTGATGGAATATTTTTGCCATTCTACACTCTCTGTTCTGTCTGTTTTGGAGGATAAACATAGTTAATTTAGACCTTCTTTATTGCATCACAATTTGTTATGTAACAATACTGATTACTGTAATAGATTTCCATACTAAACATTGCTATATGGATAAGTAATAGTGCCCTAATTTTGTGCTCTAAAGCAGTGGTTCTCCACTGGTTAGGCCATTGGACCCACTTTTTACCATGGACATTAAGCTGCGACCCTTTTACAGAATTGGTGCAAACTGCTATCCTACAACCAAAAAACAGAGTAGAACCCACTCAAAACGACCCACCAATTGATGAACACTGCTTTAATGAATGTTTTTTATGATGACTTTGCGAAAGGTTAACTAAACAGCAGGAGCCGTCTTTCTGCTGGTCAGTTTTTGGCATATTTCATTGTGTAACATACAGATCAGTATTATGCTATTGTTTTTGATAGTGTTGTTCATTTCTTACTGAAAATAACGATGATCATTTGTCTTACCGAATGTGGTATCTTCCTGTCAGCAATTAACGTTACAGTGTGTCTATAGCTTCTTTTTAATGCCTGCCACGAAAAACATAAAAAAATAATAATAATAATACGAACTAAGTTCAACGCTTGTGTTTTGGGAAAGAAAATGAATATATCACTAGCCTGACATTCAACTTCCCACTTTATTAACTTCCTAAAGTGTCACAATAAGTGGGAAAAACGAGTCCAAAAAGACATATAATAGGTGGATCTGGCAACACGGAGGTTTCACCCGCGCCCTCACAACACGCTCTCAAGCCCCGTTCACTGTTCTAACGTTACATATGAAGTGGTTTAAAGGGCTAATTAATCATTCAGAGAGCTTGAAATTTTATTTTTGAATATAAAAAAAATTACCGAGGCCCGGACCTCGGTGACCTGACCTCATAGCTGGCTACGGCCATTCACCCTACCCACGACAGACATTTCTGGAGTTTGATATTTACTAACATTTATAACATTTGATTTTATTCACCAGTCCAGCAAAGACAGCAAACTCACCTGTTGGCCACTCATCTTGTTCAAAAAACGTCCCCCACGCTAGCGTTTCTTCTTCTCTTCTCTTTCCATGTCCGTGGCGGCGCCAAGCAAGTCGGTAACAGCGCCACCTGCTGTCGTGGAGTGCGAATTACATGACCGTTTACTAGCATGCGTGTGGATCTGAAGGCATTTGCGTGTGGATCAGCAAGGCAAAAAATTAGTGCCAAAAGTCACGTGACAGTTTTTCGTACTTGTAGAATTTTGTTTTGTACTTGAAGGATTTTGTTTTGTACTTGTAGAATTTTGTTTTGCACTTGAAGGTTTTTTTTTTACTCGAAGGATTTTTTTTTGCACTTGAAAGATTTTAGTTTGTACTTGAGGGTATTTTTTGTCATTGAAGAAATACGTTTCTTTGTATATGTAAAACGTACTGTATTTTTGATAGGTACGTTTTTTTTATTTGCAGAACAAAATGCATTAGTTTGTGAGTGATGTTTTGCATTTGCAAACCACGCTGAGTTTGTTTGTGAATCGTTGGGTGCGAGTAAAACACGTTGTGTGTGTGTGTGAGGTTTTGGCATGATTCTAACTCCATAACGAAACCTCTCATTAACAAACAAAGTGTAGACACGATGTAAGTAAGAGATTTATTGAGCATTGTAGGCAGCTTCATTGATTATAACTGAGCTTTGTGAGATGAACTGACAAAGCAACAGCGTTTTAGTGATTGTAAAGGGAGACATCTTTTATCACAGATGAACAGAACATTTATTTATTTTTGAAGCCTAAATGCAGTCGCCAGAAGTATAAAGCTAAAGGTAAGCTATAAACGGACTACACCACAGTCGCTCGACTTCAAAGTCACCATCACTAAGCTTCTGACAACGCTTTCAGTTTTTATCTCAAAACATTTTCCCAGAATGTTAGACTACTTTTGTGCTCATCAAGTTATGACAATTACCTCGGATTGCAGGTTCTTATTGCACCGTTTGATCCGTTTTTAAGAGAACACATAGGTCATGGGTCTGGGGTTAGACATGTCAAATTGCCGGGGACAAAGTTAAGACAACACCAGTAACATGGCTGGTAAATATAACAGTCTTCAGGCACATCTGAAAAAAGAAAACTCTGATTCATCATGTGGCCGTCTACACTCTCCATGCTGGCTATTGAATCCGACACTAGGCAATGGACTTTGAGGATTTAATTAACGATTTTGCATGCACAAAGTCTAGAAAAAAGATGCTCTGCTAAAGGTAAGGCATTTACTATTATTTCTAGGCAAATATATTATATATTATTATATAAAATATATTAGTATGGCATGTTCATGTTGTTCACTTCAAAAGTGGTCACCCTAGGGCACTATACTGTGTTAATCTGGGCCTGTTAATGTGCCACTTTACAGAAGATCTCAGACATTAGCATAATGAATGAGGGGAAAACAGGGAACTTTAGGAGACAAAGAGGCTTTTCAGCAGCTCAGCTAAACATGATGGTCCTGTTGTTTCTCTCAGACTTTGGACAGGAGTTGAACAAACCTTGTTTTAAATGCAATTAATATCTAACTTGTATCAAAATACTCCATATTCCTGACAGAAAACGTGTTCACTTCATTTAAATGTAATTAAATGGTAATTCCATGTCAAATCAACAATTTTACCCATTGAAAAAAATTAAGAATAGAATATCAAGATATCTTTAATATTTTTAGAATAACAGGCACACAAACTTTAACAAATTTTATGGCACTCAGGTATATTCTATGCAATTGTGTTGATAGAAAAAACGAGATCCATTTCTAGTTTCAACATTTTTTGTTGTTCAGATATTCCTCTGTAAAAGACAAAAGTATCAGCTGTATGCAAAGTGACCCACGTTTGGTTTTTGGCCACTGAAAATGTGAACAATTGACCAATTTACTCATGAAACCACATTAAGATTTCCATATCTCTGCATTTTACCATATGGGGCATTTAAAATGAATAAACTAAAAAAAAACTTGATAAGAACCAGAATATAAGAGGATTTTAGGATATCATTAATTCTTCTTGAGTTACAGGCATGCAAACTTGGGGCAAAAAACTGTGTTTTTTCCCATTTTTGAAAAGTCACTGTTGTGTCACGCCAACAGTGTTTTTCTACCAGGTGGCGTTGTTCCATTGTCTAGAGTCTAGACTCTAGAGTGAGCGTCAGGAACAGATGTGGTGCATTACCGGTGATTGTCAGGAACAGGTGTGGTGCATTACTGGTGATTGTCAGGAACAGGTGTGGTGCATTACCGGTGATTGTCAGGAACAGGTGTGGTGCATTACTGGTGATTGTCAGGAACAGGTGTGGTGCATTACCGGTGATTGTGAGGAACAGGTGTGGTGCATTACCGGTGATTGTCAGGAACAGGTGTGGTGCATTACCGGTGATTGTGAGGAACAGGTGTGGTGCATTACCGGTGATTGTCAGGAACAGGTGTGGTGTATTACTGGTGATTGTCAGGAACAGGTGTGGTGTATTACTGGTGATTGTCAGGAACAGGTGTGGTGCATTACTGGTGATTGTCAGGAACAGGTGTGGTGCATTACTGGTGATTGTCAGGAACAGGTGTGGTACATTACTGGTGATTGTCAGGAACAGGTGTGGTGCATTACCGGTGATTGTCAGGAACAACCGGTGATTGTCAGGAACAGGTGTGGTGCATTACCGGTGATTGTCAGGGACAGGTGTGGTGCATTACCGGTGATTGTCAGGAACAGGTGTGGTGCATTACTGGTGATTGTCAGGAACAGGTGTGGTGCATTACCGGTGATTGTCAGGAACAGGTGTGGTGCATTATTGGTGATTGTCAGGAACAGGTGTGGTGTATTACCGGTGATTGTCAGGAACAGGTGTGGTGCATTACTGGTGATTGTCAGGAACAGGTGTGGTGCATTACTGGTGATTGTCAGGAACAGGTGTGGTACATTACTGGTGATTGTCAGGAACAGGTGTGGTGCATTACCGGTGATTGTCAGGAACAGGTGTGGTGCATTACTGGTGATTGTCAGGAACAGGTGTGGTGCATTACTGGTGATTGTCAGGAACAGGTGTGGTGCATTACTGGTGATTGTCAGGAACTGGTGTGGTGCATTACTGTTGAGCGTCAGGAACAGGTCTGGTGCATTACTGGTGATTGTCAGGAACAGGTGTGGTGCATTACCGATGATTGTAAGGAACAGGTGTGGTGCATTACCGGTGATTGTCAGGAACAGGTGTGGTGCATTACTGGTGATTGTCAGGAACTGGTGTGGTGCATTACCGTTGAGCGTCAGGAACAGGTGTGGTGCATTACCGGTGATTGTAAGGAACAGGTGTGGTGCATTACTGGTGATTTTAAGGAACGTCTCGGTTACGGATGTAACCCTCGTTCCCTGAGGAGGGAACGGAGACGTAACGTTAGTGACTTACGAATGGGGGTTTCGCTTAGAAGCCTATCATCTTCGAGCTTAGAGAAAACGCCCAATGGCGTGGCAATGCCATGGGGCATGCGGAATTTGCATACGTGACTCCGCCTCACCGCGTGAGTATATAAGGAAGTCCGAGGCAATATCGCATTATGTTACCTGCTTGAGGAGCCAAACTGAACTCCGCGTTCCAGGTAGCACAGCTGATGTGGCAACGGGACTTACGTCTCCGTTCCCTCCTCAGGGAACGAGGGTTACATCCGTAACCGAGACGTTCCCTTTCGTTCAGTCACTACGACGTAACGTTAGTGACTAACGAATGGGGGTCCCAATATAATCCCGCCACTCAGCTGTCTTCCAGTGCCCTGCGTAAGTGTGAGTACCCTGTCGTAAAACTAGTATGGACGAAGGACTCCACTTATCACAGGATTACCAAGGTACACTGGGAAGCATATCCCAGTGAGGGAATGCCAAAGATGCCTATCCGTAGAGAGGACTTAAGAGACACATATGACCCGATTAAGGGGCTGCATATGGAGATCTCTAGGGTACCAGCCGAAGGTGGATTTTTAACCCTAGGGTTGGCGGGGGACACGCCAAGGGAAGAAACCCGCTCACTGCGGAGACTTACGGTGAAATACTCGTGTGGGGGTCGCCGGAGGGGAACCATGCACACGGGGCACCTGGCCGGAGACGAGGGTCTGGGCTCGCTAGAGGGCAGACACACAGGTATCGGCGTAAGCAGTGCTGGAGGAGCTCAGGGCTCTCGGGGAGCTCAGCTGAGGAAATTATCGCACGTATCCAGTCCGTGGAGTGGAGTGGCGAGCAAGCGAAGACACCAAAGCCTGGTCCATTACCGGCCCCTCGGGGGGGCGAGTACATAGTCGGACACTGGCTCCACTCGGAGATTGTAGAATCTGGCGAATATGTTGGGTGTCGCCCAGCCTGCAGCTCTGCAGATGTCTGTCAGCGAGGCGCCATGCGCTAGAGCCCAAGAGGAGGCCACACTCCGAGTGGAGTGTGCCCTCACACCAAGGGGACATGGTCGACCTTGCTGCTGGTAAACCAAAACAATGGTGTCCACTATCCAGTGAGACAACCTTTGCTTTGAGAGAGCACTTCCCTTCCGCTCTCCACCATAACAGACAAAGAGCTGGTCTGAGGTCCTGAAACACTGCGTCATGTCTACGTAGGCGCGGAGAGCGCGTACTGGACAGAGCAATGCCAAGGCTGGGTCTGCCTCCTCCAAAGGCAGCGCTTGCAGGTTCACTACCTGATCTCTAAAGGGAGTGGTAGGAACCTTGGGCACATATCCAGGCCGGGGTCTCAGGATCACGTGAGAGTTAGCCGGCCCGAATTCCAGGCACGCTTCGTCAACCGAAAATGCCTGCAGGTCCCCGACCCTCTTAAGAGAGGCCAATGCGGTCAGCAGAGCCGTCTTCATCGACAGGAACTTAATATCAACCGACCGCAAAGGCTAAAAGGGAGGCCTCTGCAGAGCACCTAGAACTACTGAGAGGTCCCAAGAGAGTACGAGAGGAGAGCGAGGAGGATTCAGTCTCCTTGCTCCCCTCAGGAACCTGATGATCAGGTCGTGCTGACTTACCTTTTTGTTCTCCAAGAGATCGTGGTGGGCAGATATAGCGGCCACATAAACTTTGAGGGTGGAGGGAGACAGCCTTCGCTCCAGCCCCTCTTGGAGAAACTCAAGCACGGACCCGATCGGGCATTTCCAGGGGTCTTCTTGGCGGGAAGAGCACCAGGTGACGAAGAGGTTCCACTTCAACGCATAGGCATGCCGAGTGGACTCTAGCGGAAGTGATGGTGGCGACCACCGTAGGTGGTAGGCCACTCAAACCTGCCGCGTCCCGTCTAGGAGCCACACGTGAAGGTTCCACAGGTCGGGACGCGGGTGCCATAGGGTGCCCCGTCTCTGAGTAAGGAGGTCCGGTCTCAGAGGAATAGGCCAGGGAGGGGCTGTCGCAAGGATTATGAGTTCGGGGAACCAGGTCCGGCCGTGCCAATACGGGGCGACCAAAAGGACCTGCTCCTTGTCCTCCCTGATCTTGCACAGGAGTTGTGCGAGTAGGCTCACTGGGGGGAACGCATATTTGCGTAGGCCCCGCGGCCAGCTGTGCGCCAGTGCATCCGAGCCGAGCGTGCCCTCGGTCAGGGAATAAAACAGGCTGCAGTGGGAAGAGTCGTGGGAGGCAAACAGATCTACCTGTGCGTCGCCGAACTGTTCCCAAATCAGCTGGACCGTCTGGGGATGGAGTCTCCATTCTCCCGGAAGAGGCTGAAACCGTGAGAGCTCGTCGGCTGCGTGGTTCAGGACTCCCGGAATATGGACAGCACGAAGGGACCTCAGGCGCTTCTGACTCCATAGGACGAGATGGCGGGCGAGTTGAGACATACGGCGGGAGCGTAGACTGCCCTGGTGGTTGATGTACGCTACTACGGCCATGTTGTCTGTCTGGACAAGCACGTGTTGACCCTTCAGTAACACTCGGAAGCGGTGCAGGGCGAACCGTACTGCCAGCAACTCGAGGCAATTGACATGCAGAAGGCGCTGGGGTCCTGTCCAGGAGCCCACGGCTGCTTGTCCATTGCACATGGCACCCCAACCCGTGGCAGAGGCATTCGTCAATACGACAACATGCCTGGAAACTCGTTCTAAGGGGACACCTGCCCGTAGAAAACTGAGGTTCGACCACGGGGTGAGCGTCTGTAGGCAGGGCCGGGTCACTTGAACCCGGAGCGTGCCAGACTGCCATGCACATCTCGGGACTCGATCGCGAAGCCAGTGCTGAAGCGGTCTCATATGAAGCAATCCGAGTGGCGTACCCGGCTGCAGATGCTATATGCCCCAGGAGCCTCTGAAACAGTTCAGTGGAACCGCACTCTTTTGAGTCAAGAGACCGCAAGTACAAAAGGAATGGCGGAGTCGGACTGTGGTAGTTCATCTTTTCCTCTTCAGTTCCAGATTGTTTTTCTTTTCTTTATTTAATTGAGTTGTTGTATTATTACTTTGCCTTATTTTTCTATTAAATGTTTATTTGTCAAATTGAGTTCCATGTGTGGCCTCCCCTTGTCTGTTGTCAGTGGTTCTCAAAGTGTGGTACGCGTACTCAGGCTCCCTCTAGTGGTACGCAGAGGAATCACTAAATTAAAGTCGCTGTAAAGGCGATTCTAAAATTTGTTTCTATTCTAAACATATTCTAAATGTTATAAATGTATTGCTGAAACACGTTACAAACACTGTGAACTGTGTTGTTCTAAAATGGTGGCTCGATGACGCACTGGAGCCACTGAGCCTGGCCCCTCCCCTAACCCTATAATGATTCGCATTAGTTCGCCCGTTCAATCGCGCGTCGCTGTCAATACCGTTAGTTACTACAGCCTACAGTTAGCTAGCTATTTATGCCTTCATCACGTAAATGCTTATTACCTAATTGTAAAACATATAAAACGCTTATAAAACAAAATTGCTGATATCAAGAAGAGGTGGATTAATTGTGTGAACAGCTACCTTGAACACCACCAACACCTGCATCTGCAGTGATCGTTTTACACCGGATAGTTTTACAAACGTTCATCAGAGACAACTGAGATTCACTGATAATCCACTGCCCGACCGACACAGGACTTCATCCGCCCATCCCGCCAACATCTGGTGCCATCGTTGCAGAACGTGCCACTGCCCAGTTGTCTTGTGTGTTTACTGCTGCTTTCCCGCTAGTGGGCGTGGTTTCAGCGCAGACAGAGTTTGAGAGCAGAGAATGCTGCTTATTTTTTCAAGACTTTGCTTGGCTTTTTTTTTCATATAATTTAAATTTGCCACACATTAAATAACACATTTTTCTGTGGTGTGACAAACTCAGAACAAATATTTAATTTTGACTTTTAATATAAATGAATGTTAAAACAATACCTTTTATTTTCATCTTTATTTGAATAAAGTTTTTTTTTACATTTAAGTACATTACAGTTTTAATTTAACTTTTAGATACAACACATTTTAATTTAATCATTTGTTTATTATTTTATTTACCTGTATGTACAGCACAGTGCAGTGTTAATGTACAAACTGTATTTACAATGTTAAACAACAAAAAAATATTCTTTTTAGGAATAAACTGCCTCGTTTTTTAACTGTGCAGACTGTAGCTGAATAATTAGGCCTACTACGCTACTCTATTTTAATGTTGGTAATTATGGTGGTACTTGGAGTGCCAAATATTTTCTGAGGTGGTACTTGGTATAAAAAGTTTGAGAACCACTGTCTTATGTTGCTTCACCTTGAGCCAGGTCACTGCATGAAAACACTGAAATCCGGCACTATCCGGGCATGGTATACTCCTGTGTAATTTGATGTTTACCGGATGTATGTGGGAAAAAGCGGATCAGAGTAACACGGAACAGTATATTTCCAGAAAAACCCGAAAACCTCACGTATGCGGACGTATACAGGAATCCGTGAAATTTCACGGACATATACAGCTGAAACACTGCTGGGTGTGCTAGGACTGAAGACTGTTAGGTGTGAAGAAGACCTTTCATATGTTAATGACTGACACTTGTGCTGGCTGTTCTCAGAGGGAGGGGGGGCAGGGGAGGACCTCAGGATTGAGAATTATCTCTGGTCTACTGTAGGACACAGCAAACAAGCTTTTTGCACAGAAAAAATTATTCTTAAGGCCCTGAAACACTAAACTGAACTAGCAATGACTAAAGCTGACTGTGGGGTTGGTTCACGTTGCCTGGGTCTGGGCCAAACCATCAGAATGGTGTGTCAGGGCCTTAAAACCACTGCATGAAAAGAGTCTCTTAATCAAATATTTTTTATAAAAACAGTACAAAATAAAAACCCTGTCTGAACATATACGTTCACAAAAAAATCTGAATATTTAATGAAATAAACAAAGAAATGTAATGGAATTAACAAAGGATAATTAACCAAACATTTTAGACTATCCCCAAACAATTTTTGCAAAGTTTTACAAATTTTAGGCAATAATAGAATTAAATAAAAAGGAGATGAAATGTGGAAAATGAAAAAGTTTGTTTTAAAAACACCAAAAACTGATATGCTCAAAATAAAAATATGGAATAAAAAAGAGCAGGGATTCACTTGCTCAAGAAACACAGAAACACAAGCAGATCTTTCAGCTCTGCAACTGTTAACAAAAAGTGTCACTCCAAGATTCTTAACTTTAACACGCTGCAAAAGAGGGGCGTTTTGAGGTTTGAAATCCACCACTCACAATAAATGTAGGTGCAACCAATAAGGTTACCAATAAAAATAAGGCAACCAATAAAAATAATCCAAATTTTACAGAAAAATACTTCAGTTTTTTAAAGTATTTTCTTGTAATTTTGAATTATGTTTAAAACGATGTAAAATTACAAACAATATCTAAATAAACAACTTGACTGTTATTTTAAGGATTATATCATTAATGACAAATTACAGTAATTCTCATTTTTTTATACAGGAACATCACTGTATTATTTTTCTGTTTTCATAAATAACAAATTCATGCAAAATTACAAACAATATCTGTAAATTAACAACTGTAAAGCAATATTTAGCTCATTATATTAAAGGTTTATGTTTATGTCCATACGAACAATTTAACATTATTCTTTGTCATTTTAAAGTAAATCTTATTAGTTTTATATTTACACTGTAAAAATAAAAAGCCTAAAAAAACAGCAGCTACAGCTGCAAAACAAAAACCGTAAAATTAAAGTCAAATATCTTAAGTCAAATAAAGTTAAAAAACTTCACAGAAATTTACATTAAACGTTTTAGAGAAAACACAGATTTTTCCTTATTTAAATTAAGATATTTTACTTTAATTTTCTGTTTTACAGTGAAGGTGTATTTTTACATTCAAACTGGTTTTACATTCAATTCTGGATACAAATATAACAAAATATATAGCAAACTAAATATCAAACAATAATTGTTTTTAAAGAGTACAAATCTGCACTGCTCTCCAGGTTGAAACTTTCAAGCCTCTGCCCACACCACAAAACACCATTTGACCAATTAATTAAATATAACAGCAAATAAAAATAAATATACACATTTTCTAACTGTTGTTTAAAACAAGTTTTTTTTCTATATTTGCAAGGTTATTTGCTGTCTTTCCGTGTTCTTTTGAGCGTGATTGGTCAATCTGAACGTCATCCAGAAATCTGGCCAATGACAGTGCGCGCCTTCAGTTTGAATTATACACCCGTTGTTGTTGGAGTTGTGGCTCACGGGGACGCGACGCGACGCGATCACGGCTTCTAATCTTCAACAGGACTATTTCATTGGTCTATTAATGGCATTGCATGGACCATTTAAACCTGTTAAAATCTTATTTTGGACGAATTTTGATTGTGGGATGTCGACTGAGAACGAAAAAACATGAATACGAACAGACTAAGTTTCCAATGGCGGACAGCAGACGGCAGAAGGTAACGTAAATCCCTTTATATTTTTTCTACTGCTCATCAAGATATAACGTTAGTGCATTACAGTCATATGCCAATCGTGATTAACTTACATATTCTGTTTCTATGTTTTGTTGTGTTGTAATATTGTTAAGATAGGGCTGGGTGTTATGGCGATCTGATGATACTGACTATTGTTAGCGATTTTGCTGTAAACGTTAACATTACCTTTTTATATTGCGGAATGGGAATA
Source organism: Gobio gobio (assembly GCF_949357685.1). NCBI lineage: Eukaryota > Metazoa > Chordata > Actinopteri > Cypriniformes > Gobionidae > Gobio > Gobio gobio. The sequence continues at coordinate 51,736,031 of NC_137107.1, read as the reverse complement.
TAGCGTATATAACGCAGCACTGACTGTACTAAAACTTTTTGACATTTTGACAAGGAAACATGCATGAATGTAGAATAATGAACGGGACATGCATGTGTTTTAAAATAAGCCTCTCTCAGACAGCATGCGATCCCGAAATCAATTATCTTTCTGTAAAATGCACACAATTATCTCAGAAACCTTGTCATGTGAGGTATTCACTTGATTTAAACAGTCAGTTATGTCTTAAGTAAAGTCAAACAGTTCAAATGAACGTGGGGAAACTCAGATGCGTGTCATTCTGTGCATCCGTTCTTAAAGGGGCTAACGGGGCTAACGTTACAGCTTTGTCATCATTTTAATAAAACAAAAGAATAGAGAAGACCTTCCGCTTCTTTAAGAATCAAGTGATATTAATTAATTGAATATCATACAGTGAAGACTTTTAAAGCAGTATTATTCTGTAGCATTTTAATAAAATAATCCATCAAAATAAATATATTGTGATATCGTTATTGTAAAATAAAATTTCTCATGTATGTATAATTATATGGTCATAATGCCCATCCCTACTGTCAGCTAGTTTTAAGATCAAGCTTGTCATAAAATGTAACAGAGTTTTGGAATGAATAATCTGAGAACACTGTCATGTACACTGTAAAAAGGTTGCTGTAAATTTTACAGTAACTTACTGGCAGCTGGATGCCAGTAAGTTACTGTAAAAGTCTTTACAGTATCATTACTGTAATTCAATTTACAGTAATAATAATGTATACTGTATTGATATTTACAGTATGAATACTGTATTTTTATTTACAGTACAAGTACCGTATTTTCATTTACAGTAATAATACTGTATATTTTATTTACAGTATGAATACTGTATTTTTATTTACAGTACAAGTACCGTATTTTTATTTACAGTATTAGAATTGATTTCCTATTACAGAATTATATTTTTTTTTACGATTTGAGTTTAGCTTAATTTACTTTAAACAAAATTAATTTGATTTGAATCTACATGCCATAGGTAAGGTTGCAATAAAGTTGATGAAACGGATCTAATCACAGCGGTCAGTTTTATTTAACACAGAACTCAAAATACTCAGAAAACAAAGGAACAAAACAACCAAATCAGACACAGAGTTTAAAAAGACAAAGCAATTAATGAAATTAACAACAGGTGTAACTGATGATTAAATAATGAAAAACCACTACAGCACTGTAAACTATGTTTTTTACCCCCAAAAAATTAATGAGTCCTCATGAACATTTGTTATTAAAATATGCTGTTTAATTGTTTAACTGTTTAACATTTACTTTAAAAAGTACATTTTACAAATGTGTTTGAATTCATCCCGTGTATTTAACATGGCTAAAAATGTAAACATGCTGAAAATCAGAACAAGCCTTCAATAATTTTGCCAATCGAAGTCAACAAGCTCTCTGATGAAAGATGCCACAAGGGGATTTAGGCTGGCGATTTTTCTCTGGACCCTTTCTCCAGACCCTCTCCGGCTGATCTGTCATTTTCAGGGTTTATTCTCAGAATGAACCTGCAAGCACAAGAAAAAAGACATTTCAAACCAATGCTTTCTCAACAGTCATAACATGGGGCTGTATGCACTTTGATGTTAATAAAAGCAATATGTACTATATAAATAAACAATTAATTGTACAGTGTAGACAGATTATTATGGAACTTTGCGAGATTGCAATTAAAACGAGGGACACATTTTTAGTGATTATAAAGGGACAGCTCTTTGCGTGCTTTCTGCCATGCCAACTCAAACATCCAGTAGCCTAAGCTTGATTTTCTGTTAAAATTAACAGTGGTTGGTGAATGAAGATAATTTATCGGGAAACACTTATGTGATTCAGTACGGTGACCGGGAGGGGACATGTTCGGTTCACTTAGTTTTGTCGTGGCCACAACATATAAACTCATGGGAACGTGATAAAATGTGGTTGCCACGAGATATTAATTCGTTGCAATGTCATATTAAGTCGTGGGAACGTGATAATTAATCGTGGCCACGAGATAATTTTGTTGAGTTGACGACATCATGATGTCGTGGCCTCGACTTCATATTTTGAGAGAACGACATCTGTTTCTCATGGCCACGAGTTATGTTTAGGGAACCACACCGGTCAGTATAGCCTACTGTAACCACAGCAGTCGGAGATGGAGATGACTGATGAATAGGGCTGGGTAAAAAAATATTGATTTCTCGATTTTAATAGATTCTCACTTTTACAAAACAATATTGATTCTTAAATCCCAAGAATCGATTAGTCATCCTGTTTTCAGTTAAAGGGTTAGTTCACCCAAAAATGAAAATTCTTTCATTAATTACTGACCCTCATGTCGTTGGACACCCGTCAGACCTCCGTTCATCTTCGGAACAGAAATGAAGATATTTTAGTTGAAATCTGATGGCTCTGAAAGGCCTCCATTGGCTCAATGGCACGGTTCACTATCAAGACCCTTAAAAGGTACTAAAGACGTCGATACAAAGTCCATCTCACTACAGTGGTTCTAAAATAACTTTATGAATCGGCGAGAATAGTTTTTGTGCGCAAAAAAACCCTAAATAACGACTTACAGTGATGACGATTTCAAAACACGGCATCATGAAGCTTGGAAGCGTTATGAATCAGTTACGTATCAAACCGCCAAACTGCTGAAATTTGGCGATTCAAACAACTCATTCGACTCACTGATTGATACATAACGCTTCGAAGCTTCATGATGCCGTGTTTTGAAATCGTCATCACTGTAAGTCGTTATTTAGGGTTTTTTTGCGCACAAAAACTATTATCGCCGATTCATAAAATTATTGTAGAACCACTGTAGTGAGATGGACTTTGTAACGACATCTTTAGTACCTTTTAAGGGTCTTGAGAGTGTAAAGTGCCATTGAGCCAATGGAGGCCTTTCAGAGCAATCAGATTTCAACTAAAATATCTTCATTTCTGTTCCGAAGATGAACGGAGGTCTGACGGGTGTCGAACGACATGAGGGTAAGTAATTAATGACAGAATTTTCATTTTTGGGTGAACTAACCCTTTAATGAATGAAATAAACATTGTAGCGTGCCTCCCATCCAATAAATCGCAGTAATCTTTGTACTTTATTACTATTGATATGAAACAAAGTCTCAGATTTCAAATTACGTCTATTTTTTTACGAATGAGCTTCTGAAAGTGTGTTAAAAGATACAGTACAACTTACCGAAATCTGTATCATGTCACATAGAATAGCTCAATCAGTGTTTCAACCGCAGAAGTAAAACGGCTTGTAAATGTCATGTAACGTCACATTTTCCTCAGAAAAACCATATCCAGTGTCCATAAACTCGTTAGTCAGCTAGAAAATTAACTCTAGAGAGGAGTATTTTGCTAATTATATGCACCACATTACATAGGCTATTCATTGTACATGTTCTTCAATATTTAATGCATGTATGTATGAATAAATCTGGCAAGTTTTTATGCAGCCACCATTTAAATGTTTATATTTCAAAAATCTAATGATTATGTAATTGTAAAGTTATTATAACTTAAAGAAGTTCTCTTGAATCCAAGATGTCCATGTCTTTCTTTCTGCAGTCGAAAAGAAATTAAGGTTTTGGATGAAAACAGTCCAGGGTTGTTCTCCATATAATGGACTTTAATGGGCTCCAAACGGTTCAAGGTCCAAATGACAGTTTCAGTGCAGCTTCAAAGGGCTTTAAACGATACCAGACGATGAATACGGGTCTTATCTAGCAAAACGCTAAGTTTCTGCGAGTAACCGAGCAGTATTTATGCTATTATTTTACCTCTAAACAGACGAACGCGATCGTCTCTGAGCTCCGCCATAACTTCCGGAAAGTGAGGTCAAATTAGATCGTGGTCATAGATGTATACGTAGATGCCTCATTAGCGACTGCACGGATCAGTAGAATGAGGAATCTACTATCGATATATCTATGACCACGATCTAATTTGACCTCACTTTCCGGAAGTTATGGCGGAGCTCAGAGACGATCGCGTTCGTCTGATAAGAGGTAAAATAATAGCATAAATACTGCTCGGTTACTCGCAGAAACTGATCGTTTTGCTAGATAAGCGGCACTGAAACTGTCATTTGGACCTTGAACCGTTTGGAGCCCATTGAAGTCCATTATATGGAGAACAACCCTGGACTGTTTTCATCCAAAACCTTAATTTCTTTTCGACTGCAGAAAGAAAGACATGGACATCTTGGATGACATGGGGGTGAGTAAATTATCAGCAAAAGTTTATTTAAAAGTGAACTTATCCTTTAACGAGAAGCAGTTTTTCAGTGCTGTGCCATCAGAGTGAACAGGCAAACATCTCACCTGATCAAAAGACCAAGGTCTGGAGACGACGTTACCGACGCTGCCTTTAAACAGCAGGCCGCAGTCATTCCTGATGTATTCATTCCTCAGTTCCTCCGACTGTAGGAACACTGAATCAGCTGCAGAATAACACAGAAGAGGGTGAGCTTTGTATAATGACAGCAAATGAAAGCAATAAGCCGTGCATTACAGTTTTTTTTACCACAGCTAAGGGTTTTGTACGCATGGGAAGTTCTATAAAATACAATTGAAAGACATCACTATTCAACATACACTACACTGTAAAAAGAGAACTCCGGTGAATTTTTAAGTTAATCTTGATCGTTATACCTTTGTGAGTACTGTCTATAGAAAAAAAAAACGAACCGGATTGGTGCTTGCAACACGGAGCTGTTACAGTTAATGCCCAGAGCTTCACTCAGCTAACACGGCAGCTATGGGGGCATATACATAAAGAGTGTCTTTGTGCCTCTTAACAGACAAAAAATGCTATTAAAATGTCTGTCCAACATGAACAGGGCCCTTACATGACAACGAGATGCGTTTAGCAACTTAGCCATTGTTTAAACTCACCGAAATAGTGTTTTAGATGGCTAGCTGTAGTCTCGCGCTGAAGTCCCGTGGGAACTCAGTTGTAGCCGGTAAAATGTAAATAGTCCAGGGGGGAGGAGCGTTGTGTGTGTGAAGAGTGATAACCGGCTCACAAGTGAAGAAGAAATGGTTCGTAACGCTCCTCCCCCCTGGACTATTTAGATTTTACCGGCTACAACTGAGTTCCCACGGGACTTCAGCGCGAGACTACAGTTTGCCGTCTAAAACACTATTTAGTTGAGTTTAAACAATGGCTAAGTTGCTAAACGCATCTCGTTGTCATGTAAGGGCCCTGTTCATGTCTGTAAATTTGTACCTTCAATATTAATAGGCTAATGTAGTATCCACTGACTCCCATAGTTTACAACATTAGTTCAGAAATTTGTGTTCCTTAAAGGGTTAGTTCACCCAAAAATGAAAATTCTGTCATTAATTACTCACCCTCATGTCGTTCGACACCCGTCAGACCTCCGTTCATATTCGGAACACAAATGAAGCTATTTTAGTGTAAAGCTGATGCTGAGAAAGGCTTCAGATAGGCCTCCATTGGCATTCAGTACATTGTCACTCCCAAGACGCATAAAAGACACTTAAAACGTCGTTACAAAGTCCATCTCACCACAGTGACTCTACAATAATTTTACGATGCGACGACAATAGTTTTTGTGCGCAAAAAAAAAATCTAAATAACACCTTTATCCAACTTGTTATTGTCTTCCGTGTGTGCGGAAGATCCGGCGTTCGGACACATGACCTAGAAGCGATTTGTTTACAAGCAGAGGAAGACGCGCGTGTCTAAGCTGTTGGATTCTACATTGATCGCGCTGTAGGTCTCGGCGTAGTTCTCAAAATGGGGCTTAAGTGCGCATTTCATGGATTCCCGAACGCCGGCGCTACGTCATATTCTCGCGCATGCGTCGTGGAGGCACACGCGGAAGGCAATAACAAGTTGGATAAAGGTGTTATTTTGATTTTTTTTTGCGCACAAAAATTATTGTCGTCGCATCGTAAAATTATTGTAGAGCCACTGTGGTGAGATGGACTTTGTAACGACGTTTAAAATGCCTTTTATGGGTCTTGGGAGTGTAAATGTACTGAATGCCAATGGAGGCCTATCTGAAGCCTTTCTCAGCATCAGCTTTCAACAAAAATATCTTCATTTGTGTTCCAAATATTAACGGAGGTCTTACGGGTGTCGAACGACATGAAGGTGAGTAATTAATGACAGAATTTTCATTTTTGGGTGAACTAACCCTTTAAGAAAATGTTCTATGTATTATACCTGATACATATCCATAATAATCTGTGTTGACGCAAGAGCAGACGTTCAGCTCTAGTGTGTCGGTCTGCTGGTAGATGTTGGACTTGGCCAACTTTAATCTCAGCATATCAATTAAAAAAAGCATTTTAATAGACTTACCAAGTGCAATCAGTCTTGGGGTACTGGGCAGAGAGAGGCTTCCCTCTACATCTGCTGGAGTTGCAGTGACCTAAAAGTAGAGCAATTAACAAAAGGTTGGGAGAAATGAATTTCATATATAGAGAACATACTTGCATCTTGTTTTAAAATACTTCTCAATGTGCTCTCCAATCAAGTTTATGCTTATATGTCACTTTGTGATATCTTGTGATACAACCCCTTGACCAACCAAGTATGTCTGCCTATCTTGCAAAATAGAAGTTGATAAATGATTATGAAAATGAAATTGAACTTCAAATGCATGACACATAAATACAAAAACAGTAATAGTAATTTAGAAATGTCTTGTTTAAGAAACTATGACACTAATTACAATCAGTATTCTCTAGAATCAGCTGTTTAAATAGCATTAATACTTACATCAGCAAGAAGAAAGAAAACAAGCTATACAAATTGGGAGAATCTCATGGAATGTATACGCCAAAATGAGTGTTGGCGTGCATATGGTACGCCGTTTTTCGCGTGCATATGATACGCACCTTATGGCGTATTATACGTAAGAACCCCCGCCCTACCCAAAAGCGTATCATATGCACGCGAAAAACTGCGTAGCATATTCACGCTAGTAGTGGGAAGTTCGGATCATTTTACTGACTCGGATCTTTGAGTCTCGTTCAGCAAAATGAAATAATCTTTTTTCGAGTCATTTCGTTCATTTCAGAAATGTTTTTATTAAAATGACATGTTAATAAGCCCAACCCATCTAGTACTTATGAAAATGTTGATTACATTTGTAAAACTAAATAAAAATAAACTATAGGGTACTGCAACCAAAGCCAAATGATAGGAAACTGAAACGTTTAATTAATTGATTAGTTTTTGGGTCAGGCTATTGCAGTCTAACTCTGTTAGTTCACCTCACCTCCTGATCCGAGACATTCTTTCTTTTGCAACTTCATATTTATCACGTTTGTTCTCCGCCTCTCGTGTCTTCGAACTCCTCGAGTTCGAACCTAGTTCATCTTTCGAGTCTTGAGTCTCGAGTTCGGGTTTGAGTCTTTCGTTCTTCGATGCTGTCTTTCGTTCTTCTATGCTGTCAGTAGCGGAAACAGAAAAGATTAGTTCTTACGAGTCTTTCGGGTTTGACGTTCGAGTCATTCGTTCTTTTGCCACGTGACTTGTCACTGTATTGAACACAAGTTCACAACCTTTTTACTAACAAGCACATAGTTATTTTTTTATTTTATTTTTATTATATATAATTCTCAGTTAATATCAGACATAAACAAATATGGGAAATATATTGACAATTCAAGTCTAACATCACAAATTCAAGTCAATTAGACTATCACTAATTTTGAATCATCTAGCACAAACACACACACATATACATACATATATATATATATATATATATATATATATATATATATATATATATATATATATATATATATATATATATATATATTTCTTATGTTACAAAGGTTAAGGTAACATTTTTAAACTGATTTTTATTCATTAATAACACAAGGACAAAAAAAATAATATAACTCAATAGAGAAAAATAAAATACAGTTGATTCAAAATGAGTAATAGTCTAATTGACTTGAATTTGTGATGTTAGACTTGAATAGTCAATATATTTCCCATATTTGTATATGTCTGATATTAACTGAGAATTATATATAAAAAATAAAATAAAAAAATAACTACGTGCTTGTTAGTAAAAAGGTTGTGAACTAGTGTTCAATACAGTGACAAGCCAAAAGAACGAATGACTCAAACCCGAAAGACTCGTAAAATAACTAATCTTTTCTGTTTCCGCTTCTGACAGCATAGACTCTATGGGACTGACAGGAAGAACGAAAGACTCAAACCCGAACTCGAGACTCGAAAGATGAACTAATCATTTTTGTTCTTTCCAGTAGATTCAGCGTAATGCGCATGCGCGGTCAACACAAAATGAACGAATCACTCTCTGAGTCAACTCGGTAGTCCCGAGTCATATTAAAGATTCGTTCAAAATGAACGAATCGTTCATGAACGACACATCACAAAACGCCAACACTCATTTGGCGTGTACATTCCATGAGATTGCACACTCGTACTATTGATACGCATTGTCATGAGATCGTGTTGTTTTTGTCTGTGTGCTTACGATGCATATGTGACTTTAGAGCAGACTGAGTCTGAAAACTAAAAGGACAAGTCGGCAAACCACAGTTGAACCTAAAATTAGCCAGGTTCCTATGTATTATGATATGATGGTAAAATCTGCAATGCGTTCGCACAGATAACTTGCAGTGTTTGCACACAAACTGCGCAACCATCTTGACTGTTGCTTTTTTTAAACCATCTGCTAACGATATAAGGTTAACGTTTTAATATAAGAGTCATATAATGTCATATAATCACCAGCTTCTGCTTACCAGTTTCCTCGGATGACGGGAACCGCCAGAAAATAACTCCAGAACACCTCCGACGTTCCAAATGGCGGTTTTAACAGCAAACTTTAAACAAAAACAAAAGATTCACTTCAAAATACTGTTATTACAACCTCCATCTTTAGTGTTGCCTCACTTTTCGGTATTTTAAGATAGTTTGCTGTTAACTTAAAGTCCTCCTGCTTAGCTAATTTACATTAAAGTGGTAGAGGAACATTAAAATAGCCCCCCCCCCCCCCCCCCTTTCACTAACTATTAGTCAATGTAAACTTTATTCACCCCGTTGAAGTAACGTTAAATCACAAGGATGACGGCAGTCACGTAACCACCCGCCTTGACAAACAGGCAGAAAAAAAAGGCTCTTGACAGGAATTTGCTTAACTCACTCAATTTGCAGCACTGGTTCATGTTAGGTTGTTTTTAATAAGTGAATGCATTTAAAAATATCTCAGTTTTACATAAAATAATGACAGAAATAATACTAACCTTTTCGTTGAGTCTTTCCTCAGTTGCCCCCACCAACCGAAAAAAAAAACTTGAAAAGAAGTCTCCATTGTCATTGGTCAGATTTTCGCGGGCATTGTCGCTACTGTAAATCGATTTACAGTAGAGAATAATTACAGTAGTAAACATATATTTTCCCATAATCCTTTGCTATTAACAGTATTATACTGTTGGTACATTTAACAGTATTATACTGTACATATTACAGTAAAATACTGTTCAAATTACAAAAATCCGTTACAGTGTACATTTGTTCAACAGAGAGGACAGGAAACCACCATCCTTGGACTCTGAAGAATTATAGGCAAACCAGGATTTTGGATCTACTGTAAAGTTTTTGTATGGGCCTGGTGAGTATGTTTTGCAAGTCCATGTCCGTAAGTTGATAATTAATATTAATGTTTTATCAAACAAATTAATATTCATTTGTGTGTGTGCATGTTTCTTCCCCCCTCATGATCCAGAAGTTTTGGATCCATGATCCTGAAGAACTTTTACAGATGTTGACCCTGAATGTGTAAAAGGTAATCTTAAATATGTTGTCATTATTTTAATGTTCTCTGTTTTTTTTCTGTAATGTAGACGCATGCATTTTCTGTGAAGTTGCTTTGAAACGTATTGTGAAAAGCGCTATACAAATACATTTTAATTGAATTGTTTTACTTACTTTTATTGGCATTAACTATATATTATTAATGTATTATTTGGCAGGTCGCAAGATGTATTTTATTTTGTGAGACTTTGCTGAGGAAGTATTCTTTGGCTCAGTCTGAAAAGGCCCAGAAAAGAAACACTATGAAGAACATCACACAGAACCGTCAGAGAAAGAGACGGGTAAGTTAAGAAACCGGTTAAGCTTTTTCCCTCCAGAATGTTACTATACTCCTCTCTGAGTTTTAGTGGTTAATTCACTGTCATGTTTTGCAGTTGCTGGAGACCAGGTCCAGGGTTGCACAAACCAACACAGAACCTGTGGAAGACAGCAACTATAGACAAGATGTCTGAAGATGATGCTGTTGTTGATGGAAGGCTTGGTTAGGCTACTACAAACCAGACTAGACTGACCCACGCTACGCATCACATCACCAGCCCATCACGGCAGTTTGAAAAAATGTTCAAAACTCAAACAACATTGTGTTAGAGTTGGTCACAATTCTTTTATAATTATAATTTTAATATTCAATTGTTCCATTTTATATTGTCTTTATTCCTATGTTTATATACTTATACTTTTATTGGTTCCCATATATAGAACATTTACATATATTTTATATACACTTTTTAATTTATAGATTTCTTTGTCTCGTTTTATATTGTATACTTTGTATGTTTGTAACTTTTTAGATGTCCATGTTGCTTTTGATCTCCACGTTTTGTATTGTTCCTTTTACGTCGCCTTCCTTTAGAAACATTTTGTTCACTTATCTTTTCCCCCATTCATTTTAATGTATGTTTATAATGCTCTTTGTTCTTTTTATTTGGTTATATTGTTTACTTGGAATATTTATGTGTATTTTATATACACTTTTTTTGTCTTATAAATTTATTGTTCTCATTTTATATTGTTTAATTTGTATATTTATTATTTTCCTTTTTATGTTCACTGTGTATTTTATTCCTTTACATCTCTGTCTTTTAAATGCATTTTGTTCATTTTTTTCCCCTTTTTGTTTCTTTACCAATTCATTTTAATGTATATTTATGTTCTTTGGGCGGTTTATATTTTTACATTTGTTCCTTTACATTTTCATCCCTTTTAAATACATTTAGTTCACTTGTTTTTGTTTCACCATTGTTTTAATGTTCGTTTATAATGCTGTTAAGAATGTTTTTTTTTTTATTATACCTTTTTAATAAATATTTCAGACTTTCTCAAATTGTTTTGTGTGTATTTTTCTTTTGGGAGGGAGAGGGGATTATTTTTTATATATTAATGAGCAAAATCTGCATAGCTGGCCTATAACCAATCAAGTCCCTATGCTACAAAACCTAGCCCACCCTTAGCCTTAGAAGTAACCAATAAAGTCACTTGACTGGGTTTTCAATGCGTCCTGTCCTCCAATAGCAGTCTGTGTTTTGGGAGTGGTTTAAAAAAAACAACCAATCCAGTTTGAGATGAAGGACCAATAGGGGGTGGAAGGCAAAGCTGTTTAGAGGTGTGAAAATGTCTCCTGGGAAAAACTTGATGGGATTATTTGCCATGGCAACAAATGGCTGTAGCATGGGAGTATACGGGCACAACATACATCCGATTTGGTACCATTTCGGATGAATACGGACATATACGGATCCATGGAATTTGACCTATCCGGCCAGTATACTCCTGGATTCTTCCGAATTTCAGCAGTGTATACAGGAGTATCCTGGTCCGGATACACCTTTTTTCATGCAGTGGGTGGACGTAACAGTTGGCATATAATGCAACAAATCAGTATTTATATTTGTCTTTCTTCAGAAAAAAATATTAAAATATTTTTTTAGCCAGGTCTGGTCAACTCTGGTAAATCAGTATAAATTCAGTAACTTCTCTTTGATTTTTCCAGATCTGGTCCTGCGTCAGTATCTCACAGTGATCACAGTTCACACCTGAAGTGAAGCCCCTCCCACAAGTGAAACCCCGCCCACAAGTGAAGCCCCTCCCACCAGTGAAGCCCCTCCCTCAACAATTCACCAATAAATACTGGGAATATTCACATCATCCTACAAGAGAAGGACAAACGTCTCGGTTACGACTGTAACCTTAGTTCCCTGATGGGAACGAGACGCTGCGTCACCGCTTTGGGAACGCCCCTGCGTGATTGCGTCGTGAAGCACGTATGTCATCAGTCCAATAGAGAGACGGAACGTCATAGGCGGGTGACGTCATAGACCCGGAAGCTATAAAGTACACCGGCAAACACACGCCGTTAGCTTCTGAAGAAGGCCTGAAACAAGGCGCTTGCGGGCATGCGAGGAGTATGGCCGGGTGACGCAGCGTCTCGTTCCCATCAGGGAACTAAGGTTACAGTCGTAACCGAGACGTTCCCCTTCAAGGGAACTCGAGCTGCGTCACCGCTTTGGGAACGAGAATACCCACGTCCCCATGCGAGTCTGGATGCCCGCCTGTAACAGCTACGAGGCGAGCACCCGAGACCCCGGAGTAGCAGAAACATCTAGTTCATAGAACCTGACAAATGTATGCGGCGAGGACCACCCCGCCGCATCACACACTTCCTGCAGGGAGGCCCCTGCCAAGAGAGCTTGAGAAGCAGCCATACTCCTAGTGGAATGGGACCGAACAGCCAAAGGAGAGGGCTGTCCGGCCGCCACATAAGCCAGTGAGATAGCCTCGACTACCCACTTGCTCATCCTCTGCTTTGACACCGGACCCCCACGGGATGGAGGTCCGTAGCAAACAAACAACTGATCAGTTTTTCTCCACAGGGCAGCTCTGTGTATATAGGCGTCTAAGGCGCGAACTGGACAAAGCAGATTTAACTTTTCCTGGTCTGACGTCACAAAGGGAGGAGGACAGAAGGCCTGGAGCACAATAGGTCTCACAGGATTAGTGAGGACCTTAGGAATATACCCGGGCCTCGGAGAGAGAAAGGCCTTAGCCATACCCGGGGCAAACTCCAAGCACGAGGGTGCGACAGAGAGGGCTTGCAAGTCCCCAATTCTTTTAAGAGAAGAAATAGCAAGAAGAAAAATAGTTTTGAAAGTGAGAAATTTCTCAGGAACTTCCTCGAGCGGCTCGAAGGGAGCCTCGGAAAGGCCTCGAAGGACGATGGATAAGTCCCAGGCCGGCACCCTGGTGCGTGTCACAGGTCTCAGCCTCAAGGTTCCACGGAGGAAACGAGTTACTAGAGGGTGTCGCCCTAATGAAACACCACTCAAAGGAGTGTGGTAAGCAGCTATGGCCGCCACGTACACCTTTAGTGTGGAGGGGGCTAACCCAGCGGAGAACCTCTCCTGCAGGAACTCCAGCACCACGCTCGCAGGGCAGTTAACTGGATCCCGCAGGCGATCTCGACACCATAAGGTGAAGAGTCTCCACTTCAGGTAGTAAAGTTTCCTCGTAGAAGGAGCTCTGGAGTGTAGAATGGTCTCAACAACCTCAGTTGAGAGACCGGAACTTATGAGCTGGGCCCCCTCAGAGGCCAAGCCCACAGTTTCCACAACTCCGGGCGGGGGTGAACAAAAACTCCGCCCGCCTGAGAGAGAAGGTCCCTCCGGAACGGAATCTCCAGGGGAGAGCCGTCGAGGAGAGACACCAGATCCGAGAACCATACCCGGCCCGGCCAGAACGGGGCTACTAGAAGGAGACGGGCCCCGTCCCGGCGCACTCTCTCTAGAACTCCCGGAAGCAGAGCGATCGGGGGGAAAGCGTACAGGGGCAGCCTCGGCCACTCCTGTACCATCGCATCCAGTCCGAGAGGAGCTGGAGGCAACAGGGAGAACCACAGATGACAATGAGAGTTCTCGTGAGTGGCGAACAGGTCCACTTGGGCCCTGCCAAACTTCTCCCAAAGGAGCTCCACCACATCGGTGTGGAGTCTCCACTCCCCGGGCCTTGGCCCCTGCCTCGACAGGATGTCTGCTTCCACGTTCAACCGCCCAGGAATGTACATAGCCCTGACTGACAGCAATTTTCCCTGAGCCCAGAGGAGGATAAGGCGCGCCAGCTTGTATAAGCGACGAGACCTCAAGCCCCCCTGATGGTTGATGTAGGAGACCACCGATGTGCTGTCTGTGCGTACAAGCACATGATGGCCCCTGAGATGCGGCAGGAAGTGCTTCAGAGCCTGAAACACCGCCAACATTTCCAGGCAATTTATATGCCATGAACGCTGGTGCTCCTGCCACAGACCCTGGGCCGAGCGACCACTCATGGTCGCCCCCCAGCCCGTCAGGGAGGCATCCGTGGTCAGAGAAGTACGCTGACACGGTGCCCCCAGCGACGGGCCCTGGGTCAGGAACCTGGGGTCCTTCCACATAACCAAGGTGCGGAGACACCGCCGCGTTGCCTTGATTACGCGAAAGGGGTTCCCCCTCGGGGAAAAACCCCTGGTCTTGAGCCACCACTGTAGCGGCCTCATGAACAGCAGGCCCGAAGGAATAACATTGGACGCGGCTGCCATCAGACCCAACAGTCTCTGAAACTGCTTTACAGTGAGCGGCTGGTCTAGCTTCACCCCTTTCACGGCTGAGAGGATTGACCCCACGCGAGGCTCCGACAGACGAGCCTGCATAGCGACCGAATCCCAACTCACCCCGAGATAAGTGATCTTCTGCACAGGAGAGAGAACACTCTTCTTGGAGTTGAGCCTCAGCCCCAACCTCCTCATATGCGCGAGAACAACATCTCGATGCTGAACCGCGAGACGCGCTGACTGTGCTAGTATCAGCCAGTCGTCGATGTAATTGAGGATGCGGATCCCCTGCAAACGCAAGGGGACCAGAGCAGCGTCCACACACTTCGTGAACGTGCGGGGTGAAAGGGCTAAACCGAAAGGAAGCACCCGATATTGGTACGCTTCTCCCCTGAAAGCGAACCTCAGGAACTTCCTGTGCTGCGGAAGGATGGAGACATGGAAATACGCATCTTTGAGATCTATCGTGACAAACCAGTCCTCGGACCTGATCTGAGACACGATCTGTTTGAGTGTCAGCATCCTGAACTTGAGCTTTGCCACGGCTCGGTTCAGGACGCGAAGATCCAAGATGGGGCGCAGCCCACCATCCTTCTTTGGCACTATGAAGTACCGGCTGTAAAAGCCTGACTCCCTGTCCGGGGGGGGAACCCTCTCTATAGCCCCCTTTTGCAGCAGAGTCTGTACTTCTTGAGTCATCACCAGAGCCTGCACCGGGTCCACCACAGTGGAGAGGACCCCGTTGAAGTTGGGGGGACGGCATCTGAATTGAATCGCGTACCCCAACTTTACACATCGCAGGACCCAACGAGATATGTGAGGCAGATTTTCCCACTCTGACACAAAATCTACTAAGGGAACCAGCCCCTCGAGGCTGGTCTCTGATGTACTCTGCACCGCGAGTGCAGCGCCCTGAAGCGGCGAACCGGCAGGGAACGACTGACTCGACGGCATAATTTCCCTCCGAAGAGGGTGCGGGCCATCCTTGAATGACCCGCGGGGCCCCTCCGCGCCCCGGCACTCGGGCGGGGTTGGCGGACTGACCCCGTGAGGGTACCGCGGACGCACGGGTACCGTGTACAGCGGTAAGCACCGTGCGCCCGCGGAGGGGACCACCCTCACTGTCCTGGGCCCAGAGGCGTCAGGACTTCTTTGACGCAGCCTTCCTCGCCACAATGACTGTCCTCAGATCAGCCCTGGGGTTAGAAGGCTGCGCCTGTGAGCGCCGCGCACCCGACGACCCTTTCTGCGGGGGTGTACGAGTGGCGACACTCACTTTTTGCTGCGCCCTGTGCGAGGAGCTTGTACTCGGCATCTGCTGCTCCCGCCCAGCAGCAGACGAGACCTGGGGCTTACGGGGAAGGAACTGCTTGAGCGCCGCTGCCTGTTTTTTCGCCTCCAGGAACCTGTCGGTAACCGTGGTGACAGCGTCACCGAACAGGCCCTCCGGAGACAACGGCGCATCAAGCAAAAAGCTCTTGTCCCTTTCCTTAATATCTGTAAGGTTTAGCCATAAATGCCTCTCCGTGGCCACTAGGGCTGCCATAGAACGGCCGACGCATCGAGCCGTCTCCTTGGTGGCACGGAGAGCGAGATCGGCAGTCGATCGAAGTTCATTAATAGTATCGACTCCGATCTCGTGGCTTTCCCCCAGGTCCCTTAGCAGATCAGCCTGATATGCCTGCACAATAGACATCGTGTGCAGACACGCGGCGGCTTGACCTGCTGCCGAGTATGCTTTGCCCACAAAAGATGATGTCACTTTAAGAGGCTTTGTGGGCAAAGACGGAGCCTTTACGGTCGACGCAGACTCGGGTGACAGATGGCTCGCAAGCGTCTGTTCAACCCGAGGCAGCTGACCATAACCGTGTCTCTTACACCCCGCGATATTACTATACACGGACGTTTGCGGGGTGAAAATGCGTGCAGACACGGGCCGCTTCCAAGACCTCGACACCTCGGTGGGTCTTGTCCACATAAAATGGTTTCGACTCCCATACTCACACAGACTGTCTTGTTTTCTGTTAAGTGTTTTTAATTTTCACATTTAACCTCATTGAACTGATTCTGACTACTTTATATGTTTATTTTAGACCAGATGGAAGAGAAGGAGAGAAGACAAACTAAATGATGTAAAGAAACTCTGTGACTTCAAAACTCAAGAAACAAAAGCCAAAAAGCTGCACACCTGCTCTCAGTGTGGAAAGAGTTTCAGGTAGGGTGACCACCATCAAACAAACCAAATGTGGGACGATTACTAAGTTTGTGTGGGACAATGTGGGACATGTTACCAACACTAAAACATAACCTGAAACTGTTGTATAATCTTAAATTCAACATAACTGAGCCCAAAGGCAACAGGCATCATGCAGATAACTACTTTTGAAACAGTTCTGACCAAGTGCAACTAAAATCCAACTAAATAAATAATGAAACAAATAAAACAACATTAAATTAGTTAATCTTATATATACATATATATATATATATATATATATATATATATATATATATATATATATATATATATATATATATATATATATATATATATATATATACAGTTCTGTATATAAATGTATATATGTATAAATGTATATATATATATATCACATTTTTTTGGGGGGGGTTGTAGTTTTTATTTTTTATATAAATATTCATTTATATACAGAACTATCCATTCGTTTTCTGACAGGGAACACATGGAACGAATCACTGCTCCACATTTTGATTGACAGCCGTCACAACCTACTAGTGACTGTGTTTACTCCTTTCTTTTCAACCATTGGATATGGTTTAAAAAACGGCTTTTGTATATTTGTGTAAGGCGGGATGTTACTTCTGATTAAATATAGGTGAAAAACGATGCCGCGAAAATAATATAAATGCTTTCTTAAAAAGGCAAAAGAACGCATGCATGTTTTCTCAATATGATCATTAAAAATCAACAGACTGGTGAAAATGCGGGACATTTTCTCAATATGCGACATGCGGGACAAGGGGTGAAAATGCTGTGCGGTACAACGCAAAGTGGGACAGGTGGTCACCCTAGTTTCAGGAGAAAAGGAAACCTTAACACACACAAGAGTTCACACTGGAGAGAAACTGTATACATGCACTCAGTGTGGAAAGAGTTTTACTCAAACATCAGATGTCAATGTTCATCTGCTCATTCACTCTGAGTCTGGAGAAAAAACATTCAGCTGTGATCAGTGTGGTAAAGATTTTATTTCATCATCAGAACTAAAATAACACCTGACAGTTCATTCAGATGAGAAGCCTCATGTGTGTTCTCTCTGTGGAAAGAGTTTTTCACGACTGAACAGTTTTAAACTGCACCAGAAAACACATGATGGAGTGAGAGATCATGTGTGTTGTGACTGTGGGATGAGCTTTACTACATCTAATCATCTGAAACAGCACCAAAGAATTCACACTGGAGAAAAACCTTACAAGTGCTCATACTGTGACAAGAGATTCACTCGTTCTGGAAACCTGAAAACACATGAGCGAGTTCATACTGGAGAGAAGCCGTACCACTGTACTCAGTGTGAGAAGAGTTTCAGACAGTTATCAAGCCTTCATGCTCATATGAGAAAATGTTGCAAGTGAGCAACATGTGTTTCATGTCAAATACCTCACAAGTAGACTGAGATAAAATAAAACAGTTTTTCCTGAAAGCACAAAATCATCAGCATTAAAGACTTTTAAAATCATTTTAGCTCGAAACTCACTTTCAGTGTTTGAATAACTTCTGTTTGTGATCTGATTCTGATCACTGTATAAGGCAGAAAACACACACAGGTGTGTGAGAGATCATGTGTGTTTGTGACTGTGGGATGAGCTTTACTGCATCCTGTGAATGGAAACAGCTCCAAAGAATTCATACTGGAGAAAAACCTCACAAGTGCTTATATTTTCTATATATTGTAATCATTATGTTGACAACTTGTAATAAATACTACAATGAGCTCACGGTTTCTGGCTTAAATTAATTCATTGTTAGCTAACTGCGTGATTTGTATATGTATAAATACATAACTTGGACACAGTCTCCTCTGATAACAGATCACTCTAAATTGTAATGTAGACAAATGCAGTTTCTGTAAAGCTGCACTGAAACGATATGGATTGTGAAAAGCGCTGAACAAATAAATATTAATTGAATAGTAAGTTTTTCCACTCAACAGTCAACAACTCTCACAGTGTAAATAAAGTCGGATTGGATTGTGTGTAAATAGTTCTTTCTAGAATTAGATATATTCATGTCATTTAATTGTGTACTAAATTGTCTTTTGATACATGCAGTTATGAGAAATAAAACTGAAAGAACATCTTGTCTTGATTGATGTATTTAATGAACACTAATCATCACAGCTTTTTGTCATCTAGGTTATCATCATGTGTGTATTAGTTCCTCACGCCACTCATCACTCTTTCTTAATAATGTAATAAATATGTTTGGGATGTACAGTATTATTGTCAACCAAATGATCAGATTTCTGTATCACACAAAGAGTTGGAGTTCATTTTTGTCCTTCATTATTACTGCATCCAAACCAGAATTCTGGCCACGTCTGTTTTATGATATTTGGGCATATTTGCCCTAACAGCTCAACTGTACCATATATTTGCCAAAAGTGACGCAAATTATTATTAATTATGTAGGTCATATTTGCCATATCAAATGTGGGTCACTTTAGACACCCACCTACATTTTGGTGTAATGTACTCTGGCCATATTTGCTATGCCATGTGTTGTTCACATTAAGTTCACATTCAGAGTCGCCAGTGATTACTGTCCCACATCTTTGCCAAAACTGACCCAGAGTCACCAGTGATTACTGTCCCACATCTTTGCCAAAACTGACCCAGAGTCACCAGTGATTACTGTCCCACATCTTTGCCAAAACTGACCCAGATATGTTTTAAGCCCAGATAAGCCATGTTTGCTGCAACACAACATTTGCACATTTACTGTAAATGTTAAAAGTAAATCATGAGAGTAGTTTCATTGTGATTAAAAAAATTGCAACTGATTCTGTGTTAAAGTTTTATTCTAAACGAGGAGAAGTCATGACATATAATTAGCCAAAACACTTTTATTTAAACACATTTTTTACAGAGGGTCTTGGTCCATGAACACTGATGCCCTGTACAGGAAGGGACAGAGTCGACTCTATTTCCTTAGAAGGCTGGGGTACCTTTAATATCTGTAAAAAACTGCAGCAGATGTTTTACCAGACGGTCATCGCTAGCGTCCTCTTCTATTCTGTGGTATGCTGGGGGGGCAGCATTAAGAAGAGGGACGCCGCACAGCTTGACAAGCTGGTGAAGAAGGCTGGTTCTGTGATGGGTGTTGAACTTGACTCCTTAACAACTGTGGCAGAGAGGAGGACCCTTAGCAAGATTTTGTCCATTGTGGACAATGTCCATCACCCACTGCATAGTACCATCTCTAAGCAGAAGAGCACCTTCAGCTACAGGATGCTGTCCCTGTCCTGTTCTACAGACAGACGGAGGACATCTTTTTAATTCATCCTTGTGAGCAGGGCATAATATCGTTTCCCTTTCGAGAGGTCTCTCAAATTGCGTATGGGAAAACTCCCTTTCTCTAGAATATGAAGCAAAATTTTTATTGATATAAGTATCAATGTAAAACACGGTGCCGCTGCTGATTGGCTGTGCTGTGGCAACTGCAGGAACCTATGGCGAGGCGGCTGAGAGAGCGAGCCAATGGGGATCGCTAGAAAAACCCGCCGAAAAGGGTCTCCTAAATTAGCATATTGAGGCTATAAAAGACCGTGCTTCGCCATAGGAATCAGATTTTATCTCCTTCAGCGACACCATCGCTGACCTCTAGAATAAAGCAACCGCTGTCGACAAGCAACCAGCGGAACCCTGCAGCATTGAGGATGTCGGATTCCTTCCCCATCTCTGCCTTCAACACCTGCCGTTCCAGCTACTCGTCTGCCCCAAGTGTGATGAGATGGCGCTGCAGACCCTGAGGACTCGCCTCGCCACCTTCGACCAGATTACCGCCCCGCCCGCGCCTCTTGGACCACGCAGGAAAAAGTGTCACGCCCAGAGGCCACCTGAGCGTTTGAGCGGCTGGCCGGTCATGTTCACCCAGGAAGAACAGCTCCCCTCCCTTGCAGCGGCCTGTTCCGTTTCCTTCGGTGGACCAGCACGAGAAGAGGACGGAGAATGCCTTTCTGTGGCTGTATCTGGCAGCGAGTGGTCAGATGCTGTCTCGGAGCCCCCCGCTTCGACGCAGACCGCCACAAGCGCCAGCATTGACACGGAGCTGGTTCGCTTGCTCACCAGGGCCATAGGAGACCTCGGGCTTGAGTGGTCCCAGCCCCAGGAGCCAGCACGGAGTAGGCTGGATGAGTGATTCCTGGAAAGCCGCCACCTTTCCTGTCCTCAGAATCCCGCCCCCTTCTTCCCCGAGGTGCACGATGAGCTGACGAACTTGTGGAAATTGCCCTACTCAGCTTGCGCCAAGTCTGCATTTTCAACTGTTGACGGCGCAAAGGAAAAAGGCTACGAGAGTCTTCCTCCCCTTGAAGAGGCCGTCGCTGCACACCTCTGCCTGCCCACTTCCAGAGGATGGCAGGCCAGGGCGCAACACCCCTCGAAACCTTGCCGCGCCACTTCAGCTCTCACTGGCCGAGAATATGCCTCCGCCGGCCAGGCTGCCTCGGCACTCCACACCATGGCCGTTCGCAGCGCCAAGGACCTAGCCCTTCGCGCTACTAAGTCCACCGCGCAGTCCATAGGAAAGAGCATGGCCAACCTGACAGTTTTGGAGAGACACCTGTGGCTCAACCTAACCGAGATGAAGGACTCGGACAAGGCCTCCTTCCTGGATGCCCCCATCTCCACCACTGGTCTTTTCGGTCCGGCAGTAGTGGGATTTGCTGAGCGTTTCACAGAAGCGCAGAAGGCATCGCAAGCTATGAGGCACTTTTTGCCTAAATGCTCCAGCTCTTCCTCTGGTCGTCAAGCCAAAGCTCCGCCCCCTCAGCCTGCTAAGGCGGCACCGACGACTTTACGGACCCACTCTACTTATAGGACACAGCAGCGCTCTCATTCAACTAACCGCAGCAGACAGCCTGAGCGCCTGGGACCTCGACCCAAGGCTGTGTTGAACCCCGAGCGCCTGAAGCTGTCCTAGTCACAGGGAGAAAAAGAAGGTGGTTAGGTCCCTCGGCCGGACCCCCACCTCACCCTCTCGGTCTCCCAGTTCCCTGCAAACAGGTGACTGCCAAACTCGCTCGCCTGCACATAAACGCTGTTTTCACGGTGACCCAAATAAATCTCAAAAAGAGCTTTTTCTCTGTAGTGAATGTGCCCGCCCCTCAGTATGCACTCCTACACTCAAACACTCCTCACACAGCGGAGCCGCCGCCGACTTTACGGACCCACTCTACTTCCAGGACACGGCAGCGCGCGTGCTGTCTTGTGCTATAAATGTAGCGTGCACTGTGTTATACAGTGCCAAGCATAAACACTATCCCCTCAGTGTTACAAGCACAAAGCATCCGGGCCGCCGGGTCCCCGCCATTAGGCGACCCTCCCTTGTATCATATCCAACCCCTAGCTTCTCGGGCCCAGGCCTGGCAGGCCATCCCCATTGTCACATGTCTGTCTTGTCCTGTGTAGCACATGGTGTTTTGGTTTATTTCTGTGTCCTGTGGGTACCTGTCATCTGTCTTGACCCCACCCCTCGTTATCCAATTATAGGTTAATTTGTCACACCAGCTTTTTTTCCCATTACCTGCCTGATTTGTCACCCTTTATATTCTTGGTGTTTCCACAGTCCAGTGCTTGATCGTTGTCTTTAGTCGTTGGTATGTTTTCCTGTTCTCTGGCTCCCTGTTCCCGACCCTGGTAATCTGTCTTTGTTATGTTTGGTTTTCCCCATTGTGGGCTTTGTTTTGTGCTTATTTCTATTTTGTATTTATTAAACACTAATTTTCTCCTGCACTTGAGTCCTCGTCCCTTTTGCTCATGCCGATCACTACACCCAGTATATCAAATTGGGTTTTGAACATAATAAAACAAGGATACTCGCTACAGTTTGCTTGCAGACCCCCGCGCTTTTGCACCGTGGTCGAGACCTCGGTGAAAAGCAGCGTCATTCACGAGCTTCGCACCGAGGTGTCGAAACTGTTAGAGAAGGGAGCGGTGGAATCCGTTCACCCGTCACTAAGCGAGTCAGGCTTTTACAGTCGCTACTTCCTCACCCAAAAAAAGGACGGAGGCCTCAGGCCCATCCTAGATCTCAGACATCTGAACAAAGCACTCATGTTTCATTCATTCAAGATGCTGACGGTGAAACAAATCCTTGCATACATTCGCCCAGCGGATTGGTTTTTCACGATCGACCTGAAAGATGCCTACTTTCACAAGATGCCTACTTTCACGTGTCCCACCCAGAATGTCTCCTTTCTGGGTATAGTTATAGACTCAATACAAATACACTTACGTCACAGCGCTCTCTGTCTGGAGCATGGCAGCGTCATTCAAGGCCAGGGCTTGCGCTCCCCTAAAGCGTTTTCAGAGGATGCTGGGCCTTATGGCCTCGGCATCGGCAGTACTCAAACTGGGTCTGTTACACATGCGCCCCCTTCAACGTTGGCTGTATTCCCGCGTTCCGGCTCATGCATCTATACACAGTGCTAGACACGCTTGCAATGCTGGTGTCAGAGAGTTATAATCACAGAACAGTAGTTACCACAGTGGACAGTGGGACGTCTCTCGAGACGCAAACAGATCCACCTCCACTGGGCCGAACCTCTTGCATATGGCCTCCACCACCTCTGGGTGGAGTCGCCACTCCCCGGGCCTCAGCCCCTGCCTCAGCAGGATGTCTGCTCCCTGATTTTGGACCCCCGGGACATACATTGCCCTGATGGACAACAGTTTCCCTTGGGACCACAGGAGGATGTGATGCGCCAGTCTGCAAAGAGGGCGCAACCTCAAACCCCCCTGCCGTGCCCCAACCAGTGAGGGAGGCGTCTGTTGAAACGGATTTCCGGCAACAGGACGCTCCCAACACTGGCCCTTGGGACAGAAACCAAGGTTTCTTCCATATGACTAGGGAACGAAGGCCACTGCGCGTTACCCTGATCATACAGAATGGATTTCCCCTCAAGGAAAGCCACCTGGTTTACTTCCATATCAGGACATGGTGGCCGCGGAGGTCTGGGAAAAAGCTCCTCAGAGCTTTGTAGACCGCCAGCATTTCCAGGCAGTAGATGTGCCAGGAGAAATGCCTGGTCTCCCACAGACCTCTCGCAAAGCGGCCGCCATGACCACGTCCCAGCCAGTGAGGGAGGCGTCTGTTGAAACGGATTCCCGGCAACAGAACGCTCCCAACACTGGCCCTTGGGACAGAAACCAATGTTTCTTCCATATGACTAGGGAACGAAGGCCACTGCACGTTACCCTGATCATACAGAATGGATTTCCTCTCAAGGAAAGCCACCTGGTTTACTTCCCATAACCACGTCCCAGCCAGTGAGGGAGGCGCCTGTTGAAACGGATTACCGGCAACAGAACGCTCCCAACACTGGCCCCTGGGACAGAAACCAAGGTTTCTTCCATATGACTAGGGAATGAAGGCATCTGCGCGTTACCCTGATCATACAGAATGGTTTTCCCCCCGAGGAAAACCCCTTGATTCCCAGCTACCACTGTAAGGGTCTCATGCAGCAGGCCAAGAGATATTCTGTTGGACGCAGCCGCAATGAGCCCCAGCAGACCTTAAACTGCTTCACAGTGATGCTGTGGCCTAGCTTCATTTTAGAGACCACCGCCCGTATGGACTCGATACGTTCGGGAGACAATTGTGCCCACAACGTAGAGAATCCCATACGACTCCCAGGAACACAGTTCTCTGAGAAGGCGTCAACACGCTACTGCGTGTAGAGTCTCAAAGGGCTAGGCCGCCTGGAAGAACCCGATATTGGTACGCTTTGCCCCAAAAAACGAACCTCAGGAACTTCCTGTGACACAGAAGGATGGATACAGGGAAGTATGCGTCCTCTTCAGACCCATCGTGACAGACCAGTCCTCAGACTGGATCTGAATCACAATGGAGGAAATGCTAAGCATCTTGAATCTGAATCTCCTCAGAGAACGATTCAAGTACCTCCGGTCTAAAGTTGGATGCAACTCGGCATCCCTCTTAGGAACTATGAAGTACTGGCTTTAGAACCCGGACTCCCTGTCTGGCGGAGGAGCACATTCTGTGGCCTCCTTACCAACAGGGAGTGAACTTCCTGTTCCATTACCCGAACCTGCCCAGGGACCACTGCCGTCCAGACCACCCCACTGAACATCAGGGGAAGGTAACCGGACTGCAGTCTGTATGCCCCTTCCTACAGTCGCAGGCCCCAAGCTGATATATTCGGAGGCATAACCATGCGCCGAGATAATCTGCTAAGGGAACCAGCCTCTCGAGGCCAGTCTCGGGTGTCAACCGAGCCTCCTCCCCGACCCCCTGAAGCGGCTAACCGGCAGGGCGAAATCGAGGAAGATTTTCGGTGTGCGTACGCGTTTGCTGGACCACCGCAAGTCTTGCTAGAGGCGGCTGATGCAGCACGCGTGCACGGGGAAACGATGTGGCCCGAAGCGTACTAGACGGCGGGAACACAGCATCGACTCCCGAAAAACTCCACAGGGGAGACGACCTCGATCGCTCCTACCCGGGAGAGGGGGCTGGCCAGCAGGGGCCTCATCTAAGGGAGCAGCTCAACAGGGCCACAACACTAGAGCGGACACTGCGATTAGCAATTGCCTGAAACTGATGTGTCCCGCAGGCCACAAGGCGGCGAGAACAACATCAACTTCAGGAGGGCTCCATCTTAGATGAATATCCAGTTCACAAGTTAACATTTACATTTATGCATTTAGCAGACGCTTTTATCCAAAGCGACTTACAACTTGGGGGTACAATAAGCGATTGGTCGTGAAGAGTCGAGTGAGCGCAACAAGTGCCTGAAATACTTGGTCCGTGTACATTTCTCAGTGTAGCACAGGCTAGAGTAGGGAGGGAAAGAGGGGAAAAGAGGAAAGGAATTTTTTTTTTTTTTTTTTTTTTTTTTAGGAGGTTAAGTGCTCACGGAAGAGATGAGTTTTTAGTTGACTTTTGAATGTTGTCAATGAATCCGCATTTCGGATGGCGGTGGGCAGATCATTCCACCAGCTGGGAACGTTGAATGAAAATGTTCTGGAGAGGGATTTTTTGCCTCTCTGTGATGGTACCACAAGCCTTCGCTCCTTAGCTGAACGAAGGCTTCTGGTGGGGGTGTGGCGACGTAGAATCGAGTCAAAGTATGCAGGAGCTGGTTAAACACGCTTGGGTGACAGAATTAAAGTATCCAACTTATCAAAGTCGGATAACATGACACTCAATTCCTCGGAATTAAATGCCATCATAATCACCAAACCCGTGCAACCTGATCTGAATAATAGGCTGAATAAAAAATATATCTAACTCCTCAAAGTCAGATAATATTTTAATTTAATTCCTCACAATTAAATGCAGCCACAATTAAGGTGAAACATAGTCTGAATGATAGGCTAAATATCTAACTCCTCAAGGTCAGATTATATTTTATTTAATTCCTTAGAATTAAATGTAGCCGTAATTAATCAGACAACACTGTTTTATTTGTATTATACGGACTCATAGACCCCGCGTTGCCTCAGCAACGTGGTTCAAGCCGTCATAATACAATTGGTTTTCATCCCTCGAGAAAAAAGCCAAACAGTGTCACACAATACGGTGAAACATGGTCTGAATGACTGAATATCTAACTCCTCAGAGTCAGATCATATCTCATTTAAATCCTCAGACTTAAATGCCGCCATATCAGACAATACTGATTTAACGTACTATACGGACTTGCCGTTAAGCCAACCAGTATCTCATGCACACCGATCGCGTGTGTTCACTTTAAATGCAGACCCATAACCTGCGCGCTGCCTTTTTTTCTGCAATCGCGAGATGGAATCTTGCATATTTAAGAAGTGCTTATCACTTTGACTGCCACGATGCTGGCACGTCTAATTCCTCAGAATCAGACCGCTCACACATCGGGTCCTCCGCCCCGGGGGAAGAAGCCGCAGCGCAGGCTTCCACACGGGGAAGGAGAACATCTGAACTGTCAGATAAAGACTGGGAAGATGCCTCAGCAGTCCCAGTCCCGCTGACAGTCCATCCGTGAGCCCCATGACCAGCCTCGCCGCACCGCCTCGGCGGATGCGGGACCGATCTACGGGGCTCACGAGGCTGGCCGGCCTCATCGAGCACGGCCAGCCGAGAGCGGAGCACCCTGAGCGTCAGCTTCTTGTAATGCTTACAAGCGGCTCCTCTCGAGAGCCGCTTGAGCATGCTGAACGCCCAGGTAATGCACACAAAGCAGGTGTGTATCCGAGCCCGACATGTAGCGAGGGCAAGGATGCACACACTGCTTAAACTCTCTCACACTCTCACATTTTCCATTTTTCAGTCACACACACTTTCACTGACAATACAACAGTAAATAGACAGACAGTTTTACAGATAGCGCTTGCTGAAGAGCAATAACTACCGCCATTACGTTCCAGCTCCCCTTTTATACTTCCGGGTATGCCGTCACGATGACGTCATCACGCACGCCAATCGGATTGGCCTAGTTGGCATTCTGGTTTCAGATTCGCTGATGCTAAGGGAGCATCCCCAAAGCGTCGTTCCGATGCAGTGCGAGTTCCCTCGAAAGGTGCAGTGTAGACATGATAATATTGGTGTTATATGATCATATTTTCTTGACCTAGTAAGAACTCTAGCAGCTTCGTTTTACACAGATGTTCATGTCTTTGTCCATGATCTGCTTTGGTCACACAAAATAAACGTTCAACTAATTTAGTGATTTGCTTGTTTGCAGAATGTAGTAAGTTTATGTGTGTTTTTTTTTGTATGAGTCTTGTTAATACATTGTAACTTTTATTTATTGCAAATTTGGTCATAGCTGTATTTTCTGAACATTAATGCATGAGGGGCCATTCATAACAATAACTAATGGTATTTGGATAAACCGTTATAAATGGCCCATTAACGTTTACATGGCCCATCATGACCCATACACGTGATAATGAAGTGTAAAGTGCATGATACTTAACAGGTGATTTTAGTGAAAAGCTGATAACCTTAAGATATGCTAGACAAAGTTATGCACAGCTGCAGTTATTGATCAAATTGGTATTGTGATGTTTCACTGTTTAAATTAAATATTTGTATTGAGCTTGCGTATGCAAATAAGTGTGTTGCTAAAAATCATTGTATTGCTCTTTAATTGTTACAGAGGACATTGGAGACCAAGAGCAAGGGGATTTCTGCATATTTGAAGAAGCCATGCATTTACATGAGGACCAAGATTCAGCAGATCTTCTTGATTTATCATCTATTACTGAAGGCACTAATGACAGAGAAGGCCACAACCAAGGCAGCCCAGAAAAGATGGTGCAAGATGGTCTGAAATGTTTCACCTAAAGTACTACGACGCTATACGATTTGTAGTTATTGATCCAATGCATAATCTGCTTCTTGGAACAGCCAGGCACATATTCAGGTTGTGGATTGAGCACCCAAAAACTTGATGAAATACAAAGAAGAATAGACTCTTTGAAGGTGCCTCAGGATGTAGGGAGGATTCCTCTGAAAATTGCCTCTGGATTTAGTGGATTTACTGCACATCAGTGGAATAAGAGGTAAAATGATAGCATAAATACTACTCGGTTTCTTGCAGAAACTGATTTTTTCGCTAGATAAGACCCTTATTCATCGCCTGGAATAGTCTGAAATAACGTATATGGGTCGCTCACTTCCTGTTCTGTGGACGCGGTTCTGGAAATGCGGTTCTGAAACTGGCTGCTGCTGGATACTATAGGTTGTTTGTAATCACGTGGTTCTGATGACGCGCAAAATTCAGATGAAGGGCAGGAAGTGAAAAACAGAATGGACGAGATGGAGGAAAGTCCGTATTGTGCTGGTTTAGAAAGCTATAAACAGAAAATCACAACATATGTTGGACGTGATCCTTATGTTATGAAGAGGACCAGATTTTCTACTTGCCTGCCATCTAGACGGCTGATATAGAGAATGTGAAGCTGCTGCCACGCCGTGTTGAGTTCTGGGCTGGTTTGTTTATATCGCGCTGCCTTTCTGCAAGTGAGTTTAGGTTATTTTGATTTTCTGTCGACTCGTAATTGTGAAATTGTAGGTCTTTCATGCTGCATCGACTATTTCCATATGAACTCACACCATCGTTCAGGTGGAAAACAGCGTGAGGAGGTGACAGTAAGATGCTGGATAGCAAATCTAGTAATAATGTCACTGATTAAACCCACTGCCAGTCACTCTATAAAAAATCATATTGCTTTTGAAAGGTCTGTATTTTATTTGGTTTAATTAACATTACATTTGCGAGTATGATTCTCACTCGGCTTGTGAATTAACAAAACTTGCCACAGCCACTTCAAAACTGTTCAGAAGCTTCCATAGATGTGATTTTGGTTGTAATTTGTTTAAATAAATATTTACAAAAGAATACAGTTTTTGTGTCTGTCCGCTGAATGTGATCCTCTCAGATTATCCTGCGCGGCCATATGGGAAAGTGAATATTTACAATGACAACAATAAGCTTCAGTTACATTGACACCTTTCCAACAAAGAAATAGATAGACTTCTATCAGCTTGTTGAACACATTTTTATTTCTACCATATAATTGAAGCAGCAGCGAGAGCACAGCATGAGCCACTGTTTTCACGGTAACATTAACCAGATCAACATTGTGAACCACGTTCTTCAAAACGTCAGTGAAAACCTCAAATGAACATGCAATAAAATAAAATATTTTCTTCCCTGCAAACGATACCAAGAAGAAAGTGAATATTTAACCAAGTCAAAAACAAAGGTAAGCCGATATCCGTATTAAGTCCAGTATCAGCAGATGCAAAACACCATTAAAGGTGGCACATTTTAAAGTAAAAAAAAAGTGATAAAAGTTACGTAAACAGTAAAAGCTCTTTGTGGTTTCTCGGTTTGATCCATTTGAGCAACAATAAACCACACAAAACATAGGCGTTTGTGTTAGTTTGTTAGTGATTTGAGTTTGTGTTAGTGATTCCTATATAGAGACAGAGCGACACGCGTCATAATCTGAAGGCCACGCCCACCGGGGGGGAAAACAATCGAACGCTCTCCATTGACTTAGCATTGCGGGAGGCTGCCTCCTTGTCATTTCGGACTTAAAACAAAAAACTGAACAATGTATTAAAGCTGATATGTGACAAAGTGTACTGCAAACAAGCTAAACAAAACCCAGAAGCAAAAACCCAGACGTTTTTATAAGCTATTGACCTAAAAAAACGAGCGTTTAAGGACAAAAAAGTGGATTCAGGGCATTGAGACAGAGCGCTACAGGTCATATTACACTGAGAACTACGGCCACTACAGGGGAACGTGATCAGCGACAGTAAATATCATATATAAAACGGACATTTGGATATTTGACTTAACAGTGACAACATATTTACTGCACACAGACATATGAGGCATACTGAGTGTCAGGATCCCAAAATTTACCCATTCATCAGCTGAAGCTTCACTTCGTATTGCCTGTATCCACTTTTATCTTCTTAAACGCTCGTTTTTTTGGGTCGACAGCTTATAAAAACTTATTTCTGTGTTTTTTAGCTTGTTTGCTGTACACCTTGTCACATATCAGCTTTTAGACATTGTTCTGTTTTTGTTATAAGTCAAAGTCAATGGAGAGCGTTGGATTGTCCCCCCCCCCCCGGTGTGGGCGTGGCCTAAATACGCTCTGTCTCTATTGAGAATGAGGAGATGTCGTCAGGACACAGCCACCCGCCCCCCTTCCGCCATTTTGGGGGTCTGCCCGCCAGGTAATGGATTCGGACAGAGACTGGAGAAGAGATATTCTGATGATTACTATGTACATAGTTTTCCAAACTCAACTGAACATGAAGTTTTAATCCACCCAAGCCGATCTGAGAAAGCAGCGGCTGGTGAACGTACGCCATTATTTCACCACAGGGTGTCAGTCATGGTCTAAACTAATGATCGCGATGCTGAAGTGTGAGACACTTGATGAATACGAACCCTACGAGTCATTTTACTGTATGTTATAAACATGTTTATGCCCAAAACGCTTAATTAATATTTAAGGTAGGCCTAGTTGACTGTCATTTTCCTCTACTGTGTGCATCACTGTTTAAGATTAATTCAATATAACATTGTTAACGTTACATTCATTTAAGGCACGTACCGAGCATTCATTCTACTTAAGAAGGCTGGAATAAAAGCACCAGCGCACACAAACGATCATTTAAATTTTTTGTCAAATTAATTTAAAAATATAAACTCAACAGGTATAAAATATGATCAGTAAGAGAAAAACACTGCTAATGATGACGAGCACTGGACTGCTGCAGGATAGTGGGGAGATATACTTATTATTCAGAATGCACAGGAAATATATTTATAGAAACATTTCAGTGCAAGGTGGTAAAGAGTTCTGCCGTGGCAGCTCGTATGGGTCAACGTTTTTGATATCAGCTTCTCTAAATACCTCAGCTTGGCGCTGGTAGTAAGTTTCTCCCTGTAAGAGACCTCTTCTTCTCCATTTCTAAGTTTTCTCGTAATTTCTCCGCTTAAACGCCGCGATGATAATTCCTCGAGCCGTCTTTCCTGCTCTGATCTCTGTATTGCTCTTACAATGTTACCCCTGGCAACCGATAGTGTGGGATCCCAGAATGGTGTAGGGCTCAGACTCCGCCCATGACCATGACGTATCTCCTCATTCTCAATAGAAAATCGCTCCCCGCTACAGCAGTGACGTCACGTGCAAACAACCTATTGAGGTTTTCGGACGCGTGATTTGATTCTGGAACCGGGCCTGTTTAAGAATATGCGGCCCCTTTAAGAAAAATGACGAGTGTGGGTGAGTGTGAGTGTGGAGTGTGGGTGGAGTGTGGTGATCCTTGTGTCTTTCCGTAGTAGTGGCGTTCTGGTATCCACGACAACAGCGAGGCGAGAGGTGCGATGGCTGCGGCATCAGCCGGACGAGAGCGAAGTTTAAAGAACCGGCAGGTTATGGGGAAAACAAAACATGTTGGTCATGTGATTTGTGAGGCGGTTGAGCACAACTGCTCCGTGAATGAATCAGAGGAAGGTAGGTGGTCAGAAATGGATTGTAGCGAGGGCAGGGATGAGGAGAGTGAGGGGGAAAGACGAGGGAGGGAGTTTGATAGCCGAAGTAAAAGTAATAAAAGAGTGAGAAGTGAAAATGAGGAAAAATCTGGAAGTGAGGATGAGGAAATAGAGCAAAATACACGTGAAGGTCATGAAAAATCTACAGTAATACTTAGATTTATTGAGAAAGCTCAAAAGGACATGAAGAAGATTAACCCATTTGTGTTAACTACAGCTCTAGCAAATAAAATTGGGGATATCATAAGTGCAAGAATCCTTAGGGATGGGAATTTACAGATTAGATGTGCAAGCGAAGAGCAAGTTGAAAAAGCACTCAGAGTCAAAGAGATTGGGAAAATAAAGGTAGAAAATTCAAGGAGGTTGGGAAAGAGATATGGTGGTGGATGTAAAGGAGTAATCACAGGAGTGCCAATAAATGTTGGTATGGAGGAGTTCAAGAGGGATGTCAAAGGAGGGGTGATAATAGATGCTCAAAGATTGAAAACAACAAAAGAAGGAAAGAAGAGGGACAGTGAATCAATACTGATTGAATTTGAAGGAAAATATTTGCCAAATAAGATTTTTCTAGGATTTTTGAGCTACCCAGTAAGAATGTATGTACCTAAACCTTTGAGGTGTTTTAACTGTCAAAGATTTGGTCATACAGCAACAATGTGTAGAGAACAGAGAAGATGTGCGAGGTGTGGCGGAGACCATGAGTATGGACAGTGTGGTGCAGGAGTGCAACCAAAATGTTGTAACTGTGGAGGAGATCATAATGTGGCGTTTGGGGGATGTGAGGTGATGAAAAGAGAGAATAATATCCCAAAAAATAAAAGTTGAAAGAAGGATCACATATGCAGAAGCTGCAAGGGTTGCGAAAGAGCAGAACAGTAATGTGATTGTGCATGAAGAAATGAAGGAACAGGAACAAGAAAAATGCACAGAAGACAGGATTTATGTTGATAAAAAGGATTTGGTAACATTCATAGCAGGGGTAATTAATAGTACAGCTGAAGTAAAATCAAAAAATGATAAAATACAGCTGGTAGTGAAAGCAGCAGTGAATCACTTAGGGTTGGTAGGACTGACATGGGAAGAAGTGAGGGAGAACCTCACGAATCAGTCAAGTCAGGAAACATTATGGAATGGTTAATTTTAATTATGGTAATCCTATTGCAATGGAATGCAAGGAGCCTAATGGCAAATGGACAGGAATTTAAACATTTTATTAATACATTGGCTGTGAAACCTGATATAATCTGTATCCAGGAAACTTGGTTGAAATCCAATTTAGAGTTTTTAATACACGGTTATTCACCAATAAGGAATGATAGGATAATTGGAAGAGGAGGAGGGTGTGTTACGTTTATAAAAGAAGGAATTCCGTTTAGAGAATTGGGAAAGGTAAATGATCAAGAATGTATAGTAGTGGAGATATGGGAAAGAGGGGAAAAGATAACTATTATAAATTTTTATAATCCCTGTAAAAGCCTGGAATTAGAAGACCTTTTAAAAATACAAGGTCAAAACAGAGGCAAAGTGGTGTGGTGTGCAGATTTTAATGCGCATAGTGTATTGTGGGGGGGATCATTCACAGATTTAAATGGAAGGATAATTGAAGATCTGATAGAGGAAAGAGATTTAGTCTGTATAAATGATGGAAGAAGTACAAGAGTTAATTTAACTACGGGAGGTGAGTCTGTGTTAGATCTAACCCTAGTATCTAGCTCCCTAGCTGGTATATGTAACTGGGAGGTATGGACTAATAATACAGTAGGCAGTGATCATTACCCAGTTTCTTGTTCGATTGGAGAAATGGAAGAGAAGAGACCAGAGGGGAGATTATCAAAGTGGATTTTTGGTAAAGCAGATTGGGGAAAATTCCAGGAACTGGCGGAGGAAGAAATGGAAAAACTTGAA
Source organism: Gobio gobio (assembly GCF_949357685.1). NCBI lineage: Eukaryota > Metazoa > Chordata > Actinopteri > Cypriniformes > Gobionidae > Gobio > Gobio gobio. The sequence goes on along the minus strand of NC_137107.1, from coordinate 51,702,398 downwards.
TTATCTAAAGAGGTAGATGTAATGAATGAACAGTTTATTTCAACAGTTATAATGGCGGCAGAAAGCTCTATACCTAAAAGTAGAAGTAGGATGGAAAGGAAACTGGTGCCTTGGTGGACAGAGGAATGTCATAAGGCAGTGAGAAACAGAAACAAAGCATTTAAGTTAGTCAGAAAGACGCATAATCTGCTAAATATGATACAATACAAGAAGGCACAGGCGGTAGTGAGGAGAACAATACGTAAGGCAAAAAGGGATTGCTGGAGAACCTTTTGTGACAAAATAGGAAGAACTACTCCTGTTGGAGAAGTATGGGGAATGATTAAAAGAATGGGGGGAGACAGAAGGCAATGGGAATACCCAGTTATAGTTACCGAGGAGGAAGTGGCAGTGTCAAGTAAAGAAAAAGCAGAGGTTATGGCCAGAACATTTGTAAAGATACATAGTACAGAAAATTTATCAGAAGAAGGAAGAAGCAAACGAGAAAGCACATTGAATCAATATCCAGGTGTATTAGATAGGAAAGAGGAAATAAATAACACAATTGATGAACCATTTACATTGGCGGAGATGGAAAGAGCAATAAAAAGATCAAGACAGACATCTCCAGGGAAAGATCAAGTAAGCTATGTAATGTTAAAAAATTTAGGGGAAGGAGCACGATTGAAGTTGTTGTATATTTATAATAAAGTGTGGGAGGAAGGTAGACTGCCAAATGCGTGGAAAGAGGCAATAGTTATTCCAATAAGGAAACCTGGTAAAGACCCTTCAAAGCCAACCAGTTATAGACCCATTGCCCTTACTTCTAATGTGTGCAAAATAATGGAAAGAATGATCACAGAAAGACTAACATATGAACTTGAGAAAAAAGGAATGCTGGCTAATTATCAGAGTGGATTTAGGCAAGGAAGAAACACCATGGACTCAGTGATAAGACTAGAGAATGAAATACGTAAAGCTCAGGCAAACAAAGAAGCAGTAATTTCAGTATTTTTGGATATAGAAAAAGCATATGACATGATGTGGAAGGAAGGAGTGTTAATTAAACTTCATAGGATGAGAGTTGGTGGGAGGGTTTTCAACTGGATAAAGGACTTTTTGTTTGGTAGGAAAATCCAAGTGCGAATTGGCTCGGAAGTGTCAAATCAGTATACTGTTGGAAATGGCACACCGCAAGGTAGTGTTATTAGCCCATTACTCTTCATAGTAATGATCAATGATATATTTTTTAAATTACCAACTGATATAGGGAGGTCACTTTTTGCAGATGATGGGGCCTTGTGGAAAAGAGGGAGGAATGTGGAGTTTATAGTTAGGAAAATGCAAGAAGCAGTGGATGAGGTGGTCAAGTGGAGATATGAATGGGGATGCAGATTTTCAGTGGAAAAAACTAAAATGGTAATCTTTACCAATAAAAGAGTAGAGGATCGACTGAAAGTAAGGATATATGGGGAAGAAATAGAAAGGGTTGGAACATTTAAATATCTTGGAGTTAATTTTGATTCTCGAGTAACATGGGCAGAGCACATAAAGAGAATAGAAGGAAAGTGTAAAAAGGTAATAAATATTATGAGATGTTTGAAAGGAAGAGAATGGGGAGCAAGCTGTGCATCTTTGAAAAGAATATATGTGACCATGATACGATCAGTGTTGGATTATGGGAGTATAGTGTATATGTCAGCTGCAAGATCTCTTTTAAAAAAATTGGATGTTGTCCAGGCGCAGGCACTGAGAGTATGTAGTGGGGCTTTTAAAACTACACCAGTTGCGGCATTGCAAATAGAAATGGGGGAAATGCCACTGGACATAAGAAGGATGCAGTTGATAGCGAATTATTGGGCTAATTTGCAAGGACACAATGATGGTCACCCTACAAAAGGGGTGTTAAATGAGTGTTGGGAATATGAGAAATGAAAAAAAGATAACTTTGGACGAATAGGAAATGAAATAGTAAAAGTGATTGGGGTGCAAGATATGAAGATTAGCCCAACAGTGGTATACCCGGCAATGGCTCCATGGAATATGATATGTCCTGAAGTAGATTGGAAGTTGTTAAAGATAAAACAAGAAGCAAATGTTGATTTGGTTGATGCTTTTAACGTCCATATAATGGAAAAGTATAAAGATGTTATGCAGATTTATACTGATGGAACAAAGAAACCAGAGACAGGAGTGACAGGATTTGGTGTGGTGATTCCAAAGAAGGGAGTAGAAATAAATAGAAGAACTTCAAATAATCTAGGAGTATATACAGTAGAGATGGTAGCAATTTTGATTGCTTTAAAATGGGTGGAAAAATCAAAAATAGACAAAGTTGTCATTTGTTCAGACTCTTCATCAGCCCTGGTAAGCTTAAGATCATTTAGATCCAAGAGTCGTCAAGATATATTATTTGAAGTACTTCAATCTGTCACAAGGATAATAAAACAAGGAGGCCAGGTTAAATTCTTGTGGGTACCAGCGCACGTGGGAATAAAGGGCAATGAGAGAGTTGATGAGGAGGCAAAAAAGGCATTAATGAAAACAAATGTTGAGATGCAAATACAAATTAGTAAAGTAGAGATGAAATGTATAATCTGGGAAAAAATTAAACAAATGTGGCAAGTTAGGTGGGATGAAGAGGAGAAGGGGAGACATTTATATTATATCCAAAAAAATATCAAAGTAAATAGAGTATGCAGTGGAGACAGAAGAGAGGAAGTAGTATTGACAAGGTTAAGGTTGGGACATTGTGCTTTAAATAAATCATTAAAAATGGTAGGGAAACATCAGTCAGGTGTGTGTGAAGAGTGTCAAGAAGAGGAATCAGTGGAACATGTAATTTTGAATTGTAGGAAATATGGGATACAGAGAGAGAATATGAAAAATAATTTTAATAAATTAGGAGTGCAAGAGTTAAATTTAAAAACAGTACTGGAGATGAGAACAAGAATGGAAGTTAGAGAACTGTTAAACTTTTTGAGGGAAACAGGGCTTTTTCACAGGATATAGTAATTTGGGTAGGTAATAATGAAGTTTGTGGGTTTTTTTTTTTATTTATTTTATTTTATTTTATTTTTATTTTTTATTTTGTTTTTTTTTGTGGAAGTTGGAACTGGAATCTGATTCACACTCCGGAGTAGAAGGTGGCGGTAATGCACCAAAAGCTGGATGCCAACCGCCGTTAAAAAAGAAGAAGAAGAAGAAGAAGAAGAAGAAAAATGACGCGCACTGAGCATGCGCAGAAGAGAGAAGCGCGAGAGACGTGCTGAGATCAGTTCAAGCTGAAAGCGACGCTGTTAACGATCGTGAATGAAGGACAAAAGTGGAATATTTTCTCCGGATGCCTTATATTTCCAGTCTGCAGGTGAGAGATGTTTCTCAGATTACAGAGTTTAACATTAATCAGCTCCAGAGTTTACATGTTTAAGGACCAATGTAATGAAATGCGTTGTGTGTCCTGGTTTATTATGAGTGTAATAATATGTTGGCAGAGAGTTTTTCACAGACTCTGACTCTATTACACCAATAAAATGTGCTTAATGTGCCACTTTACAGAAGATCTCAGACATCAGCATAATGAATGAGGGGAAAACAGGGAACTTTAGGAGACAAAGAGGCTTTTCAGCAGCTCAGATAAACATGATGGTCCTGTTGTTTCTCTCAGACTTTGAACAGGAGTTCAACAAACCTTGTTTTAAATGAAATTAATATCTAACTTGTATCAAAATACTCCATATTCCTGACAGAAAACGTGTTCACTTAATTTAAATGTAATTAAATGGTCATTCAAATCAACAATTTTACCCATTGTAAAAAAATAAGAATAGAAGGATATCAAGATATCTTTAATATTTTTAGAGTGGCAGGGACATAAGCTTTGGAAAAATAATATTTATGGCACTCAGGTATATTATATGCAATTGTGTTTATAGAAAAAACAAGATGCATTTCTAGTTTCAACATTATTTGTTGTTCAGATATTCCTCTGTAAAAGACAAAAGTATCAGCTGTGTGTAAAGTGACCCACGTTTGGTTTTTGGCCACTGAAAATGTGAACAATTGACCAATTTACTCATGAAACCACATTAAGATCTCCAGATTTTACTAATAGTCCTACCAATCTCAGTTTAAAAGTAAAATAAAGCTGCCATCTTTTTTTAAAGTCGTTTTTACCCTCCTGTAATTTGTCTCTGAATCTCAGGTGAAAATTGTCACATTGACCCCCCCTAAAGAATTGTAGATTACTCAGTAAATATATATCCATGACATTTAATATTTTGGCTTTCATTAATATTTATGTTTTTCGTTCTTCATAAAAAAATATTAACAAATAAAAATTAAGCCAGGTCTGGTCAACTCACAATAAATTCAGTAACTTGTCTTTGATTTTTCCAGATCTGGTTCTGTGGGCGTCAGTATCTTGATTCTTCGTTATTGACTGCTTTAGTAGCTGTGAAATAATAACCAGTATATGGATGATAAATGATAGAGAAATGCATCTAAATTAGGGATGGGCGATATCTTATCGTTTGCGATATACTGGTAAAAATTCTCCCCACGATAAGAATTTGCCTTCCCGCGATAATAACGATAAAGCCTAGTTGATGGCGCGACCCATCCGCACCGTGCCACCGCTGGCCGTCTCTTGATGCTTAAAGCGTTATTACTTTATGATGGCCGCGGTGGCTGCGTTCGTCTCTCATCTCACGTGCAGAATGAAAACAACTATGGCGGAAGAGTTCATAGCTAAACGAGGGGCACCTGAGGGCAATCTGAACCATACAGATGTATTTTCACTCGCTGAGCACTTGGACTGAGCGCTTAAGAGATTTGCTCTTTCTCAATCGACCGGTAAAGCAAACTATTTCAGTTAATCTCAATGAATGCGCAGTGTATTTGACGCACATTAAACACTAGTGTGAGGCGCGCGACTGAGAGCGCTCAGTGTTTCACACACACTCAAAGAGAGAGCGAGAGAGTCTTATACCAAACAGAATTGATGTGCTACATGTAAACAATATCCTTTGTTGCATTTTCCTGTAAAGTAATGGCGTTTATTTGGAATTATTCAGCCTTTCGTGAACAGGAAGAAAGGAATGCACAAACGGGAATCTCATTGGCTGGCGCGCACCTATTACGGTGCCTGTTTTGATTTCAGCCAATCAGTTGGAATGAGCGCTGACAACGTGATTAATATTCATGAACCCAGAAGCTCATTATTCCTTAGTGCAGTTTATTTTTATTAGTAGAATAATTCGTGGTATTATTATATTATCAACTCAAATTACTGAAGTTCTATCATTAAATCATTATTTTCAACTTTTTTGTAATCTGAGGACATTTTTGGGATAATTACTTTTGCTGTTTCTGCTATTTTTACCACTGTTTGCACCATGTATGAATAAATACAGAATCGGTTTACATGTAAAACTTGTCATTGATTTCAAAATTATTTTTGTTTGTATTGTGTGACGTTTTTTAGCACAGTTGCACTATTTAAACATTTCCTGCACTTTTACAGAAGACAATTATATCTGCAACTTTTTCATTTCTGAAAAGGCTGGTGTGGAATTTTACATAAAAAAATTATTAATTATATATATATATATATATATATATGTATATGAATGCATGCAGCTTTCACTTGTATCCAAAAACATGGGGAATGATACTACATTTATCGTCATTGATATCGTTATCGCAATAAATACTAGAAAATATTGGGATACATTTTTAAGTCCATATCGCCCATCCCTAATCTAAATGATCATATTCAATCAGTTTTAATCGTAGTGAATGACAGAACTGACCTTTGCACATTAAAGATACTTTAACACTTTACAATAAGGTCTCATTTGTTAACATTAGTTAGTGTATTAACTAACAATCAACAATACATTTGTTTTAATATTTTTTTCAATCCTTGTTAATGTTAGTTAATATAAATCCAGCTGTTCATTGTTGATTCACGTTACTTGTAACACATTTTAACAAATACAACTTTTGTAAATGTTGAAATTAACAATAAGTAAGATTTAGAGATGCACCGATGTATGATTTTTGATCGATTTACAACCATCGGCATATCGGCTATAGGATGAATGGTTTATTAATGAAGGTGATTAATTAATTAACATGAGGTTAATGTACAAATTATAACTTGCATTACAAAAAAATAAACAATGTAAAGAACAACCACTTCTCTTTTATTTAGCCTATACATATTTCAAGTTAAGGAAAATGAACAATAGACAGCAATTACTTTGTTTCATTTACAAATAACTTGCATAAAAAAATAATAATAATAAATACTATAGAGAAATTGTTCGGTGCATCCCGGCCACGACTTTACATTAAGCCTTTGAAGGAGACTTAGCAGTTTTCGTTTATTTGCATTTTGACTTATAGTTTTGAGTGACGTCGCATTTGATTTAGCCTATTTTTGTCTGTGATATTTTATACGGTGTTGACAGTATGATAAGAAAAATAAAGAAATTATTGCTTGGCCAACATAGCCTATTACTTTTGTTATCCCCAATCTCTCTCTTTCTGTAGGGGAAATTTAAAAGAGCGATCCTGGAAACGAAATCTAAATTTAGCTGGATCGGTCGGGTCGGGAATAAAATTATTTAGAGAATTTGAAGTGCGAGCGGAAGGGTGCGGTGCGGAATACATCCTATTGCGGGAGGGGATGAAAAAACCGCCCCGCGCAGATCTAATTTGTAAAGAAAAAAGAAAGATAAAAGAAAAAATAAAGAGAGCGAAAAGGGAGAAAATGGACTGATTCCTCTTCTTGAGAGAATGGTTGAGAAATAAATAACATTTAAGCAAGTTAAAATTGGGAAATTAAAGTTTTGCCAGGTTGCTCAGAGCAGGGAACTGGGGACTGTGCGAATGCACTAAACGTTTTGTTTACTTCAAGTTCAAGCGGTTGCGCTGTTGTGTTTAATAGTATCCAGGCTAGACGTGCCGACCGCTACCGTCTTTCACTGGGAAATTTAATCCCGCGCCGCAAGAAATATGATCGAGTGCCGCGGGAATGCGGACCAGTCAAATCCTGAAGTCACCAGTGTGCTATGAATTCTGGGATAGGATAGGCTGCGAAGTTGTGGTAAGCTTCCATCTGCTGTACCCTTTCTTTGCCTGAGAAACGGAGGGCGCATTTTGAAGTCGCTTAGACTTGCGGCAGCCTTCATCGCGCCGCTGTGACGCAATCGCACTTCAAATGCGGCCTTCGGAAGTGCAGCTTTCACATTGGGACACCCTTCGTAGTGCCGCTGTGACGCAATCGCACTTCAAATGTGGCCTTCAGAGGGTGCAGCCTTCACATTGGGACACACTTCGTAGTGCTGCAATGACGCAATCATACTTCAAATGCGGCCTTCGAAGTGCGCGCCCTTCACTTTGGGACACAGCTCTTGTGTTTGCAGTCTTGTGTCAGATTGTTGGTCGTTTGTCTCCAGGGGCCTATACCATGAAGCCGGTTTAGCTGGCTAGCCAGTTATGTTTAAGCTTAGTTTGTGCTAATCCTGGGTTTTAGGTACCATTACAGTGATTTGGCTTTTAGCAGTGTTCATTTCCAGTAACACTAACGCTAATGCTCCATGGAAGGTTATGTTCTGGATAAAAGCTCAAACTGAAATTGGACCAATCAGCTGTGAGCAAAGTGACACACCTCTGATGCAATAAAGTCCCTGGCTGCGTCCCAATTCGCCTACTTATACTACGTCCTAAAAGTATGTACTCTTTTTGTGAAGAAAAAGTACATACTTTTGAGTGTGTAGCAGAAGAGTATGCAAGCTTTGGGACATACTTCGTCATCTTTAACGGACTCTGTTACGTGCGTCCCGTCACCGTTTAAACTGCCCTGTCAATCATCGTCACAGTTCAAATCCCCCACTTTCAATTTAATTTCCTACCGTATCGGAGAGAAATGTAGTCGATCGTTGGTCTGCCTTTCGTGGGTCTTTAATGCAGAGACTCCTCTCATGTGTTTGCAAAGTTAATGGCCAAACGTATCATTACAAAAGTTCTCAATGCTGCTGAAGGAGAAATATAATGTGGATAATATTGAATAAATATCTTTTCGTCAGGTTAAATACTGATAATTGCTCACTCAAACCACTTTATCTAATCCTCTCCACTTAACCGCCAGACTCGCGTAACCGTCATGTTTGTAGTTTTTTAAACACTTTTTATCCGCGTTTGTAGTTCTAATCGAATCCTCGTCCATCTCGCAATGGGTTGTGGGCAATATCAGCCGTTAGAGTGCGTATCGATCTGCACTTCGGATTCTGACCGGAAATAGTAAACCATCCGGGAATCTTTGGAATACTTTTTTTAACATACTAAGATTTGGGACATACTAATTCTTTTTTCGAATACTATTTAGTACGAATAGTATGCGAATTGGGACGCAGCACCTGTTTCTACTCCAAAATAAAGGTCACTACATAGCAAATGTTTTTTAAAGACTAAAGCGTCTGGCTTTTAACAATGCTTATTTAATATAATAATAATTTTGAATGACTTACGATATAATTTATGTAATTATCATACCCTTAAGGAATTACACATGTATCATTTTAGTTAATCAATCATTAATAGGCACTTAGTTGAAACTAATATAAATAGCCTATACAAAGGTCATACAAATAAGCTTTAAAATCAATAAATAAAGCTATACAAATTACTACATTACTCAATTCTCTATATATCACCTAAACTAACTTCATAACTTTTACTTACATTGACGAAGTGAATATTTTCTATAAGTTGTACTCTTTTATAGACAGCTCTTTTCTTCTTGCTGTGTAAATTTCAGGGCTCCAGACAAAAATATCAATTAAGGAGCCATTGGCTCCTATAAGGGAAAAACGGTGCGGTGCTGAATTTCATTTTTGGCTACTTCCATTCTTTCTCATTAAGACAACAGGTTAAGTAAAACATTTTTTTTTTGCCTGTGTAGAACTGAAACAACTTAAATCTATGCACCTCTTAAAGGGTTAGTTCACCCAAAAATGAAAATTCTGTCATTAATTACTTACCCTCATGTGGTTGGACACCCGTCAGACCTCCGTTCATCTTCAGACACAAATGAAGATATTTTAGTTGAAATCTGATGGCTCTGAAAGGCCTCCATTGGCACAATGGAACGGTTCACTCTCAAGACCCTTAAAAGGTACTAAAGACGTTGTTACAAAGTCCATCTCACTACAGTGGTTCTAAAATAACTTTATGAATCGGCGAGAATAGTTTTTGTGCGCAAAAAAACCCTAAATAACGACTTATATAGTGATGACGATTTCAAAACACGGCCTCATGAAGCTTCGAAGCGTTATGAATCAGTGAGTCGAATCAGCAGTTTGGATCGCCAAAGTCAGTAGTTTGGCGGTTTGACACGCGATCCGAATCATGATTCGTATCAGATATTGTATCAAAATACTCCATATTCCTGACAGAAAACGTGTTCACTTCATTTAAATGTAATTAATGGGTCATTCAATGTCAAATCAACAATTTTACCCATTGAAATTTACCCATTGAAAAAATTAAGAATAGAAGGATATCAAGATATCTTTAATATTTTTAGAGTGACAGGCACATAAACTTTGGAAAAATAATATTTATGGCACTCAGGTATATTCTATGCAATTGTGTTTATAGAAAAAACGAGATCCATTTCTAGTTTCAACATTATTTGTTGTTCAGATATTCCTCTGTAAAAGACAAAAGTATCAGCTGTGTGTAAAGTGACCCACGTTTGGTTTTTGACCACTGAAAATGTGAACAATTGTGAACAAAGATCGCCAAAGTCGACAGAATTTACTAATAGTCCTACCAATCTCTGTTTAAAAGTAAAATAAAGCTGCCATCTTTTTTAAAGTCGTTTTTACTCTCATTTGTCTCATTTACCCCCATATTGCTCCGAATCTCAGGTGAAAATTGTCATATTGTCCCCCCTCTAAAGAATTGTGGATTACTCAGTAAATATACATCCATGACATTTAATACTTTGGCCTTCAATTTTTATATATATGCTTGTTTTTCTTCAGAAAAAAAAAATTTACAAAATATTTTTTTTAGCCAGGTCTGGTCAACTCTGGTAATTCAGTATAAATTCAGTAACTTGTCTTTGATTTTTCCAGATCTGGTCCTGTGGGCGTCAGTATCTCACAGTGATCACAGTTCACACCTGCAGTGAAGCCCCTCCCACCACTGAAGCCCCTCCCACAACAATTCACCAATAAATACTGGGAATATTCCCATCATCCTACAAGAGAAGGACAAACTCCAGGTGTAGCAGCTGAAATCTGTGTGACTGTTAAAGATGGAGTTTATTAAAGAGGAGATTGAAGACATGAGTTATCCAGAACCATCCAGAATAAAACATGAAGAGACTGAGGAACAAATAGGTTGGTGTCCATTCTTGATTCTTCATTATTGACTGCTTTAGTAGCTGTGAAATAATAAGCAGTATATGGATGATAAATGATAGAGAAATGCATCTAAATGATCTTACTTTAACACTTTACAATAAGTTCTCATTTGTTAACATTAGTTAATGTATTAACTAACAATCAACAATACATTTGTTACAATATTTATTCATCTTTGTTAATGTTAGTTAATAAAAATCCAGCTGTTCATTGTTGGTTCATGTTACTTTACAAATGTTAACAAATACAACTTTTGTAAATGTTGAAATTAACATGAACTCAGATTAATAAATGCTGTAGAAGTGCAGTTCATTATTAGTTCACGTTAACTAATGAAACCTTATTGTGTTACCGATACTTTATACTCACACAGGCTGTGTCTTGTTTTCTGCTCAGTGTTTTTAATATTCACATTTAACCTCATTGAACTGAGTCTGACTACTTTATATGTTTATTTTAGACCAGACGGAAGAGAAGGAGCAACAACACAAACTAAATGACATTAAGAAACTCTGTGACTTCAAAACTGAAGAAACAAAAGCCAAAAAGCGTCACACCTGCTCTCAGTGTGGAAAGAGTTTTTGTCACTCATCAGGTCTCAGTAGACATTTGCGTATTCACTCTGGAGAAAAAACGTATACATGCACTCAGTGTGGAAAGAGTTTCAAACAAAAACAACACCTTAACACACACATGAGAATTCACACTGGAGAGAAACCGTATACATGCACTCAGTGTGGAAAGAGTTTTTCTCGAGCATCAGCTCTCAGTAGACATTTGCGCATTCACTCTGGAGAAAAACCATTCAAGTGTGATCATTGTGGCAAAGGATTTATTTTATCATCACTTCTAAAAAAACACCTGATAGTTCATTCAGATAGGAAGCCTCATGTGTGTTCTCTCTGTGGAAAGAGTTTTTCACGACTGTACAGGTTTAAACTGCACCATAAAACACACAGAGAAGTGAGAGATCATGTGTGTTGTGACTGTGGGAAGAGCTTTACTACATCTAGTCATCTGAAAGAGCACCAAAGAATTCACACTGGAGAGAAGCCGTATACATGCACTCAGTGTGGAAAGAGTTTTTCCCAAGCATCAGGTCTCAGTGTTCATCTGCTCCATCACTCTGGGAAAAAATCATTCAGCTGTGATCAGTGTGGTAAAGGATTTATTTTATCATCACATCTAAAACAACACATGACAGTTCATTCAGGTGAGAAGCCTCATGTGTGTTCTCTCTGTGGAAAGAGCTTTACTACATCTAGTCTTCTGAAACGGCACCAAAGAATTCACACTGGAGAAAAACCTTTCAAGTGCTCATACTGTGACAAGAGATTCACTAATTCTGGAAACCTGAAAACACATGAGCGAGTTCATACTGGAGAGAAGCCGTACCACTGTGATCTTTGTGGTAAAGATTTTATTTCATCATCAAAATTAAAAAAACACCTGATAGTTCATTCAGGTGAGAAGCCTCATGTGTGTTCTCTCTGTGGGAAGAGCTTTACTACAACTAATCTTCTGAAACGGCACCAAAGAATTCACACTGGAGGGAAACCGTATACATGCACTCAGTGTGGAAAGAGTTTTTCTCGAACATCACGTCTCAGTGTTCATCTGCTCCGTCACTCTGGGAAAAAAACATTCAGCTGTGATCAGTGTGGTAAAGATTTTTTTTCATCATCAAATCTAAAACAACACCTGACAGTTCATTCAGGTGAGAAGCCTCATGTGTGTTCTCTCTGTGGAAAGAGCTTTACTACATCTTATAATCTGAAACAGCACCAAATAATTCACACTGGAGAGAAGCCGTATACATGCACTCAGTGTGGAAAGAGTTTTTCTCGAGCATCAGGTCTCAGGGATCATCTGCTCTATCACTCTGGGAAAAAAACATTCAGCTGTGATCAGTGTGGGAAAGATTTTATTTCATCATCAAATCTAAATCAACACCTGACAGTTCATTCAGGTGAGAAGCCTCATGTGTGTTCTCTCTGTGGAAAGAGTTTTTCATGGCTGAACAGTTTTAAACTGCACCAGAAAACACACACAGGACTGAGAGATCATGTGTGTTCTCTCTGTGGAAAGAGTTTTAAATGGCTGAGCTGTTTTAAACGGCACCAGAAAACACATGATGGAGTGAGAGATCATGTGCTGTGACTGTGGGAAGAGCTTTACTACATCTAGTCAACTGTAACAATAATGCATTATAGCTCTAGACATCTGGCCGGATGGAACTCCTCACAGCCTCTCGTGACTTTTCTAATCAGATCATACATAGACAAAGGGCCTTTGTGTTGATGTGACTCTACACTAATTAGATCCAGGCGCCACCGTGTCTCCGCAAGAGATTGGAGCGTTGAATATTATAGCCCCAAGGCATTCACGTGCCTTTACACCCTCACACACACACCCTTTGTGCGAATGGACGCACATACTTAGACAAGACACAGGACTGTTTGTGTGACTCACACACATTCGCCTTATATGAACCATGTGGACCAAAACTGCCTCAATAACGTTTAAATATATATATTTCGTTGATTTAATGTCTTTATACAATCTATTAAAAGAGCTAAGATGTTTACTGTATGTAAATCAAACTTTGTACGCCAGTAACTGTGGAAATCCTGTAATACTGCACTCTCAAATCGCAGAATGACGGTGTGTGGTATCTTCTCAATCGCAGAAACTCGACTGTACCGAATCTCCTTCACAAATTACAACAAGATGCATTATTGCAAAAGTACCAGCTTTCTAAGAATAGAGGCTTAAAATGAGCACCCCGTTTGATTAGCCAAGAGGAGGGGAGTCCAGAAACAAAGGAAAACTTGCACCTTCTGTCTCCCGGACGTGATTGGATCCCTCCCTCCAATCTCATCTATAAGAACGAGAACTGACCATTAACTCTTTGCATTTTCGCCACTGAGAGAAGGACCCCTTGGCATTTCCCCATTGAGAGGAAGACCACCCTGGCCTTCGCCACCCTGAGAGAAGGCATCCCTGCAACGGAGAGAAAGACCGGCAGCTTCCTCGAACGACTTTATTAAGCTTCAGAGAAATTCTCCCTGGACCCGAAGATCCTTACCGAACTTCCCTGATGATTCAAACTCAGACACTTACACACGAGAAGCCATAGCAATGCAAGTATTCTATTTCACAATCAAACTGCGTGTAAAAGGTTGTCTGAATTATTCCTGTTCACGGGATTGTTAATATCTTGAGGTCTTTTGTGAAAGGGCTGTGAAGCTCTCTCTCTCTCTCTCTCTCTCTCTCTCTCTCTCTCTCTCTCTCTCTCCCTCGTTAATTCTCTCTTTCCATCATTCTTTCCCCCTTTATATTATTCGTTAAGTTTGATTTTTCCTTGTTTTATACTATGTTGTTTTTCTCCTACATATATATGCATATTTACCCCGTGTGACTCGTAGCTTTGTATACTTTAGTTGTTTTATTAAAACCCAATAATTTCATTCAATTGAGTCCGTATTGTTTTGCTCACAAAGATCGAAGTCAATGAGACGTAAGATCTTAGCTACCAATCAAGCTTGATTTTCTTATATTACTACTTCAGTAATACAAATTGTACAAACATAAGAAATATTATTTGTCCTGATCAAGCAGATTAATGCTTTTTAAAGTTTGTAAGATTGATAATTGATGAAGAAATCAATTTGGATAAAGGTTACTTTTACATGATTAAAGGTTCCGTTATAAGTTAATATTGTCTGCACAACAAGCAAATCATATTCATAGACTCATGAATATTTATACCATTTGAATTAATTATTCCCTGAAACTCAATGTTGTTACACATCTCAAATTCATACTGGAAAAAAACCTTTCAAGTGCTCATATTTTCTACAACCCCAAATCAGAAAAAGTTGGGACAGTATGGAAAACGCAAAAAAAAAAAAAAAAGTGATTTCTAAATTTACTTCGACTTGTATTTCATTGCAGACAATATGAACACAAAATATTTCATGTTTTGTCTGGTCAACTTCATGTCATTTGTAAATATGCATCCTTTCCTGTCATTCAGACCTGCAACACATTTCAAAAAAAGTTGGGACAGTAAAGCATTTACCACTTTGTAATGTTGCCATTCCTTTTCACAACACTTAAAAGACGTTTAGGAACTGAAGACACCAAGTGACGAAGTGTTTCAGGTGTAATTTTATCCCATTCTTCCTGCAAACAAGTCTTAAGGTGGGCAACAGTACGGGGTCTTCGTTGTCACATTTTGCGCTTCAAAATGCGCCACACATTCTCTATTGGAGACAGGTCGGGACTGCAGGCAGGCCAGTCAAGTACCCGTACCCTCTTCCTCCACAGCCAGGACTTTGTAATGTGTGCAGAATGTGGTTTTGCATTGTCTTGTTGAAATATGCATGGACGTCCCTGGAAAAGATGTCTTCTTGAAGGCAGCATATTATGCTCCAAAATCTCTATGTACTTTTCAGCATTAATGGTGCCTTCACAGAAGTGCAAGTTACCTTTGCCAAGGGCACTGACACAACCCCATACCATGACAGACCCTGGCTTTTGGACATGTTGCGGGTAACAGTCTGGATGATCCTTTTCTTCTTTGGTCCGGAGCACACAGCGTCCATTCCTCCCAAAAAATACCTCAAATACTGATTCATCTGACCACAGTACACGTTTCCACTGTGTGATGGTCCATCCCAGATGCCTCCGAGCCCAGAGAAGTCGACGGCGCTTCTGGATACTGTTAACATAGGGCTTCCTTTTGGCACAGTACAGTTTTAACTGGCATTTGTGGATGTAACTACGTATTGTGGTACTTGACAAAGGTTTGCCAAAGTAGTCCTGAGCCCATGTGGTGATATCGCTTATAGATGAATGACGATTCTTGATGCAGTGCCGCCTGAGGGATCGGAGATCACGGTTGTTCAGCTTAGGCTTGCGCCCTTGTCCTTTACGCACTGAAATTCCTCCAGATTCCTTGAATCTTTTAATTATGTTATGCACTGTTGAATGTGAAATATCCAGCTCTCTTCCTATCTTTCTTTGAGGAATATTGTTTTTAAACATTTCAATAATTTTCTCACGTATTTGTTGGCAAACTGGCGATCCTCGGCCCATCTTTGCTCCTAAAGGATTCGACCTTTCTTGGATGCTGCTTTTGTACCAAATCATAAATACAATCACCTGTTGACATCACCTGTTTCAAATCACATCATTATTTAACCATTTTACCTCATTACTAGCCCTAAATTGCTCCTGTCCCAACTTTTTTTGAAATGTGTTGCAGGTCTGAATGACAGGAAAGGATGCATACTTACAAATGACATGAAGTTGACCAGACAAAACATGAAATAGTTTGTGTTCATATTGTCTGCAATGAAATACAAGTCAAAGTAAATTTAGAAATCACTTCTTTTTTTTAATTTGCGTTTTCCATACTGTCCCAACTTTTTCTGATTTGGGGTTGTAAGTGCTAATAGGATACAGTAGAGTAGAAAAGGATAGGATAGAACAGTATGTGATCGAGTAGAAAATAGTGGAATAGAATAGAATATTGTAGAAATAATATAATATAATATAATATAGTAGAATAGAATATGATATGAGAGAGTAGAAAGAATAGAATAGAGCAGAATGGGATTGAGTAGAATAAAGTAGAATACAACAGAATGGGATAGAGTATAATATAATATACTAGAAATATAATAGAGTAGGATTTAATAGAATAGAATGGGATCGAGTAGAATAGAATATTGCTGAAATAATAGAATATAATTGGATAGAATATAGTAGAATAGAATATGATATGATAGAATATAACAGAGTAGAATAGAATTGGATAGAGTAGAATAGAACAGAATGGGATTGAGTAGAATAGAATAGAAATAATAAAATGATAGATTATACAGGGCTCTATGCTAACATTTTTCTTGAGGAGCACTTGTGCTGCTTATTTAAAAAAATGAGGAGCACAGTCAAAAATTTAGGAGCACTTTCTGATCAATAACACGCATTCCAATTAAAACTTTCCCATTACAGGACTATCTTTGTCCCTTTAAATTAATGTCCAGGGGCATTTTTACCATTATAAGAGCAAAGTTTTCTAATCTTATTAAATATATGGATCATCTTTTCAATTTCTTCAATTATAATAGAATAGTTGTTATTAAAATGTTAATTTAAACAATAAATGCAGTTAGAGCAATACGACACAATCAGACTGTTACCAATCTAATTAAATCAGCATCAAAAGATCCATTTTTGCAGTGTAGAAGTGGCACAGCAGCTCTATCTGAAGTGCTGTTTAGACTGTTTAATGCAGCTCATGGGTAAATAATGTTGTATGAATGTTTTAAATATAAGTTTTTGAATTTAGAAATGGCTTATTTACAAGTTAAACTTTAAAAGTTTGATATTTTAAATAAAAAGTTAATGCAAAGTATAAATATGAAAATAAAACCGCCAGTAGGTGGCGTCAAGTCTATGTGTGAGTCATTGATTCAATCGTTCAAACGCAGATTCATTCGAATCAAACCACTTGGAGATGCGCAACAGTTCTGGTGTAGTTTTGATTTTTACGAAATAAACAGTATTGTGGCTAAAACGTTGTTACTTAACATCAGCTTGTCTATTGGACTTTTGTACAAAGTCAGTATAACATTTGCAATCATGCCAACTCGGCGCAATAGCAGTCCGTAACTTTAGGCGCTCTGGCGCTAATAAACAGAACTGCATGCGTCTCGCGGAAGAACATTGC
The DNA here is from genome assembly GCF_949357685.1 of Gobio gobio. Taxonomy (NCBI): domain Eukaryota; kingdom Metazoa; phylum Chordata; class Actinopteri; order Cypriniformes; family Gobionidae; genus Gobio; species Gobio gobio. The sequence goes on along the minus strand of NC_137107.1, from coordinate 51,685,235 downwards.
AGCCAGATCTTCTTCTCTCTGTGTGTGTCTATGGCGAGTCACGCAGGGACTGTGCCCCTCCGCAGCGCTGCGAACCAAACTGGAATAAAATAGTCAGAATATAAACACTTATTATATGTGTACCATAGTGATTCAGGGTAAGATAAAAACACGGTTTGAAAAATGGATTCATGACGTACTCATATATACATCTAGTCATTTTTAAACACGAGAAAAGTTGTGGACTGAAGCTGATAGCCTAAAGATTAAATCAAGAACTCATACAGGGGCTTTTTTTAAATTATTATTTAGTAATTCATTTTTGGTGGCATTTTTGCCCCAAGCCCCTGTTAATTTCCGACCTTGTTTATGATAATCCAAATGTGGTATTTCTAGTTAATTTGGATTTGGCTGCAAATAAACATTAGCGTGAGGCGTCTGGTAAGTGCGCATGGCCACGTCACACCTGTTTCACCTGGTAAACAATCTGTGAAGTGTAGTCCGTTGTACACATTTTTTGCACATGCTCTGCTGACAGAAGGCAGGACAAGCATCGATCGCAGAACGAAACGCAACTGTTGCTCAGTCAGTGTTGATGCACTTTGGCAGTTGTAGTTTTTATTCTGATTGTATTATAGGCTACATTTATTCATGAGGATTGATCGGGTCACTCGCACCCGTGTGCCTAAATATTTTTTCACAGTCGCACGCAGTAATTTTCAGGCGCAAATGCGCCCAAAATGGTCGCTATGTAGAGCCCTGTTATAGTAGAATAGAACAGAGTCCTGCACAGGTGCTGGTACCCGCGGGTACCCGACGGGTGACCCGCGAATATTGCTTAAATCGGTGAAAAACATCCTAGTGTGTCGGATACGGGTGCGGGATACGAAGCGGGTCGGACAAGGGAGAAACACGGGTTCTAAACACAGGTTTTACGTGCAAACGAATATAGGCCTATATATAAACAATATATGCATGTATATTGTAGATGTGTTCCTAAAAATATGCATATACAAAAATATGCCTTGCCTGTATTCCAAGTTGATAAAAATTTCAAATTCATATCAGTTTATCTGTGGCCGCGCGGTGCGCGCGTGCCCTCACAGAAGAATCACAACCGCGCGCGCGCTCTGCCTGCACTGCAGCCGTCAAGATGAATCATGAGGAGTTGAAGAAAAGATAGAGCCGCAAATGTGGAACTTCATCGCTGAGGAAGCACGCAGATAACTGTGGTAACAAACCAAGCACAAGCAGTTCTATCGAACAGTATTTGTGTTATGTTTGCAGAGTTTGGTCTCTTAATAACACTGTCTTAGTACATTAAGCCACGTTAAGGTTTTTTTTATAATGGTTTTCTATGGTAGGAAAACGTTTAACGTGTAAGTATACGCGTTGCGTTCATATTCTGGGCTCATCTGATTTTTTGTACATAGTATACATTATTAGTATTATGTTTAGGTATTAGTTTGGTCTCTTAATAACAGTACATTAAGCCACGTTAAGCTCCCGGCAGAAGTTGTCCTTGTGTTAATGGTCGTGTAATAACTTCTGTATGCTGGCAATACACATTTTTGTAAGTGTGTCTATAATGTGATATGCTAAACTGATTTTATTGCGGGTGCGGGTCGGGTGTCGGTTCTATTTTAAGCGGGTCGGGTCGGGTGCAGATTTTATTTAGTGCTGCTGTCGGAAAACGGGCCGGATGCGGGTTTAAGCACTGCGGGTACGGGCGCGTGCGGGTTTTTAAAATCGGACCCGTGCAGGACTCTGGAATAGAATATGATAGAATAGAACAGTGTAGAATTGAATAGGATAGAGTACAATAGAATGGGATAGAGTAAAAAAGAATATAATATAATAAGATAGAGTAGAATATAATAGAGTAGAAAGAATAGTATATAATAAGATAGAATATAGTATAAAAGTTCACAAACCCGTTATGACTACAATGACATCAAGGACCGAAATGGTGCAGCCGGGGCCCCACCCTGGAGCCAGGCCCGGGGTTGGGGCTCGTATGCGAGCGCCTGGTGGCCGGGCCTCCCCCCATGGGGCCAGGCTCAGCCCGAAGGAGTGACGTGGGGCCGCCCTCCTGTGGGCTCACCACCTGCAGGAGGGAGCGTAAGGGGCCGGTGCATAGTGGATCGGGCAAAAGTCGAAAGCGAGGCCCCCGACGACCACCTATAATGTATGACATTATAGGTGAATAACACTGATCTCTTCATCTCCTGTTAGTGGGTGGGATATATTAGGCAGCAAGTGAACATTTTGTCCTCAGAGTTGATGTGTTAGAAGCAGGAAAAATGGGCAAGCGTAAGGATTTGAGTGAGTCTGAGTCTGACGGCTAGAGGACTGGGTCAGAGCATCTCCAAAACTGCAGCTCTTGTGGGGTGTTCCCGGTCTGCAGTGGTCAGTCTCTATCAAAAGTGCTCCAAGGAAGGACCAGTGGAGAACCGGCCACAGGGTCATGAAGGACCAGTGGAGAACCGGCCACAGGGTCATGAAGGACCAGTGGAGAACCGGCCACAGGGTCATGGAGGACCAGCGGAGAACTGGCCACAGGGTCATGGAGGACCAGTGGAGAACCCGCCACAGGGTCATGAAGGACCAGTGGAGAACCGGCCACAGGGTCATGGAGGACCAGTGGAGAACCGGCCACAGGGTCATGAAGGACCAGTGGAGAACCGGCCACAGGGTCATGGAAGACCAGTGGAGAACCGGGCACAGGGTCATGGAGGACCAGTGGAGAACCGGCCACAGGGTCATGGAGGACCAGTGGAGAACCGGCCACAGGGTCATGAAGGAACAGTGGAGAACCGGCCACAGGGTCATGAAGGACCAGTGGAGAACCGGCCACAGGGTCATGAAGGAACAGTGGAGAACCGGCCACAGGGTCATGAAGGAACAGTGGAGAACCGGCCACAGGGTCATGAAGGACCAGTGGAGAACCGGCCACAGGGTCATGGAAGACCAGTGGAGAACCGGGCACAGGGTCATGAAGGACCAGTGGAGAACCGGCCACAGGGTCATGAAGGACCAGTGGAGAACCCGCCACAGGGTCATGAAGGACCAGTGGAGAACCGGCCACAGGGTCATGGAGGACCAGTGGAGAACCGGCCACAGGGTCATGGAGAACAGTGGAGAACCGGCCACAGGGTCATGAAGGACCAGTGGAGAACCGGCCACAGGGTCATGAAGGAACAGTGGAGAACCAGCCACAGGGTCATGAAGGACCAGTGGAGAACCGGCCACAGGGTCATGGAGGACCAGTGGAGAACCGGCCACAGGGTCATGGAGGACCAGTGGAGAACCAGCCACAGGGTCATGAAGGACCAGTGGAGAACCGGCCACAGGGTCATGAAGGAACAGTGGAGAACCAGCCACAGGGTCATAGAGGACCAGTGGAGAACCGGCCACAGGGTCATGAAGGACCAGTGGAGAACCGGCCACAGGGTCATGGAGGACCAGTGGAGAACCGGCCACAGGGTCATGAAGGAACAGTGGAGAACCGGCCACAGGGTCATGGAGGACCAGTGGAGAACCGGGCACAGGGTCATGAAGGAACAGTGGAGAACCGGCCACAGGGTCATGGAGGACCAGTGGAGAACCGGCCACAGGGTCATGGAGGAACAGTGGAGAACCGGCCACAGGGTCATGAAGGAACAGTGGAGAACCGGGCACAGGGTCATGGAGGACCAGTGGAGAACCGGCCACAGGGTCATGGAGGACCAGTGGAGAACCGGCCACAGGGTCATGGAGGACCAGTGGAGAACTGGCCACAGGGTCATGAAGGAACAGTGGAGAACCGGCCACAGGGTCATGAAGGACCAGTGGAGAACCGGCCACAGGGTCATGAAGGAACAGTGGAGAACCGGCCACAGGGTCATGAAGGACCAGTGGAGAACCGGCCACAGGGTCATGAAGGACCAGTGGAGAACCGGCCACAGGGTCATGAAGGACCAGTGGAGAACCGGCCACAGGGTCATGAAGGACCAGTGGAGATCCGGCCACAGGGTCATGGGCGGCCGAGGCTCATTGATGCCCGTGTGATCAAACAGACGAGCTACTGGAGCTCAAACTGCTCCAGAAGTTAATGCTGGTTCTGATAGAAAGGGGTCAGAATACACAGAGCATCTCAGTTTGTTGTGTATGGGGCGGCACAGCCGCTGACCAGTGCCCATGCTGACCCCTGACCCCGCCCAAAGCACCAACAGTTGCATGAGCATCAGAACTGGACCACGGAGCCTGATTAGATACAAAACTGGTTACCATCATAATTAAATAAAGTGGCTGATGCTACAGATTCAGATCATAGATCCGCTCATGTTCCTGTTTTAAATGTTATGTTTATCAGTTATTAAAGCCTATATGAGAATGAGTCCGCAGAAGCAGAGGATTCTCCTGTTCTGTTCTCATATGGAGGGACTGTTACGAGCGATCCGTGTTTCTCCTCTCCTTTAAATCTGAGAGAGAGTGTGTGTGTGTGTGAGAGAGTGTGTGTGTGTGAGAGAGAGAGAGAGAGAGAGAGGGAGAGAGTGTGAGAACCAGAACCAGTTCTAGCTGTATTAGTTTAGGGTTACATCAAGTCTGGACAGATGACACTAAAGCTTCAGAGAGTCTATGTGTAGATTATTTTGTAAAAACACGGTTTACACCAATGATTACTGTACAAGATTCAGAACAACATGAACTGCAATCCAAATGTGCACTAACAGAAGCAGTAGAAATTAATGTACAGGTTTCCAGACTGAGTTGCAGGGCGAAATCAAATCGCCGGCAGTTCAGGCTAGGTTTACCCACTCTAGTTTACAGTAGCATTTTATTCTGGGGCGAGATAAAGAAGAGATAACGTTAATGTTTTTTGTTTTTTTTGAGTGATCTGGTTATTTTATGTGGGGTCATGTGAGGGCATGATTTTACAGCGTTGAGTGTTGTAGCCTATCATGGGCATTTCTGTTGAAAATAATGACCGGACATATGTTTAATTTACCAGGAATGAGAATCCATATCGATTAAAACAAGTTTTATGTATAGTCTCTAAACGCTGAATGAAGTTTAGGTTTTATACGAATCTTCCCATTATCTACAAATCCCCTCATCATAACAAACAAAGCACAGACACGATTTAAATAAAGATTTATTGTGAAGTTTAGTCCGAAGTTTTTGTTTTTCATGAGACTGTGATTTTCCCTACGTCCTAAATTAGATTAAGCCAGAATTAGGCCTTAGTTCAATAGGGCATTTAAGTAGCTTTTATAAATGTGCCTTAGAAAATAAAAAAAACATTAGAATGGCACTGACATTATTTAAGATATGCTTTCAGTTAAAACAGCTCAAACATGTATTTTAGTCTTGTCTGTGAAATGTAGGGGGTTTTAAGTTTACTGCTTTATAATGGCTGTAATGCGTGTCATCCAGCATGGCTCCAGCATTGAGGCATGATAAAAAAAACCTGTGCTCATGAGAAATTAATCAAAGGGGACTTTTCAGTGCAAGCAAAGAAGCGGCCAGTGCCCATAAAGTTAATCCGCCTACACTCTAAAAAATGCTGGGTTAAAAACAACCCAAGTTGGGTTGAAAATGGACTTACCCAGCAATTGGGTTGTTTTAACCCAGTGAATGGGTCGTTTTAACCCAGTGGTCGGTTAACCAATCGCTGGGTTAAAACAACCCAATTGCTGGGTTAGTCCATTTCAACCCAACTTGGGTTATTTTTAACCCAGCATTTTTTAGAGTGTATGCTGTTCAATATGCATATACATTTTGTAAATGTAGTTTTTTCTATTGTAAATCCTGTAGTTTTGTGTGTTTTTCAGATGTTTTTCTGATCTTGATTCCTGCATCAGTGTAAGATTTTGTGTTTTTATCTGTGCCATGAGTTATCAATGCTTTAGTGATGAACATAATACAAATAATAACCATAATAATGAAAAGCAGTGATTAATTTTATTCAGGAAAAATATGTACATTGCATTTACTTAGCAGATGCTTATACAAAGGCACAACAAGCGACTCGTCTTCAGAAGTTATAATAACACGAGAAGTGCTAGCGATGATAAAGTTTTCAACTAGAACATGAGGGACTATGAGGACATGCTGACCCCTGTCCACCGCCGAAAGCACCAACAGTGAGCATCAGAACTGGACCACCTCGGTCTGGATCATGAGAAACTACAGACAGTGAGATCACAGACACAGGCGTTAGTCAAAACCCTCAATCAGTTCAAATAAGATCAAAAGAGTCTATTAAAGATCATGAATCCTCACAGTTTGGTTTTCCACTGTTGATGCTGCTCCGTCTGACTCGTCTCGGGATCTGTTCCTGTCCCGGATCTGTAGATTGTGTCTCGTCCTCTTTCTTTGCCATTGTTCTCTTTCTCTCGTGTCCTAATGTTCAATTCTCCTGCAGATCTGCTGCCATGCATTCATTTCTCTTTTTGCACTGTATCGTTGGCAAAACATATTGAAGATACAATTCAGAGTTAAAGTTTGACATTTGTTAATAATTGTTGTGCAACACAGAATTACATTTCAGTTTCATTATGGGTCTTCGGGGTCTTTTCTGACCCCAAAGGACTTTGCTCAAATAAAACAAAATGTCCCCTTTGGCATGAGACTTTGTACTGTTGTCAACACTCTCTAGGTCTACAAATAAAAAAATGAATTGGATTGATATATGTTTTTATGATCATGTGACAAAAAAGTCACACTCAGGGTCTTAGAAAATTGACAAAATTCATCCTCAAAAACAGAAACAACACAGAACACGCATACAGAAATGAAGTGGCACACTTCCAACAATGCATACAACATCCACATTGCAAAATGATCATGCTCAAACACACACACACACACACACACACACACACACACACACACACACACACACACACACACACACACAGAGAGAGAGAGAGATGAAAGAATAAGACAAAAAACTATTTAGCACAAACTCACAGACACATAGAATGTAACATCATTGAAAAAAATATTTTTTTCAGTACAAAAAAATGCTAAACTTTGACAAAAATGTATTTTAATTGTTATAATTGTGATTTCAAGATATGAATCCAACTGAAAAATACTTGTGAAAAGATGTCCTTCAGTCAGTCAAATAACTCTGCAGCCGTTTGGTAAAAGTCTTTTTATTTTTATATTTTCCAAAAGATGGGCAAAAATCTTACACTAAACCTTCTCAAATTATCCATGTTATCCCCACAAATGAAAGTTTTAGGTCTTTTATAAAGTGAATTCTACATAAAAATAAAAACAGATTTTATGTGAAAATCCATTAAAAATAATATTTATTTATTTATTTATATACATTTAAAAATGATTATAAATACTCCAAAAACTGCACAGATGTTGAGTAAAAACATTAATAAACAGAATAAAACTACATTTGTTCTAAAAAAAAAAAAAACTATTGTTTTGTTACAAAATGACATTTTGTTGCCTGGGGTCTGTGGAGACCCCAAAGACCCTGAGTGTAATTCCCAAACGAAGACCGTACAAGGGTTAAGATTGTATTTATTGTTGAGTTTTAAATGTAAAGATAAAGTGTTTTAATTACCGTGTGATGAGCTGAAGAGGGTTAATATGCACGACTGACGCTGGGGTGTGTGAGGTTATGAAGGGACACACACGCAGGCGACGCCTCTTCACTGATGCTGGAGCTGATTACACTTTATCAACCACAACCAAACGTTTTTACTGTGCGTTACAGCGAACATTTGCAGAAAACATTTCTTCCTACAGCTGTCACGATATATCATAATATCCATATTGTTCTGTACATGCAAGGCTTTTTTAGTGGTTAATCAATGTGTGATTTTCAATAACTGATATAGCAGTAATTTAATGATGGCAAATGATACACAAACTACACATAATTACTGTTTCTGTAAATGGAGAATAGTGCAGTAATGCTGGGTTTCCACATGGAGACGCTGTGGTGTAAAACTACATCACAGATTAAAAGACAAGGTTATTTACAGTATTATATCATAATGATGCTTAAAGTGGGCATTACATGAAAAATCATGTTTCTAAATCAATGTTTTTCATTTTAATGTGAATGTTTTATACAGCTGTAAAAGACAGAGTGGAGAAGAGTAGAACACAATAGAGTAGAATAGAATATACACTCTAAAAAATGCTGGTTTAAAAACAACCCAAGTTGGGGAAAAAATGGACTAACCCAGCGATTGGGTTGTTTTCAGCAAACATTTAACCCAACCGCTGGGTTAGTCTTTTTAGAGTGTAATAGAAAGAACAGAATAGAAGAGGATACAGTAGAGTAGAACAGAGAGGGATTTAGTAGAAAAGAGTAGAATAGAAATAATAAAATATGATATATTATAGTAGAATAGAATATGATAGAATAGAACAGAATATAATATAATATAATAGGATAGGATAGAGTACAATAGAATAGGATAGGATAAATAACAAATCACTGGGATCGAGTAGAATAGAGTTGAATACACAGAATGGGATAGAGTAGAATATAATCTAATATAGTATAAATAATATAATAGGATAGGATTAGGCTAGAGTAGAATAGAATAGAATAGAAAGAATAGTATATAATAAGATATAATATAGTAGAATAGAATATGATAGAATAGAATAGAACAGAGTATAAATAGAATTTGATAGAGTAGAATAGAACAGAATGGGATTGAGTAGAAAAGAGTAGAATAGAATAGAAATAATAAAATATGATAGATTATAGTAGAATAGAATATGATAAAGTAGAACAGGGTAGAATTGAATAGGATAGAGAAGAAAATAATGGGATAGAGTAAAAAATATATAATATAATAGGATAGAGCAGAATGAGATTGAGTAGAATTGAGTGGAATACAACAGAATGGGATAGAGTAGAATAGGCAAGGCAAGGCAAGTTTATTTGTATAGCACATTTCATACACAGAGACAATTCAAAGTGCTTTACAAAGAAATTAAATTAAAATATTCGTAAGTGAATTAAAAAAGTTATAATAGGAATGAAAAAAAATAAAAAATAAAGATGAAATCCCCTATCTGGGGTGGAAGAAAATGGAGAGTCAGGTTTACTTTAAACATATTTGTCAGGTAACTGTGCGTTTAGACAGAACCCTTACAGACAAATCTTCCTGGACAGGAACACCAGGGCTATCTCTACTTTGTTCGACCGTCAGAGCAGATCTAAACGGATCGTCCTCGCGCCGGAGGGATTTCGATTTATCGCTCCCCCGTCTCGCAACCTCTTCCACCCAGACAGCCTTAACAAAATAAAAAATAATTAAAAATAAAAATAAAAAGTATAATTAAAAATAAAAACAGGGTTAAACTGAAACATATAAATTGAAGTGCAAGCAGTTTGGACAAAGCACAGCTCATTCAGTAAATGCACAGATGTGTTGTGAGTCTGGACAGATGTGCACAGATGTGTGTTGAGTCTGGACAGATGTGCACAGATGTGTTTTGAGTCTGGACAGATGTGCACAGATGTGTTTTGAGTCTGGACAGATGTGCACAGATGTGTGTTGAATCTGGACAGATGTGCACAGATGTGTGTTGAGTCTGGACAGATGTGCACAGATGTGTTATGAGTCTGGAAGGATGTGCACAGATGTGTTTTGAGTCTGGACAGATGTGCACAGATGTGTGTTGAGTCTGGACAGATGTGCACAGATGTGTTATGATGAGTCTGGACAGATGTGCGCAGATGTGTTATGATGAGTCTGGACAGATGTGCACAGATGTGTTTTGAGTCTGGACAGATGTGCACAGATGTGTGTTGAGTCTGGACAGATGTGCACAGATGTGTGTTGAGTCTGGACAGATGTGCACAGATGTGTGTTGAGTCTGGACAGATGTGCACAGATGTGTTTTGAGTCTGGACAGATGTGCACAGATGTGTGTTGAGTCTGGACAGATGTGCACAGATGTGTGTTGAGTCTGGACAGATGTGCACAGATGTGTTTTGAGTCTGGACAGATGTGCACAGATGTGTTTTGAGTCTGGACAGATGTGCACAGATGTGTTTTGAGTCTGGACAGATGTGCACAGATGTGTTTTGAGTCTGGATCTGAGAGTGGCTACTGTTGGAGCACATCTGATCTGTTCAGGAAGTGGTTCAGCTGCGGCTGGCATAATAGCTAAAAGCAGACTCTCCTTGCTTTGAGTGAACTCTTGGTATTTCTAACTGACTTGATCCTGATGATCTGAGTGATCTGATGGGTTTGTATTTAATCAGCATATCTGCAATGTATTGAGGTACTAGGTCATTGAGTGATTTATATACCAGTAATCATACTTTATAATCTTATTTAAATGTAACTGGAAGCCAGTGTGCAGACCTGAGGACTGGTGTGATATGGTCATATTTTCTGGTTCTGCTCTGCGTTCTGTCTAATGGTCTTTTTGGGAAGGCCAGTGAGAAGACCATTACAATAGTCCACTCTACTGGTGATAAAAGCACGAACGAGTTTCTTTAAGTCTTGCCTGGAAACAAAGCATCTAATTCTTGATATATATTTTTGAGATGATAGTAAGCTGATTTAGTTATTGCTTTGACATGACTACTGAAACTCAGGTCTGACTCCAAAATCACACCAAGATTTCTGACTTGATTTTTTGATTTTAGACCTTTAGCCTCAAGATATGCATTCACCTTGAGAATTTCATCTTTGTTTCCTAATGTAGTGATTTCAGTTTTGTCTTTGTTTAACTGAAGAAAGTTTTGGCACATCCAACTGTTAACTTCATCAATGCATTTACATAGAGAGTCAATGGCGCTGTAGTCATTTGGTGATAGGGCTCAGTAGATCTGGGTGTCATCAGCATAGCTGTGGTCAGCCATTGGTTCTCTCTCATTATTTGGCTCAGTGGGAGCATGTATAGGTTGAATAGGAGTGGTGCAAGAATTGACCCTTGTGGGACTCCGCATGTCATGGATGTCCACTCAGACTTATGGTCACCTATACTCACATAATAACCTCTCCCTTCTAAATATGACCTGAACCATTTGAGGACCATTCCAGAAAGCCCGACCCAATTTTCTAGCCTGTCAAGAAGTATGTTGTGGTCAACAGTGTCGAATGCAGCACTGAGGTCCAGTAGTACCAGAATTGATGTTTTGCCTGTATCTGTATTGAGGCGAATATCATTTATAATCTTTATGAGCGCTGTCTCTGTGCTGTGATGCGGTCGGAAACCAGATTGAAAATTGTCAAAGTATCGGTTTGAGCTCATGAATTTGTTCAGCTGACTGAAAACAACTTTTTAAATGATCTTGCCTATGAAAGGGGAGATTTGAGATTGGTCTGTAGTTGCTCAATATGGAGTTATCCAGATTTCTCTTTTTCAGTAGAGGCTTTACTACTGCAGTTTTAAGGGAGTTTGGAAAAGTCCCAGAAAGAAGTGAGGCATTTAGCACTTCTAGGAGATCTGCTTCTAAACAGTTAAACACACTTTTGAAAAAAGAAGTAGGGAGTGTGTCAAGGGCGCAGGTTGATGTTTTAAGGTGCTGTACTGTTTCTTCCGAGATTTTACCATCAATTGCTTTGAAATCAGACATAAGCTTTGAGACACTCACACACACTGTGTGTCCTGTGCCATTGGGTTTTATGTTTCTACGCTGATCAGTTGTGTACCATGAATTTGTGTTTAATTCTTTTTGTTTAAATTCCGTCTGGCCAAAATAAACATTAATCTTGATTTATTCTGTACCTTTTTTGAAATCATTATTCTAGTGTTGCATGTGGAGTAAGTCGGATTTACCGCAGATCTTTCTGTCAGGGCAGATCAAACAGAGGACTCCATGACAGGAGCATTGAGCCAAGCAGGAAGGAAAATCCGATTTCTGACTGTCACATTTGGCAGCTTTCGTGACTATTACTAAAAGTACACTTTTTGTTATGAGTAAACGCGTGACTCACTGAGAGGTAAAATATTCACTCTGCAAACTCTGACTAATATCAGAACTGGGTATGTTGTGTTCGTGAGCTAGCGAATCCGGACGCTTAAGGCCCGGGTATACTTCGGCCGTCCGCGTTCGTGCACCGCCCGCATGACGTAATTTTCGTCACTCGGAGGGCTCGCGGCCGGCCGCACTCCCCGTCCGCGCGCAGCCCAAATTTTGTGACCGCGCGGACGGTCCGCGTGCAACAGCGCATGCGCCAGCAGTACAGAAGAGTCCACTAGGTGGCAATAAACATAGTATTGAGCACAGTGTTCAGCCGTCGAAGAAGAGTGTGCAAAGACCGGTTTAAAAACAACACGCTTGGAAAAAAAAGAGAGAATTTTTGATTCTTCAGTGTTTCTTCCAAACTATGTAGCAATGGTGGATGCACTACAGTTCTTCTCCGATCATGCCCAGCGAATGTCCCGTTGATGACAGGACTCAGTGCTGCCCTCCGATGTCTGGTGGAGCATAGACACTTTTTTTACTGCGCATGTGTCGAACGCGATCCTCCGCGCGCATCCGTTGTGTAGTATACTTTGAAAGACGCGCGGACAGGGCTGCGCGCGTGACGCGTCCGGGCGCGGTAAGTGAAGTATACCCGGGCCTTTAGCCTCTGTGCGACTCCGGGTCCCATGGTGGAACGAATATTTGAAAATAAGAGATACTAAGAAAAATCGACGATTTAAATTAAATCACAACAAATCATATGATCAGCTGCTAAAGTACAAACGTAACAAATTGAATGAAGGTACATACAGTTGGAGTCAGATCAAATTATTCATGGAGTCAGAGTTAAATTTAGATATCAATAAATTAAGAGAACTTCACAGAAATGCTGAAAAGGCTTACACGCAGAAGTCCTTCAACCAAGCCATTAGAATCCGGTTTTGGGCTAACGGACAGACCTTACAATCTCCACTAGAGAGAGAAACTGAACTGTGCTCAGATATTACAGTCTTTAAGACAGAGATTGGCTTTTAGAAGAACGGTGTCAAATCCAGCTTTTGATGTTAGGATTCTTCTGTCATGTAATGAATGTCGAAGCTGACCGGACATGTGTTCAGGTGTGTTTGGAAAGCTCATGTCTGCCATAGTGGCGTTCAGTAAACACATTACAGTGTGAAAATAAACACTTAAATAATCAATGGATGTCCTGTAGGAGTTGAACTGATCCCAAGTGCAGTTTTATTGAATCCTCAAGTGAACACAAAATAAAGACCTGACTTGGTTTGAATTAACATGAACAAAGCTAGACAAATGAACAATGAAACATGAGGGATATTGATAAACATAGACTAATGATTAACAATAAACACCTGAACAATGAACCAATGACAACACAGAACTGATGAACACATGACAAGAGAAACCAATCAGAAGAGGACACAAGGGAAACACATGACTAACAGGAAACATGACTGAAATACATCAACAAGGTACAGATATATTACAGTCAAAAGTATTTGTTGTAAACATTTATTTGCCGTGCTGGCAAAATGAGTCGCATATTTTCAAAAATGAGTTCGATATTTTTTTTAGATGTAAATGATGCATGATTTATTGGAATAAATTTTGAAAGCCAATTTTGAGAATCAACTAGCACTTTAAAATCCCTGATAATGACATCACATGTGGCACACACCAAGTCAAAACCCATATCTATAGGACAAATATATATTCAACTTTTGTTTTCCATGATAGCACAATTGTTTAGTATCAATGAAACAGAGATTCAATATATCAAGAGCTACTGTACCGCACGGATCTAATATAGTGTCACACATCAGAGGATTTCCCCAACGTTCACTTAAGACATCACAGAATATGTGTGTGTGTATGTGTGTGTGTGTGTGTGTGAATACTCGCCATGACAGATATTTTGAAGTACTGTAATTCTCTCTCTCTCTCTCTCTCTCTCTCTCTCTCTCTCTCTCTCTCTCTCTCTCTGTGTGTGTGTGTGTGTGTGTGTGTGTGTGTGTGTGTATCAGGATCTTTGTGCGCACGCGTCGGATCTGTCAGTCAGCGCGAGTGAGATCGGTGTGTTTACATCGGCATGAGTTTGAAAATCACATTTCATTGCCATCGAGAATTCACTATGAATATTCATAAAGTTGTAATGTTGTGCTTTGAAACGACACCAAACTTAGAAGAGAGCAGAGAAACGGACAAATAATGGATACTCCTCTCAGAAAACACACGATTAAAGCCACTCGATGTATTAGCAGTCGCTAACCTCTTTAAAACAGTCACAGGTGTAGATTGATGATTTAGGTAATGAGCGTGGACTCGATGATCCCGATGGATCTAATCATGTTTATGGATGAGTGTTTGTAACATGAGCATAAATGAGGACACCGAAAGACCTGCGATTACGGCTCATACAGGTCAGATTATCTGAGGAAACTCAATCGGTCTCCACTATCTGGACTGGGTTTGAGTGTGTTGAGAGTTATAATGTTATTCTGTGTGTGTGTTTGACTATATGAGACATCACACTAATGATATTCTCATATTTCATCGTGTTGAGCTACATTACATTGATTCGTTTGATGTACATTAGCTCACCTGTGTAATGGTGCGTTCACACCGGACGCGAATGAAGCGTTTCCCGCGAGTGATTTGCAAAGACGCGAATAGACATTCTGAATGACACGGCCTGAATTGAGCGTTTGAAGCGAATTTCACGCGTGAATGAAGCGAGTAAACTCAAAATGTTCAAGCGTCCAACTACGCGTGAATAGCTCAGTTTATTCGTGCAAGTCGCGTCTGGAGTGAACGCTCCCTGATAAAGCACATGAGCGGCATCTCTGTCAAGTCGAAGTTTGTTGTGATGCTCTTGCCTCTCGAAAACGCCTCGTCAATACTGGTCCTCTTTTGATTTCTCATTTTGTCCTAAAATGGTCCGTAATGTTTGAACGAAACTACATCAGCGCGACGTCTGTTGCCATGGTTTCTGCGGCAGTAAAAGCGGAAACCGAGGGAAACGCGGATATGACGGCATTGACTCCCGCACACGTAGCAGTTTCTTCATTAAAATCACAATTTTCTCACAATTTACAATAGTTGGAAACATTTGGGATATTGTAAGTACTCAACTCAATGGTTTTTGGATATTTTACTGCACAAATCTTACATATTGCACCTTTAAAGACACTTTAGATGTTGAATTTGGAGCATTGGGGTGGCTAGACGAGGGCTTAATGAGTTCATTTTTGTGAAAACAACCTCAATTTTTCACTTGTTTCGCCCATTGCTCGTAATTATCCATTCAGACTCATTTTGTCAGCACGGATCACACATATCATTCTAGCCCATATTCATGAGATAGAGAGATTTGCATTGCAATAGTAAAAAGGTGCTTTAACTGTTAAATTCACCTCTTGACTCTCACAGTGGACAATCTAGATTTAAATCCAGTTTTGTCGACTTGTGTTTGTGATGCTCCTCGTGTAAGACGCTGTGGAAGAGATGAATTCACCCACCGAGGCTTCAGAAGAAAACACCAGAGATAATGGCCTTCTGTTCAGTCTCAGAAAAGAAAGGCACTGAAATGTCACGTGGAGGCCATGTGGTAATGGCACAATGTGACATGTCCATCAGACACCTGATTCTGCTCATTAATGAAGATACACTAATGTTAGAAAGGGTGTAAGACGTTGTGCAAGTGTTCAGAGTTCTTCAGAGATCTAGATGAGATCCCTGTGACCTTTGACCTTGCCTTTGCCAGCGTCATGCTGTAGTGTAATAAGGCACATACAGTATAACAGTGATAGAGTAACCATACACACACGGTCACGTGTAGTTGGTGAAACTGTACACTTTGCTGACAGATTGCTTGTGATGCTCCTTGTTTAAGTCACTTTGGGTAAGTATTCAAAGAGGCTTCAGAAGAAAACACCAGAAGTAATGACCTCCTGTACACTCTCCGAAGAAGAAAAGGTACATGAAGTGTCTCTGGGCGTTTACAGTACACGCCGGCTTCACACCTGATTCTGCTCAAATTAATGAGGGAACGAGTGTCAGACGGGCAAGAGCAAGTGTTCAGAGCTCGATGAGACTCGTGACCTTTGACCTTGCCGTTGCCAGCCCCATGCTGTTGTATCATATGGTGAGATATGTACACGTATCAGAGGGACATGAAACTGTATGTATGAAACCCATCATACACAATCATGGCGTACTGTAGCCCTGCCGGTCTGGTTTAGCTGTGAATTTGACTTAAAATATGTTTAAGACGTGACTTGACATAGTGCAGATGAAGAATGTGCAGGTTTGATGACAGGAACTGTTGCTTTCTGAAAACAGAACACACACACACACACACACACTTGTGAATATAACATCGTCACAGTTTTAACTTCAGTCACTGTTCCTGGAGATCTTCCTTCAGGCCGGCGCCATATTAAAAAAAATACTGGGATATGCGATAACTTGTTAAATAAAGCGATACAATAATCATAACTCAGTTCAAATTAAATGAGTGATTATATAACTAACATGCATCAGATCAAAACGATCAATAATTTAATATCATCTTGATCGGCTGATTCTGTTTTTTCATCATACGGGCAAAAGTCAATAAAGTGGCGTTGATGAAAATACAAAAACACACTGCAAATGGACAGTCATATGTGATCTTTATTTGATATTATGAAGCAAGACTTGATTCAAGCCACAAAACACACATATTAAATATGTTTTCGCATGTTATATACATAACCATAACTCATATAATATAGGATAATTGTGTTTATAAATCAGGGAAGGCCCACTTTAGCTAAAAAGTCATTCGTATGCAAAATAACACATTGTATGAACTGCATTCTGATGAGGATATTATAACTGGACCTTAGAGTTAACAAAAGAAAACACGTCTGGCATTGACCAACTTTAAAATAAAGTCCATTAGTTAACATTAGTTTATAAGGGTGTAACGATACACTCGTGTCGCGATTCGATATAAATAACGATAATGAACTCACAATACATTAAGTTTCCTGATATTTTTTTTTTGTTACTTTTTTATTATTATTAAAATATTATTATTATTATTAGTGTATTATTATCAGGACCCACAAATATTCCCCTATTGCATTATTATACATTATATTCAACATTATATAATGTCACTGAAACTAATTTTTTCCCCTCACGCATTACTCCCGCTATTAATGCACTATATATATTAGGGATCGGCGATAACACTAATTTTGTTTTCGATACAATACCGATACTTTCAAGGCCAGTATCACCGATATCGCTACAATACTTCTAAACTGACTTTTTAATTATTAAATTTATTAGATTATTACAATTACTAAGAGTAAAATGGGTACCCACTTAACATCATATTTGAAAGGTATTTTAACCTTCAATACGCCTTAATTGCAACTTATTAGATCATATTTTTGTTTACACATGGTTGAAATACGTTTACTTGTAGTGGTAACCATGGGAATTTACAAATACTAGTTGAACTATGATCACTAGTAAAAAATATATTTTCATTTTCATAAGGGACATGCCAGTGACAGGACGTTGCACCCATAAAATGCAACCTTTTTATTCTGACATGATTTATATTAACATTAGTTACAGAATAGAACATGATCAATATCAGCTTTTAACATTACATTTAAAGAGTGTAATTGCACTATGTAGGCTACAATTTCTGTTTGTTTATTGTGAAATAACTCAAACATATGTCTTTCTGTCTTCTGATGAGCATTTTTCTGGGCTGCGTTTCCAAAAGCATCAATGGTTTCTTATGATAGTTTGGGGAAACGCTGCTCTGTTTGGATACAGTGTCAGCAGTGAGCGAACGCTCTCTCTGTGATTGATTGGTTCTGTCTTGCAGCATTTGCATGCGTTCAGATCATGGTTCAGATGAGCAGGAAAATAGTCCTATACTACACAACTGTTCAGTAAAATAGGTTATTCATATTGTATGCATAAAATAATCTCTTGAAATAAACAAAATTACCAGGGAACAAACACCTTAGTATCGATATTTTTATTTGAGTATCGATACTTTTCAATGCTCACATCAGTATCGATATATCAATACTTAATTTCGATACACCCATCCCTAATACATATAAGAATAAACCATCTAAAGCTAAATGTGATCTGATGATTTAAATGATGTTTGCGCTCTCACTTTGAAGAGTGTGTGTGCACTTCAGATAATACAGATGTTTAGCTCATCCAAGCATTTTAATCCTTTGTTTACTCGCTCTCATGTTGTTTTCGCACGACACGCAATCATCTGAACGTCCGTGTTTCCTACAGTATGCGCGTTGTGTTAAATATATTCATCATATAAAGCCATTGTGTCTCTTCAGAAGACTTGGATCTGGATTAGTTATTTTACGATGCCTTTATGACATTTATTGGATCTTTAAGTTTGAGAGGAATGGACTTTAAATGGAGGGACAGAAATCCCTCAGGTTTCACAAAGAATATCTGCATTTGTGTTTGGAAGTTAAAGGAAAAACGACATGATGACATTAGCACATGATGACAGAGTTTACATTTGTGGTACATTTGTAAAATTGTTTTTGGGTGAATTATAGCTTATAAACAGGCTGATTACAGCAAGAGCCTTGGATAAAACAACTCTAGATCGCCAATCATATCGTTTCCATCATCGATACGTATCATCACATTTTTATATCGCACCCTATTAGATCATCATGGTCTGCCTGAATACTCATTTCTGATTGGCTGGAAGGTGTGCATTAAAACGGTTTAATCGCCGTTCTACTGTTAATTAGTGTTTCACAGCAACTTTCACAGAGTTTTTGGCTGTTTAGATGACATGAATACGATGTTGACTTCAGGGGAATCCCATGTTTTAGCTGTCGATGGATTGTAATTGGTTGTTAATGTTGAAACGCCTGTGATTGGCTGCAAAATGCAAATGTCCCGCCTGTGGAACAGCAGGTAAAGAGTTATTTTTGGGGTGAAAGTGTTGCCGCGTTCCAGGCAACCCGTGTTTTTCCACCCTTCTACCCGTGAAAGTGCACAGGAACAGCAGTCAAACCCGTGACTTCCCCCCGTGAACTCGAACTAGATCGATGTACTCCCAGTTAAGCGTCACACAGCCCCCGAAACAACAATGGCAGTCCCTACGGATGCGGTGGCAATATACAAATAACGTTAAATAAAGGGTATAAGAGCTTCTCTAGGCTTATGCGCCGTTTCCTCTCCTCCGTTTCCCTCAGAAAAAGTAATGAGTGAGCACCGTTGGCGATAGAAATGATTGCTCTGTACGGTCCGCCATGCTCTGTTTACATCGAGCCGCCACAACTCCTGGCGCTCAGGAAGTTTGGCGTGACTTTGCCTGGAACGCTACAGTTGTGAGTCGGGGTTTGAAGTCGTGACTTTGCATGGAACGCTACAGTCGTGAGTTGGGTTTGAAGTCGTGACATTACCTGGAACGCTACAGTCGTGAGTCGGGGTTTGAAGTCGTGACTTTACCTGGAACGCTACAGTCCTAAGTCTAAGTTTGAAGTCATGACTTTGCCTGGAACGCTACAGTTGTGAGTCGGGTTTGAAGTCGTGACTTTACCTGGAACGCTACAGTCGTGAGTCAGGGTTTGAAGTCGTGACTTTGCCTGGAACGCTACAGTTGTGAGTCGGGTTTGAAGTCGTGACTTTACCTGGAACGCTACAGTCGTGAGTCAGGGTTTGAAGTCGTGACTTTACCTGGAATGTTACAGTCCTGAGTCTAGGTTTGAAGTCGTGACTTTACCTGGAACGCTACAGTCCTGAGTCGGGTTTGAAGTTGTGATTTTACCTGGAACGCTACAGTCGTGAGTCGGGGTTTGGAGTCGTGGCTTTACCTGGAACGCTACAGTCCTGAGTCGAGGTTTGAAGTCGTGACTTTGCCTGGAACGCTACAGTCGTGAGTCGGGTTTGAAGTTGTGACTTTGCCTGGAACGCTACAGTCGTGAGTCGGGTTTGAAGTCGTGACTTTGCCTGGAATGCTACAGTTGTGAGTCGGGATTGAAGTCGTGAATTTGCCTGGAACGCTACAGTCGTGAGTCGGGTTTGAAGTTGTGACTTTGCCTTGAATGCTACAGTCATGAGTCGGGTTTGAAGTCGTGACTTTGCCTGGAACGCTACAGTCGTGAGTCGGGTTTGAAGTTGTGACTTTGCCTGGAGCGCTACAGTCGTGAGTCGGGGTTTGAAGTTGTGACTTTACCTGGAGCGCTACAGTCGTGAGTCGGGTTTGAAGTCGTGACTTTGCCTGGAGCGCTACAGTCGTGAGTCGCGTTTGAAGTCGTGACTTTGCCTGGAACGCTACAGTCGTGAGTCGGGTTTGAAGTCGTGACTTTGCCTGGAACGCTACAGTCGTGAGTCGGGGTTTGAAGTCGTGACTTTGCCTGGAACGCTACAGTCGTGAGTCGGGTTTGAAGTCGTGACTTTGCCTGGAACGCTACAGTCGTGAGTCGGGGTTTGAAGTTGTGACTTTACCTGGAACGCTACAGTCGTGAGTTGGGGTTTGAAGTCGTGACTTTGCCTGGAACGCTACAGTCGTGAGTCGGGGTTTGAAGTTGTGACTTTCCTGGAACGCTACAGTCGTGAGTTGGGGTTTGAAGTCGTGACTTTGCCTGGAACGCTACAGTCTTGAGTCGGGTTTGAAGTCGTGACTTTGCCTTGAACGCTACAGTCGTGAGTCAGGGTTTGAAGTTGTGACTTTGCCTGGAATGCTACAGTCTTGAGTCGGGGTTTGAAGTCGTGACTTTGCCTTGAACGCTACAGTCGTGAGTCGGGTTTGAAGTGGTGACTTTGCCTTGAATGCTACAGTCGTGAGTCGGGGTTTGAAGTTGTGACTTTGCCTGGAACGCTACAGTCGTGAGCCGGGTTTGAAGTCGTGACTTTGCCTTGAACGCTACAGTCGTGAGTCGGGGTTTGAAGTCATGACTTTGCCTGGAATGCTACAGTCATGAGTCGGTTTGAAGTTGTGACTTTACCTGGAACGCTACAGTCGTGAGTCGGGTTTGAAGTCGTGACTTTGCCTGGAACGCTACAGTCCTGAGTCGGGGTTTGAAGTTGTGACTTTACCTGGAGAGCTACAGTCGTGAGTTGGGGTTTGAAGTCGTGACTTTGCCTGGAACGCTACAGTCTCAAGTCGGGTTTGAAGTCGTGACTTTGCCTGGAACGCTACAGTCATGAGTCGGGGTTTAAAGTTGTGACTTTACCTGGAGTGCTACAGTCGTGAGTCGGGTTTGAAGTCGTGACTTTGCCTGGAACGCTACAGTCGTGAGTCGGGTTTGAAGTCGTGACTTTGCCTGGAACGCTACAGTCGTGAGTCGGGGTTTGAAGTCGTGACTTTGCCTTGAACGCTACAGTTGTGAGTCGGGTTTGAAGTGGTGACTTTGCCTTGAATGCTACAGTCGTGAGTCGGGGTTTGAAAATGTGACTTTGCCTGGAACGCTACAGTCGTGAGCCGGGTTTGAAGTCGTGACTTTGCCTTGAACGCTACAGTCGTGAGTCGGGGTTTGAAGTCATGACTTTGCCTGGAACGCTACAGTCATGAGTCGGGTTTGAAGTTGTGACTTTACCTGGAACGCTACAGTCCTGAGTCGGGGTTTGAAGTTGTGACTTTACCTGGAGAGCTACAGTCGTGAGTTGGGGTTTGAAGTCGTGACTTTGCCTGGAACGCTACAGTCTCAAGTCGGGTTTGAAGTCGTGACTTTGCCTGGAACGCTACAGTCATGAGTCGGGGTTTAAAGTTGTGACTTTACCTGGAGTGCTACAGTCGTGAGTCGGGTTTGAAGTCGTGACTTTGCCTGGAACGCTACAGTCGTGAGTCGGGTTTGAAGTCATGACTTTGCCTGGAACGCTACAGTCGTGAGTCGGGTTTGAAGTCGTGACTTTGCCTGGAACGCTACAGTCGTGAGTCGGGGTTTGAAGTCGTGACTTTGCCTTGAACGCTACAGTCGTGAGTCGGGTTTGAAGTGGTGACTTTGCCTTGAATGCTACAGTCGTGAGTCGGGGTTTGAAAATGTGACTTTGCCTGGAACGCTACAGTCGTGAGCCGGGTTTGAAGTTGTGACTTTGCCTTGAACGCTACAGTCGTGAGTCGGGGTTTGAAGTCATGACTTTGCCTGGAACGCTACAGTCATGAGTCGGGTTTGAAGTTGTGACTTTACCTGGAACGCTACAGTCGTGAGTCGGGTTTGAAGTCGTGACTTTGTCTGGAACGCTACAGTCCTGAGTCGGGGTTTGAAGTTGTGACTTTACCTGGAGAGCTACAGTCGTGAGTTGGGGTTTGAAGTCGTTACTTTGCCTGGAACGCTACAGTCTCAAGTCGGGTTTGAAGTCGTGACTTTGCCTGGAACGCTACAGTCATGAGTCGGGGTTTAAAGTTGTGACTTTACCTGGAGCGCTACAGTCGTGAGTCGGGTTTGAAGTCGTGACTTTGCCTGGAACGCTACAGTCGTGAGTCGGGTTTGAAGTCATGACTTTGCCTGGAACGCTACAGTCGTGAGTCGGGTTTGAAGTCGTGACTTTGCCTGGAACGCTACAGTCGTGAGTCGGGTTTGAAGTCGTGACGTTGCCTGGAACGCTACAGTCGTGAGTCGGTGTTTGAAGTTGTGACTTTACCTGGAACGCTACAGTCGTGAGTCGGGTTTGAAGTCGTGACTTTGCCTGGAACGCTAAAGTCGTGAGTTGGGGTTTGAAGTCGTGACTTTGCCTGGAACGCTACAGACGTGAGTCGGGTTTGAAGTCGTGACTTTGCCTTGAACGCTACAGTCGTGAGTCGGGTTTGAAGTCTTGACTTTGCCTTGAACGCTACAGTCGTGAGTCGGGGTTTGAAGTTGTGACTTTGCCTGCAACGCTACAGTCGTGAGTCAGGGTTTGAAGTCGTGACTTTGCCTTGAACGCTACAGACGTGAGTCGGGTTTGAAGTGGTGACTTTGCCTTGAATGCTACAGCCGTGAGTCGGGGTTTGAAGTTGTGACTTTGCCTGGAACGCTACAGTCGTGAGTCGGGTTTGAAGTCGTGACTTTGCCTTGAACGCTACAATCGTGAGTCGGGTTTGAAGTCGTGGCTTTGCCTGGAACGCTACAGTCGTGAGTCGGGTTTGAAGTCGTGGCTTTGCCTGGAACGCTACAGTCGTGAGTCGGGGTTTGAAGTTGTGACTTTACCTGGAGCGCTACAGTCGTGAGTCGGGTTTGAAGTCGTGGCTTTACCTGGAACGCTACAGTCATGAGTCGGGTTTGAAGTTGTGACTTTGCCTTGAACGCTACAGACGTGAGTCGGGTTTGAAGTTGTGACTTTACCTGGAGAGCTACAGTCGTGAGTTGGGGTTTGAAGTCGTTACTTTGCCTGGAACGCTACAGTCGTGAGTCGGGTTTGAAGTCGTGGCTTTGCCTGGAACGCTACAGTCGTGAGTCGGGGTTTGAAGTTGTGACTTTACCTGGAGCGCTACAGTCGTGAGTCGGGTTTGAAGTCGTGGCTTTACCTGGAACGCTACAGTCATGAGTCGGGTTTGAAGTCGTGACTTTGCCTTGAACGCTACAGACATGAGTCGGGTTTGAAGTTGTGACTTTACCTGGAGAGCTACAGTCGTGAGTTGGGGTTTGAAGTCGTTACTTTGCCTGGAACGCTACAGTCTCAAGTCGGGTTTGAAGTCGTGACTTTGCCTGGAACGCTACAGTCATGAGTCGGTGTTTGAAGTTGTGACTTTACCTGGAACGCTACAGTCGTGAGTCGGGTTTGAAGTCGTGACTTTGCCTGGAACGCTAAAGTCGTGAGTTGGGGTTTGAAGTCGTGACTTTGCCTGGAACGCTACAGACGTGAGTCGGGTTTGAAGTCGTGACTTTGCCTTGAACGCTACAGTCGTGAGTCGGGTTTGAAGTCGTGACTTTGCCTTGAACGCTACAGTCGTGAGTCGGGGTTTGAAGTTGTGACTTTGCCTGCAACGCTACAGTCGTGAGTCGGGTTTGAAGTCGTGACTTTGTCTGGAACGCTACAGTCCTGAGTCGGGGTTTGAAGTTGTGACTTTACCTGGAGAGCTACAGTCGTGAGTTGGGGTTTGAAGTCGTTACTTTGCCTGGAACGCTACAGTCTCAAGTCGGGTTTGAAGTCGTGACTTTGCCTGGAACGCTACAGTCATGAGTCGGGGTTTAAAGTTGTGACTTTACCTGGAGCGCTACAGTCGTGAGTCGGGTTTGAAGTCGTGACTTTGCCTGGAACGCTACAGTCGTGAGTCGGGTTTGAAGTCATGACTTTGCCTGGAACGCTACAGTCGTGAGTCGGGGTTTGAAGTCGTGACTTTGCCTGGAACGCTACAGTCGTGAGTCGGGTTTGAAGTCGTGACTTTACCTGGAACGCTACAGTCATGAGTCGGGTTTGAACTTGTGGCTTTACCTGGAACGGTACAGTCATGAGTCGGGTTTGAAGTCATGACTTTGCCTGGAATGCTACAGTCGTGAGTCAGGGTTTGAAGTCGTGGCTTTACCTGGAACGCTACAGTCGTGAGTCGGGGTTTGAAGTCATGACTTTGCCTGGAACGCTACAGTCGTGAGTCGGGTTTGAAGTTGTGACTTTACCTGGAACGCTACAGTCGTGAGTCGGGGTTTGAAGTCATGACTTTGCCTGGAACGCTACAGTCGTGAGACGGGTTTGAAGTCGTGACTTTACCTGGAACGCTACAGTCATGAGTCGGATTTGAAGTCGTGGCTCTACCTGGAACGCTAAAGTCGTAAGTCGGGGTTTGAAGTCATGACTTTGCCTGGAACGCTACAGTCATGAGTCGGATTTGAAGTCGTGGCTCTACCTGGAACGCTACAGTCGTAAGTCGGGTTTGAAGTCGTAACTTTGCCTTGAACGCTACAGTCGTGAGTCGGGGTTTGAAGTCGTGACTTTGCCTGGAACGCTACAGTCGTGAGACGGGTTTGAAGTCGTGACTTTATCTGGAACGCTACAGTCATGAGTCGGATTTGAAGTCGTGGCTCTACCTGGAACGCTACAATCGTGAGTCGGGGTTTGAAGTCACGACTTTGCCTGGAACGCTACAGTCATGAGTCGGATTTGAAGTCGTGGCTCTACCTGAAACGCTACAGTCGTAAGTCGGGTTTGAAGTCGTAACTTTGCCTTGAACGCTACAGTCATGAGTCGGGGTTTGAAGTCGTGACTTTGCCTTGAACACTACAGTCGTGAGTCGGGTTTGAAGTTGTGACTTTACCTGGAACGCTACAGTCGTGAGTCGGATTTGAAGTCGTGACTTTACCTGGAAAGCTACAGTCGTGAGTCGGGGTTTGAAGTTGTGACTTTGCCTGGAATGCTACAGTCGTGAGTTGAGGTTTGAAGTCGTGACTTTGCCTTGAACACTACAGTCGTGAGTCGGGTTTGAAGTCGTGGCTTTACCTGGAACGCTACAGTTGTGAGTCGGGGTTTGAAGTCGTGACTTTGCCTGGAACGCTACAGTCGTGAGTCGGGTTTGAAGTCCTGTCTTTGCCTGGAACGCTACAGTCGTGAGTCGGGGTTTGAAGTCGTGACTTTGCCTGGAACGCTACAGTCGTGAGTCGGGTTTGAACTCGTGGCTTTACCTGGAACGCTACAGTCATGAGTCGGGTTTGAAGTCGTGACTTTGCCTGGAATGCTACAGTCGTGAGTCGGGGTTTGAAGTCGTGGCTTTACCTGGAACGCTACAGTCGTGAGTCGGGGTTTGAAGTCATGACTTTGCCTGGAACGCTACAGTCGTGAGTCGGGTTTGAAGTTGTGACTTTACCTGGAACGCTACAGTCGTGAGTCGGGGTTTGAAGTCATGACTTTGCCTGGAACGCTAAAGTCGTGAGACGGGTTTGAAGTCGTAACTTTACCTGGAACGCTACAGTCATGAGTCGGATTTGAAGTCGTGGCTCTACCTGGAACACTACAGTCGTAAGTCGGGTTTGAAGTCGTGACTTTGCCTTGAACGCTACAGTCGTGAGTCGGGGTTTGAAGTTGTGACTTTGCCTGGAACGCTACAGTCGTGAGTCGGGGTTTGAAGTCGTGACTTTGCCTTGAACGCTACAGTCGTGAGTCGGGGTTTGAAGTCGTGACTTTGCCTGGAACGCTACAGTCATGAGTCGGGGTTTGAAGTCGTGGCTTTACCTGGAACGCTACAGTCGTGAGTCGGGTTTGAAGTCGTGGCTTTATCTGGAACGCTACAGTCGTGAGTCGGGGTTTGAAGTCATGACTTTGCCTGGAACGCTACAGTCGTGAGACGGGTTTGAAGTCGTGACTTTACCTGGAACGCTACAGTCATGAGTCGGATTTGAAGTCGTGGCTCTACCTGGAACGCTACAGTCGTAAGTCGGGTTTGAAGTCGTAACTTTGCCTTGAACGCTACAGTCGTGAGTCGGGGTTTGAAGTCGTGACTTTACCTGGAACGCTACAGTCGTGAGTCGGGTTTGAAGTCGTGACTTTACCTGGAACGCTACAGTCGTGAGTCGGATTTGAAGTCATGACTTTACCTGGAAAGCTACAGTCGTGAGTCGGGGTTTGAAGTTGTGACTTTGCCTGGAATGCTACAGTCGTGAGTTGAGGTTTGAAGTCGTGACTTTGCCTTGAACACTACAGTCGTGAGTCGGGTTTGAAGTCTTGGCTTTACCTGGAACGCTACAGTTGTGAGTCGGGTTTGAAGTCGTGGCTTTACCTGGAACGCTACAGTTGTGAGTCAGGGTTTGAAGTCGTGACTTTGCCTGGAACGCTACAGTCGTGAGTCGGGTTTGAAGTCGTGGCTTTATCTGGAACGCTACAGTCGTGAGTCGGGGTTTGAAGTCATGACTTTGCCTGGAACGCTACAGTCGTGAGACGGGTTTGAAGTTGTGACTTTGCCTGGAATGCTACAGTCGTGAGTTGAGGTTTGAAGTCGTGACTTTGCCTTGAACACTACAGTCGTGAGTCGGGTTTGAAGTCGTGGCTTTACCTGGAACGCTACAGTTGTGAGTCGGGGTTTGAAGTCGTGACTTTGCCTGGAACGCTACAGTCGTGAGTCGGGGTTTGAAGTCATGACTTTGCCTGGAACGCTACAGTCGTGAGTCGGGTTTGAAGTTGTGACTTTACCTGGAACGCTACAGTCGTGAGTCGGGGTTTGAAGTCATGACTTTGCCTGGAACGCTAAAGTCGTGAGACGGGTTTGAAGTCGTAACTTTACCTGGAACGCTACAGTCATGAGTCGGATTTGAAGTCGTGGCTCTACCTGGAACACTACAGTCGTAAGTCGGGTTTGAAGTCGTGACTTTGCCTTGAACGCTACAGTCGTGAGTCGGGGTTTGAAGTTGTGACTTTGCCTGGAACGCTACAGTCGTGAGTCGGGGTTTGAAGTCGTGACTTTGCCTTGAACGCTACAGTCGTGAGTCGGGGTTTGAAGTCGTGACTTTGCCTGGAACGCTACAGTCATGAGTCGGGGTTTGAAGTCGTGGCTTTACCTGGAACGCTACAGTCGTGAGTCGGGTTTGAAGTCGTGGCTTTATCTGGAACGCTACAGTCGTGAGTCGGGGTTTGAAGTCATGACTTTGCCTGGAACGCTACAGTCGTGAGACGGGTTTGAAGTCGTGACTTTACCTGGAACGCTACAGTCATGAGTCGGATTTGAAGTCGTGGCTCTACCTGGAACGCTACAGTCGTAAGTCGGGTTTGAAGTCGTAACTTTGCCTTGAACGCTACAGTCGTGAGTCGGGGTTTGAAGTCGTGACTTTACCTGGAACGCTACAGTCGTGAGTCGGGTTTGAAGTCGTGACTTTACCTGGAACGCTACAGTCGTGAGTCGGATTTGAAGTCATGACTTTACCTGGAAAGCTACAGTCGTGAGTCGGGGTTTGAAGTTGTGACTTTGCCTGGAATGCTACAGTCGTGAGTTGAGGTTTGAAGTCGTGACTTTGCCTTGAACACTACAGTCGTGAGTCGGGTTTGAAGTCTTGGCTTTACCTGGAACGCTACAGTTGTGAGTCGGGTTTGAAGTCGTGGCTTTACCTGGAACGCTACAGTTGTGAGTCAGGGTTTGAAGTCGTGACTTTGCCTGGAACGCTACAGTCGTGAGTCGGGTTTGAAGTCGTGGCTTTATCTGGAACGCTACAGTCGTGAGTCGGGGTTTGAAGTCATGACTTTGCCTGGAACGCTACAGTCGTGAGACGGGTTTGAAGTTGTGACTTTGCCTGGAATGCTACAGTCGTGAGTTGAGGTTTGAAGTCGTGACTTTGCCTTGAACACTACAGTCGTGAGTCGGGTTTGAAGTCGTGGCTTTACCTGGAACGCTACAGTTGTGAGTCGGGGTTTGAAGTCGTGACTTTGCCTGGAACGCTACAGTCGTGAGTCGGGGTTTGAAGTCGTGACTTTGCCTGGAACGCTACAGTCGTGAGTCGGGGTTTGAAGTCGTGACTTTGCCTGGAACGCTACAGTCGTGAGTCGGGTTTGAACTCGTGGCTTTACCTGGAACGCTACAGTCATGAGTCGGGTTTGAAGTCGTGACTTTGCCTGGAACGCTACAGTCGTGAGTCGGGTTTGAAGTCCTGACTTTGCCTGGAACGCTACAGTCGTGAGTCGGGGTTTGAAGTCGTGACTTTGCCTGGAACGCTACAGTCGTGAGTCGGGGTTTGAAGTCGTGACTTTGCCTGGAACGCTACAGTCGTGAGTCGGGTTTGAACTCGTGGCTTTACCTGGAACGCTACAGTCATGAGTCGGGTTTGAAGTCGTGACTTTGCCTGGAATGCTACAGTCGTGAGTCGGGGTTTGAAGTCGTGGCTTTACCTGGAACGCTACAGTCGTGAGTCGGGGTTTGAAGTAATGACTTTGCCTGGAACGCTACAGTCGTGAGTCGGGTTTGAAGTTGTGACTTTACCTGGAACGCTACAGTCGTGAGTCGGGGTTTGAAGTCATGACTTTGCCTGGAACGCTAAAGTCGTGAGACGGGTTTGAAGTCGTAACTTTACCTGGAACGCTACAGTCATGAGTCAGATTTGAAATCGTGGCTCTACCTGGAACACTACAGTCGTAAGTCGGGTTTGAAGTCGTGACTTTGCCTTGAACGCTACAGTCGTGAGTCGGGGTTTGAAGTTGTGACTTTGCCTGGAACGCTACAGTCTTGAGTCGGGGTTTGAAGTCGTGACTTTGCCTTGAACGCTACAGTCGTGAGTCGGGGTTTGAAGTCGTGACTTTGCCTGGAACGCTACAGTCATGAGTCGGGGTTTGAAGTCGTGGCTTTACCTGGAACGCTACAGTCGTGAGTCGGGTTTGAAGTCGTGGCTTTATCTGGAACGCTACAGTCGTGAGTCGGGGTTTGAAGTCATGACTTTGCCTGGAACGCTACAGTCGTGAGACGGGTTTGAAGTCGTGACTTTACCTGGAACGCTACAGTCATGAGTCGGATTTGAAGTCGTGGCTCTACCTGGAACGCTACAGTCGTAAGTCGGGTTTGAAGTCGTAACTTTGCCTTGAACACTACAGTCGTGAGTCGGGGTTTGAAGTCGTGACTTTACCTGGAATGCTACAGTCGTGAGTCGGGTTTGAAGTCGTGACTTTACCTGGAACGCTACAGTCGTGAGTCGGATTTGAAGTCATGACTTTACCTGGAAAGCTACAGTCGTGAGTCGGGGTTTGAAGTTGTGACTTTGCCTGGAACGCTACAGTCGTGAGTCGGGTTTGAAGTCGTGACTTTGCCTGGAACGCTACAGTCGTGAGTCGGGTTTGAAGTCGTGACGTTGCCTGGAACGCTACAGTCGTGAGTCGGGTTTGAAGTCGTGACGTTGCCTGGAACGCTACAGTCGTGAGTCGGGTTTGAAGTCGTGACGTTGCCTGGAACGCTACAGTCGTGAGTCGGGGTTTGAAGTTGTGACTTTGCCTGGAACGCTACAGTCGTGAGTCGGGGTTTGAAGTCGTGACTTTGCCTTGAACGCTACAGTCGTGAGTCGGGGTTTGAAGTCGTGACTTTGCCTGGAACGCTACAGTCATGAGTCGGGGTTTGAAGTCGTGGCTTTACCTGGAACGCTACAGTCGTGAGTCGGGTTTGAAGTCGTGGCTTTATCTGGAACGCTACAGTCGTGAGTCGGGGTTTGAAGTCATGACTTTGCCTGGAACGCTACAGTCGTGAGACGGGTTTGAAGTCGTGACTTTACCTGGAACGCTACAGTCATGAGTCGGATTTGAAGTCGTGGCTCTACCTGGAACGCTACAGTCGTAAGTCGGGTTTGAAGTCGTAACTTTGCCTTGAACACTACAGTCGTGAGTCGGGGTTTGAAGTCGTGACTTTACCTGGAATGCTACAGTCGTGAGTCGGGTTTGAAGTCGTGACTTTACCTGGAACGCTACAGTCGTGAGTCGGATTTGAAGTCATGACTTTACCTGGAAAGCTACAGTCGTGAGTCGGGGTTTGAAGTTGTGACTTTGCCTGGAATGCTACAGTCGTGAGTTGAGGTTTGAAGTCGTGACTTTGCCTTGAACACTACAGTCGTGAGTCGGGTTTGAAGTCTTGGCTTTACCTGGAACGCTACAGTTGTGAGTCGGGTTTGAAGTCGTGGCTTTACCTGGAACGCTACAGTTGTGAGTCAGGGTTTGAAGTCGTGACTTTGCCTGGAACGCTACAGTCGTGAGTCGGGTTTGAAGTCGTGGCTTTATCTGGAACGCTACAGTCGTGAGTCGGGGTTTGAAGTCATGACTTTGCCTGGAACGCTACAGTCGTGAGACGGGTTTGAAGTCGTGACTTTACCTGGAACGCTACAGTCGTGAGTCGGGTTTGAAGTCGTGGCTCTACCTGGAACGCTACAGTCGTAAGTCGGGTTTGAAGTCGTAACTTTGCCTTGAACGCTACAGTCGTGAGTCGGGGTTTGAAGTCGTGACTTTACCTGGAACGCTACAGTCGTGAGTCGGGTTTGAAGTCGTGACTTTACCTGGAACGCTACAGTCGTGAGTCGGGGTTTGAAGTCGTAACTTTGCCTTGAACGCTACAGTCGTGAGTCGGGGTTTGAAGTCGTGACTTTGCCTTGAACGCTACAGTCGTGAGTCGGGTTTGAAGTCGTGACTTTACCTGGAACGCTACAGTCGTGAGTCGGGGTTTGAAGTCGTAACTTTGCCTTGAACGCTACAGTCGTGAGTCGGGGTTTGAAGTCGTGACTTTGCCTTGAACGCTACAATCGTGAGTCGGGTTTGAAGTCGTGACTTTGCCTGGAACGCTACAGTCGTGAGTCGGGTTTGAAGTCGTGACTTTGCCTGGAACGCTACAGTCGTGAGTCGGGGTTTGAAGTTGTGACTTTACGGGCTCAATGTGATGCCGGGTGCAGTTCTGTAATAAAATGTTTCAGTAAAACCTCTAAACAAACCCTGATCGCCTTCGGACATCACAGTTGATCTCCAGGAACAGAAATTAGCTCATTTGTGTGTGTGTGATGTGTGTGTGAATCTCACCTCATCTCTGACTCTTTCTGAAACATCACAGTATGACTGTCTGAATCACACGAAACTAGACATGAAAACACAAATATCTGATGATATTGATGATCCTGTGGAAGCGTTTTATTCTCAGATCTTGAACTCAATATGAACACGTCTCCCTCATGTGTGTGTGAATGGTTCTCTTCATGTGTAGTTTATTAGAGTGAATGAAGCCTCTAGGACGGATGAAACTGCTGATTTTATCATCAATACTCACAGTTGGGTTTGTTGATATCTAAGCTGTTCCGTCGAGCTCGTCTCACGCTCTCTTCCGGTTTTATCTCTCCATTTTTCTCCCTTCTTTTGTCCTTCTTCTTTAGATCGATCCACATGCCATGCAATTTTTTCTCTTAAACTCTCTCTCAGAATGTCTGTTCAAACAAAACACAGGTTCAGTCTATAAAGGCTTTGAGTTGAACACACACATCCTTGTCTGAATTGAAATAGATAAATGAATCTCTTTACTGACCATTAAATGATTAAATCCTCTTGATGCGCTGAGAACAGGTGATCTCTGAGATGTGCTGTCCGCCTGAACTGGTTGAGCTGGTTTCTGAGGAACGCCTTCATGACTTGTCTCGTGATGAACAGAAGAGGCTTGAGATGCTTTGTATTGTGTACTTCAGCAGAATGAGGGTGCGTCTGCATTAACTAATGCAATGCATTTCATTGTTTTCTCTCTCACAACTTTTAAGAATTGAAGAAAAACCCAAACACTCCACACTCATAAACCATAATTCAACATCACACACACTTTCAGATATATAAATATAAACATGACCTATGGAATGATCTTTGACATTTGTGCTGTTTTATAAGCCATTAATGTCTTAATATGGAGCTGAAGCATAAAGAAGTGAGTGACTTCTGCCCTCTAGTGGCCATGACATGCCATTCCTGCCCATTTCTTCAGGTCAGCAAAGAGAGAGAGAGAGAGAGAGAGAGAGAGAGTGTGTGTGTGTGTGTGTGTGTGTGTGTGTGTGTTTGTGTGTGTGTGTGTGTGTGTGTGTGTGTGCGTGCGTGCGTGTGTGTGTGTGTGTGTGTGTGTGTGTGTGTGTGTGTGTGTGTGTGTGTGTGTGTGTGTGTGTGTGTGTGTGTGTGTGTGAGTTTAACTGTGAAGCTGCTGGAGTCTGTCCAAGTCAAACACACTGTCCTGTGGGAAACACACCTGTTGGGAAACTTTTGGGATCATCATCCTCATCCTCACATCACCATCTTCATCCTTATCATCTTCATCCTCACCATAATCACCATCATCCTCATCATCTTCATTATCATTATCATCATCCTCATCACCATCATCCTCATCATCTTCATCCTCATCATCATCACCATCATCCTCATCATCTTCATTATCATTATCATCATCCTCATCACCATCATCCTCATCATCTTCATCCTCATCATCATCACCATCATCCTCATCATCTTCATCCTCATCATCATCACCATCATCCTCATCATCTTCATCCTCATCCTCATCACCATCATCCTCATCATCTTCATCCTCATCATCATCACCATCATCCTCATCATCTTCATTATCATTATCATCATCCTCATCACCATCATCCTCATCATCTTCATCCTCATCATCATCACCATCATCCTCATCATCTTCATTATCATTATCATCATCCTCATCACCATCATCCTCATCATCTTCATCCTCATCTTCATCCTCACCATCTTCATCCTCATCATCTTCATCATCTTCATCCTCATCATCATCTTCATCCTCATCACCTTCATCCTCATCTTCTTCATCCTCTTCATCCTCATCATCATCTTCATCCTCATCATCTTCATCCTCATCATCACCATCATCTTCATCTTCATCCTCTCAGATCATGAGCAGGTGATGTTCCTCATTCTCACTGCAGATGATTTAGATCAGGAGTCAGACATGATTCACACTGAAGCTCAATGTCAAACTGGGGCTTTAATTGAACTGCATTTCTAACACAAACTCTGGACACAAATCATTTGAGTATTTTACATCTTTCAGCTTTTAATAAGTCAAATGTGTTATGAGACTCTCGTAAAGCATTCATCACTAATCCATGATTTATGAATATCCTTCAGATATGAGATTATGGAGATTATGAAACATCATCATCTTCATCCTCATCATCTTCATCCTCATCATCATCATCATCCTCATCATCATCCTCATAATTAATCATAAATGTGTGTGGTAAGAACATGAGTTCTGCTCTTCATCTCCTGTGTGTGTGTGTGTGTGTGTGAGAGATGCAGAAACAGATCTTCTGTGTGCTTTAGTGAAGTGATTCTGCTCAAACTCACAGTGTCCAGATATTAAAGACTGACCAGAGGCTTTAAATGAAGCTCTATACACTGAATTCTCTTCTGATGAAATGACTGAAGCCTTCAGCAGAACTGATCTGAGATCAGGAGCTAAACTACAATAACTGCTGTAATCCTGATGATCTCCTGCAGAGGGCGACACACGCCACTGGATTACACTGATAATAATCATGAACGTGTGTTGATCATCAGATCCTCATATGAGATGATCAGTGAAGAGTCATGTGACACTAAAGACTGGAGTAATGATGATAAACTCAGCTTTGATCACAGGAATAAATTACATATATTCAAAAAGAAAACGTGCAAAAATATTTCACAATATTACTGTTTTGTAATATTATCAAATAAATGCAGGCTTGGTGAGCAGGAGAATAATACGTATGGGTTAATGGACAAACCCTGTAGTTTACTGTTACTTCAACTATACAACTTTTTTATGATTTTAAAATTATATTAATAAATGTGTAACATGTTGTAAAGTGTTTCCCATTTGACTGCATATTCAATCGTATTATTTCCTTCATTTGGGCACAGAGAATGTGACATTTTTCAAATGTCAGATAAAAATAACCATTTAATACAATAATTAAACGCTATTGGCTATTTTTAAAGGGGGAGGGGCTGTTTGATAAGCCCCGCCCTGTCTTCCTGTTTTAGTGTAACATCAACACACTGAATAATGCTGAGCGTTTAAGACACTTCAGTGTGGAAAACCTGATGAAGAAGAGCAGTCACAGCATCAGTCGTTCTCCCACTGACCAACTCAAACTCATCTGAGCGTTGAGAGGGCATTCATGTACAATCTCAACTAGGAAACTCATATTTACGACACATAAAGGACGCATTAGTCCTGGTTTTTGGAAATTATCCCATTATTGGTGCACATGTAAACATATTCAGTGAGTTGATGAAGTAATGCGTTCAGCTAAATTGAGAATGTCTTACTTCTGTATTATACTCTTACAGCGGGCAAAACTTTAAATAATGTGGCTAACTGTGAACAACTGAGCTTGGGTTTTGCTCTTTTCTCTTTCTTTCTTTCTTTTGTGTAATGCATGAGAGTCCTGTGCCCCGGTCATTAGATACTCGAGGATCTTGTGAGCAGTTACACAAGGCTTGCAACACACTCAAGTCACAGATATCTCCTTATGTGTCAAAAGATCATCACCACCATTTCTGCTGAGGCCATAAACTAGAATTCATAAAACATGGAGACCAGGTGTGATTATAACAGTGTTTACTCACTTCCTCCTAGATCCTATGAATGGTTGTTAAGGCTGGAACCTGGCACATGTAGATACAATTTATATATATTTTTTTTTTTTACCAAATCTGCATTCTTTTTTTTATTAGCAATTGGATATGGGTAAGTTCGATTTTTAAAAAGAAGACAAAACATTTTGATTAAATAAAAGTGTTTTCAAGACATTCTGCCTCATTTACACAGTTCAAGAGTTGATTCTCATGATAAACACACTCCATGTGTGTGTGTGTGTGTGTGTGTGTGTGTGTGTGTGTGTGTGTGTGGACTGGTAATCCCTACGTTATGGGGACAAAATGTCCCCACAAAGATGGCAATATCCGAAATCCTCGTTCTTGTGGGGACATTTTTTGGTCCCCATGAGGAAAACATCTTATAAATCAGACTAAGTGATGTTTTTTGAAAATGTAAAAATACAGAATGTGTCCTGTGATGGGTAGGTTTAGGGACAGGGGCAGTGTAGGGGGATGGAAAATACGGTTTATACAGTACACTGTAAAAAAAAATTGGGGGGAAAATTGTGCAAATTGATCATTACATATTGGCCCAATAAATTACTTCCAAATAATTATCCCCATGCAAAAAGATGCATTGTACTAATCATAGCTTAAGGTCTTAACTCAAAATTAAAATTGTATATTCACCGAACATATTTAATTGTGCTCAGTCAATCTATGAAGTTGAAGTGAAAAATCCATGTTGGCTGAACAAGTCCTCCGGCCGAAAAACGGTATACGCATGCGCAAAATGCACTTGAAGAAAACCGTTCGTGTGGAGATTTCAAATGCGGAGCCGAACCAGCAGGTGCTGCAGACCGAAACAGACATTCCCAAGAGAATAGAGAGATATTCATCTCACAAAGACGTTGGTGAGTATTTAGCACTGAAATTATTCTCCAGAGTTTTGCTTTATGACCAGGTATGAAGTTTAAAAGACATTTTGTAGAATCACGAGTTCATGCATTCATTGTTTTCATGAGTGTGTTCTCGTTTACACATAATTATCTAATGGTAGCCTGTAGCCAATATTTTTATTTTCCTCATGTCTTATGTCTAAAACAATACGTAATAAGGAAATTAAGTCATTTGTGTGATATGTGCGGCATGCGACTGTTGAACACAGTGCCGGAGATTGCATTTGGCGTTGCCTCTTTCAGGGCTTGAGTTATTGCCTTTTAATATCAAACACGTCAAGCTCGTGATTTTCTGATGTCCATTCATTCGTCTCATCCTCATTATATAATGAAGAACTTCTGTTCTGTCATTTGCCAAATGTGATGCAGGGGAGCTTTGTCATTAATGTTAGTTTTTATTTTTATTTGAAGGTTTTTTAGCATGCATTGCCGCGTTTTCTTCACCACATTAAGACATCCTGTTATGCAGAAGACTTCTTGAATGTATTCAGAGTTTTCCTTATTGAAAACAAGGCATTTTCACCCAAATATCCTGTGTTGGAATTTACTTGTTAATAAAGTAATGTGATAAAATGTCAACCCTGTTGTCTGTTTCTGTATTTTGCTTAATTGATTTATGTTTTTAGTCATTTTTGTCTTTTGGGACAGTGAGAAATATTTTTTTTTTACTACAATTTAAAATATTTAATTGGACCAACCTCACAGTTTCACTGTAAAACATTTCTCCAATTCAAAATTTTCTAGTGACTGATCACATCTAAATTTTTTACTTGGCCAAATTGAAAAATTTAGATGTGATCGGTCACTAGAAAATTTTAAATTGGAGAGGCCTGACATTTTTTACAGTGTTGGTAAATTACATTTTTACATTGGCTCAAGTTCAACATATTATTTCTAATTGAGCCCTTGTTAACAGACTGTTGCCACAATGGATAAAATTCAATTCACAGAAATTCAATTGGCCAAATGAAAATTTTAGATGTGACCAGTCACTAGAAAATTTTGAGTTGGGAAGATTATAAATTTTTTACAGTGTATAAAAACCATTACGCCTATGGAAAGTCCCCATAAAACATGAAAACCCAACATAAGTGTGTGTGTGTGTGTGTGTGTGAGAGAGAGAGAATGTTCACAGTACATCAACATTATAGACTGATTGACTGTACACACAAAGGTATCTTTTTCACATTTATTCTGGGACCCGGTTGCAGGCTCCCAAATGCTGGATCCGTCTGGACGAAACAATGACACGATACAAAATGTTTATGTAGATTCAGATACACATCAGATGTGTCGCGTGTGTTACCACGGAACTCTACTGAGCTTCTGTTCCTCCGAATTCATGTCACACCTCTTTCTTACTCAGGGCATTTAAGCTGTTCCACAGAAAGTTTACACTTGGCATTGGATTGAGGAACAAATATCCTAGCAAAATAAACAACATTATTTCAAGTTCAGCAACTCTCAATTTACTGGGATTTTCAAAGAAAAAACCATAGAGTACATCTGGTTCACTGTCTTTGTGAGGACTCTCTATAGACGTAATGGTTTTTAAACTGTACAAACTGTATATTCTCTCCCCTTACACATGGAGCATCTGTAGTGTATTAGCTCTTTACTTCTGTAACACCGAGGTGAGTTGTAGTTGAGAACTCATGCATGCACAGTTTATTTAATCAGAATACAAACAAAACAAAACCATAACCTGTACTACAGCAGCACCTGATCTTGAACAGACTTGAACATAGACCTGACTTGACAACTCACCAACAGTGATTACACGAACAAAGCTAGACAAGATACAATGGAAACGTGAGGGCTAAGACTAATGACTAACAAGAAACACCTGTTCAACCAATCAGAACACGACTCAAAAGCACAAGACATGACATGAGGGCTTTGTTATGAGAGTTAAAAGGAAGTATTATTTGATTCTAGAGAAGGATATTCCTGTACACCAGAACTCATTCCTGCGGAGAATCCTTCCGCTTCGTCCGCTCATGCGTGTGTGTGTGGTTGTGTGTGTAACGCAGCGCTGTTTGATCCTCTCACACACATGTGAGTGTGTTAAAGTGATGTTCTAATGCTTGTTCACACTGCAGTGAGCGAGATCATATTAGAATATCAGATTAGTGGATAGCTTGTGTTGCTAAATGGCATGCAATTCATTTTAAATGTTGTATTCGTGTATAATAATTATTTAAAGCTCAAAGTATACTTTGGCAGTCCACGTCCGCATGTCGTAACTGTCGTCATCAGGAGGGTTCCCGGACACACACCCTGTCCGCGCGCAGATGGTGAAATTGTTAAATAAAGTGGTTATTTGTGTTTGTTTGTGGGCACTAAAGAATTCTCGTCGCTTCATCACATTAAGGTTGAACCACTGGAGTCACATGGACCATTTTAATGATGTCTTTACTTCCTTTCTGGACCTTGAAAGTGGTCGTTGTGTTACAGTATATGGCTGATTCAGAGAGCGCTCAGATTTCATCAGAAATATCTTCATTTGTATTGTGAAGATGAACGAAGGGTTTGGAACGACATGAGGAATTAATGACACTATATTGGTGAACTATCCCTTTAACACTATCCTACAAAATAGTTAGCATGAACTAACAATACTTTTAAAGTAAATATCTACAATTGCCAATTTTTATAGGCTATTAAAATAAAGTTATGTAGCATCTTTAAGAACTGACATGAACTAACATTAACAACGGATAAAAAGTTTCTCTTTTGCTCCTCTCTGACCCCTGAAGGCTGTGTGTATTTTGCACCCCGACTTAATCACATTGGGGGAAGCATTTAAAGAATCCTATGAATGTAGGGCTTTGAACACTTTGAGCACATTTTGTAATTGTTGTAAAAATGAATCTTGAGCCTCTGGGGGAGTTTCGCTCTTTTCAGCTTCCTCAGGTAAAAGTGCCGCTGCTGGGCCTTCCCTACCGCTGAAGTGATGTTACTGCCCCAGGACATATCCTCCGACATAATGGGTGAATGACCAGGATTTTTTTGTTTATGAAAGTCAACTGAGTTCCTTTGTCTTTTTGATATTTAGAACCACCACCCGTCAATTGTTCAATCTCCTCCTTGTATGCCGTCTCGTTGTTTATTATGAGGCCGAGCATGGTTGTGTCGTCAGCATATTTAAAGATGTGATTAGTGGGGAAGGAGGCAGAACAGTCATATGTGTAGAGTGTGTAGAGTAGTGGACTGAGCACACACCCCTGAGGGCCACCAGTATTGATGTTTATGGTGTTTGCTCGCCTATTTTCACATTGAGAGCGGTTGGTTAAAAAGTCCAATATCCAGTTACATAATGACTTGTTCAGTCCAAGGTTACACAGTTTCAGCATGGCCATATTGTATTAAAAGCCGAACTAAAGTCAATGAAAAGTAGCCGTGCATAGGTATTTTTGTGCTCCAGATGTTCCAAAAGTATGTGAAGCACAATAGCAATGGCATCCTCCGTTGATCTGTTCTCCTTGTATGCAAACTACCCCAGGACATACCTAAACAGCGCTGTGAGATCCATTCAACAAAAAACCCAAATGTCTCGTCTGTATTTAAAGTCAGACAAAACAGAGCTGACAAACAGGAGAGACACTGTGCTCAGTGATACAGTCAGAAGGCTTTTCCATCTTATTCATAATTTACCACGCTCGCGAGCTGCCTTTTGAGACCTAAAATGACAAATGGGACACCCTGCGGTCTCGTGGACTTAACAAACACGCGCACGGCCATTGTAAGTCCACAAGACCGAAAGTGCACATGAAGAGTGCCATTTGGGACAGGGTCTAACATGACAGCAAGAGCAGAATAGAGCTAAACCGCATCTG
This sequence comes from Gobio gobio, assembly GCF_949357685.1. Classification (NCBI taxonomy): domain Eukaryota; kingdom Metazoa; phylum Chordata; class Actinopteri; order Cypriniformes; family Gobionidae; genus Gobio; species Gobio gobio. Next base: position 51,645,528 of record NC_137107.1, on the reverse strand, counting down.
ATTTCTAAGCAGTAACATACCACATAAGCTTTTCGAATTTGGATTTTTAAGCATTCGGATTCCAATATTATGAATGCATGGATGAACTTTATTTTTAATGAATATCCAGTGGGGAAGACGTTGCACGTATGTTCATTTCACCACAGATTTGTTTGTAAACAAGAGACTGGATTTGTAGACAGGATGAGATTACATGTACGAAGGGAGCAACACACTAGTGTGAGTAAAACATGTTTTTATATGTGATAGTATTGCATTGTTACAGATCGTTTGATATCTATGGATTATGTGTACGTGTGTAACTGAACATACCTTAGCATGCTGTCACAGGCTGGAGAATACTTTATTTGTGGTGTTCTTGGTTCATTACTGTCCTGATGTGTTGATCACTCTCTTGACTCGATATTTGAAGGGCGCGCGTGTGTATGTGTGTGTGTACGGTTCGTGGTTATATTCATCGATCGGGCGGGCCAAGTAGCATTAATAAAAAAATTACATTCCAATTGTGCCATGGGGGTGTGGTTTAGCGAGGTCTGTGATGGCAGAGAGAGTCAGCAGACAAGTACGCCGTAAGTGGGTCAAGTGCAAATAATGAACACCTGTGTCTTGTTCCAGTAATGGGTGTGGAGAGACCGGATATAAGCCTCCAGGAAGAGAGCTTCCGGGAGAGAGACTGACAGGAGACTCGGGGACGCACACACATGAAAAGGAGAGCAACTGGACTGTCTTTGAGAAGTTTTATATATTTGTGAAACGCTTGTGAGCGTGTGCTGTGTTAAGAGAGTGTGTGAAACAGAGAAAATAAAAGTCACCCGAGTCTCCACTAAGCTGACCCTGCCTTCTTCCTTTCTTATTTATATCGAACTTTGTTACAGTGGTGCCGAAACCCGGGAAGGAAGAAGTGGCCGCCGGCATCATCGCCATTTGCGGAGATCATCTCTTCCCTCGCGGTCCTGCATCAGAATCAACACCAGGCTCAGCTCGATCTGAGGAGCGACCAAGAGTGCCGCTTCCAGGCCATCGTGCAGGGCCAGCAGGAGGACCACGAGAGGTTCTGGAGCTGGATGGACCGGGAGGTTCGGACAGATGTCCCTGAGATCCCGAGTACGACCACCCACCTGCCGCTGAACAAGATGGGGCCGCAGGACGACCCGGAGGTCTTCTTAGACCTCTTTGAGAAGACGGCCAAGGCGGCAGGATGGGCTCGGGATTAACGGTCAATGAGGTTGATCCCCCTGCTGTCGGGGGAGTCTCAGACCGCAGCTCAACAACTCCCTGTTCAGAACCTCCTGGTCTTCAACGACCTGAAGAAGGCCATCCTGCAGCGGGTCAGCCGAAGCCCAGAGCAACACTGCCAGCGGTTTCGGTCGACCCTTCGTGATGGCCCAACAGCTCCGGGACTCCTGCCGCAAATGGCTACTGGCTGAGGCAAATGACGTCGAAAAAATCATCGACCTCGTGGCACTGGAACAGTTCCACCGACCGACGTCATTGGACTTAGCCATCGTCTTGGTGGAAGAGCACATGGTGGCGTGCCTGGGGGTCGGCGGACCCTTACCATCTCTCTCTCTCTCTCTCTCTCTCTCTCTCTCTCTCTCTCTCTCTCTCCTGTCACAAACCTCGCTAAACCACGCTCCCCCCTGGCACACCAATCAATCACGGGTGGATGAGAGAAGAATCATCGGTCATTAAATATGCAAATCTTATCCAATCCTAGCCGTGGGCGTTTACTTCCAAGTCTTCAGTGCGGCACACCCATCAAATCCAAGCGTTTCTTCAGAGAGCCTCAAAACCAGGTCAGAAAATAGCCTATTACTGATTCATTATGATGTTTCTGAATGTAAAAACCACACAAACGCAATACGTTGACCTCAGACAACAGTATAAACAACCAGTTCATGACACCTTTTAACTGTAGGCAAGGCAAGTTTATTTGTATAGCACATTTCATAAACAGTGGCAATTCAAAGTGCTGAACACAGAAATGAAATAAAAATATTCATAAGGGAATTAAAACGGTTATAATAGGAATGAAAATAAATAAAAAATAAAGACGAAAACCCCTATCTGTGGTGGAAGAAAATGGAGAGTCAGGTTTACTTTACTATATTTGTCAGGTAACTGTGCATTTAGACAGAACCCTTACTGACAAATCTTCTTGGCTAACTTGAGGGCGATCTCTAGATGTTTTACCCGTCAGAGCAGATCTACGGGTCTTCCTCGCATCGGAGGGAATACTCAACTTTGGCACTTCCCCATATTGGCTGTCTGCTTCTGTGGTTTTTAACCGGCTCACAGCACGGCCTCCTCACCCACGTGATATCTCAAAATTCTCAAAATTTCAATCACGTTGCATTTACCACAGAATCAGTCATCCACCTATGGTTTATCCACCCCACTTATTTATTGCTCCCCGTCTCTCAACCTCTTCCACCCAGACAGCCTTAACAAAATAAAAATATTGAAAGATAAAAATAAAGAGTATAATTAAAACAAAAAATAAAAACAGGGTTAAATTGAAACATATAAATTAAAATGCAAGCAGTTCGGACAAAGCACATACAGTGGCACAGTCCTCATTCAGTAAATGCACAGCTATACAGTTTTGAGTCTGGACAGATGTGCACAGATGTGTTATGAGTCTGGACAGATGTGCACAGATGTGTTTAGAGTCTGGATGTGAGAGTGGCTACTGTTGGAGCACATCTGATCTGTTCAGGAAGTGGTTCAGCTACGGCTGGCATAATAGCTAAAAGCAGACTCTCCTTGCTTTGAGTGAACTCTTGGTATTTCTAACTGACTTGATCCTGATGATCTGAGTGATCTGTTGGGTTTGTATTTAATCAGCAGATCTGCAATGTATTGAGGTCCTAGGTCATTGAGTGATTTATATACAAGTAATAGTACTTTAAAATCTATCCTAAATGTAACTGGAAGCCAGTGTGCAGACCTGAGGACTGGTGTGATATGGTCAGATGTTCTGGTTCTGCTCAGTGTAGTAACACTAACTGCACTGTAGCCTACTGTGGCAGAAATGTGGGATATATTCATATATAATTGTATTATATTATTAATGTAGACATGTATTAAATGTATTAAAGGAGTAATGGAATATTATTATAGTATTTTTAATTAGCTATAGAATTTGTGTATTTATAGGCTACTAAATGTTTTTAGGCTACTGTTCTTCACACAATGACCATAGAAACCATATAGCCTAGATACATTTGACCATGGTAGTGAAGAGCTATATGTGTGTTTTTAACTGTGGTTATCATGATCTAAATCTATGTTACTATGGAAGACCAATGGTTAATTTTAATAACAATTTTACCATATAAAAATGAGGTTGTTACAATTTTTACAGATGTCTGTGTTTTTGTTGATAAATCTAAATTTAAATCTGCATCCTCCTAACTCAAGCTACTGTCAACTCACTGTCAATGTGCATTTCTAAGAGACAAAACATGTAATATTATTAATACTGCAGCTGAAGATATATGCCAAACAATATCACCCGTTAGCACACGCACAAACTAAGACATTAATTTTTTTTATTAAGAAATGTAAGGAAAAATGACTGGAAAAAATGTAAGGAATTCAGAGTCAAAGTGTTCATCATATTCTGACAATAAAGAGTAGTTTAAAACCACAAGTAACAGTCTGGTTTTTACAACGTTCACTTAGGAGCAAAAATCTGCCTTTAATTGGAAAGAAATAAATATTTTACATTTATTGTGATAATTATCGATATCGACTGATATGAAAAGATTTTATCGAGATCATTTTTTGGCCATATCGCCCAGCTCTAGGAATGCATATACAAATCATTCTGAAAATGTAAAAACCGTGAATCGAACCCATTTGCTGTCTACCCAAAGATTCACAGCCCTACTTATTTCTCTGGATTTAAACATTCTTGGAAACATTTGGGATAATGCACAAGTCAACAAAATAAATAACACTGTTCTAGTGGTTTTGGATATTTTTGTGCCTTTAATAAATAACGTTGCCTGCTTTAAAGTCTTTGACTATCTTTCATTTTATCACTGACCTCAGATCAGGCTACTTCATGTTAGTTATGCTCAGGTGAAACTGTTTTTGGGGCAGTCGTGGCTGACTGGTTAGAGAGTTGGACTTGTAACCTGAAGGTTGTGGGTTCGAGTCTCAGGTCCAGCAGGAATTGGGGAATAACCAGCGCTCTCCTCCACCCTCAATACCCCGACTGAGGTGAGACCCTTGAGCAAGACACCGAACCCCCAACTGCTCCCCGAGCATCGCAGCGATATGGCTGTTCACTGTGTGTGTGTGTGTGAACACTCTAAAAAATGCTGGGTTAAAAACAAACCAAGTTGGGTTGAAAATAGACTAACCCAGCGATTGGGTTGTTTTAAGCAAACATTTAACCCAACCGCTGGGTTAAAATGACCCATTCACTGGGTTAAAACAACCCAATGGCTGGGTTAGTCCATTTTCAACCCAACTTGGGTTGTTTTTAACCCAGCATTTTTTTATGTGTATGTTCACTACTGTGTGTGTGTGTGTGTGTGTGTGTGTGTGTGTGTGTTCACTACTGTGTGTGTTCACTACTGTGTGTGTTCACTACTGTGTGTGTGTGTTCACTACTGTGTGTGTGTGTGTGTGTGTGTGTTCACTACTGTGTGTGTGTGTGTGTGTGTGTTCACTACTATGTGTGTGTGCACTTAGATGGGTTAAATGCAGAGCACAGATTCCAAGTATGGGTCACCACACGTCCTTTCACTTTGACTTTAGCTAGATTAGGGAGAAAAACTCTTTTTTTTTTTTATTCTGTGAAAGTAGTTTCTGTGATGATTAAACCACACACAAGTTTGATCAGAGCGTATAATACGTGACACTGTTTCATTTTCATTTCATGGTAAATGGACTGCATTTATATAGCATTTTCAACAGACCCATGGCCACCAAAGCGCTTTATATACTGCCTCACATTCACTCATTCACACACAGATGGCGGTGTCTGCCATGCAAGGCTCCATCAGCTCATCGGAAACTTTAATCTCGCTTGAGTTAACCTGAGTTAACGCGCCTCTTTGTGAGCGCGTCTTCCTTGGTGAGCGCGTCCTCTTCAGAGCGCGTGTTCGAGTGAGCGCTTGCGTGAACGCGTGGTGGAGTGTATGTGTTGAGACCATTTGATGTTATGTTTCCTTTGTGATGGATTTTTATTGTATTTTGTTTCTTGTGTTGTCGTTTTATTTTATTTTTGTGTTTTGAACACTGTGAGTGGCCATTGTCACCTTTTTGATTGTTAATCAATTTCCAACCATCAATAACCATTAAGGGCTATTATCTACTGTGACAGGAAGGTTTATATTTATTTTGCTTGTTTGTGTGGATTGTGGTGTTGGTTGTTTATTTGGGTGTGCTTGATTTCGTTTGTTTAATTATTTGTATGGTGTTAATTAAGGTTGTGTGAAACGTCTCGGTTACGGATGTAACCCTCGTTCCCTGAGGAGGGAACGGAGACGTAACATTAGTGACTAACGAATGGGGGTTTCGCTTAGAAGCCTATCAACTTCGAGTTTTGAGAAAACGCCCAATGGCGTGCCAATGCCATGGGGCATGCGGAATTTGCATACGTAGCTCCGCCTCACTGCGTGAGTATATAAGGAAGTACGAGGCAATATCGCATTATGTTACCTGCTTGAGGAGCCAAGACTGAACTCCTGCGTTCCAGGCAACACAGCTGATGTGGCAAGGGGACGTTACGTCTCCGTTCCCTCCTCAGGGAACGAGGGTTACATCCGTAACCGAGACGTTCCCTTTCGTTCAGTCACTACGACGTAACGTTAGTGACTAACGAATGGGGGTCCCAATATAATCCCGCCACTCAGCCGTCTTCCAGCGCCCTGCGTAAGTGTGAGTTCCCTGTCGTAAGACTAGAACGGACGAAGGACTCCCACTTAACACAGGATTACCAAGGTACACTGGGAAGCATATCCCAGTGAGGGAATGCCAAGATGCCTACCCGTGGGGAGGACTTAAGAGACACATATGACCCGGAGAGGGCTGCATATGGAAGATCTCTAGGGTACCAGCCGAAGGTGGATTTTTAACCCTAGGGGTGGCGGGGACACGCCAAGGGAAGAAACCCGCTCACTGCGGAGACTTACGGTGAAATACACATGTGGGGGTCGCCGGAGGGAACCATGCACATGGGGCACCTGGCCGGACATGAGGGTCTGGGCTCGAGAGGGCAGACTGAACTGATGTCGGCGTCGACAGTGCTGGAGGAGCTCAGGGCTCTCGGGGAGCTCACCTGAGGAAAATATCGCACGTATCCAGTCCGTGGAGTGGAGTGGCGAGCAAGCGAAGACACCTGAGCCTGGCCCATCACCGGCCCCTCGGGGGGGCGAGTACATAGTCGGACACTGGCTCCACTCGGAGATTGTAGAATCTGGCGAATGTGTTGGGTGTCGCCCAGCCTGCAGCTCTGCAGATGTCTGCTAGCGAGGCGCCATGCGCTAGAGCCCAAGAGGAAGCCACACTCCGGGTGGAGTGTGCCCTCACACCAAGGGGACATGGTCGGCCTTGCTGCTGGTAAGCCAAAGCAATGGTGTCCACTATCCAGTGAGACAGCCTTTGCTTTGAGAGAGCACTTCCCTTCCGCTCTCCACCATAACAGACAAAGAGCTGGTCTGAGGTCCTGAAACACTGCGTCATGTCTACGTAGGCGCGGAGAGCGCGTACTGGACAGAGCAATGCCAAGGCTGGGTCTGCCTCCTCCAAAGGCAGCGCTTGCAGGTTCACCACCTGGTCCTTGAACGGAGTGGTGGGAACCTTGGGCACATATCCAGGCCGGGGTCTCAGGATCACGTGAGAGTTAGCCGGCCCGAACTCCAGGCACGCTTCGTCAACCGAAAATGCCTGCAGGTCCCCGACCCTCTTGACTGAGGCCAATGCGGTCAGCAGAGCCGTCTTCATAGACAGAAACTTAATATCGACCGACCGCAAAGGCTCAAAGGGAGGTCTCTGCAGAGCAGTTAGTACTACTGCGAGGTCCCAAGAGGGTACGAGAGGAGAGCGAGGAGGATTCAGTCTCCTAGCTCCCCTCAGGAACCTGATGACCAGGTCGTGCTGACTTACCTTTTTGTTCTCCAAGAGATCGTGGTGGGCAGATATTGCGGCCACATATACCTTGAGGGTGGAGGGAGACAGCCTTCGCTCCAGCCCCTCTTGGAGAAACTCAAGCACGGACCCGATCGGACATTTCCAGGGGTCTTCTTGGCGGGAAGAGCACCAGGTGACGAAGAGGTTCCACTTCAACGCATAGGCATGCCGAGTGGACTCTGCCCTAGCGGAAGTGATGGTGGCGACCACCGTAGGTGGTAGGCCACTCAAACCTGCCGGGTCCCGTCTAGGAGCCACACGTGGAGGTTCCAAAGGTCGGGACGCGGGTGCCAATGGGTGCCCCGTCTCTGAGTAAGGAGGTCCGGTCTCAGAGGAATAGGCCAGGGAGGGGCTGTCGCAAGGAGAATGAGTTCGGGGAACCAGGTCCGGCCGTGCCAGTACGGGGCGACCAAAAGGACCTGCTCCTTGTCCTCCCTGATCTTGCACAGAAGCTGTGCGAGTAGGCTCACTGGGGGAAACGCATATTTGCGTAGGCCCCGCGGCCAGCTGTGCGCCAGTGCATCCGTGCCGAGCGTGCCCTCGGTCAGGGAATAATACAGGCTGCAGTGGGAAGAGTCGTGGGAGGCAAACCGGTCTACCTGTGCGTCGCCGAACTGTTCCCAAATCAGCTGAACCGTCCGGGGATGGAGTCTCCATTCTCCCGGGAGAGGCTGAAACCGCGATAGCTCGTCGGCTGCGTGGTTCAGGACTCCCGGAATATGGACAGCACGAAGGGACCTCAGGCGCTTCTGACTCCATAAGACGAGATGGCGGGCGAGTTGAGACATGCGGCGGGAGCGTAGACCGCCCTGGTGGTTGATGTACGCTACTACGGCCGTGTTGTCTGTCCGGACGAGCACATGTTGACCCTTCAGCAACGCTCGGAAGCGGTGCAGGGCGAACCGTACTGCCAGCAACTCGAGGCAATTGACATGCAGGAGGCGCTGGGGTCCTGTCCAGGAGCCCGCGGCTGCTTGTCCATTGCACATGGCACCCCAGCCCGTGGCAGAGGCATCCGTCGATACGACAACATGCCTGGAAACTCGTTCTAAGGGCACACCGGCCCGTAGAAAGCTGAGGTTCGACCACGGGGTGAGTGTCTGTAAGCAGGCCCGAGTCACTTGGATCCGGAGCGTGCCAGACTGCCATGCCCATCTCGGGACTCGATCGCGAAGCCAGTGCTGAAGCGGTCTCATATGAAGCAATCCGAGCGGCGTTACCGCGGCTGCAGATGCCATATGCCCCAGGAGCCTCTGAAAAAGTTTCAGTGGAACCGCATTCTTGCTCTCGATTTGTCGGAGGCAAGTCAGCAGAGACTGCGCGCGCTCGCTCGAAAGCTGCGCGTACATGGCGACCGAGTCGATCTCCATACCGAGAAAAGAGATCCTCTGCACTGGGCAGAGTTTGCTCTTCTCCCAGTTGACCCGAAGGCCCAGACGGGTTAAGTGGTGGAGAACCAGATCTCTGTGTCCGCAAACCTGCTCTCGAGAGTGGCCTAGTATGAGCCAGTCGTCGAGGTAGTTCAGGATGCGGACCCCGTGCTGCCAAAGGGGCGCAAGGGCTGCCTCGGCGATCTTCGTGAAGACGCGAGGGGACAGAGATAACCCGAATGGGAGAACTGCGTACTGGTATGCCCGCCCCTCGAAAGCAAACCGTAGGAACGGTCTGTGTCGAGGAAGGATGGAGACATGGAAGTAGGCGTCCTTCAGGTCGATCGCTGCAAACCAATCGTCCGGACGAACGCATTCGAAAAGGCGTTTCGCAGTCAACATCTTGAACGGAAGCCGGTGAAGGGATCGGTTCAAGATGCGAAGGTCCAGGATTGGCCGTAACCCACCAGTTTTCTTGGGTACAATGAAGTAGGGGCTGTAGAACCCCGACCTCATTTCGGCTGGAGGGACAGGCTCGATCGCACCCTTCGCCAGTAGAGTGGCAATCTCCGCACGCATGACGGGGGCATGGGCCCCGGTCACGGTATAGCGGACTCCCCTGTAACGGGGAGGAGCCTGCGCGAACTGAATCGCGTAGCCGAGCCTGACGGTCCGGGCAACCCAGCGGGACAGCCCCGGAAGCTGAAGCCAGGCTTCCAGAGACTGCACCAACGGGGTCATACGGACAGTAGGCGTACCCCGGGTGGGGCAGCGAGGCAGCGTTACCGGCGCGGACAGGGGAGGCTGTTGGGCGTCCCCGGGTCGGAGCACGGTTAACGGCTGCGCCCTGACAGAGGAGACCAGGGAAGGACTCGCGTTCCACGGGGGTCTGCTCTGCCAGGGGGCTGGCGACAGAGAGGGACGAGAGTGGCGTGACCCGAGGGTGGCGCGCACTGCCGTCACCGATCTCTGGGGGCTCAGGGATGGGTTTGTCAGTTCTTTCTTTAACCACATTAGGGTGCTGCTGACCCGGGGGCCAGCAGCTGAACAAAAGATTCTCCCCCGGCCCTCCACCGGGGGAAGGAGCGGCCCTGCCGCCGTCTCCTGGAAAGAACTGCCCATCCCTGAGCCGTCCGCATCAGGAGCGCCGCTTAGCCTGGCGTTTCTTCGCGGGCTGCGGGGCTGGAGCGGACTGGGACGCCTTCCTGCGGCTGCCTCTGCGCGGCCCGGGTGGAGGCTGCTGCTTGGGTGGCGCAGAGGCGGAGGAAGCCGCGGGAGGACGTCCTCGGCGGCGAGCAGGCTGAGGCACCTGCGCGGGCGGTGGGGTGGAGGCAGCAGCTGACCGCCGGGGCAGGATGTATTTTATTGCCTCAGTCTGCTTCTGAGCGGCCGAGAACTGTTGGGCGAAGCTCTCGACCGCTCCGCCGAATAGCCCATCCTGTGATATGGGGGCGTCGAGGAAACGTGTTCGCTCGGCGTCGCGCATATCAGACAGGTTGAGCCATAAGTGTCTCTCCTGGACCACATTTGTGGACATCACCTGACCCAGGGAGCGCGCGGTCACCTTCGTCGCCCGGAGAGCGAGGTCGGTGGCGGCACGCAACTCATTGCTGAGCCCTGGATCAGCCCCTCTCTCGTGCATATCGCACAGCAACTTGGCTTGGTAAGCCTGAAGAGTTGCCATGGTATGCAAAGAAGCGGCGGCCTGCCCCGCAGCTCTATAGGACTTCGCCACCAGAGATGACGAAAACCTACAGGCCTTGGAGGGGTGCTTTGGGTCACCACGCCAGGACGAAGCGCTCTGTGGACACAGTTGCATCGCAACAGAACGTTCGACTGGGGGGACCCCAGTGTACCCATGAGCCGCGGCTCCATCGAGAGAGGTGAAGGCGGAAGAGGCCGCCAAACGTTCACGGGAAGACAACGGGGCCTTCCAGGAACGCGCGACCTCTTCATGCACCTCGGGGAAGAAAGGTATTGGAGGAGCGGCCGGACGGGTGTCCGAACGCGCCGCCCCCAAAAACCAATCATCCAACCGCGAACGCTCGGGCTGAGGCGGAGGGTTCCACTCCAGTCCAAGCGCTGCGGCGGCCCGAGAGAGCATGGCTGTCAACTCTGGGTCCGACTCGGGCAATGCTGGGACACCCGAAGGTGGCAGCACAGCCGAATCCTCATCCTCAGATGACTCCAGCCCACCTTGTGATGCAGCGATAGACATCACTTCCTCCTCCGCCGCGCCAAACGCCACAGTCGGGACAGCAGGAGCCGGCCCCGATGTAGACGCCTGAGCGCGGGCCGGGTCAAGTGCCTGAGAGGGGGGTGTGGGCCGAGGAACTAGCGTCGGAGCTTTATTCCACACCGTCACCCTCAGATCACCCTGGTCACCAGCCAAAGTGCCGCCTCCAGAGGAGACCGCAGATTGGGGGGGGACGGAGGGGACTCTCGTTCCGGCATCAGCACGGAATTCACGGAGTCTCGATCGTAGCACTGAGATGGCCAGGTTCCCGCAGAGAGAACATGAGTCATCCACGAGCGCTGCCTGAGCGTGCTGAAAGCCCAAACACGTCACACAGCGCTCGTGCCCGTCGAAAGAAAAAAGCGATCTACCGCACCCAGAAGTGCACGGACGAAACATCCTGAAAAGGACGCGTCACGTGCAAGCTCTTTTGTGAGAGGAAACTTCACAGTCGATGCCGAAGCGCCCAGGGAAACACACACCAGCTGGATGCAGACCACTGCACAGATCAGCAGGCAGGAAGTATGCGATCACTGGAACGCGCCGTCACACCAACACCGACTGGAAAGCTGCTCGTCTCGAAGAAGCTGACAGAGTCTCAGAAGGCTGTAGGAGTGAAGAGGTAGGTACTCTTGGCTCCGAAAGCAGAAACATAATGCGATATTGCCTCGTACTTCCTTATATACTCACGCAGTGAGGCGGAGCTACGTATGCAAATTCCGCATGCCCCATGGCATTGGCACGCCATTGGGCGTTTTCTCAAAACTCGAAGTTGATAGGCTTCTAAGCGAAACCCCCATTCGTTAGTCACTAACGTTACGTCGTAGTGACTGAACGAAAGGGAACTTTAATTCTTTTTTTCTTTTTAACCTTCCCTTCATAAGTGTTGAATTATTTATTGGGATCTTGATATTCAAGAGATACATTCACAGGTGGCCACGGGATGGTAACGTTTTTTTTGTTGTTGTGTGTAAATGTTATTTGATTTTGTATATTTTCTTTTGAAGTTGTTTTATGTATGGTTATCCTTTTAAACCTCTACGAAAGGTTGATTAAAGATTTGATGTACACATCTCTGCTTGTCTTTTCCATTTGTTTGGGAGACCTGTAGTTGAACATTTACAATACATATATTTTATATTTGGCGGCGGTAGCCTCCGCCACACAAGCACACCTGTAAGCTGATAACTCACAAACATCAGCTTATTGAAATAACCAGTTTTCCCCGTTTACATGCAAACCAGTAAACTGACAATGCAAGTAAACCGCGTTTACATTACTTTATTGATATATCTGATTTTTGTTCCTTGTAGTGACGTCAAAAATAATAATTTCCGTATCTGACCGTATCTGAGTCTTCCATATGTTATGTCAGTTGTGATGTTAAATAAAGCTTACAGCGTGTCAGGGAAACTTACGGCTCATATGTTACTCTCTCATGCAGTTACAGATGCAGCGTTTGGACTGAACCACTTCTACTGCACGAGAGATGAGAACACATTTTTACAATTTTCATGGTCTTAAAAGAGTCTGTTTGTATGATATATTTGCTAATTTCTTTCATGCAAAACGCTCACTCTGTCTAGATGTGTTTAAATCTGCTCTACACTGTAAAAAGGTTGCTGTAAATTTTACAGTAACTTACTGGCAGCTGGATGCCAGTAAGTTACTGTAAAAGTCTTTACAGTATCATTACTGTAATTCAATTTACAGTAATAATAATGTATACTGTATTGATATTTACAGTATGAATACTGTATTTTTATTTACAGTACAAGTACCGTATTTTCATTTACAGTAATAATACTGTATATTTTATTTACAGTATGAATACTGTATTTTTATTTACAGTACAAGTACCGTATTTTTATTTACAGTATTAGAATTGATTTCCTATTACAGAATTATAATTTTTTTTACGATTTGAGTTAGCTTAATTTACTTTAAACAAAATTAATTTGATTTGAATCTACATGCCATAGGTAAGGTTGCAATAAAGTTGATGAAACGGATCTAATCACAGCGGTCAGTTTTATTTAACACAGAACTCAAAATACTCAGAAAACAAAGGAACAAAACAACCAAATCAGACACAGAGTTTAAAAAGACAAAGCAATTAATGAAATTAACAACAGGTGTAACTGATGATTAAATAATGAAAAACCACTACAGCACTGTAAACTATGTTTTTTACCCCCAAAAAATTAATGAGTCCTCATGAACATTTGTTATTAAAATATGCTGTTTAATTGTTTAACTGTTTAACATTTACTTTAAAAAGTACATTTTACAAATGTGTTTGAATTCATCCCGTGTATTTAACATGGCTAAAAATGTAAACATGCTGAAAATCAGAACAAGCCTTCAATAATTTTGCCAATCGAAGTCAACAAGCTCTCTGATGAAAGATGCCACAAGGGGATTTAGGCTGGCGATTTTTCTCTGGACCCTTTTTCCAGACCCTCTCCGGCTGATCTGTCATTTTCAGGGTTTATTCTCAGAATAAACCCGCAAGCACAAGAAAAAAGACATTTCAAACCAATGCTTTCTCAACAGTCATAACATGGGGCTGTATGCACTTTGATGTTAATAAAAGCAATATGTACTATATAAATAAATAATTAATTGTACAGTGTAGACAGATTATAATGGAACTTTGCGAGATTGCAATTAAAATGAGGGACACATTTTTAGTGATTATAAAGGGACAGCTCTTTGCGTGCTTTCTGCCATGCCAACTCAAACATCCAGTAGCCTAAGCTTGATTTTCTGTTAAAATTAACAGTGGTTGGTGAATGAAGATAATTTATCGGGAAACACTTATGTGATTCAGTACGGTGACTGGGAGGGGACATGTTCGGTTCACTTAGTTTTGTCGTGGCCACAACATATAAACTCATGGGAACGTGATAATATGTGGTTGCCACGAGATATTAATTCGTTGCAATGTCATATTAAGTCGTGGGAACGTGATAATTAATCGTGGCCACGAGATAATTTTGTTGAGTTGACGACATCATGATGTCGTGGCCTCGACTTCATATTTTGAGAGAACGACATCTGTTTCTCATGGCCACGAGTTATGTTTAGGGAACCACACCGGTCAGTATAGCCTACTGTAACCACAGCAGTCGGAGATGGAGATGACTGATGAATAGGGCTGGGTAAAAAAATATTGATTTCTCGATTTTAATAGATTCTCACTTTTACAAAACAATATTGATTCTTAAATCCCAAGAATCGATTAGTCATCCTGTTTTCAGTTAAAGGGTTAGTTCACCCAAAAATGAAAATTCTTTCATTAATTACTGACCCTCATGTCGTTGGACACCCGTAAGACCTCCGTTCATCTTCGGAACAGAAATGAAGATATTTTAGTTGAAATCTGATGCTCTGAAAGGCCTCCATTGGCTCAATGGCACGGTTCACTCTCAAGACCCTTAAAAGGTACTAAAGACGTCGTTACAAAGTCCATCTCACTACAGTGGTTCTAAAATAACTTTATGAATCGGCGAGAATAGTTTTTGTGCGCAAAAAAACCCTAAATAACGACTTACAGTGATGACGATTTCAAAACACGGCCTCATGAAGCTTGGAAGCGTTATGAATCAGTTACGTATCAAACCGCCAAACTGCTGAAATTTGGCGATTCAAACAACTCATTCGACTCACTGATACATAACGCTTCGAAGCTTCATGATGCCGTGTTTTGAAATCGTCATCACTATGTAAGTCGTTATTTAGGGTTTTTTTGCGCACAAAAACTATTATCGCCGATTCATAAAGTTATTTTAGAACCACTGTAGTGAGATGGACTTTGTAACGACGTCTTTAGTGTCTTTTAAGGGACTTGAGAGTGTAAAGTGCCATTGAGCCAATGGAGGCCTTTCAGAGCATCAGATTTCAACTAAAATATCTTCATTTCTGTTCCGAAGATGAACGGAGGTCTGACGGGTGTCGAACGACATGAGGGTAAGTAATTAATTACAGAATTTTCATTTTTGGGTGAACTAACCCTTTAATGAATGAAATAAACATTGTAGCGTGCCTCCCATCCAATAAATCGCAGTAATCTTTGTACTTTATTACTATTGATATGAAACAAAGTCTCAGATTTCAAATTACGTCTATTTTTTTACGAATGAGCTTCTGAAAGTGTGTTAAAAGATACAGTACAACTTACCGAAATCTGTATCATGTCACATAGAATAGCTCAATCAGTGTTTCAACCGCAGAAGTAAAACGGCTTGTAAATGTCATGTAACGTCACATTTTCCTCAGAAAAACCATATCCAGTGTCCATAAACTCGTTAGTCAGCTAGAAAATTAACTCTAGAGAGGAGTATTTTGCTAATTATATGCACCACATTACATAGGCTATTCATTGTACATGTTCTTCAATATTTAATGCATGTATGTATGAATAAATCTGGCAAGTTTTTATGCAGCCACCATTTAAATGTTTATATTTCAAAAATCTAATGATTATGTAATTGTAAAGTTATTATAACTTAAAGAAGTTCTCTTGAATCCAAGATGTCCATGTCTTTCTTTCTGCAGTCGAAAAGAAATTAAGGTTTTGGATGAAAACAGTCCAGGATGTTTCTCCATATAATGGACTTCAATGGGCTACAAACGGTTCAAGGTCCAAATGACAGTTTCAGTGCAGCTTCAAAGGGCTTTAAACGATACCAGACGATGAATACGGGTCTTATCTAGCAAAACGCTAAGTTTCTGCGAGTAACCGAGCAGTATTTATGCTATTATTTTACCTCTTAACAGACGAACGCGATCGTCTCTGAGCTCCGCCATAACTTCCGGAAAGTGAGGTCAAATTAGATCGTGGTCATAGATGTATACGTAGATGCCTCATTAGCGACTGCACGGAACAGTAGAATGAGGAATCTACTATCGATATATCTATGACCACGAGTCTCGAGTTCGGGTTTGAGTCTTTCGTTCTTCCTGTCAGTCCCATAGAGTCTATGCTGTCAGTAACGGAAACAGAAAAGATTAGTTCTTACGAGTCTTTCGGGTTTGACGTTTGAGTCATTCGTTCTTTTGCCACGTGACTTGTCACCGTATTGAACACTAGTTCACAACCTTTTTACTAACAAGCACATAGTTATTTTTTTATTTTATTTTTATTATATATAATTCTCAGTTAATATCAGACATAAACAAATATGGGAAATATATTGACTATTCAAGTCTAACATCACAAATTCAAGTCAATTAGACTATTACTCATTTTGAATCAACTAGCACAAACACACACACATATACATACATATATATATATATATATATATATATATATATATATATATATATATATATATATATATATATAT
This sequence comes from Gobio gobio, assembly GCF_949357685.1. Lineage (NCBI taxonomy): Eukaryota > Metazoa > Chordata > Actinopteri > Cypriniformes > Gobionidae > Gobio > Gobio gobio. Next base: position 51,629,419 of record NC_137107.1, on the reverse strand, counting down.
ATATATATATATATATATATATATATATATTCTTATGTTACAAAGGTTAAGGTAACATTTTTAAACTGATTTTTATTCATTAATAACACAAGGACAAAAAAAATTATATAACTCAATAGAGAAAAATAAAATACAGTTGATTCAAAACGAGTAATAGTCTAATTGACTTGAATTTGTGATGTTAGACTTGAATAGTCAATATATTTCCCATATTTGTATATGTCTGATATTAACTGAGAATTATATATAAAAAATAAAATAAAAAAATAACTACGTGCTTGTTAGTAAAAAGGTTGTGAACTAGTGTTCAATACAGTGACAAGCCAAAAGAACGAATGACTCAAACCCGAAAGACTCGTAAAATAACTAATCTTTTCTGTTTCCGTTACTGACAGCATAGACTCTATGGGACTGACAGGAAGAACGAAAGACTCAAACCCGAACTCGAGACTCGAAAGATGAACTAATCATTTTTGTTCTTTCCAGTAGATTCAGCGTAATGCGCATGCGCGGTCAACACAAAATGAACGAATCACTCTCTGAGTCAACTCGGTAGTCCCGAGTCATATTAAAGATTCGTTCAAAATGAACGAATCGTTCATGAACGACACATCACAAAACGCCAACACTCATTTGGCGTATACATTCCATGAGATTGCACACTCGTACTATTGATACGCATTGTCATGAGATCGTGTTGTTTTTGTCTGTGTGCTTACGATGCATATGTGACTTTAGAGCAGACTGAGTCTGAAAACTACAAGGACAAGTCGGCAAACCACAGTTGAACCTAAAATTAGCCAGGTTCCTATGTATTATGATATGATGGTAAAATCTGCAATGCGTTCGCACAGATAACTTGCAGTGTTTGCACACAAACTGCGCAACCATCTTGACTGTTGCTTTTTTTAAACCATCTGCTAACGATATAAGGTTAACGTTTTAATATAAGAGTCATATAATGTCATATAATCACCAGCTTCTGCTTACCAGTTTCCTCAGATGACGGGAACCGCCAGAAAATAACTCCAGAACACCTCCGACGTTCCAAATGGCGGTTTTAACAGCAAACTTTAAACAAAAACAAAAGATTCACTTCAAAATACTGTTATTACAACCTCCATCTTTAGTGTTGCCTCACTTTTCGGTATTTTAAGATAGTTTGCTGTTAACTTAAAGTCCTCCTGCTTAGCTAATTTACATTAAAGTGGTAGAGGAACATTAAAATAGCTTTCCCCCCCCCCCTTTCACTAACTATTAGTCAATGTAAACTTTATTCACCCCGTTGAAGTAACGTTAAATCACAAGGATGACGGCAGTCACGTAACCACCCGCCTTGACAAACAGGCAGAAAAAAAGGCTCTTGACAGGAATTTGCTTAACTCACTCAATTTGCAGCACTGGTTCATGTTAGGTTGTTTTTAATAAGTGAATGCATTTAAAAATATCTCAGTTTTACATAAAATAATGACAGAAATAATACTAACCTTTTCGTTGAGTCTTTCCTCAGTTGCCCCCACCAACCGAAAAAAAAAACTTGAAAAGAAGTCTCCATTGTCATTGGTCAGATTTTCGCGGGCATTGTCGCTACTGTAAATCGATTTACAGTAGAGAATAATTACAACATATATTTTCCCATAATCCTTTGCTATTAACAGTATTATACTGTTGGTACATTTAACAGTATTATACTGTACATATTACAGTAAAATACTGTTCAAATTACAAAAATCCGTTACAGTGTAAGTATGCGTTTCTGTCACATATCACACATGCGCACTTCAATAAGCCGACAGAAAGCAGGTTATCTGCGAAATCGGGGTAAGAGGCAAAAAACTTCCTGTTCCGACCGGTAACGGGTTACCGTATTTACATGACCATGTTTGTTGTCGGCTTATTAAGCATAATCGGCTTAAGAACATGCATGTAAACGCACTCACTGTTCAAGAGTTGAGTCTCATGATAAACATGGACAAAGTAAAAAAAAAACTGAGTATTTCTGTGTCAAATACACTCTTTCAGGATTAGAACAATCCTCAGAAAGTTTTTTTGGAGTATGGCCCTGTTTCCTTATATGGGCACTTCTCCTGGATGAGTGCTCACGCACACACACACACACACACACACACACACACCGAGAGCAAGAGCGTGTCCATCATCGAGCTTCGTTCGGGTTACGGGAGCCGGCGGCGGCGCTGGCGTTGTGTTTTTAGACACGATATCAACAATGTCACTAAAGAAGTGTGTGTGTGTGTGTGTGTGTGTGTGAGGTAAAGATCACCTTGTTCAGCTTCACAAATAACCCAGCGTTAAGGGAAAAGTGGATGCAGTTTGTGTTTCCGGAGTTCAAGTGTGTGTGTTTGTTCCCGGTCATGAGTGGAAGCCGCAGGCGGTGAGTGAAACTGCAGCAAATGTGTGTGTTTTGTTGGCAATCAGCGCGTAAGTGCATATAATGTGACACCAACGTATAGTGTGTGTGTTTGTGTATGTGAGAGAGAGAGTGAGTGTGTGTCTCTTTAGGTCCGCCCACTGCTCTCCTCCACAAGCTTGGTGGTTTTCTAAAAGAATCGGTACGGTGTATCTGTCTCTTATAAATTTGATAAACTAAAGACTACGAGACTGGCACAAACTGTGTGTGTGTGTGTGTGTGTGTGTGTGTGTGTGTGTGTTATGACCCTTTAACCCAATGTCCAGATCAAAACACAGGAGAAGAAGAAGCAGAAACTGTGTGTGTGATGACCCTTTAACCCAATGTCCAGATCAAAACACAGGAGAAGAAGAAGCAGAAACTGTGTGTGTGATGACCCTTTAAAACATCAAAACATGTAAACACCCTCAAATCTTCACAGTCGTTTCCTCTTCATGGGTTCAGTAATTCAGTAACATATTGGATACTTGCTATGTTTCAGCACAGCGCCACCTACTGGTCAGGCGATATGAAAAATGGCTATTTTGCTTATAACTTCTGAACAGTTTGCCCAAAAAAAAATTTCTCTTAATTCAGTGCAGATGACAGAGTCAATTGATGCCCAGTTTTCCCATATTAGACATTTTGGGGTGACAGCCATTTAAAATGTTGTTGTAAAATGCTGTGTTTTATGAACGTATTAGCATATTGGACGTGTCAAAAAGTTTTGCAACAGCACCACCTTCTGGTCATAATGTATGATATTTCAAAAAATGCTAATAGGTTTTGATTAACTTTGCTTATTTTAATTAAACTGGTCTTGATAGACTCCTTTATTGATTATCCAAAATGGCGGAACTTGCTGTCCACCATTTTGAATTTCTTTGAAAACGTACTTTTTCTAAGTCCTCCTAGATTGTTGGTACGATTTTCACCAAAATTGGCCAAGATCATCTTTATACCACACTGGTAAAGTGTAATTAAAATCTTTTTGATTGACCAAACCGTTCTCAAATAATGCATCAACAAATGTGATGGAATGGTGCCAAGCTGATTCTGAGGCTGTAACTCTTCAACGCTTTGACATATCGACTCAAAACTTTGTATGTGTTATTGACTCTTCACACTGACCACACAACACCAATTTGGTAATGGCGCCACCTATTGGTCAAAAATTATTAGCAATTTAATTATTTTACAAGGGACTATTTGTGATTTTTCTGATATTTTTCCTAATTTAAAAATGTAATTACTCATTGTTGCAGTTGGTCTGATGCTCCCACCCGTGCTTGCATAACTCATAATGCCTTTTTTGTGTTTGGCCCCTTAATTGTTATCCCGTGATTGATGGACAGGAAGTAAGGAAAGTGTTCTGTTGTTTGTTCATTTTAGACTTCCTAATGACAGGCAGTGATATTTTGTTTGTTTTGACCTTACCTGCTTGACAATGCTTCTTTTTATGTTGGATTTATGTAGTTTTTTTTGCACTATACGTACTTCATCACATGCTTACTGTAAAAATGTTTCTTGAAATTTGACTGTGTATTGGGTGCTGGGACTGAGAAAGCTTCAAAAGCTTTTGCTGCTCTTATCTTTGTTTTTAAATATGGTACAGTTCGATGAAAGATGAATGGAAATCCCCTAGAAACCTTATCAAAATATTAAAGATGAATCTAACCAGGAAATGTCATGAGTCATGACAGATAATCACAGCATTAATCAGTCGAAAAAGTACAAGAAAAAGGTTTAGGTAACTTTTTTAACAGGAAATTTGGAACAGGTTTATTATCTCCTGGAGTTTCATACAGATTTACAGTTACAGAAAAGTTATTTTCATGTAATATACAGATTCAGATCATATTCGTTCAGAAAAGCATGTGTTCATACACATTCATCTTATACTGTAACAGTGCCTGTTTTGATATTCATGATACAAACATGATGAATATTTTGCAGGCTAGATAAATAGAACTGATGATTTTTAAAAAGACACACACACACACACACACACAGAGATCAGTATAGCACCAGATTTCTGCATCAGTTGCACAGTTTTTCAGTCTTCTGTGACTCTGAAACACCAGAGTGAATCTGTGAAGCTTGAGAAACTGTGAATGAAGAACACAAACGTCTGATTATAGCATTCATGAGTGGCTCAAACTGCAGAACATATCAATGAAAGCATCTGTCCAGCCGTGTGTTTAAATGCACATACACCTGCAGAATCTGCACAATCTGAATATTTTGAACAAAAATAAGAATAATATAACAGACTAGAACTGAATTCACATACATAACAGATGTTTACATATAATTCATCAGACAAAATAACTAGATTATATGAAAGCTTATGACCATAACTGTTAGTGTAAATTATGCTTTTCCTATATAGTTCATACAGAGTTATTAAAAGGTTTCATTCTCCAGAGAAGATGAAACACTGATGAAGATGAAATATAACAGTTTGATCTGAAACATCATCAATACTCACAGTTTGGTGTACCACTATTAATGCTGCTTTGTCTGACTAGTCCCAGCATCTTTTTCTGTTTTGGTTCATTAAATTGTACATTTTTGTCCTTTTTGCTTGACATTTTCTCTGTCTGTCTTTTCCATAAAGTGTGTTTTATTATCTGCAGTCTGTCATATGTATATGTTCTCCAGTGCATTAATTTCTTGTACATTCTGCCTTTGTATAATCTGTTAAAAACATATTGAGTTTGATTTTAGAGTTAGGTGAAGTTTAAAATTAGATAATGATTGGTGTGCAATACAGGTTTATGTTTCATTAAACACACGTCTGGATTTAAATAGCCTAAATTCATTAAAAAAAATCTATTTACAGAACAATTCAAGAGAAAGTATTTAATCACCTCATGATGAGCTGAAGAGAGGAAACATCGAGCGCAGATCTGAGATCTGACACTTCAGAAAAGCTTTTATATACTCCTAAACTCCTCCTCTCAGTTCTCGTGGTTATTAATGATTGGTTAGTACTGTAGGCAAAACTGCAAAATATTATATCCTGGTGCCTGACAGTCTGCATATTTCAAGTCAACTGTCATAAACATACATAGCAAGCAAAATCATAGTAAAATATCATTAACACTTTACAATAAGGTTTCATTAGTTAACATTAGATAACTATATTAGTTAACATGAACTAATAATGAACTGCACTTATAAAGCATTTATTTATCTTTGTTAATGTTAATTTCAACATTTACTAATGCATTATTAGAATCTTGTTAAAATTAGTTAATGCACTGTGAACTAACATGACCAGCTGTATTTTTATTAACTAACGTTAACAAAGATGAACTAATGCTGAACAGAGGTATTGTTCATGGTTAGTTAATGTTAACTAATGCATTAACAGATGTTAACTAATACAACCTTATTGTAAAGTGTTACCAAAATATCTTATGTGTTGATTATAATCACTATGAACAGTAAACATTACAGGCATATTTCACGCTGACCAAAGTGTGCGTTTATGCTGATAAAATGCTGAAGTTCACGTTCACAACATTGTGTGACATGATGGTTGAAAAGATCAAAATGGAGACATTTTTAGGTGCATCACTGAAAGTGATTGTTTCCTTTCAGTCGATCACGTTCGATGTACGTCGGAACTGACCGACGAATTGGGATCTGTCTTCAGAGACCAATCTACTTTGAGTGTATTAGAAACGAGCCAATCCGTATTGGCATGCGGTCCACGCAGCGCCCCGCGGGTATAAATACGGAAGTGGAATACCGCATATTGCTTTCAACTTCGGAGCCGAACGGTTATGAGAAACTGTTTTCTATGGAGTGTTCTGAATGAGTCTCTGCGAGAAGCTGCTCTTATCTGGTGCTGGCGTGACGGTGCAGTTCAGCGAGTGATCGCTTCAACACTGTTTCATGTGTCGGTTCGCTGGGCGTTTCCTCCCCTTGAGTGCTCACACGTGGGCTTGCACTATTGGACCGCTGTGAGCCGTGGCCATCTCTCTGATTGCTTCAGCACTATAAAAGAGCAAATTTCTTCTAAAAGAGCAACACGGTTTGACCCTGCGTCTTTTTCAAGATGTCATTCAAACTGTGTGTTTCTGGATGCCGTCGTTTTCTGTCCCCAGTTGACGGTCATGATCGTTGTCTCACGTGTTTGGGCGTTCAGCACGCTGAGGCAGCGTTCGTGAATGACTCATGTTCCCACTGCGGGAACATGACCATCGCAGTGCTTAGATCTAGGCTCGAATTCCTCAGACGGGGTGGAGTCCCATTGCGCATCCCCCGATCTAGTGGTCCTCCCACTGCAAAGCAGAGGGCTGCTACTTTGGCTGATGCCTTTGGTGGAGATCTGAGGGTGATGGTCAGGGCTTCCCCAACGGGCCAAAAAGCCCCTTGGGACCCTCCCACCCTCCGCTGCGCCGGTGGATCTTCCGGAGGAGCGCGCTTGTCATTCCCATGGGGGACCAGCCGTTTCCTTTGGGGCTCCGGCTGAGGATATTATTTCGATAGCTGCATCGGAGGACCAGCTAATGGGTTCCGGAGATGAGGATTCGGCTGCGTTACCCCCTTCAGGTGTGGTAGCGTTGCCCGAGTCTGATCCAGAACTTACGGCTATGCTTTCCCGGGCCGCCGTGAGTGTCAGGCTCGAGTGGAACCCCCCACCATGTCCCGAACCCTCGCGGTTGGATGATTGGTTTCTCGGGATGGCACGTGCTGGTTCTCAGCGCCCCGCCCCGGTTACATTCTTCCCCGAAGTGCATCAGGAGCTTGCGAATTTGTGGTCGGCGCCCTACAGCGCCCGCCACCGATCTAGTGACTCCTCCGTCCACACTACCCTCGATGGTGGCGCGGCTAAGGGATACGTGGGGATTCCCCCAGTCGAGCGGTCCGTGTAAGTTCTCATCCAGTCTAACGGGCAAAGCTTACACAGCCTGTGGAGAAGCCGCGTCATCTTTGTATGCCATGGCGCTCCTGCAGGTCTACCAGGCCAAAGCACTCAAGGATCTGCACGAGGGTAGTTCCGACCCAGGGGCACAGCAACGGACCTCACCCGCTGGGCGACGAAAGTCACCGCGTGCTCCCTGGGTCGGGCGATGTCCACTCTGGTGGTCCAGGAACGCCACCTGTGGCTCAATCCGCGACATACGCGAATCCAACAAAGTTCGGTTTTTCGACACCCCTGTCTGCCAGGCTGGCCTCTTTGGCAACGCTATCGAGAACATCGCCCAGCAGTTCTCGGTGGCACAGAAGCAGACGGAGGCGATCAAAAACATCCTGCCCCGGCGACCCGCTGCTGCCTCCACCCCGTCGTCAGCTGCAGCGCCTCCACCTGCTCGTCGCCGAGGGCGTCCCCTTGCGTCTGCGTCCGCCTCCACCTCTGCTAAACCCAAGCAGCAGCCTCCACCCGGGAAGCAGGGTGCCGGACGCAAGGGTGCCGTCCAGCCCCCTCAGGGTCCCGCAAAGTCGGCCGGTAAACGGAAGGGTAAGCGGCCCTGAGACAGGCTGCCCAGGGATGGAAGGATCTGCTCGGAGGGAGATGGTGTTCGCATACCGGCCTCCCAAGTACAAGGGCATCCTCTTCACCTCCGTGTGGAGCAGCGATGCCCATGTCTTGCAGTCAGAGATCGATGTCCTACTGGCGAAGGACGCAGTCGAGCCGGTTCCTCAAGCCTATATGAAGTCGGGGTTCTACAGCCCCTACTTTATTGTACCCAAGAAAGGCAGTGGGTTACGGCCAATCTTGGACCTGCGTGTTCTGAATCGGGCCCTGCACAAGCTTCCATTCAGAATGCTAATGCAGAAACGCATTTTCGAATGCGTCCGTCCCCAAGATTGGTTCGCAGCGATCGACCTGAAGGACGCTTACTTTCATGTCTCTATTCTACCTCGACACAGACCGTTCCTACGCTTTGCGTTCGAGGGGAAGGCATATCAGTACAAAGTCTTGCCCTTCGGGCTGTCCCTGTCGCCCCGCGTCTTCACGAAAGTCGCGGAACCAGCCATTGTTCCACTCCGAGAACGCGGTGTTCGCATCCTCAACTATCTCGACGACTGGCTTATATTTGCCCAGTCTCAAACAGTTGTGCGAACACAGGGACCTGGTGCTCCGTCACCTCAGCTGCTCGGATTGCTTCATATGAGACGCTTCAAAGCTGGCTACACGACCGAGTCCCCAGACCCCGTACTGTCACCAAACTTTCAGCCTGTGGTCAGATCCTTCGTTTCTACTGGCTGGAGTGCCCTTAGAACAAGTGTCCAGACATGCCGTGGTCTTCATGGATTCCTCGTCCACGGGCTGGGGGGCCACGGACAACGGGCATGCAGTTTCGGGTCTGTGGACGGGGCCCCAGTTGCATTGGCATATCAATTGCCTAGAGCTTCAGGCGGTACGTCTTGCCCTGGCCCAGCTCAAGAAGCCGCTTCAGGGCCAACACGTATGGACAGCACTGCGGCCATTGCGTACATCAACCGACAGGGTGGTGTACGCTCCCGTTGCATGCTCCGGCTCGCCCGCCATCTGCTCCTATGGAGTAAGAAGCATCTGAGGTCGCTTCGGGCCATTCACATCCCTGGTGTGCTGAACCAGACAGCCGACGAGCTCTCTCGTCAGTCCACACTTCCGGGAGAGTGGTGACTCCACCCCCGGAGCATCCAGCTGATATGGGACCTTTTCGGAGCCGCGCAGGTAGACCTGTTCGCCTCTCCGGACTTGACCCATTGCCAGTTGTACTATTCCCTGACCGGGGCACCCTCGGCATGGATGCACTGGCGCACAGCTGGCCCCGGGACCTACGCAAATATGCGTTTCCCCCAGTGAGCCTTCTCGCACAGACTCTGTGCAAGGTCAGGGAGGACGAGGATCAGGTCTTGGTAGTTGCGCCCTACTGGCCGAACCGGACCTGGTTCGCAGAACTCACACTCCTCTCGACAGCCCCTCCCTGGCCGATTCCCCTGAGAAAGGACCTTCTGTCTCAGGGACGGGGCACCCGCGTCCAGACCTCTGGAAAACTCCATGTCTGGTCCCTGGACGGGACGCGGAGGTTCTAGGTGGCCTACCACAAGCAGTGGTAGACACCATCACTTTGGCTAGAGCCCCCTCTACGAGGCGCCTCTATGCTCTGAAGTGGAACCTGTTCGTTGACTGTTGTTCTTCCCGCCGCGAAGACCCCCGAAGGTGTTCGATCAACGTTGTGCTTTCCTTCCTGCAGGATGGGTTGGAGCGAAGGCTGTCTCCCTCCACCCTCAAAGTGTACATCGCAGCAATAGCGGCGTATCAAATCAAATCAAATCAAATCAAATCAAATCACTTTATTGTCACACAGCCATGTACACAAGTGCAACAGCAGGTGAAATTCTTGGTGCAGTTCCGAGCAACATAGCAGTCATGACATGTACAACATTTAAAGCAGCATCAGATTACACATCTGATGCGCCCACAATTACTCACAGCACAGTAAACACTACAATAAACAATAAATAATTTACACAATGTGAGTGTAGTTCTCACAGCTTTAACCAATATACACATACTTACAATATACATATACTTTAAACAATATACACTAAACATACATTAAACAGTATACATTAAGCTATAGTAATAATAATATACAATGTACAGTATCCATTATTATTCACAGTAGAGATCCAATGTACAATAGGTGCTATATGATAAATGATAAATAATAAATGATAAATAAATGTGTATATAATGTGTGTGTATCTATAGTGGGTTGTGCTGAGTGATATTCTGTCCAGTGTGTGTTATGATCCCGATGGGTCAAGAGTTAAGGAGTCTGATTGTTTGTGGGAAGAAGCTGTTCTGGAGTCGGCTGGTGCATGATCTGATGCTACGGTACCGTCTGCCTGATGGCAGCAGTGAGAGCAGCCCATGGCTCGGGTGGCTAGAGTCTCTGATGATCCTCTGAGCTCTCTTCACACATCGCCTGGCGTAAATGTCCTGGAGGGAGGGAAGCTCACCTCCGATGATGCAGCTGGCCGTGCGCACTACCCTTTGCAGGGCTTTGCGGCTGCGGGCGGTACTGTTGCCGTACCAGGTGGTGATGCAGCCAGTCAGCAGGCTCTCTATGGTGCTGCTGTAGAACCGTGTGAGGATGTGGCGGCTCATTCCAAACCTCCTCAGCCGTCGCAGAAAGAAAAGGCGCTGATGAGCCTTCTTCACAACGGCCTCGGTGTGGACGGACCATGAGAGTTCCTCTGTGATGTGGACACCGAGGAACTTGAAGCTGCTGACTCTCTCCACCGGTGCTCCATCGATGGTGATGGGGCGGTGTTCTCTCTCATTCCTCCTGAAGTCGACCACCAGCTCCTTGGTCTTGCTGACGTTGAGGGAGAGGTTGTGCTCCTGACACCACCGTGTCAGAGTGTGCACCTCCTCTCCGTAGGCCGTTTCATCATTGTCAGTGATGAGACCTACCACCGTCGTATCGTCAGCAAACTTGATGATGGTGTTGGAGCTGTGGGTTGCCACACAGTCATGTGTGTACAAAGAGTACAGGAGTGGGCTGAGAACACAGCCCTGAGGGGCTCCAGTGTTGAGAGTCAGTGGTGAGGAGATGTTACTGCCCATTCTGACCACCTGGCGTCTGTTTGACAGGAAGTCCAGGATCCAGCTGCATAACAGGCTGTTTAAGCCGAGAGCCCGGAGTTTAATGTCAAGTATGGAGGGCACAATGGTGTTGAATGCTGAGCTGTAGTCTACAAACAGCATTCTCACATATGTGTTCCTCTTTTCCAGGTGGGAGAGAGCAGTGTGAATTGTTGATGAAATGGCATCATCAGTGGAGCGGTTTTTGCGGTATGCAAACTGCAGTGGGTCCAGTGAGGGGGGGAGAACAGAGCAGATGTGGTTTCTGACTAGTTTCTCAAAGCATTTGCTGATGATGGGGGTCAGAGCAACAGGATGCCAGTCGTTTAAGCAGAGTGTTTTTGACTGCTTAGGTACAGGAACAATGGTGGACGTTTTGAAGCATGTGGGGACCACAGACAGGGAGAGGGACAGGTTAAAAATGTCCGTGAAAACTCCAGCCAGTTGGTGCGCGCACGCTCTGATGACGCGGCCGGGAATCCCGTCTGGACCCGCGGCTTTACGGACGTTCACCCGCCGGAAGGATCGGGTTACATCCGCTTCAGATACGGAGAGTGCACTAACCTCTGTATCTTCAGCCGCGAGCTCTCTCTCCGTGAGGGCGGTGTTAGTTCCCTCAAAGCGAGCATAAAGGTGTTGAGCTCGTCCGGGAGAGAGGCAGCGGTGTTCACGGTGGAGTTTGTGTTCCCTTTATAGTCTGTGATGATGTTAATTCCCCTCCACATGCTTCTGGAGTCGGTGGTGTTGAACTGTCCTTCAATCTTGTCCCTGTACTGGCGTTTTGCTGCTTTGATTGTTTTCCGGAGGGCATAACTTGCTTGTTTATGCTCCTCCGCATTACCGGAGTTAAAGGTGAGGGACCGCGCATTGAGTGCCGCGCGAACATCCCCATTTATCCACGGCTTCTGGTTTGGGTACAGCCGAATTGTTTTGGTCGGAACAACGTCATCTACGCACTTCCTGATGAAACACGTTACGCTATCAGCGTAGACCTCGATGTCGTCATCAGAGGCCGACCGGAACATCTCCCAGTCCGCGTGATCAAAACAGTCCTGTAGCATAGAGTCCGATTGGTCCGACCAGCACTGGATGGTTCTGAGGGCGGGTGCTTCCTGTTTCAGTCTCTGCCTGTAAGCGGGCAAAAGTAGAATGGACGCGTGATCTGATTTGCCGAATGGTGGGCGAGGGAGGGACTTGTAACCCTCCTTGAAGGGGGAGTAGCAGTGGTCTAAAACACGGTTCCCTCGCGTGTTGATGCTAACATGTTGGTGGTATTTGGGTGCGATGCGCTTGAAGTTGGCTTTGTTAAAGTCCCCGGTCACAATAAACGCAGCCTCAGGATGCGTGGTTTCCTGCTCACTCACTGACCTATACAGTTCCTTTAGTGCCCGGTCTGTGTCGGCTTGTGGGGGAATATACACCGCTGTGATGATGACCGCGGTGAATTCCCTCGGTAGCCAGAATGGTCGGCACAGAACCATGAGAAATTCCAGATCAGGAGAGCAGAAAGACTTGATAGAGTGTACGTTCCTCTGGTCACACCAGGATCGGTTGATCATAAAACACACACCCCCGCCTTTGCTTTTCCCGGAGAGATCTTTTTCTCTGTCCATCCGATGCACGGAGAACCCCGTGGTTTCGATGGCTGAGTCTGGAATCTCAGCGGACATCCAAGTTTCTGTAAGGCAGATAATGCAGCAGTCCCTCGTGTCTCGTTGGAAAGAGATCCGCGCTCTCAGCTCGCAGAGTTTATTGTCCAGAGACTGAACATTTGCCAGTAAAATACTGGGAAGCGGGGGTCGGTTTGCGCGGCGTCTTACTCTGACGAGTACGCCAGCTCTACAGCCCCTTCTCCGGCCGCGTCTCCGCGGCCGGGCCACCCAGACAAAGGGTTCCGCTGCTGTGTTTGTAAACGGCGTGTCGTCGTTGATGAATTTAAAGTCCGGTTTTCGGTGTGCGATTGCCGAACCAATGTCCAAAAGTGTCTGTCTGTCGTACGTAGTAAGGCAGACAACATCCAAGACAAAAAACACAAAAACTATAAACAGAACAAACAAAAAACTACAATGCTTCAGCAGAGCTTGCGACGTTGCGGCCGTCCTCGGCGCCATCTTGACTATCACGATGCAGTAGCTGGTAAGTCCTTTGGTAAGCACGACTTGATCGTCAGGTTCCTTAGAGGTGCGAGGAGACTAAATCCTCTGCGCTCTTCGCGCTTACATCGACTGGACTCAAAGCTTTAGGACCTCAGAGCAGCTCTTCATCTGTTACGGAGGCCAGCAGAAGGGAAAGGCTGTCTCCAAGCAGAGGTTAGCCCACTGGATAGTGGATGCTATCGTCTTAGCGTACCAATCGCAAGACGTGCCTTGCCCGCTCAGGTTGCGAGCGCACTCCACAAGGAGTGTTGCTTCTTACTGGGCGCTGGCTCAAGGCTCCTCGCTGACAGACATCTGCAGAGCTGCAGGCTGGGCGACACCTAACACGTTCGCTAGATTCTATAGCCTCTGTGTGGAGCTGGTTTCTTCCCGTGTACTCGCCTCCAACGGCCAGTAGACACAAAGTACCCGTTCCTGTGTCGGCTTGCTACACCACTCCCGCCTCTGGTCGGATACGTGCATTTTTCTTCTCCAGTTGTGTTCCCCAGAAATGGTGAACCCTGTCGAGCTCCTCCGTCACCACTTTGGTGTCAGATGTTGCGGCCGTCTGATGCCAGGCCTGCACCCGTATGCTTGTGCAACGTGTGTGTAGGCTGGGTTCTATATGTGTTGGTTCCCTCACAGCGACCCCATATGTGTATGCTTCATGGTACCTGCTACCCTAATCGGCTAGCCCTGTGTCTTTCCCTTGACAGAGCCCGCTCTGTCGTCTCTGGGTATGTTCTTTCCCCCCTGGAATCAGGTTGGATCCATCCCAGAGACTGCCATATGTTGCACTACTCTGCTAGGTTAGTCCTTATGAGTATTCTCCACCTCTCCTCCCTTGGAGGACGTGGCTCCGCAGCGTTCCATCTCCCTGAGACAGGCACACTTTCCCAGCGTTATCCAATAGTAACACTGAGTGGGTCTTGCAGAAAACAGCAGTGTCGGACCTTCCCTGCTTCAGCCCTGACTCCCGCTTCAGCTGGAGCACTCCAGTAAGCTCAAGCAGGGCGCTGGAAGGGCCAGCATCTCTGGTGTGTTGGTAGGGATCCCAATTCGTCGGTCAGTTTCAACGTACGTCAAACATGACCGACTGAAAGGAAACGTCTCAGTTACGTATGTAACCCTCGTTCCCTGAAGGAGGGAACGGAGACATACGTCCCGTCGCCAGGTGCTGTGCTTCCGCTGAAGAGCCGAGTCACTTCTTCGGCTCCTCAGTTGGAAAAGCAATATGCTGTATTCCACTTCCGTATTTATACCCGCGGTACGGGGCGGTGCGGGGACCGCTTGCCAATACAGATTGGCTCATTTCTAATACACTCGAAGTAGATTGGTCTCTGAAGACAGTTCCGACGTACGTCTCCGTTCCCTCCTTCAGGGAAACAGGGTTACATATGTAACCGAGACGATTTTTAGGCACTTCAAAAAAACATTATTTGAGGCTGGTAACATCAGATCTGTGAGAGAAAAGTTTGCTCGTGTCATGTAAATATCTTATTATACATTTTTATTATAACTTTGCCCAGTTTATAGTGTGGCTGCTTTAATTAAGGTGGTAAATATAACCCAAAATCTGTTGTTGTTGTGTGAGAATCATGTAGGGTCATAGATACTCGAGCAATCTCATGAGAAGCACTGACTCATGTCATCAGGGCCGTGCACAGACCTTTTGAGGGGCATGTGTTGAAACTGAAAAAGGGCACCCCTTTTTTATTATATATATATATAAAGATTATTTATTAAGCCTACATAAATGGAAGAAATGGTCATATCTTCTTAACACGATTAAATGTTAATAAATCAAGTGTATCATCAGCAATCATGAATCAAATATTATGTTACCTAAGTGACGACGAGGATCACACTAGTCGCTTTGTGTAAGTTCCAGTATGAAACAGCGCGGGGCGAACAAAAAACAAATTATATGTTGTTCAGATGTTTTATTACTTATCAATATA
Source organism: Gobio gobio (assembly GCF_949357685.1). NCBI lineage: Eukaryota > Metazoa > Chordata > Actinopteri > Cypriniformes > Gobionidae > Gobio > Gobio gobio. The sequence goes on along the minus strand of NC_137107.1, from coordinate 51,614,314 downwards.
TTGTTAAAATTTTACAAAAGTCAAACTCAAATGCTATGCAGTTAAGGGGGTTTTGACCAGCGAATGTGTGCAAATGTGCAATTTGTCCGTCATTAAAACGGCGCCGGCGTAACGTTACATTTTTATCAGCAGGTTTCAAACTAGTTTGTTGTAGCTATAATGAGCAGTTGGGCACTCTGTCTTTCCGGTTGTAAAATAAAATACATTTGGCCAAAATCTAATTTTATAAAAGATGAAATGCTACTATGTATGCACAGGCTATTTAAGTGTAGGCAAGTCTACATATGTCTTGACTAGCTAGTCTCTACTTTTCAGTCTCAGGTGGTAGGTGGTAGTGGTGGTCCCACCACGTCTTAGTCAGACTCAAATTCAAATAAATAAAATATGAGCCTATAGACATAGTGTTTGTTTAATACTTATTCAAACAACAAGATCTTTATTTACCCTACACTTCGTCCAGCTGCGGTCTGCTGTGCGGCTGCTGCGGAACGTCAGTTTGTTCAGTCGAGAATGATAGAGGGGGCGGAGTTATGGTTAACTGACAGTTTGAGGAAACTCGAATAATATTTACTCAAGCTCTTTTTAAGAACTTTCATTGGCTAAACATTTGTAAAACAGACAGACGTGAAGGGTGACCAATAGCATTGATTTATAAAAAATTTAAAAATAAAAAAAAAACGCCACCAAAAAAAAAGGGCACTTCGGCGTGGGCACAAAAAAGGGCATGTGCACTGCACAGGTTGAGCCCTACCTGTGCACGTGCCTGCATGTCATGTCAACACTCACACGGCCACAATACAGTGCGTGTCTGGTGGTTTGTTATGAAGTTCCTCTCTGAAAGTTGCAACACTTTACAGAGAGGCCGGATAGCTGGCCAAATGCTTACTGAACAGAAAAATAAGTCAAGTCAACTTAAACAGGAAAATAATGCAACAGAATTTTATTCAGCTGTATAGCCGCTCCGGAGAAAACCATGAAGTCAACAGCTCATTTCAATTATCATACAGTGACAATGTGGGCATTCGATCAGTAATTCGATCAGTAATTTAGTTTATATGGTTAATTTAATTTACTAATTAGATTTATTTGGATATTTAATTGAAAATGTAGTGTCCCCAACTGAGGTGACAGTGGCAAGGAAACAAAAACCCCATCAGCAGCATAATGGAGAAAAATAAACCTTGGGAGAAACCAGGCTCAGTGAGGGTGCCAGTTCTCCTCTGGCCAATTAACAAACAGCGTATGATTATTATTCTGACAACTTTACAGGTCAGAGGTCATAATAGTTCGGAATATTCGAAAGATCAGAGTAATCACGCTGGAGAGGGGTTTATTGAGGATGCCGTGTCGATGAGGCAATTTTCAGGGGGAGTCTAATAAAAATAAACGGCAAAGAGCAACATAAATATAGAATGCGTTCATGCGACGCTCACAGCTTGCACTCCATCTACCCACTCATCAGCGAGTGAGAGTGTTTTCCGCCTTAAGGAGCAGATCAGATGTGCTCCAACAGTAGCCACATTAAAATCCAGACTCAAAACACATCTGTGCACATCTGTCCAGACTCAAAACATCTGTTTAGCTGTGCATTTACTGAATGAGCTGTGCCACTGTACGTCCGACTGATTGCACCTTATCCTATCTATGTATCATCTTTCTATTCTTTTATTAACTGTTTTAGTTTCCTTTGTTCATTGTTGTTTTTAGTTCTCTTTACAACTGTATATTTCTATTTCTTATGCATCTGTCACCATTTTATTTTTATCTTTTAAATTATCTTTACAGCTGTTTTAATATCCTTGTTTTTATTTTTAATTCTTACACATGGTATTCTTATTTCTTATGTAAAGCACTTTGAATTGCCATTGTGTATGAAATGTGCTATACAAATAAACTTGCCTTGCCTTGCCTACCTAATCTACTTGTTACAAAGTGATCTACAGGAAATGTTGAATAATTTTTTTGAGAAACAATCCAGAATGTCGAGTCCCTTTTGCTTGCAGTCAATAATGCGACAATAATCTGATTTTAAAGCCGTTTCATAGATCAACGAGTCAAGGTGTTGTGAAGATAATATTAAGTTAACTTTAATTAAATTGATTCTTTTTTAACTTTATGAATTGTTCTCAGTTTCAGACTACAAAATGTCTCTCTGTTTAAAACCTTATTCTCATATTTCAACACATGATGCTTTACAGTATCTTCTATAATGATCTGTAAAGAGGAAGCAGGAAAACAGATGTTTGGTTGAGGAAATGTTATCGTTCTGTTGTTAAACTGTCAGATTCACTCAACCTGAATCAAACCTGTGCTTGAAAACATTTGTTATAAATGTAGAAAAGTAATCAAATGTAATCAGTTACATTACTTTAATAAAATAACTTACATTTTAAATAGGGTCACTGTAATCTATAACCTATTTCATTTTCAAAGTGACCTTCCCAACACTGCACAATAAAGTTTCCAATTTCCCAATTTTATAAATGATACAAAATCATATACAAATATGGCATTGGGAAAAAAAAGAATGTTAAGATAAATTCACAATTCACCTAAAACCAAAAATCATGCCACGAAAAAAATGATCAAACTATCTTAAACTCTTAAAAGCTCATGTGTGATCCATTAATTAGTCATTATATTTTTATATGTCACTGTAAAGAGAAGCTTTACTTTCAGGAACTGCAGAAACACAAACAATGAACCGATTATAAACTCCTCAGAGATTCTTTCACCATTTCCTCATTTCTCAATGTGTTTGGTGACTCTTGAACTGTCAGCAGAAGATTTTCATGATAGTCTGTGTTTTGTGTTTATTTATTTCAGTTAAACTGTCTTTGTCTTGCTTTCAGCCGTTGTTATCCAGTATTAATAACAGTTTTCTGGCTGTTTTTTAAAGCTAGGGTTTGCATTGTCTGCACTTTCCTCTTCTCTAAACTGATCTTTTCCTCATTAAACTGACTGAAGTGTTAATTAAATTAAAAACAACTGCTGTTGACCAATGTGCTGTACAAAAAATAAATAACCGTAGAGTAAAATTCAGATATGAAGACAAGCCACGAGAACAACAACACAACATACAAGATATGTAACTCATGAATTATAAGCCAAATCAAATAAAAAATATTTTAACTTTGATTTAAAAATGGATAATGTGGGAGCAGTTCTTATTTACATAGGCAAGCTATTCCAAAGTCTCGGAGCAGCGACGGAGAAAGCCCGGTCACCCCTGGACTTTAGTCTAGTGTAACAGTCAAACCTGTTAACATGTTTTTTTATTGTTGTACTTATAGTATTCAGGGGGCAACAATGAGTAATACTCTCAGGTAGGGCTGGGCGATATGGCCAAAAATTGATCTCGATAAAATATTAATATTATGACTGAGTTTAATTAAAATTAACCATTGGTCTTCCAGAGCATCATAGATTTAGATCATAATTAATAACCACAGTTAAAAACATGCATATAGTTCTTCAATACCATGGTAAAATGTATCTATATGGTTTATATGGTATTTGTATGAAAAACAGCAGCCTAAAACATTTAGTATAAACGCACAAATTCTATAGCTCACTCACACAAAAAATACTGTAATAATATTCCATTACTCCTTTAAAGGAACTGTATGTAAGAAATGTATTTCAATTAATCATAAAATGGCCCAGATATGTCACTAGACATTAAGAAATCATGTTAATTTCAAATACTTATATCACTGACAACAGTTGTCCGGCCAGGATATTGTCATTTAAAAGTGAAGTTGCAGCCCTCAACTGATGTTGATGTTGACATGTTGTGTTTTGGCCTGAAGCCCCACCCTCCACCTATCTACCAATCACGAAGTCTGTAGTGTTTCGGCATTCCGGGTTGCCAGCTCTAGTTACCACAGCTGCAGCTACAAACTTTTAGCAGCCTACATACCTGCTGGATTCTGCAGCCTCGAGTCAGGGGGATACACCGCTCTACAGTAATTTGAAAGTGATTGCAGTACCAGTATTGGCCACAATCCTACATACAGTTCCTTTAATAAATTTAATACATGTCTACATTACATTAATAATATACCTAATACAATTATATATGAATATCCCACATTTCTGCCATAGTAACTTAGCCTACCATGCGGTGCAGTTGTTACTACAGTTAATCATGGTAAATTATGGATAAGATGGAAAAGCCTTTTGACTGTATCATTGCACACACTGTTTCTACTGTTTGTCAGCGCTGTTCCATCTGGCTTTAAACTAGTTTAAATCACAGAGAAATTTGTGTTTTTCGTTAAATGCACACGCTTTTCACTGGATCTACCAGCGCAGTTTAGTGTTGGCGTGACCGATCAGAGTAAACTGATCTGCTTTAGTGAGCTCGCGCTGAGTGAGCGCGCTGCCATTTGGACTTTGACTTGAGCGGATAAATGATCTGTGTGACGCGGTTTATAATGAGTAACAATTCGTGCTACCTTATATCAATAAATTCATCGTATTTGGATGATGACTCAAGGTTAGTTTCACCTTTGATTTAACGTTCGTTGCCGCTTCTACAAATTTTTTCCTTGTGTGGAGTTTTCTTTGCTAGTAGCGTAGGCTACTTTTGTTGTGCACGCTGCACGCTGACTAGCTCTGACTGGCTGTTGTCGCGTTTATTTCTGCGGTGTGATTGGCTGTTAGAGTAATCTATATCGGGTAAAAATGACCAGAGCTTATCATCGTTATCGACATGAATTTTATCGCGATTCGATATGATATCGTTTATCTGCCCAGCCCTACTCTCAGGTATAAAAAGGGTGTAGAGAGTAGAAGTAGTAACTGTGTAATGGAGAAGTGAGCATGGCTTATCGCTCCAAACAATCATTTGTCCTGATTGGGAAACTTTGAGCTTGATGCCCAATCTGAAGTAAGCATTATTTCTCTTCTTATATTGATTAAATCATTACTAGTCATGGGCAGACCGAGGCTTTGTGAAGCACTGAAACAGTTGAAGCAAATGTCAAGTCAAGTCAACTTTATTTATATAGCGCTTTTAACAATGCAGATTGTTTCAAAGCAGCTTTACAGTGTTAAACAGGAAAATAATGCAGCATTATTTTATTCAGCTGTATAGCCATTCCGGAGAAAAAACTGATGTCATCAGTTCATTTCAATTATCATACAGTGACAGTGTGGGCTTTAGATCAATAATTCGATCAGTAATTTAGTTTAAATGGTTAATTTAGTTTAATAATTAGATTTATTTCGATATTTAGTTGAAACATTTAGAAAAATTGAGTGTCCCCAACTGAGCACGCCAAGCCAGAGGCAACAGTGGCAAGGAAACCAAAACCCCATTAGGTGACCTAATGGAGAAAAATAAACCTTGGGAGAAACCAGGCTCAGTCGGGGGGGCAGTTCTCCTCTGGCCAATTAACAAACAGCGTATGATTATTATTCTGGAAACTTTACAGGTCAGAGGTCATAATAGATCGGAATATTCGAAGGATCAGAGGCAACATGCCGGAGACGGGTTTATTGAGGATGACATATCGCTTGAAGTATTATTAAATTGTAATATTTGAACAAACGGAGTCAACACGCCGGAGACGGGTTTATTGAGATGCCGTGTCGACGATGCAATTTCAGGGGAGTCTAATTGACACGGTCTCTCAGACACTTCAGGGTCCAAATGTGCCATATCGTGTCGAAGCTTTGAATCAATCCGACACCGTCTCAACGGCGTCACCTAGTGGTCAGTTGCATGTGTTGATCTGAAATAACCCTGACAATGATCCATGGATAATAAATAGTTTATAACATCTGTCTGACAACTACATGATAACTTGTTAGCTCCTCATTGTGAATAACTATAAGGTTTTTGGTCATGAAAAATGAACATTAAAGGGGTCATATAATGGTACATGCACTAAGTTGATTGTACGGAAATGTGTGTTGGCAGTGCCTGTACACAACCATCCTATAATGATAAAAATCCATCTAGTGGTTTTTTTTTTTAAATCTCCTTATATGTTTTCTCCTGTCTCAAATCGAGCCGTCTGACCGTGTGATGTTACACGGTGTACGCTCCTCCTACGATTGTTGATTGACAGCAGCGTTTCAACACAGACCCGCCCTGAGCGAGCTGTCATCAGTCCGCCATTGTTGATACTCTGGAGCAGAATGGCGTCTAAGAGATGGTGGTGTTCTGTTCTTGGGTGTAATATGAACTAGGGGTGGTTAATCTGTCTGATTTCCCGATTCGATTCGATTACGATTATTGAAGTCCCGATTCGATTACAGTCGATTTTCGATTATTAACGATTCTCGATTAGCGATTATTGATTTTCCATTTCACAACAGTAAACGAAGATACACTACAAAGTGATTGCAGTATAAAAAAAAAGTCAGCAACTGAATTACTTAACTCTTTTATTGAGTAACAACAACTCAAAGCACTTGTCGTGTAGTGTCGTGTAGTTACACAGAAATGAATACATCACATTGTGTTGTGACTCATCAAGTTGAACTAAACAATAACAAATAAATGAAAGGCTTATTTCCTTGAGGAAGTAGATCAGAACCAACATACTGTAGAAATTGGACAATTTTCTTCTAGAAAGACAACGTGTTCAGGTGGAGGAAGACTGCAGGTTGCAGTCGAAACATGTCAAGGTAAAGAAGTTTTTTCTCCAAACACCTTGTCTTTCTAGAAGAAAATTGTCCAATTTAATCATTAAGAAGACAAAATGAACATTTTTGAACAACTTACTGTAGCTTCAGCTTATATACTGTACTGTAGAACACAGTGACAAAATGTCAATAGTGATGGATGCGGTGCGTGGAACGCTCGAGCTCCTCTCGTTCGTTTCCTGACGTGAGAAAGACAAAAGGGGAAAAAACGACAGAAGAAAAACGGGTTCGTGTCGGAGGAGTGTCGAGGCCTGTTCGGTTCCGTGAGCGGGAGCCGCGGGTCGGTGCAGCGGAGCGGCGGTGTTTCCAGCATCAGTCCGGCTGTGTGTGTGTGTGTGTGTGTGTGTGTGTGTGTGTGTGAGATCCGCTCATCGCGTCCTCAGGATCGCCTTAATTCCCGCGAATGTGCGTGTCGATGTGTGTCGCGCTCGCTCATCTGAAGCGCTCATAAATCTGCGGATTGAAGGCGTTTATTCGGTGTTTGTGCGCGAATCTGAGCCGTGCTAATGCGCTAATGCTAATGTGCCTAAGCTCCAGAGGAGGCGAGGCGGGAGGATTTCTAGAGTGTTCCCTCAGAATCATCTCAGCATTAACGACAGATTTACATTCATCTAATGAACAGACACACACACACACACACACACACACACACGGTGGTAGTGTCAGGTTTAGATAAATAAAAAAAATCGATTTTTGAAAATTTAATGATCGATTCATGCTTGTCCATATCATACTCGCGATTAATCGATAATCGATTTTTTTCACCACCCCTAATATGAACACAGCAGTCATTTTGATGTTCCTAAATCCAAACTGTTGAAGATGCAGTGGCTGAGTTTTATTTTCGAAGGGAATATTCCCCCCGATCAATGTCAATGCTTTCATGTTTGTGCGAATCATTTCTCAGCAGACGGCTTTATAAACGAGGGTCAGTATAAAGCAGGTTTTGCTAAGAAGCTGCTCCTGAAAAAGGATCGCTACCAACTATTCGTGTTCCTGCTGCATCTCCAGAAGAAGTGAGTGTAACGTATTATTAACCTTTATATTAATCTTGGCAAATAGCTTGCACGCTTCACGATGAATGCGGCTAAAGTTTACAGGGTAAGTTACATTAGGGTATGCTTTCTATGTATGATGACGTTCTCAATATAATTCATAATCCCACGTTTATAATGAACAACGCGTTATGGTTATTGTGTTATTACAATCTGTGTACGCTGGTGATAAAGTTAACGTGGTAACAATGAACTAACGTATACATCAGTAAACACATAGCATTCGTATCTCACTACGCTACCCTGCCAGTACAAAGATAGATCAAAGTGACATTACGTTAACCAACCATTCAGAAACGTTTTAAACGTCAGAAACCTTAATTGTCGAACTTCGTTGGGGCCGTCATCTTGTTCCGGGTCCGACTCTGGTTCAAATTGTGTCCTTAGAGACTCCTGTTGCCATTTCTCCAAAATATACCCTCAACTGTTGTCAAGGCAACACTCCACTTGTGTTGTGTCACAGAACAGAGGGGGCGGGGTGAGCAAAGCTCATTAGCATTTAAAGGCACATGCACTGAAATGTCTTGCTGAAAACAGAGCTGGTTTTGACCAGGTAAAATTAATGTTTTCTTACAATACTAATGAGAATTTTTAATTAAAGTATATTACAAACTTTTCATTTAGACATTAAAGAATCATATTAACTTGTACAAAAATGGCATTATATGATAAATTTAATAAAATATATAAAGCCACAATGTGTCACATTTGTTAGATAACATTTTTATTCAAAAATATTATTTGCTCTGCTGTTGAAGGACTTAGCCGACTTCTTTTTTTACATATAATTTCTCCAGCGTTTGAAAAATCCTCTCACAAGGGACACTTGTTGCTGGCATGCACACATATTTTTAGCAAGTACATACAAATGAGGGAAATCCCTGCTCTCTCTTTCCAATAAATTAAAGCAGGCCCAGTTCCAGAATCATCTCACTGAGGGTGCTCTAGTAAAGTGCAGGCTAAGCAACGGCTCCAGTAATGTACAGTGAGAAATTTATGATTATTTATTTACTATTCACTTTTACCAATAATTGGAATTTCAAAAATATTTTGCAACAAATGTTTGTCTATTAATCTATTGGTCTGCCTTTACATTGCTTTAATGCGTTACTGGTATTTTAACACGTCATCTTCCTGAGAACCAGAAAAAAGGATTCATGAATTTAGTTTTTTTTTTAGGTCATTGTTTCGAGCATAAAAAACAAATGGATATTTAAAAGAAAAAATACAATGTTGTATGCTATATCCTCTGCTCTGTAGAGGACACCAGAACCAATTTATTGAGAAAATAAGACATGAATAGACAAAAACAATGTTTAAAAAAAAAAGAAAATATTCACCAATCAATTTTAATGCTTCAGGGCAGGCTTTTTATCTAAACTTTGTATAAAGATGATTCTCAATGTATGAAAGATAACAGAATAATATACCATTTTACTTTATGCAATATGAGTGTAAATATGGCCATAAATGCCATTTCCATTCTATGCAATGCATCTATACACTGTATCTAATTTGCATATTAATGTTTTGGGACAATGCGTATGTCAAAAGATGTGTAATAATATTGTCATAAGAATATCCAGACTTAAAAGCATGTCAGATGGAGCATGACTTAAGCCGTCATGATCACAGCGTACATTCACAACAATGCAACAGTAATAAAATAATGCATTTACTTTTGATACTTTAGTAGTTTTCAAAGCAAGTACTTCTGTACTTTCACTTACGTAAAAATCTTTACAACTTTCACTTGTAACAGAGTATTTGACCAGTGGTACGTTTACTTTCACTCAAGTAATGGAGGAGTTGAAATGAAGCATTAGCATCTGGTTTGCAGTACCAGAACTTTCTTCTTATAGTACCAGCACATGATTTCACTTCTGTGTGTTGTTCTGCTGGTTCCATCAGGGCTGTCATGAGGTTTTGACATCAATCTTCATCAGACGAGCTGCACAGAAGTTATCAAACTGCTTTTTAACTTCATTATCATTACTACAAACCTACAAAGTCCTAAGAGCACATAAAAGCAAATTGATGTGGTGTGGGTTAAAAATTTACATTTGCTTTTTGCATGGACCTCTCATGAACTCATTTTCATTTCATTTTCATGGACTTTGCATTTGTCTGTCCTTTGTTCCAGTTTCTCGCTCCTTTATCTCCCTGTTTTTTGATGAACTCATCATGACCTGTTCATGAGTTGAGTTCTGTCCTCTTGTGTATTTAAGATCCTTCTTTTCATTCAGTTGGGCTTTGGTATTGATTGTGCTCTTTTTGCCATACACACTGTTCAAAACCGTTCTTCTTTCCTGTATTTTTGTGTTATATGATGTATGAATTTAGAAAGGGTTTAACAGCAGTTGCTTGTTGCGTTTCCAGAGGATTACAACAAATAAAAGGAAGAGATGGGAGTAATCTATTAACTTTATTTTAACAATGCTCAATGTAACTGTAACTGCTTTTCAGGAGGTCATGCCTGAGAATTTCTAGAAACGTCAGATTCCTTTAAAAAGAAAGAGTGTGTGATAAAAGATTCCTCAAGTTATTAAAGTACAACATGAAAATAAAAACCAACTGTTTTATAATAAGTGTGTTAATCCTTCCTGTAGATGTGCAGATGTACAGACGGATGTAAAGTCTCAGTTACTGTAACGTTCAGTAAAGCTTCATTCACAGGCAAACATGCACAATATGAGCCAACACTGAATCTGGTGAATATTCAGCTGCTTAGACAAAAGAGAAAACTCTCTCTCAATATCACATAGTGTGAACTAATTATTATTGTGTGTGTGTGTGTGTGTGTGTGTGTGTGTGTGTGTGTGTGTGTGTGTGTGTGTGTGTGTGTGTGTGTGTGTGTGTGTGTGTGTGTGTGTGTGTGTGTGCACTTACTTATATCACTTTTGGGGACATTCACCAGAATACACACCAGTAAACTGAGGACCACCCAAAAAATTGGGGACATTTTGTATGTCCTCATTTGTTTGACTATACAGTGGCATTCAGCATGCTCTAAAATGGTGTCCAGGCTTAAAATCTCACTTGTCCCAAAAAATCACTTTTACATGATTTGTGTACCTGAAGTGTGTGTGCCCCCCCACTAAAGTGTGTATAACACAGCGCCCTCTAGGAGTACTGCACTTCCGGAAAAGATACACACTTTTGTGATTCTGACCAATCAGAGCGCAGGAAGCCACCATGGGAGCGGGACTTGGTGATCTGACCAATCAGAGGCCAACACGTCATCAAAAAAGATGGCGGAGGCAAAAACATGTAATGAATTGACAGATAATCCACATTAAATTACAGATAAATTCCCAATAATTAGTATTAAATAAGATTAGACCAATTTGCATTGAGCAGCAGGAGCTCTCGCGATTCATATTGGCATGTTTTAAAACTTTTAATCCTCGCGTTTTCTCTCGCATCAGAGCATCAGTCTGCTCTGTGTGTGTGTATGTGTGTGTGTAAAGATCGCGCTGCCCCGCGTCACCATGACTACAGCCTACAGTACAGTAAAACTTGCATCGGATTTTATTAATGCTGTAGGAACGAGCTTGACGCGGGGAGGGACAGACACATTACATCATGTGCATTTGAAAAGTAACATATTTCCTTCCAAAAGCGGAGGAGCAACTGTTTAAATCTGTTATTGTGGGTGTGGTGATATTACATCTGAGTTTATTCAATAAAAATATACAAGCAATTAAAATATGTGAAAACAGGCAAATTCGCGTGCTTTTATAAGTGATGTTATTTGTTTTTAAGTGTTTTCTTCTACTTTGCGTCCAGCCGTTTCCCTGACAGCCGCAGCCACGCCCCTCCCCCACCCAGAGCACGTGCGTCTGTAACCAGAGCAACGCATTCACTTACAGCAAACATTCTCTTTATATTATATTACATTATATATTATATTAATTATATTACATTGCATTACATTACATTCATTAATTTATTATATAATTATATTATATGACATTGCATTGCATTATATTACATTATATTATACTATATTACATTACATTATATTATATTAATTATATAATGTAATGTAATGTAATATAATATATTATATTACATTACATTATATTATATCATTCATATAATATCACATTATATTATATCATTCATATAACAATGTAATTATGTAATTAATTATATGGAGGAAAGAAGTTACAACAAACATCTTTTTATTTCATATTAATTATATTTGAAGTTTTTCTCAGTCGCTTTGGGGCATTTCTCAGATCACAACTAAAATTCTTTCAACCTCCACGTTATCTAGTTACTTGTGCACTTCATAAAAGCAATTTCTCATCATTTGAACAAATTGCAAATGCAATTTATTATGTACAAGTGTTATCTGTTTCTTACATTATCAGTTGCTTATACCATATTGATCAAAATGGTTCTCTGTTGAATAGTCTTACTCCCCAAAACATCTATTAATTCCATAAGTCATTAAATGCAGAATAGTAATTGTCATAAACTGTC